>NC_137334.1:29237737-29837737 GCF_965287045.1 Carcharhinus amblyrhynchos | reverse complement strand
CGTATTGCCCCTGTAAGAGTGCGGGTCAGGTGACCTCTGGGGGTTTAGCTCCTCTCAGTATGGGATCCAGTTAAGCAGTCTTAGATCCGAACAGTGCATGTTGACAATAAAGAGCTCCCAGTGTTCACGTTACCAAGCCTACTTCATGGTTATTTAGGCACTACACGTTGATAGATGCAGGGCAGCGTGCTTTATTGAAGTCCTACCCCAGTTTCCTTTGATGCAGAGAGGAGAACCCAGGCCTTCATTCTAGCCTATTTTTAAGAGTTTACCAAAATTTTATATATCCTTGCTTATTTTGTGAGCACTCACAAGCCTAAGCACTCTAACTTTCAACAAGTGTTGGTACAATGCTGAGGAGAATTAAAGGCAGAGATGATAGCATAGTTAACTGGATTATGGGTGTTGGTACATTGCTAAAGAGATTTAAAGGCAGAGATGATAGCATAGTTAACTGGACTATGGGTGTTGGTACATTGCTGAGGAGATTTAAAGGCAGAGATGATAGCATAGTTAACTGGACTATGGGTGTTGGTACATTGCTGAGGAGATTTAAAGGCAGAGATGATAGCATAGTTAACTGGACTACAGTCATTGGACTGGTAATCTGGTGGCCTGGGCTGGCAACAGTGGTTGAATGCCACCCTCTCCCCCACCTCCCTCCCCCCCAACCCCCATGGCAGCTGGTGGAATTTAAATTCAATTAATCAAAACTGGAATTGAAAATTAGCCTCAGTGATCGTGATCTTGACACTATCGTCAATGATTGTAAAATTACATCTTGTTCTCTAATGTCTTTTGAAGGGAATCTTCCATTGTTACACGGGTTGGCCTACATGCAACCTTGAACCACAATAATAAGGTATACAGTTAACTGCCCTCCAAAATGACCTTGCAAGCTACTAGGTTCAATTGGGGTTGGACAACAAATGTTTGCTTTGTCAGTGACACCCACATCCCTTGAAAGAATGAAAACAAGCTCTATTAGAATCAAGTCTATTAGAAACTGTTTGATCAGCTCAGATATTCTTCACCCTGAAACATAGCTTTTCAGTAAGTTTGAATTTGGAGTGAATTATCTTGCTCATCACAAATTAGCCCCTCTTGTTTCTTGGATTAGTGTACCATTCATTGGCTGTTATGTTGATTCATTTACAAGATTCCATACATTTTTCAACTAGAAATGTTAATTCGTCAGGAGTAAATTGACATGAATATGTGCAAGAATTGATAGTTTTATGACTTTGTACTAATTGTAAATGTCTTCCCAAATTTTCTTGCCGAAGGATGTGCTTGGATCTAGGATGTGTCAGAATTAGTACGTTGTGTCCTTAACACAGGACAGCCTGTGGTTATTCCAGCACCCATGCAGACAGGACATGCTTTACACCCGGCTGGAGCACTGGGTTCTCAGCCGGCCATCAGATAGACATCTCCAGGCATCTAAAGGGTCCAGCAGCCTGAAGCCTGACTGCAAAATTATTATCCTCATCTTCAATTAGGGTCTTAATGAGCTTGATTGATCCAAACAGCCTCCTATCCCATGTCTATAAAAATGGCCCTCAGACTGGGTTGTACTGGGAAACTGGAATGTCAACCAACAGGGCTAATTCCAATCCCCATCCCCCTCAATCTGCCTCCCATACTGGTCCTGGCTAGGGGCCAAAAATCCATCTTACAATCCCAACCTAGTCAGTGCTCTTGTGCACTCTTATTGAGAGCTTCACAAAGGCAAAAGGACACACTTATCGCAGGCCTTGGTAGATCCTTCCGGAATGTTTGCTCCTGATACAAAACATGGAATTGCAAAAGGAAAGAAAGGTTTGCATTTGTGTATAACTGTTTATGATCTCAGGACATCCCAAAGCACTGTCCAGTTGACTTTGATTGTTAAAAGCCTCTTCAGTTCTGACGAAGAATCATCCTGATTCAAAACGTTGGCTCTATTCTCCCTCTACAGATACTGTCAGATCAGCTGACGTTTTCCAGCATTTTCTGTTTTTTTTTTGTTTTAAAAGCTCCTTAATTGTTTTATTATTCAGGGATGTTTGTGGTGATATACTGGAAGCCTAACTTACTGCTCATCATGAGTCAAAAATATCAGCAGTGAGTGTACACAGGAGCACAGATAACTGAGCTTGAAGTGTTAAAAATATGAATGTTTTTTTATCAATGATATGGGACAAATCAGTAGAGGACTGGAAGGTGTTGAAAATTCAATGACACTTGAACAAGAACATTGCATAAGAATTTTTTCTGCATTTTCACCAGACCACTATGGCTTTATTAATTGTGGAGTAGCTCCCGAACAAGAAACATTGACATTTGCTGATGGAAGATGTGCATCGCACGTAGTCGAGGCTTATGTTGTGTTTGATCCACTACAAAGCAAATGTGTCTTCTGTTGCTTAGCAATCTGCAGATGCAGCGAAAAGTTCAAAACAGTTAGCAATACTTTCTGCTCATTTTTAATTACCTTGGTTGGTGGGAACGGGACGTGAGGAAGGATGGAATTCTGAATCAACCAGTCTATTAAAGATTTACATGAGATGGGGAATACTCTGCCACTTATGAGTCACAAAGAGCTCTTTGGATGATGTCTGTCAAGACAACATAAAAGGCTCTCAAGACAATACTCTCAAAGAGCATCAGATTCCTCCAATAAATGATGCCACATGAAAATTTAAAGTAACAATAGCAAGTGATTTTTGATCACCTTAGAGCCCCCCCACACTACAATAGTCTACAAAGATGAGAGAAAATTCTGTGAGAAAAATGGTGACCACTGTTTGGGGAGCTGGGGAGGGTTTGTGAGTTGCACCACAGTATTAAGAAATAGATGGGATGGTATAAATAATGAATACATTTATTCATTGTATTCAAGTTCTGGCTGACTTTAAAGTCTTCATCTTTCAGCTTTTTGCTACATTTTGATTCTTGCTTGCCTTTGTAATTCCATGTTATGTGCTGAAGGGAAAATCAAACGAGTTTGTTCACCCACTGGGCACTTTCCGTGGGATAACATTGGCCTGTTACCTGATAACTTGCCTGAAGTGACCTTTCGAAGCCCATTTCAAACCTACTTGACTCCTTCAAAGATATTTAGCTAATCCACAGCAACCTTGTGAAGATGCCGCCTTCTTCCGCTTATTGCATTTAATCATAAAGTTATGTAGAAAATACAAGGTGGAAATAAGCCGTTTAGCACAAAGTGGTGGTGCTTATCTTCCATATCAGCAATTCCTCCAGTCTCAAACAAATGTCTCATCTAAGGTATTACATTTTACAGCTAGATTAGGGCTTCACAGATCAGCTGGGACTATTGATGGGGGACAAGGTTGATAGAGCATGGAAAATTCAGAGGTTGGGATTCCCCCACAAGCTAGGGAGACTCCACATTACTGACACTGCTTAAAAACTCGCCTAGATGACAAGCTTAGAGTCCATTGGGATAGAAAGCACTCTGGAAGAGGACGCAGGACAAGGTGGGTTTGCGCCTCAGGAAGGGGATTGATTGATGGTAGAGCATATTGATCCAGGGTCCTCTGGTATGACCTGCTGATTGTGGAGTCCTGGGTGAGGAGAGGGTGGCAAGAGCCCTAAACAGAGGGATCCTAACCCTTATCCTAATCATTGTCAATTACTGTAAAAATCCATCTGGTTCATTAATGCCCTTTAAGTAAGTAAATCTGCTGTCCTTACCTGATCTGGCCTACATGTGACTCCAGAGCTACAACAATGTGATTGACTCTGAAATGACCACTGAAATGGCCTAAGGGCTATTGGAGATGGCAATAAATGTAGGCCCAGCCAGCAATGTTCACATCCAATGAATCAATTTTAAAAATTGGTCCCATTACTTGTTCCATTGAGAGGGTAATTCGATGCCCAGGTTATTTGACACTTCAGATGGGAGAAGTATATCAGAGTGCCCCACGTGGTTAACTGGTACCTGAACCACATACTGTTTTGGAAAAAGGATTTCACAATAGTTGTTGGAGTGTGGAGGGGTTTTTGGGAGGGAAAGAAGAAAGCCTAAATTATTTTAGGTCAGAAATGACATTATCCTCCCTGTTCAGAACTATGGGTAAAATCATCCCGTGGCCCCACCAGCAGGTTCAAAGGTGGGCAAGGGGAGAGTTTGAGGAGTGCCAAGATTAATTTTACATTGGCAAGAATTTCCTGTGGTATCTTCTGTTTGTGCCCACCATGGCACAACAAGAAATCCATTGGAGGCCAGTGTGAAACTGGTTTCTACCCCACCAATGGGATGGGAAAGCTTGACCAGAATCTTCCACCCACACCCAATTCTCCGTGATGCCAGTGGGAAAACACACTAGTGTAAAACACGTCTAGGGCAAAATAGTGTGCAGATGTTTCGACTCACCTGAGCAATACCTGGGGCTGCCTCTGGAGTTTGGAATGGAAACCGGCAAAATGCAAGAGGTCAATGAGGAGAGCATCCACAGGTGGATCTTCCTGATTCAATGCCATCGAGGAGGTTAATCCTCCAACTTCAGAATGTTCCTGGAGGTCCATCTACTTTTTCAGGAGGTCCATCCGCCAAACTCAGAATGTTTCCAAACATCCATTCTCATCTTCAATTTGCCCACCCTTCCTACTTCAATAGTGGATCAGTGATGTTGGGCACCTTTTCATTATGGAACCCAGATACAACAGTAGACAATGCGCCATCATTCCTGCCCACCACTGAATTTGGCATTGAGCACCCAGTTGCATAATTGATTAGATCAGGGACAGAATATATGGTGTGGCTTCTTGCCAATCCCCATACCCTCTGGCCACTTTCACCAAACTTATCCCAGATGGGAGAACTCCACCCTTTATAAGAAATGCCAGCATGCCATCCTTCAACCAGCAGGGTGGCACAGATGTTAATATTGCTGCCTCACAGTGCCAGGGACATTTCCTGGCTTGGATCACTGTCTGTGCCGAGTCTGCACATTCTCCTCATGTCTGTGCGTGGGTTTCCTCCGGGTGCCCTGTTTTCCTCCCATAGTCCAAAAGATCTGCTTGTTAAGTGCATTGGCCGTGCTAAATTCTCCCACAATGTACCTGAACAGGTGCCAGAATGTGGCAACTAGGTGATTTTCAGAGTAACATCATTGCAGTGTTAATGTATGCCTACTTTTGACACTAATAAGTAATCTAATAAACAAAATAAACTAAAAACACCATAGAATTTATTGTTTGTGGCACCTTCATGTGTGAAAATTATCTTCTGCATTTGCCTACATAACAGTAATCAGTGCACGTCAGGAATAATTTATTAGTTAACAAATACTTGATGTGCAAAGTGCTTTGTAAACAAAGTTTCTTCCTTTCTTGTGTGATTATTCATCCCGGAATATGTGGACCAAGACTGGGGAGAGTAGGACATTATGGAATTCAGAAAGGAACCCTTCAGGCTCTGGTACTTTCACTGAGATCAATTATTGCCTGAGGCGCAGATCAAGCAGCTCAGTGACTGGGCCTTCTTTTGGTAGCAGTTGACGGAGTAAAAGAATCCTATGTAATGTCAAACAGCTCCCCACCTCAACTTGAAATGAAAAGGAGATCAGATTACATCCTCAGGGAGAGGAAGTATAAAGCCTTGAGGATATATCCCTGTTACCAAAGTTTGCTTTGGGGAGAAGCTTGACTTGCATTCAATAGATTCCAGTGTCAGGATCCAATCCTTCGTTTTAGTCTGATGTTAACTTGCTGTGGTGTTTCTGTTGTTAAGCAGCCTTTTTTTTGGTTGATAAAGAAAAGACTCTTGTACATCTTCAGGTTTTTAAGAATCTGAGTCTCTCAGTCAGATGAATACAAAAATATAAACTGCAGTTGTGACAGGAGGAATTTTCTTCTTCAAATCTTGTTTCACCCTGAGTAAAGTTCTGACTGGACATGGAACTGTCCTTGGAGGTGAGCATACAGGATCTATATAACCTTTCACCTTTCCCCAATTTAAAATAAACCCCAATTAGTGGGTGTGATTTTACACCCTCGCTCGTTCTACAGCAGGAAAATCCCACCCGACGTCAACAGACCTTCCTATTGTCTGTTTTAATTCCCATGGTGAGCCAGATGGATTTATATGTCAATTGACAGTAGTTTTGTGGTTATCAGTAACGCTAATTTTTAAATTCTAGATTTATGAATTGAACAAAGAACAACACAGTATGGGAAACATGCCCTTTGGCCCAATGAGCCCGCGCCACCATTTTAACATTATGAGTAACCTCCTCTACCTATGACCTTTGTCTACGCCTGAGGGAAGACTAATTTAGGGATAATTTGTTACACCAATCAGCCTAAGAGCACGTTTTTGGGGTGTGGGAGGAAACCGGAGCACCCGGAGAAAACCCACGCAATCACGGGGAGAATGTGCCAACTCCCGCAGACACTGGCCCCGAATCCATGTGTCTGCACAGCAAACAGTGATAGTCACTGAGCTGTCGTGCTGCCCATCAGATGGTCCAGTTTAAGCACACACTAATGGCGTGAAGCACTAGGCAACTCTCAAAGCAACATCCAAGAGCAGCCCTCGCACGACCCACCGTGTGTAAGCCCCTTGCTGGACAACAATTTAGAATTTAAATTCTATTGGTTGCCATGGTGGGATGTGAATCTATGTCCCTAGAGCAATACAGCACAGTGGCTAGCACTGCTGCATTCAAGTGCCAAGAAACGGGTTCGATTCCTGCTTTGGGTGACACCCTGTGTGGAGTTTCCAGCCAATCACTCTAGAAGGTGGATTTATTTTGGGGTGAAAGGCATTTGGGTTAAATCCTTCTAAGTACATAATAAATTCAACATTGAAAAAGATAATTTGAATATCACACTGAACTTTGACATCTTACCAAATAAAACAGCAGGAATACAGTGCCAGAGCAGGCACTTGTGTTCAATACTGGGAAACTGAGACTAAATCCTATTTGCATTTGGATGGAGTGTAATATTTGATTGTGTCAACTGTAAATGTCATAACCAATGAATCAGATGGTGCATGCAATTTTACCATATTGATTCTTAACAATCATATTAATTCATGTTTAAATATAGGAGCCGCAGTCGGCAACCACTGCATCGTGCACTAACTTTTGAGTGTTTGATCAAGCCCTTGAGGCATCAGCATAAAACAGCATGACATTTTATGTCAGTATTCAATCTTGTGTATGACAGTAAATCTGTATTGCATTGACAGAAAAGGTTTTAAAAAAGTAAATTGCTGTTGACCGAGCGTCCACATGATGACACAAAGGGTCACGTATCTGGAGTGGGGGAGCTCTCCCTGGGATCAGGGGTGGACTATAAGCAAGGAGTAGCTTCTCAGCTAGTGAATAAAGCATTGTTTGTTAAAAGTCCAGGTTGTCAGTGTTCAACAACCCAGTACATCTGAAGGATGCATGCAATTCAATGGAGGAATAAAAGTTCTTGTTATTAATAGGCACCCATTAATTGCTTGTCTAGGCTCCATTGTGGCTCAATGGGTGGAATCTCCCAGACTCTCCAGCAGCAGGAATGGTACATGGAACGGCGGGATCTTAATTTGGCCAATCTCAGGGCTTCAAAGGCAGACGGAGCTACCTGATGAATGCTTTCAGGAAGCCTTTGTGTATGCATTAGCATCTCATTGCATGCTCACTAAAGATGACTTAGGGCAGCAAGGTGGCACAGTGGTTAGTATGCTGCCTCACAGCGCAAGGATCCAGATTGATTCCCAGCTTGGGTCACTGTCTGTGCAGAGTTTGCATAGGTTTCCTCCAGCTCCGGTTTCTCCCCACAGTCCAAAGATATGTGCATTGGGTGGATTGGCCATTATAAATTGCCTCTTACTGTCAGGGGGATTGGGTAGGGTAAATGCATGCGGTTATGGGGATAGGGACTGGATGGCATTATGCAGATCTGATGGGCTGAATGGCCTCCTTCTACACTGTAGGATTTTATGATGATTCTATGACCTCACTGCAAGTAAGTTCCCCCTCCAAATTCAATTCCCCGCAAGCCAGAACTTTGAATGCTCTCTTTTACAACTGTAGATAAGCAATGAAGGGAGTTTTACTTCTTCCAAGCTTTTGAGGCCAAGCAGGCACTGTTTTCACCTTCTTGGCAGCCATTTATAACATCACTCATGATGAGTGCTGGTAGGAAAACCTCCACCAAGGCTGAACATGGGAGGCAGCTCCAGTGGGGAAGAGTGAAGGTTGGATAGGGGGAGGAGGACCATTGGGGAGATGGAGCAAAGATGGAATGAAAGCGGGGCAGGACTGACAGAAAAGATTGGAGCGGAGGCACAATGGGGTTGCAGGTGGGGTAGGGGTGGCAGTGAGGTGAGGAGGACCAGCAGGAAAGGGCAGGAGACAGTCCTGTGAAAGAAACCAGACTGCCCGAGACATGTTTAGAAGGATAAGCATGTCATGTTTATCTTGGACCCATGGTGGGAGTCCACTCTAGGCAGTGAGAATTGTAGATAGATGACTACTGAATTTGGGCCCAGAGGTTTGAAGGAGGGAGCTGTCACTCAGGGAGTACAGTGACTGTACGAGCAGGGGGTTGGGTTAGATGCTAGGCTTGTGGATGGGAGTTGTCTCATGGGAGCGGGGTCACAGAAAGTCAGGGTGCAACTGGCCTCAAGGAAGGGTGGGGCCAGGGTTAGGGAGGACATGGGCACATCAACAGTGAAGGGACTGGGTGGGTGCAGAGCAGGTATGCCAACATAAATAATAATTAGATCCAGGGTAAAGAGAAGAGGCCAAACAGTTACAGGAGAGAGTGGAATTCAGAGAAGGTGATAGTGGAAGAGAATGGGGGAATCTTGATGGGTGACACAGGAAAGGTAGAAGATGGTGGAAGCAATACCAAACCTCAGACACAACATATTGAACCCCTCAAGTTAGCGGTGCAGTGCATGAAACGCATTATACATTTAAAATGGGAGGGGCCTTAGAAGGAGGGCTTACTGACTTACCTGATGCGCTATGGAGTGTTGGATGCTGAGTAAAGCTTTGTTCTCCAAACACTAAAACCATTCAGCTGGTAAAAATGACGTAAGAGAATTAAATATAAAAGAAAATAAAGTAACTTTATTATGTGACCCTAGATATCATAAATTGTTTTCATTAAACTACCACTATGTTACAGTGTCATTGTAGAATATGCTCAACTCAACAGTAAACTAACTGAAATTAGACATGTCAGCACTGAAAACAGAGGTAACTGGTAACTATGGGAATACAATTGTTTCTGTAAGTGACTGTGACTGTAGAGCTAATAATGGTCAGTAGCTGACTTTGCCTTATGATAATTAGAAATATATTTTTAAAGCTCTGCACTCACCTTACAGAGATATTCTCAGTGCTCAGTACTCAGTGAAAGCTATTGGGATTTAACAAGTGAGTACCTGCCTATTGCTAATTTCTTCTCTTTGATATTGCTTTATTCGGGTGCGGTCTAACGACCCTGACTCTGAAAGCAGAGAAGCCGTTAATGAGCACTGTCTAGCTGATCTTTCCTCGTATTGCTTTGAGGTGTGATATTCTGAATAATATCATTTCACACCGCATCATCCATATGCTCATTTTCCCTCATCCGCTTTTACAAATATCAGGCTGGATTTTCACGCAGTCAGGATTCCCATCCCCATTCTGAGGGGGTACAGGGTAAGGGTGCAGGCAGCGAACCCACACCCTGCACCCCTGACTCGGCTGGCTCCATTGTGGGCGTTGGCATCCCCGAACCCACTGCAATTTTTGCAGAGTTGTGCCAGCTTCTCCATAACTCAGGGTTCACAGATCTCAGAGGAGGCATTAACTGTAGTTTAGATTCGGGAACCTTTGGAAAGGTAAATTCAAAAGATCTTACTCATGCCTCTGTGCCCCCTTCATGTCAACTCATGCCACCATACCCATCCCCATCCCCATTGCCTCTTACATTGGGCATGATACACTAGATGTACTGGGAGACTTTTCTCTTTTTGTTTCTAAGAGTTGTGTCTGGTGGGGAAAGCAGAGATCATCCCACCGGCTGCCTTGCCAGGTATTCCACTTGCATTTTCAAACACTTGGGGGAGTAATCATTAAGGGGAGGGTCCCACAACATTATGCTGGTGGAACAGCCTCTGAATGAGGCCATTGTGGCAGTGACCTTGGCTGCCCAGGTACTGCAAGCTGGGGGCAGTGCCAGGATACTGCCTGGTGTGACCTTCTGCCCCTGGAGGCTGTACTTAACTGTGCATCCTGCTGGAGACCGATCGCCCTGTTGGTCCAGACCACTTGTAAACCTGCTGACATGATGTCACATCGGCGGAAGTTCAGAGATTTTCTGATGTGGGGGTTAATAGGTGGGGATGCCAGTTAATGAAATGGAAATGTATGGCAATGGGGTTCCTGACTTTTCATGGGGAATGGAAAATCATGCAGTGTAACAGTTTTTAGAGGATTCCCGCTGGATTCTCAATGCCCACCAGTGTTCCTGTCCACTGGAAACGGGGGGTAAAAAATCCTCGCACTATATACAGAGCCTTTGAATCTTATAATAGGAATGGCACATGTAGAACTACTTAGAAAAAATATCCATTCATATTTTTTGAAAAAAATCTAGTGATCCTACAACCGTATAACAATACCATTTAAATAGACCTTTAGAGTATCAATAACAGAGACTCAAAGCATTTGACATCTTTCAACCTTGTGCACTGGATAAGGATGCAACACTTGCATGTAATACTTTGACCCTTGCCAGCTCCGTTCCAAGTGTGGGCCGTTAAACCGGCAGAACACCCCTCCCAAAAAAAGATTAGTCAATCTGAACTCTTTCACTGAGTAACTGTGGTTCACAACCTCTCAGAAGAGATGCAAACCTTAGGGAAACCCCAGTCCCTAGTAGGGAACCAACAGAGAATGTCACCTGCACCTAGAATTATTCAATTTGATATTTGTGGTCGACTCATAAATGGGCTCTGAAATGGTCTGGCAAACCACTCAATTCGAGGGCAATTAGGGATGGGCAATAAATGCTGACCCAACCAGCAATGCCCATAACCCCTAAAAGAATAAGCCTTGTGTCAGAGGGGTAGGAAGGGTGTTTTGCAGTGAGGCAGTACATATATGAAATATTAAAAAGAAAGAGAAAAGGGGGGTTCAAGATGGAGGAAAAATGTCAAAATCTAAAGTTGTTGAACTCAATATTGAGTTCCAAGGGTTGCAATGTGTCCAACCGGAAGAGGCCTTGAAGGGTGAGGAAGGAGGAGGTAAAGGGGCAGATGTTGTATCTTCTGCATTTGCAAGGAAAGGTGCTGTGGGAATGGAATGGAGTTGAACATGTTGGAGGAGTGGAACTGGGTATCGTAGTGGAGATGTCCATATGGAATGCTGGCAGGGTGATGAGGGGAAGATGTATTTCTTGGTAGCATTGTGCTGCAGTTGACAGAATTGGCAGAGGATGATCCTTTGAATGAGGAGGCTGGTGCGATACTGATGTTAGCACCGCTACCTCACAGCACGAAGGACCCAGGTTCAATTCTGGCCTCAGATCACTGTCTGTGTGGAATTTGTATACTTTCTCTGTGACTGCGTGGGTTTCCTCCTGGTGCTCCGGTTTCCTCCCACAGTCCAAAGATATTCAGGTTAGATGGATTGGCCATGCTAAATTGCCCCTTAGTGTCAAGCGGGATTAGTGAGGTAAATATGTGGGATTACAGGGTTAGGATGAGATTGTTTTTGGTGCAGGTTCAATGGGCCAAATGGTCTCCTTCAACACATGAAAAGTAAGCATGAGGGGGAGCCTGTCATGGTTCTAGGAGGGAGGGATGAGGGTAGATGTGTGGGAGATGGGTGATAACTGGTTGAGTGCTCTTTTCCATAGCATTGTTTTCAGAATATCTTTTGATTAAATTTTACTCCACTGAAGTGGCAGTAAATTTCATTTTCAACAAGGTGAGCAGAGGCAAACGGAACATTTTCCACATTCACAGGAACTGCTATCAGCATCATCTGTACAAACATCCCAGCCCCAGCACTATATGCATCACTGCGGCTTGTTTATTCAATGCAACACCCGTTCTTAAGATCTTTTGTCATTTTTGTCTTAATTTGGGCCAACCTAAAGACTTTGGATTCGTCCTAACCTGCAACTAGTTCTGCCCAATGTAGCATCCTCATAGTTGAATCATAGAAACCCTATAGTGCAGAAAGAGGCCATTTGGCCCATTGAGTCTGCACTGACTACAATCTCATCCGGGCCCTACCTATATATTTACCTGCTATTCTACACATCTCAGGACACTAAGGGGCAATTTTAGCATGGCCAATCAACCCAACCCACACATCTTTGGACTGTGGGAGGAAAACCATGCAGACACAAGGAGAATGTGCAAACTCCACACAGACAGTGACCCAAGCCAGGAATCGAACCCAGGTCCTTGGTGCTGTGAAGCAGCAGTGCTAACCACTGTGCTACCGTGGCAGAGAGGTAACTTTTTAAATCTATCCCAACACCAAGAGGGAAATGAAAAGCAAAGGAGCATGTTGCAAAGAAGGGTCATGTTGAACTTGAAACACTAGCTCTGCTTTTCTCTCCACAAATGCTGCCAGACCTACTGAATTTTTTCCACAGCTTCCTGTTTTTGTTTCAGATCTACAACATCTGCAGTATTTTGCTTTTATTTGAGCTTATCAATTTTGATGGAAACATGCACAGATTGTGAAGGTGCAAGAACAGAATGAGTGCAGTACTGCTCTGAGTACCCTACTGACTGGAGTAAAAGTTATTTTTATGTCGTGGGGAAGTGGAACTGTGGTGAGTTATGCATTGGAATGATAGATATGTTGCATAATATGGTAACTGCTTAGTGTGCAGGATTAACAACAATTCTTAGAGTAGAATAGCTACAATGCAGAAGGAGGATATTTGGCCCATTGATTCTGCACCAACTCTCTGAAAGAGCATGTTACTCAGGCCCTATCTCTGCGTGTGTACCCTGCTAACCCTCCTTAACTACATATCCTTAGTTGGAAGGGGCAATTTAGCGTGGCCAATCAACCTAACCTGTACATCTTTGGAATATGGAAGGAAACCAGAGTACCTGGACGAAACCCACACAGATACAGGGAGAACGTGCAAACTCTACCTGAAGGCCAGAATTGAACCCAGATCCTTGGCACTATGAGGCAGCAGCGCTAGCCTCCATGCCGCCCTGATTTCTTTAGGTAGCTGCTTTGTTAATTATACAATAATCCCTTTCATGGCAAAGTGGGGTATTTCAATAACAGAATGAAGCACTTTACAGTTACATAAAATTATACTCCAGGATTGATACTATGTGGCATTGAGATTTGTAGGTGTCTCTTCCAAATCGATTGCAATTGGGAAAAAACCTGAAGCCCATAAATTCTGGATGGTAAGGAGTAAGTAATCAGCTGGAGTGTACTCATGGCATCAGGAGTCAGAAGTTTATTGCAGTCATCTGAATCACTAGATTTTCAACTGGACTTTAACTTAACATTTTAATCATACACAGTGCAGGGCAATAATAAAAAGAAAACTGAAAAATGAATAACAAGTAAAAAGACCATTCAAACTGCACCAAGCCCAGTGAGGGGCAATTGTGTTATTGCACTGATATACAATCTTCACGTTGACACAATAAAAGAACTCTCTTGCGATTCTCTGTTCCTCAGAGCTGAAAGCAATGGAAATCAGATGAGATTTATACCACGAGGGTTCCTCAGGTAGCCCCTTGACGACCTGTGCCTCGATTCTGCCATGCACACATTCCGATCACTTAACTGACACGTTGATCACCTTTCTCAGCCTCCATCATCTTTGGTCCAATTACAGCACACTCCCCCACCCTACGAACCCGAAGGAACCCCTCACCTCCCCCACTCTACGTGTATAAATCCCATCTGATTTTCTTTGCTCTCAGCTCTGACAAAGGATCATCCAGACTCAAAATGTTGGCTCAATTCTCTCCCCACAGATGCTGTCAGAACTGCAGAGATTTTCCAGCACTTTGTTGTTTTTTTATTTCAGATTCCAGCATCTGCAGTATTTTACCTTTAAAATAAGGACAAATATTGTTAAGTCTCTGACACTGTGACTTGTTTATGACCATCCAATATGGGGAACTGTTTTTTTCCTGAGTTGAGAGGCAGGTTTACATTTGATGAGCTCAGTATTATTCGAGGAATAAACACTCTGAGCTGGATTCTCTGATCTCATCCGCAGCTAGGGTTCTCTGGTCCTGCTAAGGGAAAGGAGATTTGGCTGAGTGCCAAATTCTCCATTCTCACTGGTAATGGTGGCAGGGCATACATGGCCAGAGAATTCCAGTCTTTGGGATGATTCTCCCATCCCAATGCACTAATTTTTTAGCGTGGCGGGCCAGGAGAATCATGTGTGGGCCAATTCACGGGATTCACACATGCATTCCCAATACTTGCGCACCTCCGAGTGCCAGGTATCCATGGGACCACGCTGGAAACCAACAGGAACAGCAGGTAAGTGATTTTAATCTATTTTTAATGTCATTTAAATGTCACTATTGGGTCCAGGACTGAAGTCTCTGGTCCCACGAGCATCTTCCACCTCATCAGTGCAATTTCACTCTGGCAGGGGTCAAACAAGCTCCCCACTTTTGGGGAAATTAGCAGGAGACCCCGCTAGAATGAAGGGGGAGTAATCGGGGTCCCTCAGGTGGTTGGACACTGGGGGTTGGTGCCCCTGGGCATGGACACCCTGGCAGAGCCAGCCTGTGACCCCTGGAACTGCCCAAGGGGCAAGGTGCCCATGCCCAGAGGGCACCTTGGCACTGCAAGTTGGGCATTGGGCAGTGTCAAGGAGGTGGGGCCTAGAGGGCGGGGCCAAGGGGCAGGCTTAGGGGTGATCAGCGGGGGTGGAGGGGGCCCACTACCACTCTGCATTGGGATCGATTGGAGCTGGAGGGAGGCCGGCGATCGGAGCAGGCTGGGCGGGCAGTTGCTTCGTTGGGGAGTCCGCCTCCTGTGGGAGGGAGATCTGCTGGGAGGTGGTCTGCCAGTGGGAGGGAGGGGGGTTGTCTGCTGGAGGGGTGGGGGTGTCTGCTGGGGATTCTGCCTCCTGTGGGGGGGGGATATGTTAGGGGGGGGAATCATCACTGCTGGGAGGTGAGGGAGCTCCAGGATGTGGGGAGGTTGGGGCTGTCTCATGAATATTCATGGGGGCCATGATCAGGCCAGGGGGTGGGTTGGAGGGGGCAGCACTGTCAGGGTCCAGGGTCAAGTGGCCAGAGATTGAGGTGCTCAGCAAAGTGCAGGCTTATAGTTTGGGGCCACTACACATGCACAGAGGCCTGGAACTGTCAGAACATGGCATGGATAGGCCCTGCCCCCGAACTTTTAATGATATTCATGATTGTGACCACTGCAGTGCACAAAATGCGGGAGAATGGAGTCTGAACTCCCACTGAGAAAACAACCATGATTTACACTTGCCAATTTAGCACTTTGAAACTTTTTGGGAGAATCTTCTATTTCCTTAAAATTGGCTTGTTACAGCTTCAGCATCCATCAAAACAAATAACTTCCTAACCGCTACCTTTTTCTATACAAAATCCTTGTTTAGGTTTCAAGTTTTAGCAACATTGGAACTGTTGCTCTGTTGTATACATAAAGGGCCAAAGAGAAACGAGGGAGAGAGTAGGGCCTCTTAAGGATCAACAAGGTCATCTATGTGTGATCCACAAGAGATGGGTGAGATCCTAAATGAATATTTCTCTTCTGTATTTACTATTGAGAAAAGCATGGATGTTAGGGAACTTGGGGAATTAAATACTGATGTCTTGAGGAGTGTACATATTACAGAGAAGGAGGTGCTGGAAGTCTTAAAGTGCATCGAGGTAGATAAATCCCCAGGACATGATGAGATGTATCCCAGGACATTGTGGGAGGCTAGGGAGGAAATTGCGGATCTCCTAGCCGAGATATTTGAATGATCTATTGTCACGGGTGAAGTGCCTGAAGATTGGAGAGTGGCAAATGTTGTGCCTTTGTTTAAAAAGGGCTGCAGAGGAAAGCCCAGGAACTACAGGCCAGTGAGCCTCACATCTGAGGTGGGTAAATTGTTGGATTGTATTTTGAGAGACAGGATCTACAGGCATTTACAGGTGATTTGGAATAGTCAGCATGGCTTTGTGAGTGGAAAATCATGTCTCATAAATTTGATTGAGTTTTTTGAAGGGGTAACCAAGAAGGTAGATGAGGGCAGTGCAGCTGATGTTGTCTACATGGACTTTAGCAAGGCCTTTGACAAGGTACCTCATGGCAGGTTGTTGCATAATGCTAAATCTCATGAGATCCAGGCTGAGGTATCCAAAAGGATACAAGATTGGCTTCTTGACAGAAGCCAGAGGGTTGTTGTAGAGAGTTGTTTTTCAAACTAGAGACCTGTGACCAGTGGTGTACCTCAGGGATCAGTGCTGGGCCCACTGTTATTTGCCATTTATATTAATGATTCGGATGAGAACATAGGGGGCATGCTTAGTAAATTTGTAGATGACACCAAGATTGGTGGCATGGTGGAAAGTGAGGAAGGTTATCTCCAATTGCAGTGGGATCTTGATCAATTGGACCAGTGGGCTGAAGAATGGCAGATGGAGTTTAATTTAGACAAGTGCAAGGTAATGCATTTTGGTAGATTGAACCTGGGCAGGATTTACTCAGTTAATGGTAGGGCACTGGGGAGAGTTATAGAACAAAGAGATCGAGGGGTACATATTCATAGCTTCTTGAAAGTGGAGTCACAGATGGACAGAATGGTGAAGAAGGCATTCAGCATGATTGGTTTCATCGATCAGAACATTGAATAAAGAAGTGGGATATTTTGTTGAAGTTGTACAAGACATTGGTAAGGCCGCACTTGGAATACTTCTGCAATTCTGGTCATCCTGTTGTAGAAAGGATAGTATTAAACTAGAAAGAGTACAGAAAAGATTTACTAGGATTCTACTGGGGCTTGATGGACTGAGTTGCAAGGAAAGGCTGAATAGATTGGGACTTTTTTCTCTGGAGCGTAGGAGGATGAGGGGTGACCTTATAGAGGTCTATAAAATAATGAGGGGCATAGACAAGATAGATAGTCAACATCTTTTCCCAAAAGTAGGGGACTAAAACTAGAGGGCATAGGTTTAAGGTGAGAGGGGAGAGATAAAAAAGTGTCCAGTGAGGCAATTTTTTCACACAGAGAGTGGTGAGTATCTGGAACAAGCTGCCAGAGGTAGTATTAGAGGCAGGTATAATTTTATCTTTTAAAAAGCATTTAGATAGTTACATGGATACGAAGGGTATCGAGGGATATGGGCCAAATGCGGGCCATTGGGATTAGGTTAGGTGTTTTAAAAAAACATAACGGCAGCATGAACAATTTGGGCCGAAGGGCCTGTTTCCATGCTGTAAACCTCTATGGTTCGATGTATCTAAACTTGAGCAGGAGCATACCCACTGGAGTTGTGCAGAAACTCTGAAGAGTATCATTTGTTATCATCTTCTTCATCTGTAGAACTGATGTTCATACATTCTTTTAATCCACCTAATTACTTTCTTTCAAAACATTTTTCATTCAAATCTCATGAATATTGATTATTAGCGCAAAGAATGGCTTTTAAATAATAAGTTGAACTGAATAATTGTCCCTGCCATTTTGCCAGCCCTGCTTTACTGGAGTTAAGCTTGTGTTGGCTATAACATTCAGAAAGAGAAAAGCTCACAAGGGACTTCACAATACAACTTAATAATACTGGGTCAGCTGTCTCCATCCCCACCTCACCTCCCAGCCATGGTGTGGAGGTAGGCTGTATATCGGAGCCATCAACTCCATTTGCTTGTCTCTGTATCCAAGCCTGGTTCCAGCTCTATGGAGCGTTCAGAGCTGGCAGGCCCATTTCCATCATGAACCCACCTCTCTGACATGAAAATAGTCCCAGTCCCACAGAACGCAGACATTGTGATAACTGCCCGGGAATCGAGTGCACAAGTACAGAAATATTTCCTTGTGGTTGCATGTTCATAGAATGGAATGGCCTCTGAATTCTAAACCGTTCAGACCTGTCCCAATGTCATAGGTTTGGATTTGATTATCAGTGCGCATGGGGAGAGCTGGTGATAGCAGCAAAACCTGTTGCCCTCTGCAGGGGGACCGCTGTTAGTGAAACGAAGCATGGATTTGCAGCAGAGCCCTAGACTGAACCGGTTGTAGAAAAATTTAGAGCTGCCATCACCTTGACTGCTATGGGCAGCATCTGTATGCTGGTGGTTCCAGATGACTGCACAATGGCACAAATGTCTGTGACCATCTGCCTGGTCTTTCACAGCCATCTCCTACATTGGCATTCTGACATGACTATATCGCTTTGCTTAAGATGATACACTCTGTGCTTGGGGTAATAGCCGGTCCTCCTTCTTGATTGCACCTCTCATAGCGCTGCCTCCTGATGCCTGGGGACACGTGTTTTTGTGGCATGGGCACCTGCCTGGGATGTGTGAGGGAATTGCACTCATTTATAACTTCAGGCTATCTCTAAAGACAGAGGCACTTTCTGTTACAGCAGATCAGGTGCCCAGTTTGCTGCCAGCTATGGTTGCAGCGGCTGAAGAGATACATCACTATTCCTGCCCCTTCCCCATTCTGGGATAAAGACCAAAACTTTAAACAGCAATGTCAAGGTGATTTAAACAAACCACCACTTTGGGATCAGTAAATAAAGTTTCTCTATCTTTTGGTGCGACCCTCCAGTATCATTCACAACTCTGGGCTAAGGACGTGCTTCCAAAGCTCTTTCACTTCAACATTGAGAATGATGAAAATGCAGTCTGAAAGGTTTTCTTCTACATACGTAATGACTCCTCCAACTCCTCTCTCAACTTATTGTGAAACCAATCTCTCCCACCTTGCCCGCACTGATAGCAATACAGATTGGAAATAGGAACATAGGAACAGGAGTAGGCCACTTGGCCCCTCGAGCATACTCCATAATGGGGGCAGGACTTCCATTCCAATATGAATAGGGACATAAAAATCCAGACCAATCTCTTGAGCCAGGGTAATTCTTTGGGCTTGCCTTAGCTCCACCAACCTTTCAGCCCACTGCCACCATCAGCCATTGGCAACTTGACCTCTGCATGCCCAAGTGCCTCTGCACACTCTAGGCATTGCCCAGCAAATAAATCCATCATAGATGTATCCCTTAATCTGGTCCACCAAAACAGCCCTGACAGGAAAGAACTGAGTGTTATTAATAGGTAAAGATAAGGGAAGGCGTGTAACATTGTAAAGCTACAGATATATTTATAGTCGTACAGTGAACACTTCCAAAGACAGTCGACAGATGGAAAATTAACAACTGAAAAGAAAGTTTTGATGATTATTTAAAAAAATTGCAAATATACATTTTCTAATTGCAACGGTGAACTGAAAGGTGTGCCTCCATCTAGATATTAATACTTCAGAGCCAAGTGTTCACACTTGACTTCACCAAATATCAAAACAAATCCCATGATAAATTAACAGCTCATCAAACTCGTTCTCCATGGTTTTAGTGCACCATAACCGGGTAACAAAAACTTTATTAACAATCCTAAAATATCAATAAACAATAAAATGAACCAACAAGGGAGTTCTCTACAACTCAGTTGATCTCCATAAGGAAAGTATCATTGATACCCCCAGTAACTATTAGGAGGGAGTAGAGTCAACCTTTTGAGACTGGAAATTCTCACCCTGGGTAAACTGACATTGCCGTTGTCCGCATCTTGCCTGCTCTGATTCTGTGGCCAGCGGTAGAATTCCAGCGAAAAAGTTGAATCTATTCTCTCTCCACAGATGCTGTCAGAGCTGCTGAGATTTTCCAGCATTTTCTGTTTTTGTTTCAGATGCCAGCATCCATTTTTTTTGCCTTTATAATTATTAAGATCAAGTTTTGTTAAATCAGCAGAAAATTCTTCTTGAATGGCAATCAAAGGACCAAATTAAACTATGCTCAGACTATGTGAAATGCAGAAGCATAATTCCGATGGTGTACAATGGATGCAACATGAGTTCAAATGAAAATCAGCCTGGGACTGCATGTTTTTGAACTGACGTGCTATCATTGCAAAAGCTTAATCAGTCTTCAACTAGGATTTTTGATGGAGCATCACATATAATCTTAGGGTCAGTGACTATGAAGCAAATGTAGCTATGGGCAACTCGGTGCCATATGCAATACACCCTCCCAACTAAAGGGGCAGCATGTTATTCCACAGCAGCAATGGTTAACAAATGACAAAGGGGCAATGATAACTATAGTTATAAATGGTTGAGTAATGTATACATCTCCATGCAGAGCATGTGCTCAATTATTAAAGAGAAATGAGAACGTAAATATATATAGAAATTGATCAGCGGAAAGCAGTGATTCTACAAGTCAGGGAGATAGAAATTTCTGGAAAAATCCATGATTGATTTTGAAGGTTTTTCTTTTCAGCTGTGACCAAGAACCAAATCAAAAAGTCAACTCACTCCACAGCTCCAGAATTGATAACTGCAGTAAGAAATTCCAATATGCCTACAGGAGAGGGGGGAGTTCATTGATTTCCTCAGCTAGATACTAAAGGAATTGTTCTGGTCAAAAATCGAACCAATGGTTTTGAGTTGGACAAAAATCGTACCCACGGCTGACCCCCCAAAACTGAACAAAATCTCTGGGGGGATTCTTCTTCCAGAGCTATGGCCATAAAAAAGAATGTAGAAGGAGTGAACTTCAAACAAAAATAAGTTAAATCAAAGAAATTGAAAATAAGCCGCAATTGATTTAAAGCTGGAACAACATCCAAAGGGATTCATGAGATATCATTTTAATACCAGTAGATCCTGTGCTATATCCAATAAAACTGTTATCACCTGCTTTGAACAAGACTCTCAGAAAAATGAAATTGTAAATGTTATAATCCACTGTACTCAAATAGGAACACGTTGATACAGAGATGTCAGCTAAGGAAGGATTAATGTCTCTGCATGAGAGATTTAGCTTAGAAATTGCTATTGAAGTGCTGTTTAGGGTTACCTATGGGCCCCGAAACATTTTGTCAGACTTTATCACCTACTGGTTTATTCACAATATTGCTACTTTTACTCTTTGAGCCACAGATATCAGTCACTCAATGGGCCAGCCAATGGAAAGAGAGAAACACTGATACTCTGAATGAGTGGTTAACTGCAACTGGGAGTTAGATAAGCACTTGCAAAGATAAAAGTGGACACATATTCAAAAAAAGGAAGTGTTGGATTTGGGTATGATCATGAGAGGAAATGCAATATTGCAGATCAATAGCTGCAAATTGTACTCCAAGAACAGAGACAGAAGAGAGGAATGATCTGAAAGAAGCAACACTGTGCCAATAGAAACCTTCAACATTTAAATCTGATATAAATAATATATTAGCCCAGATTTTCACCAAGTTGGGATGATGGGGTCCTTGTGCATGAGTCGCAAAAACCCAGCTTGCAGGTGCAGCAGGTGGTCAGGAAGGCGAATGGGATGCTGGCCTTCATAGCGAGGGGGATTGAATATAAAAGTAGGGAGGTCTTGCTGCAGCTGTATAGGGCATTGGTGAGGCCGCAGCTGGAGTACTGTGTGCAGTTTTGGGCGCCGCACCTGCGCAAGGATATTTTGGCCTTGGAGGGAGTGCAGAGGAGGTTTACTAGGCTGATACCGGAGTTGAGGGGGTTGAGCTATGAGGAGAGGCTGAATAAACTAGGCTTGTACTCGTTAGAGTTTAGAAGAATGAGGGGAGATCTCATTGAGACATATAAGATGATGAATGGGATGGATAGGATAGAGGTGGAGAGACTCTTCCCGCTCAAAAAAGACAGTAGGACTAGGGGGCACAGCCTCAAGATAAAGGGGGGGGGGTTTTAGAACGGAGTTGAGGAGGAACTTCTTCACTCAAAGGGTGACGAATCTCTGGAATTCTCTGCCCGTTGAAGTGGTGGAGGCTGCCTCGCTAAATATTTTTAAGAAGCGGGTTGATGGGTTCTTGATAAGAGAGGGGATTAAGGGTTATGGGGAGAGGGCGGGAATGTGGAGCTGAGCCACGACAGATCAGCCATGATCTTATTGAATGGCGGGGCAGGCTTGAAGGGCTAGATGGCCTACTCCTGTTCCTATTTCTTATGTTCTTATGTTCTTATGATTTGGGGCGCCTTCAACCAAGGCAGGCAGGACCTGGATGCAGAAGGCCCATCTCTATTTCTGGAATATCCCATTTTTGTCACGGGGGGAAAGAGTTGGAATATAAACTGTAAAAGTGGGAAATACAAACTCAGCAGAGCCATCTGTTTTGCTTGTTGAGGAAAAGCCCCCAGCTTGGGATTTTTCAGCCCTGCTCACATTGGCAATCTTTGGAAGAGGGACAGAAAACTTGACAGGACAATCAAAAGTTTGTTGACTTCAGGGGGGGCAATTTCTGGTCCCATGGTGGGCAGAACTTGAAAATCCCATCCCTAATTTCATTGTTTCAATGGTCTTAACCAGCATTGTAGGAATGATAGTTTTATTGAAGAGGTAGAAACACTTGGGAAGGGTACACCTAAGGCTTGTTTCAATGTCACGATCTGAAGTTATTTAAATCCTAAAGGCTATAAGCTTTCACTTAGAGTGAAAACAGATACCTGCTGTTCGAGTGTATTGATTGACAGGCCATCTGGTGTAGCTTAGAAAAACCCATTAGCCATCTTTTTTCCAATTTCAGTAGACTCTGTTGTTGAGTTTTCCCAAGGTTTCTTATTAAAGCTGAACCTAAGAATGCTTAGCTAAGTTTCAATAAGTCCAAAACCACATCGCAACAAATTATAAGACGTTATAAAGAACAAAAAAAAGTATAGCACTGGAACTAATCCCTCAGCTCTCCAAATCATGCTGACTATGATGCCCTGACTAAACTAAGAAGAACTTTCAGCCCTTGCTTGATCTGTATCCCTCTATTCTCTCCCTATTTATATACCCATCCAGATGCCTCTTAAACGTTGCTAATGTGCCTGCTTCCACCACCTCCTCTTTTCAAGCACATTTTTGTACCAGCTTGTCATGTGGGACCTTGTCAAACGCCTTATGAAAGTCTATATATTAACAGATTAGATGTCTTAGAGTGTCTTTGTGAGTATTTAACAGGTGAACGTAATGTGTCTAATGTACAGATGAAGAAAGTATGCTTTCCATTTTTGTGCTCTAGTCTCACCCTGTCAGTACACAGCCCCCTCATTTGCAAGTTCTCAGCTACGTCTCATCGTAGTGACACACAGAAACTGGGGTTCCTCAGAACATTAAGCTGAAGTTTCAGAGGAACGTGAAGGAGGTGCAGCTACCAGACATGCGATGTACAAATCCTCCAGCAAGTGGACTTGCCCTGGTACACATGAACAAGGTTTCCAGTTACGGGGGAATAGTTCAGCTGCTTTTTGTGGATATCTCTAAGAGATTTGGAGATGTAGGACGTAAACCCTAATAAAAAAATCTGGAGTCGAGATGAAAGGAAGACTGATCTCTCATCTTTCTGGCTACCCCAGCAATTAAACATGTGTCAAACATAGTGCTGTGCATTCCTTTGGACTCAATCAGGGACATCCAAAGAACAGCTCCACAGGAAACAAAGGCAGGGGAGAAAATCACTAACTGCAATAAACAATTGGACAGATGGATGGAACACTGTCTTGAGTTATACTCAGTAAGAAGTCTCACAACACCAGGTTAAAGTCCAACAGATTTATTTAGTAGTAAACGCCACTAGCTTTCGGAATGCTGTTCCTTCGTCAGGTGAGTGGAGAGTTCTGTTCACAAACAGGGCATATAAAGGCACACACTATTTACAGAATACTGATTAGAATGCGAGTCTTTACAGCTAATCTGCTATTCAAGTTTTAAAGATGCAGACAATGTGAGTGGAGATAGCATTAAGCATAAGTTAAAGAGATGTGTATTGTCTCCAGATAGGACAGTGTTAACTTATGCTTAATGCTATCTCCACTCACATTCTCTGCATCTTTAAGACTTGAATAGCAGATTAGCTGTAAAGACTCTAGTCAGTATTCTGTAAACTGAGTGTGTGTCTTTATATGCCCTGTTTGTGATCAGAACTCCCCATTCACCTGACGAAGGAACAGCGTTCCAAAAGCTAGTGGCTTTTACTACCAATTAAACCCGTTGGACTTTAACCTGGTGTTGTGAGACTTCTTATTGTGTTTACCCCAGTCCAACGCCGGCATCGCTACCTCTTGAGTTATACTCTACAGAGAACACTTCCATTGAAGAAGTTCCAGATGCCATAGGAGGCCTATCTGTTATGGCAATGTGGAAATCAAATGCAGAGAGGAGGAGCTTAGCGAAGCTATTGAGCTTCAGCTGATGATGCTATTATTTCTGAACTCACCAAGCACAGGTAACCAGCACTCCTGCAGTATCTGCACAAACTTATCTGTCTGTGCTGGAGGGAGAGGGTAGTGCCCTGGGATATGTGTGGTGATAATATAATAATCCTGTAGAAGAACATGGGCAAATGCAATGATTGCAAGAACTATTGAGGAATCTCCCTGCTGAGTATTGTGGGAAAAGTATTTTGAATCCTTTGTCAGTCTACAGACCCTGGCTGAAAGCATCTAGCCTAAATCCCAGTGTGGTTTCTGAACTGAAAGATCTACAATTGACCTTCTGATCTTCTCAGTTCAGCAGCTACAATGGAAATGCAGTGAACAAGAAGGCTGCTGTATATTGCCTTCATCAATTTCATCGCGGCATCTGACCTGTAAGCAGAGACAGTCTATTTAATCTCCTGGAGAAAACTGGCTGCCCACAGAATGTGCTCAACATGTTCTCCTCCTTCCATGGCAACATGAGGGGAAGGTCAAGTATGATGGGGCAACATTGTGAGATCCACAGTGGGGTCAAACAGGGTTGTATTCTGACACCAACACTTTATTCTTCTCAATGTTGCTGTAATATGCCTTCAGGTGATCTACAGAGAGTGCTTTCTTACATACCAGAACTAGTAGAAAGCTACTTGCCTGAGAATAAGACAAAGGTGTGCCAAGCTGTTATCAGAGAGTTGCTCTATGCTGATGATGCTAAACTAGCACTCCACATTGAGGACCCAGTGAAAGTGGATGGGAACCCGAGGCAGCACGATATTAGCTGCACTTTATGGGTCCCTTGGGTGAAATGTTCTCAATCTGTTTTCCCATTAATATATCCATTAATAATGATTGATAATTCTGGTGGTCTAATTTGTGCATTATATTGTTTGATATTAAAAACGAAATGGTGTCAATGGCTGGGGAGAGGTGAGGGGGTGAGGCTTGGTGCTTCTGGGATTGCTGTGGTGCAATGGCCTGTGTTGGGGCAGACTGTTGGCAGTGGAAGCCTTTTATTTTCCATCTATTTGTGTGGCAATGGGATGATTTCTGGGTAATTTCTCCCTTTGACAGATAATGATTTGTAGAGTCATTTGTCATAAGGGCTGAGAGACACTCAAATGAAATATTGTTGAATTAGCATAACTGTAGTGACTGTACCAATCTGACAATCACCATGAGATAAGTGATGGCCTTCTTCCAATGGCTGGGCAGCATCTCTTCATCCTCCTCCTCTCTGTTTTCCTCTGAGGAAGAGTGGTGTTCCAGGTCCTGCTCTTCATCAAGCTACAGGCCTCTTTATATTATAGTATCATGTTACTAACATTCTTCCTACATGATGAGACACCCTGGCTGGCTTATTCTGGAGAGCAGGCCCCAACTAGACAAAGCATTGCAAGTTCATCTCCAATATGCCATTGATGTGTGCAATGCAGATTCTTGTTAGTAGATGGTTCTTGTTTTAGCACCTCTTGGCTTCTATACCTGGATGACAGACAGATGTAAGGAGCTGTGGCTTCACACCTTACCCACAGAGTCTGAATGTTGGGTGAAGAAAGAGGTGTGGCACCTGGGACTCTCGAAGGATAAAGACAACAGATATTTGAAAATCCAGGAACATGTCATAGACATCATAGAAAACCTACAGTACGGAGAGAGGCCATTCAGCCCATCGATCTACACTGACCACAATCCCACCCAGGCCCGACCTGCACATCCCTACATATTTCCCCACTAATCCCTCTAACCTACACATCTCAGGACATTAAGGCCAATTTTTAGCATGGCCAATCAAACTAACCCGCACATCTTTGGCTGTGGGAGGAAACCGGAGCACCCGGAGGAAACCCACGCAGACACGGGGAGAATATGCAAACGCCACACAGACAGTGACCCAAGCCAGCAATCAAACCCAAATCCCTGGAGCTGTGAAACAGCAGTGCTAACCACTGTGCTGCCGTGTCGCCCGTGTCTGCCTTTTTGAAGGCAGAGGGAGAAAAACTGAGGAAGAACGGTTTCTGTGATTGGAATATGTTGGCTTCAAGGCTTTTCAGCAGACAGTGTGGTTTAGTGTTCAGATATATGGGATGGTATTAGTCTACTAACAATAGTATTGAAAGACTATTTTGCATACAATCCAAGGTGAACCGATTATATTGGAATTTCCTGAATGCCCCTGTGAATGTTTCTATAACATTGTATTATCAGTGTGTCCACCCACCTTGTTTACAAATCCTTCAATGGCATCACCTCCTCCAATATCTGTAAGCTCCTCCAGACATACATACTCTTTCATATCCCCACTTTCCACCTCTCTTCCATCGAGAGCTGACCAGGCCCTCAGCTCTGAAACTCCCTTCCGAGATCATACCATCCTCTACATGTCCCTTCTTCTTCAGACCTTTCTCCATGACTTATTTTTTAGTCACTCATCCTGTGATTCAGAGTCAAATTTTGGCACTAAGACACCTCAGATTGTTTTATAGGGTAGAATTTTCTATTCCAGACTCTAAGTCCAGTGGTGGAAGCAGAAGTAGGATAGACCGCTGCTGGAGAAGTGGGTAGCTGAACCCACTTCAGAGATCTTGCACTCTTAAGTTCATTATTGAAAGTATTCTTTCTGGTTGCATTACAGTTTGGTATGGCTCCTGCTTTGCCCAAGACCAAAATAAATGACAAAGGGTCATGAATGAAGCCCAGTCCATTATGCAAACCTGCCTCCCATCCATTGACTCTGTCTAGACTGCCTGCTGCCTCGGAAAATCAGCCAGCATTATCAAGGACCCCTGCATCCCAGCTCCCTTCCACCTTCTTCTGTTGGGAAAAGGATACGAAAGCCTGAGATCACATACCAACCGACTCAAGAACAGCTCTTCCCTGCTGCCATCAGACTTTTGAATGGACCTACCTCACACGAAGTTGATCTTTCTCTACACCCTTGCTATGACTATAACACTACGTTCTGCACTCTCTCCTCTCCTTCCCTATGAATGGTATGCTTTGTCTGCATGGCACAATACTTTTCACTATATATTAATACATGTGACATTATTAAATCAAATCAAGGTAAAATCAGAAATCACAAAGAGCACATTGAATCTCAAGGTGGAAAGTGACCTGCCCCGCAGTTGCACTGATGTCCAGGCACCATATTAACATGACATATGGATCGCCATTCATTCTTCCATTCTGATCTTTGACAGTCCTGCCTGGGTTGTCTCAGTCTCACTCCCAGCATATGTCCAGCCTTGGCGCAGTGTGCAACAGGCAGCTGATATTTCATAGTGAGGGGGTGAAATGAAAGCAAAAAGCAACATCTACTAATGAAATAATTCCATCTCACCAAGAGCAAACCACTTATAGACAGGAGTGAAATTCCTGCTGGAAGGAGGAGGAATGAGATTCTTATCTTTTTTTATATTAATTTGTGGGACATGGGTGTCGCTGGCTGGCCAGCATTTATTGCCCATCCCTAGTTGCCCTGGAAGACCATTGAGATTCAACCACATTACTGTGGCTCTGGGAATCACATGTCGGCCAGACCAGACAAGGATGGCAGATTTCCTTCCCAAAAGTCCAAAGATGTGTGGGTTAGGTTAACTGGCCATAATAAATTGACTCTAGTGTCAATTTAGGGAGATTAGCAGGGTAAATGTGTGGGATTATGGGAATAGGGCCAGGGTGGAATGTGGTCAATACAGACTCAATGGGCCAAATGACCTTCTTCTATACTGTAGGGATTCTATGAATCTAAAGGATATTAGTAAACTAGATGGGTTGTTATGATAATCAACAATCGTTTCATGGCCATCAGTAAGTTCTTAATTTCAGATATTTCTCATTGAATTCAAATTCCACCATCTGCCATGATGGGATTTGAACTCAGGTCCCCAGAACGTTAGCTGAGTTTCTTGTTTAATAGTCTAGCGATAACACCACTAGGCCATCGCCTCTTGTGCGTGGGCTTTTAATGAGATGCAAATAGTGTTCCTGGCATAGCTTTGCAGGGAATTCAACCCCCCCTTTAAGCCAGCATCACAAGTTTCAAAGCGAATCTCCTGATGTCTGGAAACTGATTTTCAGCCTCCAGCCAAATCTTGCTTCCTTGCCTGCCTTGTTTCCCGTTGCTCGCGGGAGCAGGATATTCCGCCCACTGTGTTAAACTTGCTACTTAGATGCAAGCTGTTGTCCTTTTGTTTCCAGGCTAGTGCAAGGAACATCAGCAGCTGACTGGCTGTTCAACACGGCTTAACTTGGTGATTGAGACTTTATTTAACAGAGCCAAACCTTCAACTTGATTTCCATTGAAACCGTGACAACAGTGTGACACAGGTGCCCAATTCTAGAAAGGGACTGCACCAACATCAACGCGCAACTTGAAGGCAAAGAGGAAGTTGGAGATTCAAAGCTACCCTCTTTGTTCTTACAAGTATGTGTTGGTGTAGGCAACCATTTGTCAATGGCTGTATAACGTAAAACATTCAAATTAGGAGCAGGAGTAGGCCACTCAGCCCACTAAGCCTGCCTCATGGCTGATCTGATTGTAACCTCAATCCATATTCCTACCTACCTATGATAAACTTTCACCTCCTTAGCAATCAAGAATATATTTAGCTCTGTCTTAAAAATATTCAAAGACTCTGTCCGTGTCCCACCCATCATGGGAATCATAGGGGACAGGACACGAACCACATAAAGGTCCATTGAACTCAGGTGAGACTTTCTGGTCTTGGGGCAAGCATGGCTGGAAAATCCCATCCTTTGCTTTCAGCACTGCCTCTCAGCGCCAGGGGCTAGGTTTAATTCTAGCCTTGGCTCACTGTCCATGTGGAGTTTGCATGTTCTGTCCGTGTTTGCGTTGGTTTTTTTGAGGTGCTCGGCTTTCCTCCCACAGTCCAAAGATGTGTGGGTTAGATGTGTGATTGGCCATGCTAAATTGTCCCTTCATGTCCCAAGATGTGTAGGTTAGGGGGATTAACAGGGTAAATAGGTAGGGTTATGGGGATAGGGTGAGATGCTCTCAGAGAGTCAGTGCAGTGTTGATGGGCTGAGTGGTCTCCTCCTGCACTGTAGAGATACTATGACTGCCTTTTGAGGAAGAGAATTCCTCAAGAGACTCACAACCTTCCGAGAGAAAAAAATCTCCTAACTGCGGTAGAACTATGGAGGATGTTCTGAATATATTTGAATAACTTATGTAAATGATCCTGCTCAGATAGTGGTCCATTTTATAAACAGATTCTCACAGATCAAAAACCCTTTGGCAGTAGGATGAACTTCCTGCCCTCTTTTCTGGCACCACTACTTGTTCTCTTTTTAATCAATGCATCTTATTCCATACAGTGATACCTCCTCAGGCTCACTGTAAACACTATATAGAGGGGATGGACGTAGCTTTATTGGTACTCAATGAAGTTGGTGAGAGTGAAGTAGTGTTGTGAGGTGCTGCCTCGCAGTCTTACCAAGATGCTCTTGAAGCCTACTGAAACATGTTATAATGCAAATGATAGCAGAATTTGCAAACAGCCCTTGAACTGCAGGATATAAATGTGTGATGTTTATACAGCTGACTGCATCAGTGAGTAAAATTGAATGTAACAGAAGCAAGGTAGCACCATCCCTCAGCTGGACGGAGGATTTTGGATTAAATCTCCTCTGAGTCCTTGGTATGATTATACCAGTGTTACACAGGATGATATTCTCACTTGAATGGAGATTTTCTAATGCCTGGGATATCATCCAGCTTCTGGTCTGTTCCATTCTTCCATCTCATTTTGTAAGGCAAGAATTTTGGGAGATGTTACAAATTCCGGTAGCACATACAGTGACACGTATCAAGATGTCCCTTTTAATAAAGGATGATCATGCAGTTAGTTCGTCTTCCAAGCATTTCCTGTGGCAAATCTTTTTATGATTTAAGTGTCACAACACTTGATATGAGTTGTAGCTGATATTTGTTACACGCTCAATGTGTAGCAGCCATTCAAGAAGCTGTTTGTCTCCTGACAGGATGGTTTTTGGTTAGAATGGGGCAGCAACCAGTGAGTTACCAGCAATGAAGGAATATTTGGGGTTTGATATTTAGCTGCCAAGTGGATGGGAATGGAGATGGGTGAGCATTTTGTGTTTTCAGCCTGCTTGCCAGTTCCCTGTCTCCATCCTGCCTTGGTGTCGTTTTCATACAGGTGGGCAGAAGGAGTTGAGAAGTCGATCCGCCCACAGTCAGTAAGTAGCCAACTGAGCTTGTTGCAGGCTATGTGAAGCCTGTTGAAGGAGGCTTCCAGGTCTATCAAGCAGAGGGAGTTAGTTTAGTTGTAAGGGGATGGAAGCCAAACGAGCAGTTAGATTTCCAGATAGGCGATATGGCCCTTCCTGGATGCAGAAACCACCATAGAGTCATAGAGGTTTATAACATGGAAGCAGGCCCTTCGGCCCAACTTGTCCATGCCACCCTTTTTTTTAAACCCCTAAGCTAGTCCCAATTGCCCACATTTGGCCCATGTCCCTCTATACCCATCGTACCCATGTAACTAAATGTTTTTTAAAAGACAAAATTGTACCCATCTCTACTACTACCTCTGGCAGCTTGTTCCAGACACCATGTTGAAGGCTTCTCCCATGTTCCTCAATCCCTCCCCTCTCCACTCTCCCCGACCCAGCCCCACTCCCCAATGGCAGCCTGGATGCAAAGGCCATTTTTAAATTCAAAGAAGTTCAAGCCTTTTATTGGCACTCCAGCTTTGACTGCCCACCACAGACCTCATTTGGACAATGAGCCCACCCTCTAGCCACTAATTGGTCAAATTGGGGAAAATCACAATGAGTTTCCCATGCACTGAGGCCTTCCAACCCCCATTCGAGGCTGACAATGGGATAGTATGGAAATCCTCCCCTTTGTGACATGTGTAATTGGTCTCAGTGTATTGGATCTGTAAGTTTCTTCATACCGTCTCTTTTCCTGATCTACACCATGTGTTCTGGGTCATGTGCTCCGTAACCTTATTACCCCCTGTGAGGCTTACATCAACAGCCACTGTTGAATAAGATGCCCTCTATCCCTTCTCAGATAGTTCTCTTTCCCCATACGTCAGAGAGCAGCAACTTCAGCTTTGTATTGAAGTGAGCCATTTAATGTTTGGTAAGCCTCCATTTCACAACACCATCCTCCAGTCCTGCTCTCCCATATTACAATGCTCACTAAGGATGTATAAATGGAGTTTCCCATGCTGTGGATGTCCCATTAGCTCATGGTATGGATGGGGATTTCCAGAATTTCAACACAATCAAAGAAACAGTAATATTAGAAATTGAAAAGCAAACATTCTCCAAAATTAATACCTTGCCTTTAACACCTTGCTTAACAAAAGAATCAGAATTCTCCATGCCAATTACATATACTACATTGAATTTAATACCCTCCCCGTGGCAAGTTTGAAGCAAGCCAAGCAATAATTGGATGGGATAGTTTGGAGTAGGCACCACAGTGGCGTAACAGTTAGCATTGCTGCCACATAACACCAGGGACCCAGGTTTGTTTTCCAGCTTGGTTCACTGTCTGTATGGAGTTTGCACATTCTCCTTGTGTCTGCGTGGGCTTCCTTTGGGTGGTCCGGTTTCCTCCCACAGTTCAAAGATGTGCAGATTAGGTGGATTAGCCATGCTAAATTGCCCCTTAGTGTTCAGAGATACTAGCTAGGGTAATTGGATGGAGTTATGGGGATAGGGCCTGAGTGGGATTGTGGTGGGTGCAGACTTGATGGGCTGAATGGCCTCCTTCTGCACTGTAAGGATTGTATGACTGTGCTGCATTCCTACCTCTACCCCGATTAAAGCCAAGACAGGAGCGCTCCTTCTCATCCCACTGTCAGTTGAGGCCCTTAACTGGGACGTTGATATTCCACCATCGCTGGTATTAACCCATCAGGGGCTGGGGAGGTCACCATGCAGGAACCTGAAAAGTGAAAGTCTGTCAGTTTAGCTTGCAGGCTCTAAGGGGTTGGGGAAAGAGGAGCAGGGAGGTCATTCAAAAGCATTAAGTGCCTGATTTAGGAACCCGACATCAGGGAGGGAGACCCCGCTGAGATACATACTCCTATCCTTGCTCCCACATCCCTCTCCCCCCATGCCCCCACTGTGACCCACATCCCAGCCTCCCTCACCTTTGGCCTGGGTTATCTTGTCGATCCTGGGCCTCTGATGGGTGTATCACCCATAGTTGCCTCTGATTCAGATGGGGATGCCTACAATGCACTGCTGCCAACGTCTGATTGGCCAACAGCTTTCACAAGGGGTGGAATTTCTGCCTCCACTGCCTAGGCCCTGGGGAAGGTCCATTGCTGTCCAGTGAAGTCCTTGATGGATCTTTAAGCCTGTAACTTCCCTGATAGGAGGTGATGTCGGTCTCTCAGTGGCTCTCAATCCAGCAGGTGTATCCTTGGTACTTACATTACCACCATAGTTGAACATAATGTTTATACTACAGGAATAGGCCACTCGGCCCAGCTGGTCGATACTGGTATTTTTGCTCCACACACGGCTCCCCACAGCTGATATCATCTTAACCTTTCAACAAGCCCCCCTTTTCCTTTTATCTTCACATATGCATCTAATTTTGTCTTAATTACAGAAATGAAATGAGTCCTAGTGTTTGCCCACATCTGGCCTGTGTCCACATGAACAAGTCCTTTGCTCTGAGTTATTGATAATCTGATTTTAATGGGTTGAAGACTCTGGGTAAATTTTCTGCTTCGACTGTCAGAAGCTGGGTCATACATCATGCAAGTTTGATTTGTCATTCGATTTTATCTGCAGCATTTAATCCTTCAGCTCCCCGCATCTGCTTTGTCCTTCCCACGGCACATTTGTGTCTGATATGTGTACACGCTCAAGATCACGTGCACATTGTGTACAGTGCAAAAACAAAATAAAGCACCACCCTTTCTAGCACAGCAAAACACTCAGCTCCATTCAACCAGCCACTCTATCAGGCCTGGGAACCAAGTGGCATCGCCCCAACCCTCACCCCCGATCCATCCATCTTCAAAGCATCAGAAGTACAATAACGTTGAGCAGAACTTAAGTGTGAGAGTCACCTTGATTTCCCCTGGCAAGAACAGATGAGAGCTAATGCATTCCCATGCTATTCATTCCAGTTTAGTTTCAGGAGCCAAGGTCCTGTTCTGTATAGTAAAGGGAGAGTCTTTCACAGAATGGGCACCCATATCACAGAATGTCACTTTACTAAAGAAAACACATTTTAGAATATTGTTTTGGTGTCTTATAACAGTCTCATTATATTTATAAATACTGTACATACATCAGCCAATTAGTCACGTGTGAATCTAATAAGTTGGAAGAAGTCACCTCATAGAACACTAACTGACCATATGAAACTAATAAATGACTATTTGAATGACATGGCCTTTAGGATATAGCTTCTGAAATGTGTCGAGCATTTATCAGTATTATTTTAAAGGTATTTAAGATTTGATTGGATTTTTTTTATCTTTCATAGCTAGATTAATTTGTACTTTTATAGGTGCATTACATCTTGTTGATGTTTGGACTTGATTTTTTTTCACATTGCAAGCTTTTGGTTACAATTTTGGACCTTGGATGACTGCATGTGTGGAGTTTACATGTTCTCCCCATGTTTGCGAGGGTTTAATCTGAGTGCTCCGGTTTCCTCCCACAGTCCAAAAATGCTCAGGTTAGGTTGAGTGGTCATGCTAAATTGACACTTAGTATCGGGGGATTAGCAGGGTAAATACCTAAGGTTACTGGAATAGGGCCTAGGTGGGATTGTTGTCAGTGCAGGTCGATGGGCTGAATGGCCTCCTTCTGCCCTGTAACAATTCTGCGATTCTATTCCCTGATTCTAATAACAGATGGATTTCAAACTGCTATTTCAGTTAACATGGGATGGACGATGTTGGACAGAGGTGCTGTGTCTAGCCAGTGACGGCCACACCTTGTGAAAGAATAAAGAACAAAGAACAAAAAAAAGTACAGCACAGGAACAGACCCTTTGGCCCTCCAAGCCTGTGCCAATCATGATTCTCTAACTGAAAAAAAATCTTCTTCTCTTACTCAGTCCGTATCCTTCTATTTCCTCCCTATTCATGTACCCATCCAAATGCCTTGTAAATGTTGCTAACGTGCCTGCTTCTACCACCTTCTCTGGCAGTACGTTTCAGGCACCCACCATTCTCTGCATGAAAAACTACCCCCGCACATCTCCCTTAAGCTTTCCCCCTCTCACCTTGAACCTGTGACCTCTTGTAATTGGCACTTTCACCTTGAGAAAAAGCCTCTGACTATCCACCCTGTCTATGGCTCTCATAATTTTGCAGACCCCTATCAGGTTTCATAACATAAGAACATAAGAAATAGGAGCAGGAGTAGGCCATCTAGCCCTTCGAGCCTGCCCCGCCACTCAATAAGATCATGGCTGATCTGTCGTGGCTCAGTTCCACATTCCCGCCCTCTCCCCATAACCCTTAATCCCCCCTCTTATCAAAAACCCATCAACTCGCGTCTTAAAAATATTTAGCGAGGCAGCCTCCACCACTTCAACGGGCAGAGAATTCCAGAGATTCACCACCCTTTGAGTGAAGAAGTTCCTCCTCAACTCCGTTCTAAACCGCCCCCCCTTTATCTTGAGGCTGTGCCCCCTAGTCCTATTGTCCTTTCTGAGCGGGAAGAGTCTTTCCACCTCTATCCTATCCATCCCATTCATCATCTTATACGTCTCAATGAGATCTCCCCTCATTCTTCTAAACTCTAACGAGTACAAGCCTAGTTTATTCAGCCTTTCCTCATAGCTCAACCCCCTCAACTCCAGCATCAGCCTAGTAAACCTCCTCTGCACTCCCTCCAAGGCCAAAATATCCTTGCGTAAGTGCGGCGCCCCTCAGCCTTTTGTCTTTCCAATGAAAACAATCCTAGTTTATTCAACCTCTTCTTATAGCCTGCACCCTCGAGACTAGGCAACATCATGGTGAACCTTCTTTGCATTCTTTCCAAAGCTTGCACGTCCTTCTGATAATGTGGTGACCAGAACTGCATCCGATACTCCAAATGCTGCCTAACTAAGGTTTATGTAGCTGCCACATGATTTCCCAACTCCTGTATTCACTGCCCCGACTAATGAAGGCAAACATGCCATATGCCTTCTTAATCACCTTGGCCACCTATGTTGCCATATTTAGAGAACTGTGGACCTGCACTCCCTGATCCCTCTGTATGTTAATGTCCCTAAGGATTCTGCCATTTATAGTATAATTCATATCCAAATTTGATTCTCCAAAATGCATCACCTCACATTTATCTGGATTAAACTCCATCTGTCATTTCTGTGCCCAAATCTCCAACCTATCAATATCCTTTGTATCCTCTGACAATCCTTGGCAATTCCACCAATCTTCGTGTCATCCACAAAATTACTAATCAGGCCTCTCACATCTTCCTCCAGGTCATTTATATATACTACAAACAGAGGTCCCAGCACTGATCCTTGTGGAACACCAGTAGCTACAGATCTCCATTCTGAAAAACACCACTACTTTCTGTTTTCTATAACCAAGCCAGTTCTGTATGCATCTAGCCAGCCCACCCTGAATCGAATGTGATTTCAGTTTTTGTACAAATCTGCCATATGGGACCTTATCAAATGCCTTACTAAAATCCATATAAATTACATTCACAGCACTTCTGTCATCAATTATCTTTGTCACCTCTTCAAAAAACTCGATCAAGTTGATGAAACATGACCTTTCCAGTACAAAACCATGCTGCCTGCCACTAACTAGTCCATTTTCCTCCAAATGTACATATATTCTGTCCCTCACTATCTTCTCCAAAAGCTTCCCCACCACTGATGTCAGGCTCACTGGCCTATAATTTGCTGGATTATACCTGCTTCCTTTGTTAAACAAGGGAAAAACATTGCTATTCTCCAGTCTTTTGGAACCTCCCCTGTGGTCAAAGAGGAAGTGAAGATATCTGTTAAGGTCCCACTTATTTCTTCCATTGCCTCCCACAGTAATCTGGGATAGATCCCACCAGGCCCTGGGCACTTGTCTAACTTAATGCAATTTATAATACTCCACGCTTCCTCCTTTGATATATTGACACTCATAAGAGCACTCACGCACCTGTCCCTGACCTCAACATCCATTATGTCCTTCTTCATGGTGAATACCCATACAAAGTACTCATTAAGGATTTCACCCACTTCCTGTGGTTCACGCATAACTTTCCTTCATTGTCCTTGAGTGGGCCTTTCTCTTGCTACACTCTTGACCCTAATATTTGCATAAAAAGCCTTGGGATTCTCCTTGATCCTGTTCACTAAAGAAATTTTATGACCCCTTTTAGCCCTCCTAATTCCACGTTTAAGTTCCCTCCTACTTTCATTGTACTCCTCAAGGGTTTTTATCAGCTTTTAGATGTCTAGACATAGCACTTTTCATTAAATTTACAATTTCCCTTGTCATCCATGGTTACAGAATCAAAGAGTCATAGAGGTTTACAGCATGGAAACAAGCCCTTTGGCCCAACTTGTCCATGCTGCCTTTTTTTTCAAATGCCTAAGCTAATCCCAATTGCCCACATTTGGCCCGTATCCCTCTATACCCAGCGTACCCATGTAACTATCTAAATACTTTTTAAAAGATAAAATTGTACCTGCCTCTACTACTATCTCTGGCAGCTTGTTCCAGAGACTCACCACCCTCTGTGTGAAAAAATTGCCTCCCCTCTCCCCTCTCACGTTCAATCTATGCCCTCTGGTTTTAGACTCCCCTACCTTGGGAAAAGATATTGACTGTCTATCTTGTTTATGCCCTCATTATTTTATAGGCCTCTATAAGGTCACCCCATCAGCCTCCTACACTCCAGAGAAAAAGCCCCAGTCTATTCAACCTCTCCTTATAACTCAATCCATTAAGTCCCAGTAGCATCCGAGTAAATCTTTTCTGCACTCTTTCTAGTTTAATAATATCCTTTCTATAATAGAATGACCAGAATGTGCACACAGTATTCCAAGTGTGGCCTTACCAATGTCTTGTTCAACTTCAACAAGACATCCCAATCCTGTATTCAGTGCTCTGACCGGTGAAGCAAGCATGCTGAATGCCTTCTTCACCACTCTGTCCACCTGTGACTGCACTTTCAAGGAACTATGAACATGTACCCCGAGATCTCCTTGTTCTATAACTTCCCTCAATGCCCTACCATTAACTGAGTAAGTCCTGCCCTGGTTCAATCTACCAAAATGCATCACCTTGCATTTAACTCCATTTGCCATTCGTCAGCCCATTAGTCCAACTGATCAAGAGCCCATTGTAATCGGAAATAACTTTCTTCACTGACCACCATGCCACGAATCTTAGTGTCATCTGCAAATTTACTAACCATGCCTCCTATATTCTCATCCAAATCATTAATATAAATGACAGTGGGCCCAGCCATGATCCCTGAGGCACACTGCTGGTCACAGGCCTTGAGTTTGAAAAACAACTCTCTACAACCATCCTCTGGCTTCTACCAAGAAACTAATTTTGTATCCATTTAGATACCTCATCCTGGATCCCGTGAGATTTAGTCTAATGCAACAACCTACCATGTGGTACCTTGTCAAAAGTTCCTGAATCCTGTCATTTCTACCCTTCGTTTTTGTGGGGACATGCCTGTCCTGCACTTCAATCAACTGGCCTTTAAAAGTCTTCCACATGTTCGACGTGGATTTGCCCTCAAATTGCCGCTCCCGATCCACATTCCCCAGTTCCTGTCTAATTTGGATGTAATTGGCCCTCACCCTATTAGGCACCTCACAAAAGGGCCACTCTTGTCCAAAATGCTCTCTCACTGAAACATCAATCACCTGGCCTGGATCATTCCCCAATCCCAAGTCCAGTATGGCCTCTCCCTTGTTGGATTGTCAATATACCATATCAAAAAGCCCTCCTGGACACATCTAACAAATTGCTCTTCATCCAAGCCCCTGGCTGTAAGGGAGTCATGATGTGGAGATGCCGACATTGAACTGGGGTAAACACAGTAAGAAGTCTCACAATACCAGGTCAAAATCCAACAGCTTTATTTGGTAGCAAAAGCCATTAGCTTTCAGAGTGCTCGCTGCTTCTTGGAGCAGTGAGCACTCTGAAAGCTAATGGCTTTTGCTACCAAATAAACCTGTTGGATTTTAACCTGGTGTTGTGAGACTTCTTACTGTAAGGGTGTCACAGTCAATATGGGGGAATTTAAATCACCCACCAGAACAACCCTGTTTATTTTTACACCTTTCCTGCATCTGACTACAAAATAAAACTATATAATGTGTGCATCCAGGCACAGTTTGTGAAACTGTTTCTAGGAGCTTTGTCCCAGGGGCTGAACCTCAGCCATTAAAGCTTGGGAAGAGCTCTGTCTATCAGTTCAGCTAAATCTGCAGTCAAGACCCACAGCATGCATGGCCCTTAATAGAGCTGTCAGTGTGACCACAGCTCTCTGCACTCATCCCATATGCTTGCACCAGGAAACCACAGGAAATTTTCCAGTTCAGCCAACTTTTGTGCACATCTCTATAAAACAACTCACCCACACCGCCTCTGCCAGGCTGCCTTATTTATAAAACTTGACCATTCTCCAAACCACTGATTGAGAACAGAACATTGGTCATAAATATTTGGATTTGTCATGGTTATACAGATGATTGATTTTAACCCAAAATACATTGCCTGCTCTAAATAGAAGCTTCCATTCTTAATGAAACATGAATGTTTCCATGTGTTAAATCTGCAGGTTATGAGGAAGGTGGCACAGCCTCTTGCAGTGAACTCCTGACAAGTTGGAAAGCTGCTATGATTTGTTTTTGCAACACCAGTATTTCACTTCCGTCCATCAGTAGGTACAAAGGGCAGGATGGCTGGATGGCAAGGGATACCTACACCTGTGGGAGCAACTCCTTGTAAGAGGAACAGTGCTGCAGCCGCATACTACAAAGAAATGCAGGAGCACAAGGAGGACTACTGGGTAGACCATGTGCACACAGAGGCAGGTAACATGGCTGGTCTTTTCAGTGGGCGTCTATTACTGTGTGCTTTGCCTTCAGGATCTAAAAGATGGTAAGTGTGCCAAATGTTATGAAAGAGCTCGAAAATGGTATTCCAATTCTAATTCTCTTCCTCTACTCAGTGATGCATTAAGGCAGACTTTTGTCCATTCCATAATTAGTAATTCCCAGAACAGGCCGCTAGACCTGGAGCTTATAGCTTGAGGGGATGCCATCAAGTGTTGTTATGTTTTGTAATTGGTGAATGGTGTGTTGGGATAGTGTCCCTTTAAGAGGAGAGTCACGTGAGCACTGATGGCACCATCAGCTAGCCTGGTAGGCTTTAGGTTCAGTTTTGTATTGGGCCTTACGGAGTGTGCAGCTATTGAATAAACTTCCTTGCTGAGGTACAACTAACCATAAGTTTGTCTGTTCTTTGGTTCCGGCATAGTAAATTGCCCAATATGGAATAAGTGTGGCTCACCAGGAGTCTTTCCCACTCTTACCACCAGCTGTGTGCGGAAGGATTTACAGATGGACTCAGAACCTATTTGACTGCATTATAAACTCAGGTTCCTTGGTCACCAAGTCCTGGGGTGAGATTTGAACCCACGGTTTCTGGCTCAGAAGAAAGGAGGCTTCCCACTATGCCACAGAACCTTGAAAATGACATTACAGATACTTAAAACCCAACACAAAGGACAGGAAGAAAGAATAGTGGCCGATGCTTTTGGACCAGCTCAGACATTGAACCAAGGCCCGACCTATCCTCTTGGGTCGATGTAAAAGGTCTCATACACTTTTTTGTAGGCATGCAGGGGAGCTTTCCTCCATGTCCTGGCCCATGTTTGTCCCTCAAATAATCATCACTAAAACAGCTTATTTGATGCATTGTTTTTTTCCTGAATATAAAATGTCTGCCACACACAGCACGTGCCATGAAGAAAACACAAAGGGCTGTGATAATAGCCACTTTCATGGAACAGTATTGGCACGCAGATGTTGTTCAGTTTAGATAGTGAGCACAGAACTTGAAGAAACAAGGACTAAATTCACAAGTCTCTAGCAAACTGAGAGATTAAAAGGGATGCTTCCCCACTGCACAGGATGGTGGATATGCAGAATGGATTACCAAGAATGGAAGTCTGGTGTATTGATTCTTTTGAACTGAATCAATAGCTCTTGTAAAAGGAGATTGAAGAGATTTGTTTAATATACCTAGGAGATAGGAAGAGAAAAATCTGAGAAAGGGAATAGAAGTCTGTGACTGATTAGAAGGAACAGACCTGAGATTCTCATTCCAAATTTTCTCGTGCTCTTAAAAGAAAGCTACATCTGCCTTCATTACATCCATTGGATTCATCATTGCCTGGGATGTAATCCAGCGAGGTGTATCACCAGGGAGTTTCTATACAGGACAAGTAATGTACACCATTAAAATATTGCTTGAATGATGAAGATGCATGTTTGTACTGTGGCATAAGAGAAGGAAATCACCCATTTACGTGAGCAAGTACTGGATTTGAAAAGTGCTGTGGACTTTTTCTAAATATATATTTTTAATGAATCAATGGCTTTGGCACTGAATTTTTTGAATAACCTTAACTGCTTGTTGGTTATTAATTGCTCTCTGATAGCCTAGCGGATTCATTTTAACCTCTATGCCTTCTTTTATGTTGCACACACAGTAAATCAGCCGAGTTAGATTTGCCTTTTGACATTTTCCCCATTTTCTGCTCCTGTCATACAATATTTGTCACATTGCTGCCCAATCTGTTCTCATGCATCAGTAAACCATTTAGACATTTTCATTTCATTCCAAAGGATTTCAGGAATTCTAATTCCTTGTTCAAATTTATACTGTTAAAATGCAATTTCAATCAGAAGACTTTAAATCACTTGAATGCACTGTCGTACCAAATCCCAAAATACATTATGAGGAGGAATGCCACTTTACAATTATCTCACGGTGGACGCACATTTTTAAACCCAGCTCCCACCACAATGAGTTCTTTCATGATTATAAAGTTAAAGAGTTTGTTCAGCACTCATTTGAAATGAATTCTTATCATTGTTAATTAAGTTATTCAGGGCTGATATCGAGATAGATCTTCACCTTTGCCAAACGGGTGTATAATTAATGTCGCTGATCGACTACCCAATATGGAAACTGCCTGATTTTCATTTTCATTGAAAATCATCGAGATGGAAAATTGGACAATTTTTTTAAGGGATGGCTGATCCACAACATTAATTATTGAACTAGGCGACAACCTTAAAGCCTGCTGCCTTCTCTTAACAGTTCTGTCACATGCAGGGCCAACTAGTTAATTAGCTACACGGGTGAAGGGTCACTACAGTTTTATAATTGAACAACCTGCTTGGATGGGCACAGCGGGGAACATTACCGTGCTTCAAAAACAAAGAAAAACGCCAAGACAAGTCACGAAGGAGGGGTGCTAAGTTTGGCTTTGAAAGGTCTTGAGATAGCTGGCGGAAATGAAGGCAGAGGAGGTAAGTAGTTTTATAGCTTTGACATTCTAGGAAAGATTGCATGTGTTGGAGCAGTTAATCTTGATTGCAACATTGATGATATTGGCAGGAAAAACAGGGAGGAAGAAATGATGGTGCATTTGTTGTCTCAGAGGAGCATTGACTGCAGTAAAATATCACTTCCATGGATCTCTATCTTGTCATGATGGAGAGACTTGTGTGCTCTGAACATCCCTTGAGCAATGCCTTTGGCAGCTCCTTATCTGGGAGGGACCACTCATGAGGTGGGGGGGAGTGCCAGACAAAGCGTAGTCCAAAAATGTTCTCAACAAGAACATGCATGAGAATACTGTGCAGCTCACCAGTTATTAAGCGGGGAGTAAACTGCAGTGACGATGTGGTCCTGGTCATGGTGACTTGTTAGCAATTCATCAAAATTGTGTGCACAATGATGGCACCACATTAAAAAAAGTCATGTCCTATTCTTTTTTAAACGAGAGTAGATTTGCCAAGTTCTGTGGAGATGGAAAATGAGTGATAGGGCAAAGGTTGTGAATCTGGGGAACCCTGGTCAAGAATCTGTAAAAAAATGACGGATGCATGAAGGTCATTGGATACCTGAGTTAGAACAGCATCTTGTAAGCAGCAGCATCAGTGACAAAGCTGTCCTCTTGAGGATACCCCACTGCTGGGAGAATTTAAACAGTTAAAATTCTCAATAAAAAAAAAATAATCATCATAAGAGCTTAAGTCAGCTATGTTAGCTATTAACTTAGTCTTAAGATAAAATATCCTGTCTCCCAGAACTACATAGTCTGAACAAATATGTCTCAGAATAAAACATACACTTTATAGGTATATTAGAGCAGAAATTAACTCACTGAAAAGTTTATCCTTCAGAGCTTAGAATTCATTGAGAAAAAATTCTAGAAGAGTTAAGGTTCATAAGGTTTACAGACTGCAAACTTTTATAATGGTTGCTTTATAATACATGATTATAAGCTTAAATCTTGGATTACATTATAATAGTGCTTTGAATATTACAAGATGTAAATGCTAGATAACTAATTCATCAAAGTGTAAATACAAATCACAAATGTAATTAAATGTGAATAGAACACTCAAACACCAACTGGTTTTTTACACTCATAACCATAAGGATATAGTGCAGTTTTCTGCTGACTTTGTCTCAGCTTAAGAGGAACTTGTATAATGTCGCAACTCCCTAATGATCGCGTGAAGCTGACTGACTTGTTTACCCAAGTCTCTAATTTGAAAAAATAACTCCTGGGATCACAGCTGATGTGCTGGGTTGGAGGTCTGAGCAGCACCCCTGGAACCCCCCCAGTCTGTCCCTGAAGCTGCCTCTCTCGGACAGTCATCACTCTCTCACTGGAAGGATCTGTGTACTTGATGCTAAGAGTCAATTCAGAGCTCATAGTTCACATGGACTCCTCCATGACAGAGACCATTCATACACAGCCTCATGGATCTCCACCACACCTCCCCATGCATCCTGCAGGAGATCCAGGGGCTCGTCATCTACCTTGGACTTGGCATAATCCTGGGGGAATTCTATGTTGAACAGGAGAAAATGGTAGGTTTTCTCATTGTTTTTTTCAGCAAGGTAAGTAATGTGAATTTACAGACGTTCTGTGCAAAACAGAAAGCATCTTGTAATTATTGCCAGTAAAATGGGCTGAGTCTTAGCTTGCCTGCAAAGGAACCATTGCGCAGGCACCCCAATCTCCCAGGACATTGTGTGTACACACACTATACTGGGAGACCTCTCACTTCCCCCAACCTCCGCACCCCATGAACATTACCCCTCCCCGATCACTGCCCTGAACATCCCCCCCCATCTCCGTGACCAGCACCCCAGAATCACCAGCCCCCCAAACATCATCCTAGACATCAACCTCCCATCCCCCCCACAACTGCTGCCCCCACCACCCCCTACAGGAGTCCCCCCTTCCCTCCCCTTCCCCCCTCTACAAATCTCCTCCTGCCTCCCCCATCAAGCTCCACCCTTTCTCAGGGCCGGCCACCCTGAGGCCACACTCCCTCAGGCCCTGCCCCTTGGCACTACCAGAGCGCTTAATGGGCAATGCCAGGGTGGTAGGCTGGCAATAGCAGGGTGCCAGGCTTGCAGTGCCAGAATGCCATGCTGCCTCTGCTTCATGGGCACTGCCTGCCCCTGCCCTCACCACCTGGGGACTTCAATACCAATGACGAGGCCATCGTGCCTGGTCCCCGTTGGTGGGGACCATTTGTGATTTTTACCAATGAAGACTTTGGCTGATGATGGGGCTGAGATAAGTGAGCTCGGACCTTAGCATGTGGGACTCATTAATGACATGTAAATCACGTTATGAGTATTGAAATCATTCCTTCTGGGGGTGAAACTGATTTTGTTGGCAAAACAGGGCTGGTAAGATTGCAAGAGGCAGGAAAGCGGGCGCAAACCCAATATTTTGCCTCTCATCCTATCTTACCAGCTCGCCACACCAATCCATTGGAGTGGCACACCAATAACATCATGCCCCTGATCTCCAGCAGTGCTTACACTGCCAGTGCCCTGGGTCCTCTCTGCCTCTGACAAATTCTCACATGAGTGTGAAGTGTAGTACCACAGAGCCAATGAACTAATGCCCACTGACATGCTAGTAATCCGTTTGGTGCCTGGTTCCAAGAGAAAGTGTGACACTGGTGCTGGTCTGGTGCCTTCTTCAGGGCTTAATGAGGGATCTTCATGTTCACTGGCAAGAGGAAAATAATGTATCAGTACATTCAATCATCACATAGTCGCTGTTCATGCAGAGAGGACCATATAGACAATGGAGGCCTGCAGCACAGTGCCATCTGCATTGGAGCTTCAATGGGCACTCTTGTTGAGACATTTTCATTCTATATGAGAGGACCTCATAATGTTGCAGTTCCTGCTCCACAAACAGTCTCATCTCAAATCAAAAGAGAAAACACTGGAAAATCTGGCAGCATCTGTAAGGAGAAAAAAAAGCTGATGTTTCAAGTCCAGATGACCCTTTGTCAAAACTTAAACCTCTACCTCACCAAGACCGGTGGAGCGAGCTGGCTGGTGGTACTTACTCAGCAATAATCTGCTCATGGGCACTCGGTTTGGGTTTCGCCTGAGCCACTCAGCTCCTGATTTCATTACAGTCTTGGTTCAAACGTGGACCACAGTGCCATCACCTCCAGAGGTGAGCTGACCTTTGATATTAAAGCAGCACTCAACTGAGTGTGGCATCAAGGAGCAGAAATTGTGGGAAAACTCTCCATCGGTTGGTGTTCCACCTCGCACAAAGGAAAGATGTTGCAGTTGTTGGATGACAACCACCTCAGTCTCAGGACATCATGGCAGGAATTCCTTAGGGTAATGTCCTAGATCTGATTACCTTCATTATAAGGTAGAAGTTACTGATGATTGCACAATGTTTAACATCAATTGCAACTCCTCAGATTCTGAAGTCCATCTCCATGTGCAGTAAGACCTGGACAATATTCAGGCTTGGATTGATAAATAGCAAATAACAAATGATTCACAAAAGTGCCAGGTCATTGAAATCTCCAAATAGAGAGAAGCTAACCACTTCTTCTTGATACTCAATGGCATTAACATCATTAAAACCCCCACTATCAACATTCTGGAGGTCACTGTTAACTAGAAATTGAACTGGACCAACCATATACACGTGCTTTTTTGTGTCGCTGATCCAGGTCTCACTCAGTCCTGGAGGGTAGTGAAGACAACTGCTCATTATGATAGGACTTTTGTTAATACGTGGTAGTCATTGTTGTCAAACACTCACTGCTGTATTTGTAAAAAGCTGAACTAGCATAGCTGATCTATGTAAGGTCTCTTCCTCAACTGAGATCCTTTGAGAAAGTTGGTTGCCAAGAATTGTGAAGAACTCAACATACTGCAGAGCCCTTCCTTCAACATTTTGGGATCAGGATACATAAGCAGGTCAGAAGTTGGGAATTTAATAGCATGTAACTCACCTCCTTACACCCCAAGGTCTGTCCACCATCTCTGAGACACAGATCAGAAATGTAATGGAATACTCTCCCCCTGCCTGGATGAGTCCAACTCCAACAGCACTCAAGAGGTTTGACACTAACCAGGACAGAGCAGCACTCTTAATTGGCACTCCATCTCTCCGCCACCAATGGATAGTGGCAGCACTGTGTACCAACTACAAGTTGCACAACTGTAACTCAAAATGCCTTTAATGGCACCTTCCAAACCTGCAACCTCCCTTATCTAGAAGGACAAAAGAAGTAGAGACATGGCAACACCACCTGCATGTTTCCCCTCTAAGATAATCACTGTCTTGACTTGGAAATATATCACCTTTCTTTCAATGTCACTGGGTCAAACTTTGGAACTCCCACTCTGACAGCACTGTGGGCGTACCTACACCACATGGACTGCAAGAATCAAACTCACCACCACCTTCTCAAGGACAATTAGGGATGGGGAAGAAATGTTCAACAGGGGTGCTCACATTCTGAGAAAGAATAAAACAAACTACCAAGAGGTTCCTTGTCTGCATCAGGTTTGCAAGCCATTTTCAATCACTTGAATTCTATATTCAAGAAACTCAGCCTGTCCTTGAATGTTGCTAATACAAAATTCATATTAACCCACACCTGGTCAGCCAAGTATTTCATTGTCCCAAAATGTTGAAGGAAGGGCTCTGCAATATGTTGAGTTCTTCACATTTCTTGGCAACCAACTCTCTTAAAAGATCTCAACTGAGAAAGAGATCTTATATCGGATTAGCTATGCTAGCTCAGCCTTTCACAAACTACAGCAGTGAAGGTTTGACAACAATGACTTCCGTATATTAACAAAAGTCCTATCATAATGAGCGGTTGTCTTCGCAAGGTCCTCCAGCGCAGCAGTGAGACCTGGATCAGAGACACAAAAAAGCACATGAGAAATCCCAGCAGATATAAAAATCTGAGGCCACATACAAACTGACTCAAGAACAGCTTCCTCCCTGCTGCCCTCGGACTTTTGAATGGACCTACCTCACATTTTCTTCTATATGTGGTATGTTTTGTCTGTATAGCATGCAAGAAACAATACTTTTCACTGAATTTGATTCGATTTATTATTGTCACATGTATTAGCATACAGTGAAAAATATTGTTTCTTATACGGACAAAGCATGCTGTTCATGGAGAAGGAAATGAGAGAGTGTAGAAAGTAGTGTTACAGTCATAGCCAGGGTGTAGAGAAAGATCAACTTAGTGTGAGGTAGGTCCATTCAAAAGTCGGACGGCAGCAGGGAAGAAGCTGTTACTTGAGTTGGTTGGTACATGACTTCATGTATCTTTTTCCCCATGGAAGATGGTGGAAGAGAGAATGTCCGGGGTGCGTGGGGTCCTTAATTATGCTGGCAGCTTTGCAAAAGGCAATAGGAAGATTAGTCAAAGTCAATGGATGGGAGGTTGGTTTTCTTGATGGATTGGACTGCATTCATGACCTTTTATAGGTTCTTGCAGTCTTGGGCAAAGCAAGAGCCATACCAAGCTGTGATACAACCAGAAAGCTTGCTTTCTATGGTGCAACTGTAAAAGTTGGTCAGAATAGTAGCAGACATCCCAAATTTCCTTAGTCTTCCGAGAAAGTAGAGGCATTGGTGGGCTTTCTTAACTATAGTTTTGGCATGGGGGTGCCAGAACAGGTTGTTGGTGATCTGGACACCTAAAAACTTACTAATACATGTGACAATAAGAAATCAAATCAAATTCACTGCCATATCCTTGGGTTCAATGGAAGAGTAGGCAAACAAATACTTCATTCCTGAAGGCAGCTCCACATGCATTCAAATAAAACCTCTGTAAAATTAACCTCAATGGACTGTACACTTGTCTGTATGGCCAAACAGTGTCTCCCCATCCACTTCCTGTTTATTCAACACTCAAATAGCCAAAGTTTCGGAAAAGGAAATGCTTCAAAGGCACTCTCTGATGCTCTTCTTGAAGTGCGGTATTTGCATTGTTAGTGAGGTATGGAATTGCAATAAAGTCAACAAGATTGCTGAAGCAGTGACTGCCGGAATGCAAAACATATTCTTAAGGTAATTATTTCTATTATCCAAACCTATTTGCAATAGCTCAGCTAAAACTAGGGCAGCCTGCTTGAAGGAGCACAGATATGGTCAGCAGAGGCACTAACAGTTTAGGTGGTTTTTCTCTGTAACTCAATAACATGATTAACCAGTTACACATATATCAGATATGCTGTATAACTAAGCCTGACGGATTGAGGAATTGACTCGTGTTGTACTCGTGGTCTCCAGGCATGTGCTTGAATAAAGGCTCCGTGCACTGATTGCAGTGTATCTCCACAACATCATTAATGGCAGGGAGGAGCTTGCTAACAACTACCAAAACATCTACAACTTGTCCCTCAGGCTGCATTACGCTTCAAGTATCAATGTCATAATGATGAGGCAGAGTGGCAGCAGAAGAAACGGAAGTGAATCCTGCACTCCAGATTCCATTCCCCTTGTGGGACATCCTGCCCCATGTGCTCAAAGATCTGCAGATCAAAAATCATCCTGTTCATCCCATGAAAATCTATGAGCCTCAGCAAACATCATCCTCAAAATGAGGGACAGCCAGTGACGGTGGTCAGAACGATTGATAATAATTAAAAGCAAAGGAAATCTGATCAAAGAAACTGGATGGTAGAGATCAGAGAATGAATGTCATTCTAATAGTCTGGTTGGACACTTTATACTGTCAATTAGTTGACTAATTATTACTGCTGCCTTATATCATGAATTAAAAAAGATTATGAATCCCTCTTTGGAACAAATCATTCTTCCAGGAGTACCATTACACACCACAGAGGGTTAGTGCTGCACTCGTTCTGTGATTCAGACAGATAATAAGGACTGACCTTTAGACGTGTAGCATTCAAAGTACAATCATTCATTATCATACAGCGTTTGATTTTCTGGCTCCATAAAATGTTCCATAAAATTGCCAGGGATCAATTTAGAAAGAACAATGACAAAAGGTAACAGTCACAGAAAGTGTTTTGATGAATCTTTGGTGACTTCTTACAAATCAAATTTTTTTATCCAAGTGCTACTTCTACATTTGGTGAACAATTAATTGCAATAGTACATGAGCAAATTAAAAGATGGACTCATTAAAGTTATGGACCACCAACTTGAGTAACAAACCCAAAGAAGATTGACCAGCTATGAAAACCGGGGGAGATGATGACCTAGTGGTATTATCATGCGACTATTAATCCAGAAGCTCAGCTAATGTTCTGGGCACCTGGGTTTGAATCCCGCATGGCAGGTGGGGGAATTTGAATACAATAAAAAATACCTGGAATTAAGAATCTACTGACCACTGTGTCAATTGTCAGAAAAAACCCATGTGGTTATCTAATGTCCTTTAGGGACATGGCCTACATGTGACTCCAAAGCCACAGCAATGTAGTTGACTCTCAATTGCCCTCTGAAATGGCCTTGTAAGCCACCAATTGCTACAAATTCAATTGCTATCAATTGCTACAAAGTCTCAAAGAAATGAAACTAGACGGACCACTTGACATCAAGTTAGGCACTGGAAAAGACAACGGCAAAACAAACATCCCTGTTGACATTTCAAAATCTTTTTTATTAAAATCTGGATGCTGATGCCAAAATTGAGAGCGATGTCTCACAGACATTCTCAATCTCACGGCATCATACCCCCAGACACCATCAATACCATCCCTGGATATGTTACCTTGGGAGCCCTTAACATCGACTCCAGACCCCATGAAGTCTCATGGATTCAGGTTAAACACGGATAAGGAAAGCTCTTACTGGTTACCACGTACCATCCTCCATCGGCTGATGAATCAGTACTCCTCCATGTTGAACAACACTTGGAGAAAGCACTGAAGGTGGCAGGGGGCAAAATGTACTCTGGGTGGGGGATTTCAATGTCCACCACCAAGAATGGCCTAGCAGCAACACTACTGATCAAACTGGTTGGGTCCTGAAGGACATAACTGCTAGACTGGGTCTGCAGCAAGTGGTGAAGGAACCAACAAGAAGGAAAAACATACTTGACCTCATCCTTACCAATCTGCCGGCTGCAGATCGATCTGTCCGTCACAGTATCAATAAGAGTGACCACCGAACAGTCCCTGTGGAGGCCAAGTTCACCTTCACATTGAAAATAACCTTCATTGTGTTGTGTGGCACTGTCACCCATGCTAAATGGGACAGACTTTGCGCCAATCTAGCAACTGAAGACTGGGCATCCATGAGGCGTTGTGGGCCATCAACAGCAGCGGAACCGTACTCCAGCACAATCTGCAACCTCATGGCCCGGCATATTTCCCCCACTCAACCATTACCATCAAGCCAGGGGATCAACCCTGGTTCAATGGAGAGTGCAGGAGGGCATGCCAGGGGCAGCACCAGACATACCTAAAAATGGGGTGTCAACCTGGTGAAGCTACCAAACAGGACTACTTGCATGCCAAACAGCATAAATAGCAAATGATAGACAGAGCTAAGCGATCCCACAACCAACGGATCAGGTCTAAGCTCTGCAGTCCTGCTACATCAAGTTGTGAATGGTGGTGGACAATCCAACAACTCACTAGAGGAGGAGACTCCACAAATATCCCCATCCTCAATGACGGGGGATCCCAGCTAATCAGTGCAGAAGATAAGGCTTAAGTATTTGCAGCAATCTTCAGCCAGAATGCTGAGTGGATGATCCATATCAAACTCCTCCAGTGGTCCCCAGCATCTCTGATGCCAGTCTCTAGCCAATTCGATTCACTCTATGTGATATCAAGGAATGGTTGGAAGCACTGGATACTACAAAGACAATGGGCCCTGACCACATTCCAACAATAGCACTGAAGACTTGTGCTCCAGAACTTGCCATTCCCCTAGACAAGCTTTTCCAGTACAGTTACAACACTGACATCTACCCAACAATGTGAAAAATTGCCCAGGTATGTCCTGTACCCAAAAAGCAGGACAAACCCAACCCAGCCAATTACCGACCAATCAGTCTACTTTGATCATCAGTAAAATGATGGAAGGGGTTATCAACAGCACCTGCTCAGCAATAACCTGCTCAGTGATGTCCAGTTTGAGTTTTGCCAGGGTCACTCAGCTCCTGACCTCATTACAGCCTTGGTTCAAACATGGACAAAAGAACTGAATTCCAGAGGTGAGGTGAGAGTGACAACCTTTGACATCAAAGCCACATTTGACAAAGTGTGGCATTAAGGAACACTAGCAAAACTGGAATCAATGGTATCAGGGGGCAAACTCTCCACTGGTTGGAATTGTACTTGACGCATATGAAAATGGTTGTGGTTGTGGAGGGTCAGTCATCTCAGTTCCAGGACATCTCTGCAGGAGTCAGGCAGGGTAGTGTCCTAGGCTCAACCATAGTTAGCTGCTTCATCATTGACCTTCCCTCAGAAGTGGGGATGTTCACTGATGATTACACAATGTTCAGCATTATTCACGACTCCTCAGATACTGAAGCAGTCCGTGTTCAAAGTGCAACAAGATCTGGACACTATCCACGCTTGGGCTGTCAAGTGGCAGATAACATTCGTGCCACACAAATGCCAGGCAATGACCATCAGCAATAAGAGACACTCTAACCACCACCCCTTCAATGGTGTTACCATAACTGAATTCCCCATTGTCAATATTCTTGGGGTTGCCATTGACCAGAAGTGGAACTAGATTTGCTACACAAACAGCGGCTACAACAGCAGGTCAGAGGCCAGTAATACTGTGGTGATAACTCACCTCCTGACTTCCCAAAGTCTGTCCACCATCTACAAGGCACAAGCCAGGAGTGTGATGGAATACTCCCCACTTGCCTGGATGGGTGCAGCTCCAACAACACTCAAGAAGCTTGACACCCATCAGGACAAAGCAGGCTGCTGAGTGGCACCACATCCACAAATACCCACTCCCTGCACCACTGATGCTCAGTAGCAGCAGTGTGTATTATCTACAAGATGCACTGCAGCAACTCAGCAAAGATCCTTAGACAGCACCTTCCAAGCCAACAACCACTTCCATCTTGAAGGACAAGGGCAGCAGGCAAATGGGAACACCACCAACTGCAAGTTCCCCTCCAAACTACTCATCATCCTGATTTGGAAATATATCACCGTTCCACAGTTGCTGGGTCAAAATCCTGGAATTCCCTCCCCAGTGGCATTGTGGGCCAACCCACAGCATGTAACTGCAGCATTTAAAGAAGGCAGCTCACCACCACCTTCTCAAAGGCAACAAGGGATGGGCTTGGCTGGCCAACCATCAATGCCCATCTCCCACAAATGCATAAAAAACATGCTGCGGGTCTGTTAAAAGTAATTCAAAGGCCAAATGAAAAGCAACAGTATTGGTGTTGTCATGTATCTGTAATTATAATAAGTGTGTAATAAAATAACATATATCTAACAAAATCAATACTTTCTGAAGCCAATGTCATGTCCAACAAGAAGAAAGGATTGCTATTGCATAACTAATCCATTCTTCTAGTGTGCTTATTGACGAGGATCTAAATAAAATGCTTCTGCAAATGAAATTTTAATATATATATAAAATTAGGTGGATTACTTACCACTGAATCACCATTACTTTCATCATTATTTAGGATTTAGCAATCACATCGATTTTGTCTTGTCCTCATACTTGTCCATCAGAGCATTCTCGCTCAATCCTCCTGTCACAGGCCAAGATTGTTACTTAAGTTATCGTCTCTTTCCTGATGTCTTCAGGTAATATCCACAGCAATGCTGTGGCTGATACCCATGGTACAGCTCCACCAGGTGCCCATGGTTCAGCTCCACCAGGTGCCCATGGTGCAGCTCCATCAGGTGTTCATGGTGCAGCTTCATCAGGCGCCCATGGTACAGCTCCATCAGGTGCTCATGGTGCAGCTCCATCAGGTACCCATGGTACAGCTCCATCAAGTGCTCATGGTGCAGCTCCACCAGGTACCCATGGTACAGCTCCATCAAGTGCTCATGGTGCAGCTCCACCAGGTACCCATGGTGCAGCTTCATCAGGTGCCCACTGTGTTTATTATGAGACTGCAGACTCTTAGCAGAATAAGGGCACAGAATCATATAGTTAAAAAAATAAAGTCAGAAGGAGTACAGATGTATTCAGTTTCAAGGGAGTAAGACATTGCTGGATGGCTTCTACTTTAATGCAGGAGTATTGCAAGTAAAACAAATGAGTGAAGGATTGACACATGGAATTGTGATATAGTAGCCATCACACAGATGTGGTTGAGGGAGAAGCAGGATTGGCAAATCAGTATTGCAGGATATAAAATCTTCAGGTGAAACAAAAAAGGGGATAAAAGTGAAGGATGCATTGCATTATTAGTTAAGGAGTCAGTTACTGTAGTAAGGAGGGATGATATCTTATAGCAGACATTGAATGAAACTTTGTGGGTAGAGTTTAGGAATAAAAAGGGACAACCACATTGCTAAGTTTTTATCATAGACCCCCAGATAATCAGCAGGATATTGAGGGCCAAATATATGTAATTCATAGAGGTATGTAAAACAATAACAATAACATTATTATAGTCGGTGGTTTCAACTCTTCTAACATTAATTGGGATAGACATAGTGTTAAGGGCTTGGATGGAGTGGATTTCTTAGAATGTATACAGAATAAACTTTTGAGATCAATATGTAGAGATCCAACAAGGAAAAGAGCTGTGCTGGACCTAATTCTGCGAATGAACTGAACAGGTGGTTGAGATGATGGGGAGCACTTCAGTAATAGCGATCACAACATGGTATAATTTAAGCTTATTATAGAGAAAGAAATAGACAAGCTGCAAAAACAAAAATGTTTTGGATGTGGGGAAAACATAGTTTAGTAAAATAAGATAGGATTGGCCAAGGTAGACTCGGAACAACTACCACTGGGGAAATCCACAGCAGAGCAATAGGGGCATTCAGAAAGGAAATGCAGAGGTGCAAGCCCAGCATGTTCCCTCTAGTGTGAAAGGAAGGAGTAACAAGCCCATAGATGACCAGAGATATTCAGGACACAATCAGGAGAAAAAGAAAGTCTTTTAGCAGGTATAAAGGGAGCTGGTGGAATTTTAAGTTTGGTTGGTAAAATAAAATATCTGGAATTGAGAGCTATTGAATGGCGGGGCAGGCTCGAAGGGCTAGATGGCCTACTCCTGCTCCTATTTCTTATGTTCTTATGTTCATGAAACCATCACTGGGGGAGGTTGTGGTGTAGTGGTATTGTCGCTACACTAGAGCATGGCAGATGGTGGAATTTGAATTCAATAGAAATCTAGAATTAAAAGTCTACTGATGACCATGAAACTATTGTGGACTGTCATAAAAAAAGTGTCATCTGGTTCCTTTTGAGAAGGAAATCTGCCAACCTTATTTGGACTGGCCTACATATGATTCCAGACTCACAGCAATGTTGCCACTTAATTGCCCTTCAAAATGCCCTAGCAAGCCACTCAGTTCAAGGGTAATTGGTGATAGGTAACAATGCTGGCATTGCCGCTACCATCCTCCCAGGGAGTGTGCTCCAGAAGGAAAGAAAAAGATACATGTTGAAAAATTTTAAAATACACAATATAAGGATATCACAATGTACAAAGCAAGGAGCAATATGCATTGATATACACCTAGATATTTAAAAACATCAAAGTGCATCACTGTGGTGCAAGAAATATATCTGGTACAGGAGTTTATTTATTAGTGTCACAAGTAGGCTTACATTAACGCTGCAATGCAGTTACTGTGAAAATCCCCTAGTTGCCACACTCCGACACCTGTTTGGGTACAGTGAGGAAGAATTTAGCATGGCCTAACAAGTACATCTTTCAGACTGTGGGAGGAAACCCGAGTACCTGGAGGAAACCCATGCAGACACTTGGAGAATGTACAGGCTCCGCACAGCGACCCAAGCCAGGAATTGATCTCGGATCCCTGGCACTGTGAGACAATAGTACTAACCACTGCACCACCATGCAGATTAGGCAAGGTGAGTTGAAGCTTAACCAAAGGAATAGCTTTTAAGGAAGATCATGATGGAGGAGAGGCAGAGAAGAAGGGGGGGAGGAAAATGTTTGAAGAATAAATCCTAGAGCCTGTAGTGTATGCACCTGCAGTGAATCAAAGAATATGGAGATGCAGAAAAGATTGGAGTTGTGACAGTGGTGTGTTTAATGTGTGTGAAACCAATTGGAATTAAGATAGTTATCAACCTGAAAGGCAAACAAATTTGAGGGTCTAAATCATCTAGTCCTCTTATTTTCATTTGTAATGCATTCAGACCCCACCTCAAATAGTATAATTCAAAAGCTGCCCATCTTCCTTCACTTGCATTATAAGTGGAATCCATGAAGCCTGATGCTTATCTCCTACGGTATTAAAACTGCATTGACAGCATAAAATTAAGGTTTTATCTTGATTAAATGTTCCACATTCCTTTATAACAAAATGCTTTGAAAACATTGTCAGAATTACCTTCATCAAGTAACTTCTACAAGCTCTAAATTAATAGTCCATTTAGACTGGAAATCAATGCAGACTAATAGCAGATGTTCATTTAAAAATCCTTCCATTATATAATTACAAAATAGCTGTTAACTCAGGTCAGCCCAGACTACAGTGTCTCCTATACTATCAAATAAGTGCTGTTCAAAATTAGCTCACTTGTGCATACATCAGGGACCACTTCACTTGATGTCAAAAACTAAATGCTAAGCTGAAGAATGTCACTAAATAATCATCATCAAAAAATGTAAGAATTACATGAAAAGCCAATAATCCTTTTGTCCTTTCCAAGGTTATATTTTTAAAATAAGTTTTAATTGCAATTGTAAACGATTTATCTGAATGGCACTTATCTGAACTGAGCAGTTAGCTAAACCAGCTGGACTTCTCAGCATGTCCTGTGCATAATTATATCGTTCATACTGTGTATCAAATTCTGCGCTGAATTAACGTCATTTAATGCAGTATGATAACATTGGAAGTAATAGGCAATTAGTCTTATTAATTACTCATTTATCTTGCCTGGAGTTTTTCCAAACTGCTTATAATGCAGGGGTCGATTTTAACTTCCTGTATAATCGATGTTTGCAGGGCAAAACCCAAAGTTATGAAGGAAACAAAGCCTATCTAATTTAAACTGGCTGTGCTTTAACAGTCTGGTCTCACTGATAGTTTGGATGAGTTGGCTGAAATGCCAGCAGGGCAGGGGTGGGAATTGAGGCTTGGACCCTTAGAGTAGGGGATCCAAGGGAACATGCAACATCCCCGCAGTTTGAATATGAAACCTATCCATTTTGAGGGTAACCTACATTACTCATGAATCTGGAACTTACATTTTTCCAATTTTAGCCTCAATCTGGTCTTCTTAAATCTCTTTAAAACATCTTTGCGATTTGCCAAATGCTCCTCTTTGGATGCTTCTATGATCAACACATCAGTTAGATAGACAAACGCCTTAGGCAGGTCCTATAGTAAACTTCCCATCATGAACTGGAAAATTGCACACACTGATGAGAATTTGAAGGGTAGCCTAGTATACAGGTATAAGCGTTTGTGGGCATTTAATATAACAATTTCTCAAGATGCTTCATATAATTCTAATTGTTGATATGCATGGCTCATATTAAGTGTAATATAAGTTAAACCTCCTCTTTGACATACAAATCTTCAATTTTTTGATACTAGGTGTCGATCCAATTTTGCAGCTTGATTCACAGTTAATTTATAATCCGCACAAGTCCTAATGGTTCTATTTGGCTTAGCCACTGGCACGATAGAAGCCACCCATTCCCAAAACTGTTCAGGCTTGATGATGCTTAATTCCTTCAGTCGTTTGAGTTCAGAATCAATTTTCTCATATAAGGCAAAGGATACAGGTTAGACTCTGTAGAACTTTGGCGTGGTCTCAGAGTCCATGTAAATGTTTGTTTTTAGGTCCTATGTCTTGCCTAATCAAACTTGGAACACCTCCTGGTATTTCTTATGACATGATGGAAATTTCTATCATTAATTTTAAAGATCTCTAACCAATTTAATCTAATTTCTTGAAGCCAATTTCAGACCATCAAATTTGGCCCGCAACTACAGTTAGAGACAGTTGAGCTGACTAATGCTAGTAGTTTATGAGTGTTGTTGTTGTTCTTAGGAATATTAAAGCTTCTCCAGTATATGGTCCTGGCCATCATGCTTCTTAACACTAGGGGCTGAACCCCTCTTTGTAAATAACAATGTGTTTGGTCTCCCACAGTTGTAGCAGAAGCACACGTGTCCACCTCCATTCTGAGTGGCTGACCGCTTACCATCTATACCATCGTGACTGGGTTCATCTTGCCCACTTTAATGTTGTTTAACCTGTATGCTTTCAGGGTTATTCTCAACACTGTGTCCTGGAGTCAGATTTTCTTTTTGCCGACCCCCAGTAGGCTTTGCTTAGTCTTCCATTTGCTCCCAAAGTGCCCCCTCCCATTACAGGCATAACATTTGGCTTCCCTGAATTTATGTCTCTCCTGATTCTCCCCACTCTGGTGACATTCTTCATAGCCCTTGCTCTATTGATCAATTTCCTATACCTTTACATTCACTTTTGCTCCGAGCCTCTTCGCTCATTGCTTCCTGTGTTCTCCTCCCTGGCACCTTGACTACCAGTGACTTCCTACCAAACTAGGTGGACCTCACCTGCTTGCACGCTCTGCAGCTTTGTCATGCCCCTTTCAGTACTTTCCAAATGCAGAATCTTGTAAAGACGGGTGATCACCAAATAAATTTAATTAGGTTTAATAAGGTAAATAATTAGGTACAGGAAGTGATATAAATGCAACCATACTCCACAATTCCAGACTTCTAATTGGCAAGGAAAACCTGCACTCTGCTCCAGGATTTGCGCACTTTGGCCCAATTGGTTGAACAGGTCACACGACCCTCTGAGAGCATGCCCCCTTGAAGACACATGCTATCCTCCCTTCCATTTTCTTTATCCTCTACAAGGTGTGACGCTCCCTATTATTTACAGAAACACCACAGGCTCCAACCCCAACACACCCCTGGACCTGTTCAAGTCAGAAGCCGACAGTAAAAGAAATGTCAGCTCCAGAACAGCATCCAGAAGGATCTAGGTGTCCCAGTGCATGAATCATAAAACTTAGCAGGCAGGTCCGATAAGTAGTTGAGAAGGCAAACGGCATTTTGGCCTTAATTGCAAAGAGGTTGGAGTTTAAAAATAGGGAGATTTTGTTGCTATTGTATAGGATGTTGGTCTGGCCTCACCTGAAATACTGTGTGTACAGTTTTGGTCTCCTTGCCCTAAAAAGGATATCGTGACATTGGAGGCAGTGCAAAGAAGATTCAACAGACTAGTTCCTGAGATGAGATGGTTGACCTATCAAGAGAGTCTAAATAGCCTGTGTCTGTAATCCTTGCTGTTTAGAAGAGTGAGCGGTGAGCTTATTCAAACATATGGGGTGGAATATTCCCCCCAAAATTCTAAGTGTCATAACCATGAGAAAATGGCATGTTCTACACCACAATCTTTCGACACTGTGCAATGAAAGAGCCTCCATACAAATCATGCCATCATTCAATACAATGAAGCAGGAGGAACTGAATTTAAACACAAACAGTGCACATACGGTCAGACACACCAGGAAGATGGCAACACGTAGACCAATTGATAGGTTGATTGGCCATGCTAACAAATTATCCCTTAGTGTCCTGAGATGTGTAGGTTAGAGGGATTAGTGAGCAATATATGTAAGGATATGGGGGTAGGGCCTGGGTGGGATTGTGGTTGGTTGGAGACTCGATAGGACAGATAGCCTGATTCTGCACTGTAGGGTTTCTATGATTCTAACCCCACAGCTCATGGAGGGAGAGCTGGGATGACTGCTGGGGACTGTGGAATAGAGGAGGGGCCATCTTGTTCCTCCGAGACACACAATGACCCAGGAATTGGGCAGTAACGTGGCTTGGGAAGCGATGAAAGCAGCAGTGACACGGAGGACCAACAACTGGTGTCGTAAGAAAATGAGCAAACTCATGTCGGCAGCATGTCATGCCTGAAATATCCGCGTTGATCTGCTCCCTGACACCCTGCAGCCTTCCAGAAACATACCTCCAATCCCTCTGGCAACCCCCATCACAAGCCCTGCCTTCGAGGCATAGCATTTGACATCTAGCAGCCTTCCAGACATCGGGCTTTCAATCCCCTATTTTCCCCCACAGGATATCAGAAGGGACTGGGAGAAAAGCAGAGGAACCACCCTGAGCAGCATCTCCTGACTCCCTTTGAGAAATGTGCACTGGAACTGGCAGGGAGGCCAAGGAGTCATGACCGCCAGTCAGGTCAGCATGTGTCCTGGAAGTGAGGAGCCAGTAAACCTTCATCCGTACGACCTTGCACTGAACCATGTGTCCTGTTTTGCAGGAGGCACCTGCATTGAGGCCGGGCCATCAGGAGTCACCAAGGAAACAGCTGGCACCTAGACAGTGCCAGGCTGCTCTCACGAAACTCCTGGAGATGCAGATCCGGATCCGGGGATTGCGGGGGTGGCCGTCAGCAACATTCCAACAACACAAGACTGTGTGGAGGAGTCCCACAGCCTTCATGTGCCAGAGATAGTGCCAGCATTGTGTGGCAGCCAGGCCAAGCTGCTAGTGTGGCAACCATGGTGGGCAGTCTGGGGCAGGAAGTGGTCACCGTGGGTGGCAGGGCCCAAGACATGGCTGAGTCTCAGAGGTAGAGATGCCGGCGTTGGACTGGGGTAAACACAGTAAGAAGCCTCACAACACCAGGTTAAAGTCCAACAGGTTTATTTGATAGTAATTGCACAAGTATTCAGTATTCTGTAAACTGTGTGTGACTTTAGATGCCCTTCTCTGATCAGAACCTTCCCCACACCGAACGAAGGAACACCGCTTCTGAAAGCTTGTGGGTTTACTATCAAATAAACTGGTTGGATTTTAACCTGGTGTTGTGAGACTTCTTACTGTGAGTCTCAGAGAACCAGGGCTGAGGGCCTTGGGAGAATGCTGGAGACACAGAGGATCATGGCTGCAGGCTTTGAGAGCTTGGCCCAGTCACAGAGTGCACTCACTGAGCAGTTCCAGAGCTTGGGTCAGACTCAGAGGGCCATCACTGTGGGCTTGCACACCATGGTGCAGGCAACGCTGGATCTCCAGGACTCCAGGGCTGGCAAAGCCCGATGACACAGACGCTTCTGGAGTTCACTCCAGCTGCCCATCCATCCCATGGAGTGCCAGGGCCCACAAGCATCCCGAAGGGTGTAACCCAAGGGTAGTCCACCTGGGAGATTCCAGCTGTCTCCAGGCCTTCCAAGTCCCTCCTACCTGACACCGATGCAGCCAGCTGAACTGGATGACACATCAACATCCATAAAGTTGGCCGGGGCCCTCCAGCCCCAACCTTCCAGGAGATGCCTGGCAGGTACATCACTGACCACGGGGTGTGGAACAGAGCTGACCGTATCCACTTCTGATGTACATCCTGGAGGGGCACCTAGACATAGCGGCAGGCCGAGTGAGATTAAGAAGTTGTAGGGTCACCTAGGGGGTACAGATGAAAGCAGACACTGTAGTTAGTGAGAGGTTAATTGGCTCTGTAGATAATCAGTATTAAATGATATTGCATCCCACCACTGCAATCTGTCTCCGATCCAGCTTCCACAGAGTATCTCATACCTTGACTATACCCATAGAGGCTCAAAGCATCGTTCTGCAAAGGAGGAGCCCGATGGCCCACTGAGCATGGATGGTATCTACTCGCATGAAGTTTAATTTAGACAAATGCGAGGTGATGCGTTTTGGTAGATTGAACCAAGGCAGGACTTACTCAGCTAATGGTAGGGCGTTGGGGAGAGTTACGGAACAAGAGATCTAGGGGTACATGTTCCCCTCGAAAGGGGAGTCACAGTGGACAGAGTGGTGAAGAAGGCATTCAGCATGCTTGGTTTCATTGGTCAGAACATTGAATACAGAAGTTGGGATGCCTTGTTGAAGTTGTACAAGACATTGGTAAGGCCACACTTAGAACACTGTGTGCAATTCTGGTCACCCTATTATAGAAAGGGTGTTATTAAACTAGAAAGAGTGCAGAAAATATTACTAGGATGCTACCAAGACTTAATGGATTGAGTTATAAGAAGAGACTGAATAGACTGGGTCATCTTTCTCTGGAGTGTAGGAGGCTGAGGGGTGACCTTATAGAGGTCTATAAAATAATGAGTCAATATGTTTTCCCAAAGGTAAGGGAGTCTAAAACTGGCAGGCACAGGTTTAAGGTGAGAGGGGAGAGATACAGAAGTGTCCAGAGGGGCAATTATTTCACACAGAGGGTGGTGAGTGTCTGGGTCAAGCTGCCAAAGGTAGTAGTAGAGGCAGGTACAATTTTGTCTTTTAAAAAACATTTAGATAGTTACATGAGTACGATGGGTATAGAGGGATATGGGCCAAATGCGGGCAATTGGGATTAGCTTAGGGGTTTTAAAAAAAGGGTGGCATGGACAAGTTGGGCTGAAGGGCCTGTTTCCATGCTGTAAGCCTCTATGACTCTATGAATCCCAATTCCCAGCACTGGTACCAGGTCACTGACTGTCATGGTGTTCTAAGTGTTCATCCGTAAACACCATTAGGGTCACGAGGTCAACAATCCCCACTGCTGATGCAGGACTCAGCGATCTGATCTCCTCTGCTCTAGCCCCTGCCCACCATCCAAGCAGTCCCAGCATGGTGGGCTCTGGAGGCCCACAGTGACAGACAGCTTGGGATGGCATTCTCATCACCCACTGGACCTAAGACTCCCCCCACCCATGCATCACCAGCTCCCCATTCCAGGGACATTAAGCTACTCAGTTTTGGCCCCAACCCTCACTCAGACTTAGGCCTGGGTGCCCGTGTGCAGTCAGAGAACATGTTGGAGTCAGACTTGTGTGGCACCATGGCTGCATCACAGGGTGCTGCACAGTGAGTCATCATCGTCCCCCTGCCTGGACCAGTAGCTCGCTGGCACGGCCAACCCAGGCATATCGCCCTGGTGTGATGTGAATGGGACCCATGGTGTGGGCTGTGGACAAGGTCTTGGGGGGGGCAGGGGGAGGCAGCGCGGTGGCGGGGTGGGGGGATTGGTGGTGGTTGGAGTTGCAAGTCCCTACGCCTCCTAGTGGGAGAATCTTACGATGTTGAGGGTCTCCCCGCCGTCCTGCCCTGCCTGACCTTTGCAGTCACTTCTCCTCCATCCTCCGGCACCTCCTTTGCCTCAACCTCCCCGGGGGCATCTGCTTGGTCCTCCTCCTGCTCCGGGATGTCTCCCCAATGCTGCACCAGGTTATGGAGCACACAATAGACCACCACAATGTGGGAGACCCTCAAGGCTCATACTGGAGGGCCCTGCCAGAGCAGTTCAGGTAGGGGAACTCCATCTTCAGCAGCCCAATACACCCCTTGACGATGGATTATGTGGCAGTGTGGGCTTCATGATGGTGGGTCTCTGCCTTGGTGTCTGACCTCCGCAATGGCATCACCAGCCACAACCTCAGTGGTTTGGTTAGTCCTTGTCCCCCACGAACCATCCCAGCAGCCTGAAGACAGACCCCAGGATGTGCAAGTTCCACAGGATATAGCTGTTGTGCACACACTTGCATGATACTCATTTGGTGGCCATCGACTAACTGGACATTCAGGGAGTGAAAATCCTTCCAATTGATAAAGGGCAATCCCTAATCCCATGGGAACCTTGGGTGATGTGTGTGCCATTGATGGCTTACTGAACTTGGGGCAACCAGGGAAGCCTGCAGCCTGGGCATCCTGTTGGGCTTGACTCATGTCAAAGTGGATGCACTTGTATGCAGAGGATTGCAAGATGCTGCTGAGGCCTCCACTGGAGGCCTGGAGGGATCCCGTGGCACAGAAGTTGAGGGTCACCATTACCTTTACTGCCAAAGAGAGTGGGAGTCCTCCTACCCCGCCTTGCCCAGTTTGCGAGGTTGGTGCATTGAACCCTTCACCACTGCTGCATCTGAGCCCCACTTTGACAGACCAGTGGTGATTCGCACTGGTGTGACGAATCACCAAAGAGGTGGGAAATGTCTGGGAGGGGGAAGCATGCTTGCCAAGATTGCTAATGATAATGAAATCCAGTCAAGTTCATGCTTGCCCATTTTGGATGTGAAGCCGTTCGCACCATTAACAAAGATATCAAACCGTGAATCGGATTTTTAGCATTGCCTGCTATTCTCGCAGCTCACTACACTGATCAACTGGTGCAGCTAGGTGGTGAAATCACACCCATGAGATGCTAAGGGGGCCTGACAAGGTGGATGGTGAGATTTTTTTCACTAGTGGGAGAGTCTCGAACAAGGGGACATAACTACAAGATAAAGGGCTAGTTACTTAAAATTGAGGTGTGCAGAAATTCCTTCCTACAGAGGGTGGTGAATCTTTGGAATGCTCTGCCTCAGAGGGTAGTGGAGCTGGATCATTAGAAGTATTTAAAGTGGAGGTGGATAAGTATTTGATAGATCGAGGAATCGAGGGCAATGGGGAAATGGCACAGAAAAGGAGTTGAGGCCGACATAGATCAGCCATGATCATATTGAATGGTGGGGCAGGGTGGAAGGGCCTGGTGGACAAGTCTTATTTCTACGTCTTGTGTTCTTGTGTACCTCTATCCCAAACTCCACATTATCGTGATGATCATTCTGCAGACGTGTAGAGCAACCAGCTCGCAGGAACTCATATCAATCCCACCACTTTTGATCAGGAAGGGTGATAACTGGTTAGGGTGTAAGACAGGGCAATCCAATCCCATTTCTCTCCCATCCAATAAGTCAGGTGAGTTCCCTAACCTTAAAATTCGCTCTCCAATTTCCATGTCTATCCCCCACACTCAGCACACTTGTGTCACCAGCATGTATTAGTGACTAATCATCTCTTAAACGCCTTCCACCAGAGAAAGTTAAATGATACATTTCAAATCAATACATCTTTTGCTGCTGGGGTGTAATTCTGAAGGTGACATTGTAGGAAGGGCTGCCTCTTCATAGGCAACAAGTGGACTAATATCAAAAATGTAGAAAACAGTTCCACTCCAGCAGTTTAATTTTTCCTGCATCTGCTTTCAGATACATTGCTGGCACCATCTCATCCCTGTCAATACAACACCGCCCTGATTTATACAAGGACACAAGGCTGAGCTTGCCAACTCCAAAAAAAAACCTCTTACTGCATCTGTAATGACACCCTCCCATTCAGCAGATGTAATTTATATGCACCCTTCTGTTGAGCTATAGTTCTGTAATATAATTGATGTCAGGCACTGCACAATTTGAAACTTCCATAATTTTAACTAAAGCAGAAACTGTACTTCTCACGTACACTGCTTGTCTTACAAGGTATCATTTTCTTTTCCTGGCAAACATTTTAATGAAAGAGCCTTTTTTGTCATTACTTGAAATCAATGACACCACTTATTTCACCTTCACTACTGGGACTGATCCTGAAGAATCACGATGAATTTTAAATACTCATTGAAGGAAATTTTGCATCTTTGGAAAGAACATTCGCTGGTTGGTAAGTGTTCATCCTTTAGCACAGGAACTTTGGGTATTTGATCAAATTAGCTTCTCTGATCAAACCAAAACATTGTTGTTAGTAGCCAAACAAATGAACAGCAGTCTTTTAATTAGTTACAGGAAAGTAATCCAATTAAGAGACTCAGATAAGACTTGCCAACCTGAACAGTTAACATTCAGCATTCTACCTCCATCATGTTAAGGTCCTCATAGAGCTGGTAACTTAAAAGAGATTTGAACTCCCAAGTGACCAATCTGAAAGAATCACCCAATAAGATTTCAAGCTGTTTTATGTTTCTTCATTCTTTCATAGGATGTGGTCATAACTGGCTGGGCCTGCATTTGTTGCCCATGCCTGTGACATATGTCTTGCTCGGGAATTTCAGAAAGCAATGAAGAACAAACCACATTGCTGTTGGCCAGACAAGGTAAGGATGGCAGAATTTCCTCACGAAAGGACATTAGTGAAATTCTTGGACAGTTTTATGATTCAAAAAACTTTATATAAAAAACAAAATACAGTTAGCATCTACTAAACAGATCAGGGCAGGACTTACATGCTTAATGGTAGACCCCTGGGGAATTTTATAGAACAGAGAGACCTAGGGTTGCAGGTACATATTTTCTTAAAGTGGTGTCACAGATAGACAGGGTGGTGAAGAAGGCATTTGGCACACTTGCCTTCATCAGTCAAAGCACTGAGGGGCTAATATGTTATGTTACAACTGTACAAGTCACTGTTTTGCCACATTTGGAGCATTGCGTACAATTCTGGTCATCCCGCTATAGGAAGGCTAGTTAAACTGGAGAAGGTAGATAAAGGATTTACAAGGATGTTACTGGGATTAGAAGGTTTGAATTATAAGGAGTGACTGGATATGCTGGGATTTCTTTCCCTGGAGCGTAAGAGGATGAGGGGTGACTCTATAGAGGTTTATAAAATCATAAGCGGCACAGATTAGATGAATGGCCAAGGTCTTTGCCCAAGGGTAAGGGAGTTTAAAATTAGAAGGCATAGGTTTCAGGTGAGAGGAGAAAGATTTAAATGGGGCCTGGGGGGCAACGTTTTCGCACAGAGGGTGGTGTGTATATGGAATGAGCTGCCAGAGAAGGTGGTAGATGCAGGGACAATTACAAGATGTAAAAGATATTTGGATAGGTACATGGAAAGGAAAGATTTAGAGGGAAATGGGCCCAATGCAAGCAAATGGGACTAGTACAGTTTAGAAAACATGGTCAGCATGGACGTGTTGGGCCAATGGGTGTTTTTCCGTGCTGTGTATCTCTATAACTCTATGGATGGGATTTTCTGGCCACATTTGCCCCAAGACCGGAAAATCCCAACCAAGGTCAACAGGGCTTTGCATAGTCCTGTCTTACCTGCTATGATTCCCGGAATGGAGCAAAATTCCACCACATGACTTTGTTTAGAAAGCAACTAATACACTTTACCACAGAAAAGATATTCATCACTTGTTTCTTAACACAACCAATAAATGCATTACATTTATATGTTATGCCGCACACTCTACAGAATTGCAGCCTTTATAGCAAGTTGTCTAAAGTTAATCCTACATCTCCTACTTTTACTGAGTTGAAGGCCAAAAATAATTTCCCTCAGCTTAAGGGAATACTCGCAGCAGCAGCCATTTTGATGATTCCTTCTTGCACCCTCATCTGTAAGAATCTTCCAGCATCGTTCCTCCCTTTGACCAGAGGAAAAGCTCCCACCAGCATACCGACTTGTAACTACTAGAGAATAGTCTTTTCCCCGGCTTCCAGTTCACCCCATCTCTCACTCCTGTGTCCAATGTCTAATAATCAGAGTGTAGGGTGTCGAAATTTGCTGATGACACCAAGATTGGTGGAATGGCAAATTGTGCGGAGGGTGTGGAGAGTCTGCAGAAGGATTTAGATAGGCTGGGCGAATGGGCCAGGAAATGGCAAATGGAATTTAATGTTGGCAAGTGTGAGGTGGTCCACTTTGGTAGGAATAATGGTAGGAAGGACTATTACTTACGGGACGAAAAACTGCAGCAGGCGACGGTGCAGAGGGACCTCGGGGTCCTTGTGCATGAGTCGCAAAAACCCAGCTTGCAGGTGCAGCAGGTGGTCAGGAAGGCGAATGGGATGCTGGCCTTCATAGCGAGGGGGATTGAATATAAAAGTAGGGAGGTCTTGCTGCAGCTGTATAGGGCATTGGTGAGGCCGCAGCTGGAGTACTGTGTGCAGTTTTGGGCGCCGCACCTGCGCAAAGATATTTTGGCCTTGGAGGGAGTGCAGAGGAGGTTTACTAGGCTGATGCCGGAGTTGAGGGGGTTGAGCTATGAGGAGAGGCTGAATAAACTAGGCTTGTACTCGTTAGAGTTTAGAAGAATGAGGGGAGATCTCATTGAGACGTATAAGATGATGAATGGGATGGATAGGATAGAGGTGGAGAGACTCTTCCCACTCAAAAAAGACAGTAGGACTAGGGGGCACAGCCTCAAGATAAAGGGGGGGCGGTTTAGAACGGAGTTGAGGAGGAACTTCTTCACTCAAAGGGTGGTGAATCTCTGGAATTCTCTGCCAGTTGAAGTGGTGGAGGCTGCCTCGCTAAATATTTTTAAGACGCGGGCTGATGGGTTTTTGATAAGAGAGGGGATTAAGGGTTATGGGGAGAGGGCGGGAATGTGGAACTGAGCCACGACAGATCAGCCATGATCTTATTGAATGGCGGGGCGGGCTCGAAGGGCTAGATGGCCTACTCCTGCTCCTATTTCTTATGTTCTTATGTTCTTATCTGAGCAAAGCCAGCTGCTCTGGCCTTTGTTTTCAGATGTTAAACCTGTCACATGGCTGCAAATAAGGCCTGCAAATAAGGCCTAGACTCCCTGTCTCTATGATGAACAAATCATGCAGGCATATTGTCAGGCAGAAGTAGTCACATGGTCCACTTTACACTTATAACATAACCATCTTATAACATTGAGCTGACATTGTTATATATTTAAGTGGTTGCATGATTGCTTCAAGAGCTGATTTGAATGTGATGTCATTGAAGAGTTTCACAGGCTCCTGTTTAACTTCATTTTGTACTCTATACAGGCAACAGCTCCTGCATTAAATCTTTATGTTGTTATTTTGAATCTACTGATTTTTACCATTTTGATTCCAAGTGCTGAATCTGGGTGCAATTCAGATCCGACCTGGAAATCTGCTCTCAGGCGCCCCTATATGCGCTCAGCCTGAAAAAAGTAATTGCGAGTCTGAATCACGCTGTGGGCGGGGCTTAGTGCACCAAAACGATTGGAGCTCTGAACTGCGCATGCGCAGTGAGGAAAAGAATTGGAAATCATGCTGGAGCCACATCGCTCTGCATCGCGAAAAGCAGATAGAGCAGCCTGGGAGCAATGGTCCCCACAGACATCGCCCCCACCCGTACAATATAACTTTCCCCCTTATCCACCCACTCCCCTCTCTACTACCCAGACCAACCACGACCATCTGCAGAATGGCAGTGGAAACCCCCTGCTCACCCCTCCCCCCACCAGAGATCCATCTGACCTCCCTGTCTCTCCCCAGACAATGATCGGGCCTCTACCCCTTCACCAGAGATACATCTGACCCACCTTTCCTCCCCCCCTCCCCCCAACTAGAGAATGACTAGGCCTGTCTCCCCTCCCCACCCTCCCCTCCCACCAGATAACCATCTGCCCCCCCCCGCCAAAACCACTGTTCTCCCTCCCCCCATTCACCAGAGACATACCTGACCTGCCTCCTCCCTCCCCCACCCACCAGAAAATGATCAGGCCTTCATTCTCCCGTCCCTCCCTCACCAGAGGATGATCTGGCCATCTCCCTCCTCCCCCCCCTTCCCCCACCACCACCACTGATCTGAGGCAGAGGGCTGTTGCAAGCTCTGAGCTTACCTCTTCAGAAGCTGAGTGCCCAAAGCTGACTTTTACCAAGCATATCTGTTTCACATTGAACCTGGATACGCAAACACGATGGTAGAGCAGGAAAAGCTGATAAAATTGGGCGGGCAGATCATTAATTCAATTTAAATGCATTTAAATGCATCTGCGCGGACACGGGTGTGGATCACATTAATGGCCTCATGCCCAACTTTACCACGTTACGGGTGCGACGCAATGATAAAATCGGGCCCCACGTGTGAAAACTATATCTATTTTCTTTTGTTTAAAATACGCAAACCCTAACATAATTAAGACATTACAAAAAGAAAACTGGCAGCAAGTCAGGATTCTGTTTAATCAGGAATGTCGAGAAAAGATACTAAAACATTGTGGGTCCTCACATTTCAAATATTAGGAGGCTAGAGAAAATAAACGACAAGATTAAGGATTGACGTGCCAGGGAAGAAAGACCAACTAAGAAAGTAAAAGAAAAAAACATGCGCTTTTTACAAGAGGGAAAAGATTAGGTAGATTTTGCTAAGCTGCAGATTCGGTGCATGTGCTGCAGTGTGTAACAGCTGAGCAGGAGACTCACTATGCAGTTGATAGTATGGTCTTAAAAGAGGCAGTTTTGCCAATAAGAGGAGGATGGGGTTTCAGTTAGTATCTGGCATATTTGAAAAGAGGGATGTTTTGCTGTACGGCTGGGGCCATTTGAAAAAGAAAAGAGTCAATGGTCTCTAGGATAAAAAGTGGAGTACTGGGTAGGGGTAAAAAATGGAATACTGGGAGGGTAAAAAGGGGAAGAGAGTAATAAAAGATATACTGAGTAATCTCAAGTCATCTATGTCTGCAAGAGAAATGAGGCTTTTCAATGAAAGAAATGAAAGGATTTCCAATGCAGATCTTTGCACATGCAAATAAATTATAGATGAGTTGCGCATACCAGTTTTCCTCAGCACAGTAGGAAATAAAACCTTCAATTTTCTCCAGAGCTTGGTTCAACCAGCAAAGACAAGAGCCAAAATTTATGATGACCTGGCAAAGATCCTTGAAGAGCATTACTCTTCAAAGGCACTGATCATCACAGCACGGTTCAGGTTCCACCAAAGGAATCAAATAGAAAGTGAAAGCATTGCTCAGTTTGTGGCAACCTTAAAAAGGCTGGCACAGCATTGTGTGTTTGGTGAGTTATTAGAATATACGCTTCACGATTATTTAGTTTGTGCTATCTAAAATTAGACTGTCCAAAGAAGATTTCTTGCTCAACATGTCTTTAAAGACAGCAGTAGAAATCACAAAGTTGTTGGAATTGGCTGTGGAAGAGGCTTTATAAGTTGGTGCAGAAATCCACATGCTGAGAACCACCCATAGGAAATCAAAACAGCAATAAGCATATCACAGATGTGCCAAAATGGGCCAGTGAGTGAATGCTGGAGCAAGGATAGCCAGTGCCCGAATTGTGGCAAAATGGGTCATGTTGAATATTCAGAAGAAGAATTTGGGTACTTTCAAGAAGAAGAACAAGTTGCACTCTACAAAACAATTGACAACATGCAAGAAAAGAATTATGACTGTGAAGACGAGAATGTCCAGAAATATGATGAAGAGCCCTGGCTGAATGTCTTATTCATACAGGGTGAATCACATAGATTCTAGGTGATTCTGAAGTTAAATGGACAACCTATTAGTATTGAGGTTGGTACTGGTGCTGCTGTATCTTTAAATCCTAAGACTACATACCAACAAAAGCTGGAGCATCTTCCTCTTAAACCAGCTGATGTGATTTTCATACACAAAAGAGATCGCAGAGTTGCCTCTTCATATGGTCCGTGGTAATTTTCCAGCTCTATTTGGGGGATTGTGGTTGGAGAAGATATACCTAACTTAGAGTGCTGCCAACTGATTGATTGATGATAAAACAGACCCACAGCACTTTTTGGATAAATACAAGGGTGTATTCAAGGACACACTTGGTGCAGTGAAGGGAGTTCAAGTGAAACTCAAGATGAAACCTAATAGTCAATCAAAATATCCCAAATTAAGAGTAATGCCATATGCAATTCATCCCAAGTTCAAAGAACTAGTCTAACTTCTTGACACTTGTGTGTTAGAGCAGATTACAATGTGTGAGTGGGCTACCCGCATCGTACCTGTCATGAAATAGATGGCTCAGTTCACATTTATCATGATTTTAAAACAACCATAAATCCAGAGTTGTGTGCAGATCAATATCCATTGCCTATAAATTGAAGATTTATCAGGTGTGTAGAAACTCAGCAAAATTGATCTTTCACAAGCATATTCACAGGGGAATGTAGCCACTGAATCTCAACCATTGTTTACCACTGTTACTCATAAAGGTCTTTTTTATTCTGAAAGATTACGCTTCGGAATAACATATGCACCTTTTCCAAAGAGCAATGCATCAGATTTTAAGTGGTCTCTCTGTGTGCAATGTTTCCTGGATGATATTCTAATTACAGGGTCCAGTGAATACAAGGACTTGAATAATTTAGAAGCAAAATCGAATGTCTTCAACCCCACATAGTCTGCATATCAAGAAAGAAAGATATGACTTTTTCCAGACATCTGTCCAATATTTTGGTCACGTTATTGATAGTGAAGGTCTACATTAAACAACTAAAAAGATGGATGCTATTTTAGAAGCACTACATCTGATGAATGTGATGCAATTGAGGGACTTTCTAGGATCTCAGAGGGCCCAGAAACTTGCTTATCAGTCAGTTCTGTAAGAGTTTTACAACCAACAAGAAATAAAATCTGGCACTTACATAGCATTTTTCATGATGTCTGAGCATGTTAAAGCACTTTACAAATCATGAGGTTTTTTTGAAATGTAGCATTGTAGTGTTGAAATGTAGTACTGCTGTATTGTTGGAAACACAATAGCCAATTTATGCCCAGCAAGCTCCCACAGTAAAGTACTAATGACCAGAAAGTTTTTTTTAAAAAATCAATGTTGGTTAAAGGATAAACACTGACTACTTTCAACTGGAAAAAAACAGTTTGGTCCAGTATTATTATTTCCCTGTTTTAATGAGTTCCATTTTAAGGTGTATCAGACCAGTTCAGACCAGTGTTCATGCTTACCCGTTTTTACTGTTTTTTTCCCTTCTGGGTTGTCTATTGGGAATCCTCTGAATTGCCACAGCATAGCTGTTTAGTTGAATGGGAATAAGAACCAAGGCTGATTTTCTGCACCCCAGTCAAGCTTCATTGCCACTCTGCCTGATATTCATAACCTCACAACAAAGCTTGTATGATTCTGCCGGACTGTACATTGGCTGATTGCGCTTTTGGAAGAGCTCACTCATTAGGTATTTGATGCTGTTTTTAAAGGTGCATTAGATTTATAACTAAAGATGTATTAACAGGCCATAACAACTTATACCAGGGCAAACACTAATATCTTTATGCAGCGTAGCTTTATTTAGCTCTGTGGAGTTGGCTGTAACAGGACCCTGAAGATAATTTATATAAAGAAAACGTACTGCTGGGTCTTAAATAACTGTCTGCAACTCCAGCATGAACACTTAATATCTCTTCGTTGTATCACAAAGAGCAGAAATCAGCTGGGTATTACTAAGATGATTCACACTGCAAAGCACTAGTTAGTGTGGTTTGGGCTCTGGGAAATTATTCATAATTTTATACTTAACAGTCCTAATCAGTTCCTTCTTTGATTATAAGTGAAGTGTTTATAATGTCTTATGTTCACAGCTGTAGCTAAAGATATAACAGTGCTGGCAAGCACTAATAGGAGGCAACTGCTAACTTTTTGGATTCCTCTCTAATCAAAATTAGCTTCGCTGATAATCCTGCTTATCATTCTCTATTAGTTTCACTCCTCAAGAGGGGCGTCGTTTCACGAGCACCAGCCATCAGCCATTTTCTCACCCAACCTTCAGCAGGGCCATTTGATAATGGGGCTCATCAGAATTGATTATGTTCCTGTTTAATGCCCACATTATGGCACTTCTCAGCAATGACCATTGGCTAGAAATCAGGAATGGAAACCGTGACTAATCTTTTTCGCCCTCTTTGCCCATGAAGTGCCGAGATCGACTGTAGGATGCCCATAAGTGGACCAGCTGTGATTGGCGAACTATGCACAGGAAAAGCTTCCAATGTTCTAACCTGCCAATCAGCATGGGGTCCATGGTTTAGTCAGAGGAACAGAGACAACATAAGGAAAGATTGTTGGAGATCCTAGTGTGGGACTACATCTGCTCCACTGACACACCAAGAAATTGTGCATCGCATCCAATAATTTTCCATTCTTTGAGCTTAATGGCTGAAAAATCATAGGCCATGGTTCCCTGTAATAAATGTCTCAATAGACAGAGATCCATACCAAGGGCACAGGACAGAAAAGTCTCCTTGTTTCGCATCATGTAACCGTGGGCATGAAATCGAACAAACAGCTGTTTGTTTGCTGCAATGAAGTAAATACGACATGAACTTTGCACTATTGTTACTCAGGGAAAGGTCAAGAGCAAAGTCTTGAAATAATTCCTCTAGGTGTTATTTTTAATTAATGCTCATCCTTTAAAATCTTGTGGCAAAGATGAAGTCCTTAAACGATGGGTTAGTGACTTCACTGCTTGAGTGCACACATGAGTGAATTTGATGTGAATACGCTTGGCAATGTTTTGCAGAGTATAAAGAAAAAAAAATAACCCCAACATGCTTATAAACCTGAGAGGCAAGCGACAAGTAAAGTCATCATGATTCAGATCAGATTGGAAAAAGTATACTTACCAACTAAAAATTACAAGGTAAACTATTAAATCAGAAATTATTGTTTTTTTGTTGTTTCACTGCTTCATGTTCCTTCAGTTACCTTTTCTTATAATGTAAATTGCTTGGGCTCAAGGTCATTTGGGAGGTTTTTAATTTCAGTATTCTTTTGTTATTGTAAAGCTTTAATGAAAGTTGCCTGCATCTGGAGAAAAGATGACATTTATTTTCAATTTATTTTCACTTTCGATCTGACTGGTTTAAAGTTTGTGAATGACACTGCTTATTACACCAAAGTGAATTATAACTGTTAACGATGCATGCTCTATTTAAAAGGATTCCTCCTGCTAGCTTATAGACCTTTTTTTTAATATCCCTCCATACCATATAAGCATATCCAGAAAAGAATGGACAAGAAGGCGTAACTTCCCTATAGCTATGCTATAGTCTCTGTATAGTCAAGCAATAGATGCAGAAGTAGATTGTTTTCTGCTGCCGTTTTCTACTCTTCAGAAGGGAAAGTTTCTTTCTTACATTCAAACATCACCTGCACAATCCAGCTGAGATATAGAGATCACTGTGCGAAATCATGGGAAAATTCCAATCAATCTGTGTACAATGGTTACACTTGTACTTGAGGATCACAACAACATTATTTTATCTTGAAATTTCTCATCCTTAGACCTTCAATATTTGATTCCCAAACCACCAGCATGTGACTGGCCCGGATTAGATTTCTGTCAGATATTAAATTATTACAGGGGAGGTGAATGCTTAGTGGTATTATCATTAGACTATTAATCCGCAACAGGTCCACAGCAGGTGTCATTTCCCTGGCCCTACACTCAACCCTGGAACACTTAGATAACAAAGACACCTATGTCAGACTCCTATTTATTGACTACAGCTCAGCCTTCAAAACCATTATTCCCACGAAACCCATCTCCAAACTCTGTGGTCTGGGGCTCTGTCTGTGATTGAATTCTGAAGTTCCTAACCCATAGACTGCAATCAGTAAGGATAGGCAACAACACCTCCTCCACAATTATCCTCGACAACAGTGCCCACAGCCCTGTACTATACTCTTTACATACCCATGACTGTGTGGCCAAATTTCCCTCCAACTCGATTTTCAAGTTTGCTGATAACACCACCATAGTGGGTCAGATCTCAAACAATGGCAAGACGGAGGGAAGAGATAGAAAATCTGGTAAACAGGTACGATGACAAAAAACTCTCCTTCAATATCAACAAAATGAAGGAAATAGTCATTGACTTCAGGAAGCGTAGTAGGGGACATGCCCCTGTCTACATCAATAGGGCTGAAGTAGAAATGGTTGAGAGCTTCAAAGTTTTAGGGTCCCAGATCAACAACGACCTGTCCTGGTCCCTCCATACTGACTGTGTAGTTAGCCCACCAACATCTCTACTTTCTCAGGAGACTAAAGAAATATGGCATGCCCACTGCCACTCGCACCAACTTTTACAGATGCACCATAGAAAGCATTCTCTCTGGTGGTATCACAACTTGGAATGGCTCCTGCTCTGTCCAAGACTGCAACAAACTACAAAGGGTCGCGAACAAAGCCTAGTCCATTGCTCAAACCAGCCTCCGATCCACTGACACTGTTTACACTTCTTGCTGCCTCGGAAAAGCAGCCAGCATAATCAAGGACCCCATGCACCCCGGACATAGGGCCCGATTTTACCAACAATTTGCGCCCATTTTCGGGCACGAAACTGTGGTAAAGTTGGATGCGAGGCCTTTATCGCGATCTGCATCCGAGTCTGCGCAGATCGCCACTTTACTGAGACCCCCAAATGGCAGGGATCCGTTCCATGCCCAAATCGGGCGCAACAATAATTTAAATGCATTAAATTGAATTAATGAACTGCCAGCCCAACTCTATCAGCATTTCCCCCTTTACCACCGCATTTATCAATCTGGAACCGCGCTTTTAGGGATCTGCTGAATAAAAGCCTGAGTCGGGTGCTCCAGCTACTGAAGGGTGCGATCAATGTTCCCAACGGCTCTCTGACTCAGATCAGTGATGGGGGGAGGAGGGAGGTGGGTCAGATCATTCTCTGGTTGGAGGGTGGGGGAGGAGGGGAGTGAGTTTAGATCGTTGTCTGGTTCGGGGGGAGGAGGAGGAGGCAGGTCAGATATATCTCTGGCGGGGGGGAGGGCTGTTCGTTGTCTGGTGGTGGGGGGGAGGGCTGATCAATGTCTGGTGGTTGGGGGGGGGAGGGCTGATCGCTATCTGGTGGTGGTGGGGGGGAGGGCTGATCATTGTTTGGTGGGGGGGGGAGGGCTGATCAATGTCTGGTGGTGGGGGGGAGGGCTGATCATTGTCTGGTGGGGGGGGGAGGGCTGATCAATGTCTGGTGGTGGGGGGGGAGGGCTGATCATTGTCTGGTGGTGGGGGGGAGGGCTGATCAATGTCTGGTGGTTGGGGGGGGGAGGGCTGATCGCTATCTGGTGGTGGTGGGGGGGAGGGCTGATCATTGTTTGGTGGGGGGGGAGGGCTGATCAATGTCTGGTGGTGGGGGGGAGGGCTGATCATTGTCTGGTGGGGGGGGGGAGGGCTGATCAATGTCTGGTGGGGGGGGAGGGCTGATCAATGTCTGGTGGTGGGGGGGGAGGGCTGATCATTGTCTGGGGGGGGGGAGGGCTGATCATTGTCTGGGGGGGGGGGAGGGCTGATCATTGTCTGGTGGTGGGGGGGGAGGGCTGATCAATGTCGGGTGGGGGGGGAGGGCTGATCATTGTTTGGTGGTGGGGGGGGGAGGGCTGATCATTGTCTGGTGGGGGGGGGAGGGCTGTTCATTGTCTGGTGGGGGGGAGGGCTGATCAATGTCTGGTGGTGGGGGGGGAGGGCTGATCAATGTCTGGTGGTGGGGGGGAGGGCTGATCAATGTCTGGTGGTGGGGGGGGAGGGCTGATCATTGTCTGGTGGTGGGGGGGGAGGGCTGATCAATGTCTGGTGGTGGGGGGGGAGGGCTGATCAATGTCTGGTGGGTGGGGGGGGGAGGGCTGATCAATGTCTGGTGGTTGGGGGGGAGGGCTGATCATTGTTTGGTAGGTGGGGGGGGAGGGCTGATCAATGTTTGGTGGTGGGGGCGGGATGGGCTCATCAAAGCTGTGGGGGGGGTGGGGGGGGAGGGCTGATCATTGTTTGGTGGTGGGGGGGGGAGGGCTGATCAATGTCTGGTGGGGGGGGGGGAGGGCTGATCATTGCCTGGTGGTGGGGGGGGAGGGCTGATCAATGTCTGGGTGGGAGGGGATAGGGAGTGAGTCTGGACCATTCTCTGTGAGGGGGGGACGCGTGAGGTAAGCGCGTTGTCAGGGGGGATAGTGAGGCCAGATCGTTGTGTTGGAGGCGAGGGAGGAGGGAGGCGGGTCAGATGGGTCTCCGGTGTGGGGGGGGGAGCGGCAGGGAGTCCGCTGCCACTCTGCGGGTAATCGGTGGGTGGAGTCGAGGGGTCGGGGTGGGTAGTGGGGGTGGGGGTGGATAAGGGGAGCAATGATATGTGTGTCTTCCTTATCCACCCCCCCCCCCCCCCCCAGCTCCCACACTCACTGCCCCCTTATCCAACCCCCCCGTACACAGACTAATCACCACCCTGCCCCCTCCCTCCCCACCGATCGCCCGCAGAGTGGCAGCGAACCCCCCTGCCCCCACCAGAGATTTATCCGCACCCCCCCCAGAGATCCATCTGCCCCGCCAAGATACATCTTAACGCCTCCCTCCTCCTCCTTCTCCCCCCTCCCCCTCCCCCACCCCCACCCCCACCCAAGATACCCCTTTGCTCCTGCTTTTGCTCCCGGGCCACTTCCCCTTGCTCAGGAGCGATTTGACACGGAGGCACCGTTTCCAATTGTTTTCCTAACCGTGCAGGCACAGTTCAGAGCTCCGATCATTCCGGCAGCGCTAAGCCCCTGCCCACGACGCGAATGAGACTGGAGACGGCTGAGAGCGTATGGGGGGGGCGCCTGAAAGCGGATTTCTAAGTCGGATCTGTACTACTACGCCCGGAATCGGCACTGAGAATGAAATGGTGAAATCGGGCCCACAGTCTCTTCCACTTTCTTCCAACAGGGAAAGATACTAAAGTTTGAGGACAAGTACCAACCAGCTCAAGAACAACTTCTGTCCGCGGCTGCCATCAGACTTTTGAATGGACCTGGCTCTCACTACTACATTCTGCACTCTCTCATTTCTTTCTCTATGTACAGTATGCTTTGCCTGTATAGCACACAAGAAACAATACTCTCCACTGTATATCGATATATGTCATGATGTGGGTAAGCTGGCGTTGGACTGGCGTAAACACAGTAAAAAGTCTGACAACACCAGGTTTTAGTCCAACCTATTTATTTGATAATATATTATCAAATAAATAGGTTGGACTAAAACCTGGTGTTGTCAGACTTTTTACTGTATCGATATATGTGACAATAATAAATTAAATCCAATCTAATGTTCTGAGAACCTGGGTTCAAAGCCCACACAGCAGTGGTGGAATTTGAATTCAATAAAAAAAAACCCGGGATTAAGAATCTAATGATGGACACAAAATCATTGTCAATTGTCAGAAAAACATATCTGGATCACTCATGTCCTTTAAGGATGGAAATCTGCCATCCTCACCCTGGTCTGGCTGACATGTGACTCCTAGAGCCACAGCAATGTGGTTGGCTCCTAACTGTCCTTGGGCAACTCGGGATGAGAAATAAATGCTGTCCAGCCAGTGAAACCAATGTCCCATGCAAGAAAATAAACATTGTAAACTAACTAATTGTTTGCCCTGTTTTATGGGTGAGGGCATCCTGATTTGCCCACGTCAGATTTGTTGGAGGTGGGCAGCATGTAAATTCGATGCTTCCATTTTATTACCTTGTGGCCGAGTTGCCTCTGCACTCAACATGGAGACAAAATGTATGTATTAAGAACGTGTGAAGCAGCCAGTCTGCTCTACTCAAAGGTAGTCTTCCCCACTTAAAGGGAAGCTGCACTGACTCATAACCTGGAGTTTAAAACATAGAGTAAGAAATACCTAAATAAGGAGAGGGTTCCAGGGTGGTGGAGGCAAAAGTGATGAAGTGGGAAGGTGGAGAGTTACCATAGTTCCATGTGGAAACAGAGACTCTCAGAATACAGTGAGAACAAATGGCCTGGGAGGCCATCTCCTAGAGTTTAGATCTGAGTCAAGGCATCTAATGACCTCAGGCCAGCATTCAAAATCAGTGAATACATCTTCACACGACATCGCCTATTGATCCAACCTCAGACTGCGCAATGCTTCAATAGACACCTACATCTCCTCAGGAAATCCTAGGAAGGAGATGGCTCTCAGCATCAGGGGTTTGGCAATGCCAGGGGTCCGTGGCACCTGACATTGCTGAGAATATTGAGGATAACAGCATACTCCTGCCTTATTCCCCTTCTCAGTTCTCAGCTAACCCCCATCCTCATATCTGGCATGATGAGCAAGCTGATGATCCTCCGATTATGGAGCATTTGCGTTTCACCTCACCTCATCTCACACCAGCCTTCCCTTTCTGAGTACCTGCTGTCAGATACCCAAGAACTGTCACTGCTCAACCACAGCAGCCCAAGGAGGAGAAAGAGAGACAGAGTAACAGCACAGCACTATTGAAGAGTCACCTTGGAGGCAGGTATAGAGTTCAGACCTGCCTATGGTGGGTCATCAGACTCAAAAGAGCTGGCAGCCAGGAAAAGATGGTTCATTTACCAGCTCACCCGAGGGCAAGGTCACAGATGAATCCTGCTGTAGAAGACTCAGATGGGGATCTCAATGTGATGGCAAATAAGAGAGCACTGACGGGTATGTATACGGAGATACTGGATACATTGACTGGCCTACTAGACAATCTTCTGTCATTGCCAAGGAGCATGGCTCCAAGTTAGCAAAGACTATGATCCAGAGCTTGGGTGTCTGCAGCCTTTACTCCTTGTCATTCTGCAGCCCCAGAGGTATTGTCACAGCTATCCCCATTCCTAACGCAGCTTATATGTGGACAGAACATCTACTCCTCTGTGTAGACCGCATGGTCACATGGATGCTGCGAGTACAAAGGAGTCACAAGTCAGGAGAGTGGGAGTTCCCCTAGAACACAGGCAGACACACAACATTTAAGAGCTGCTCAGTGTTATCAATAAACCTTCATTGTTGTTAGCCACTGGTCACCAGTTATTGCAGCCCAGTATTTTCTACAAGGTGTCAGGCATTGGCAGATGGAAAAAAAATCTCACAACACCAGCTTGAAGTCCAACAAATTTACTTGTAACAAACGCCCCAAGCTCCACATCATGACTACCATTGGCAGAATGGCACAGGGACCTTTGTCACATTGACCTGTTTGGGTTTGGTGAAAATGTCACAGACAAATGGATAAAATTTGAAAGAGGATGGCATTTCTCCTGCAGTGCCGGTCTATTGGACAAACTAAAGAAGGTACCAGCTTACACTCTTCTAAATTTATGGGGCCCCGAAACCGTCAAGAAATTTGAGTTCACTTCGCCACACACTGCATCCCTCAAAGGATAATGGTGGACAGTGCTCACCAAGGAGTTCAGGGGCTTTACATACGCATGGGATCCTAAGCATATTACGAGCAATCCCCTGTGCCCACAGCACAACAGCCTGGCAGAATGGGTGCTATACTCAGCCAAGAACCAATCTGAGAAATGTATCTAAGGCCACACAGATTTCTTTGCTGCACTCCTCAATTTGAACCAATTTGAGAAATGTATCTAAGGCCACACAGACTTCTATGCTGCACTCCTCAGCCTGTGAAATGTGCCAAGACAGGGTCTGCCAATGTTGTACAGATGCACCCTGAACACAATCCCCATAGCCAAATCCCTCTTGCAATTGAAAGTCAAAAGCAACATGAGTGGCACCCACTTTAATCAATGAAGGAGAAAGAGGTATTATAATTGAAATTTTTTAGAACCTAGTCAGATGCTCAGGATCCAGCCTACATGTGGCTATAACAAATTGGTGGTGGTACACAGTCATGCCCTGCAGGCAAACAGCTGTGTGGTTTCCTTGGATGGCTCTCAGTAAATATGAAACCAGCATCAACCACCACTATACTCCGTGCATCCGACCTGCAACTCAGGCCCCAAACAAAATGGAAATAGAGGCTCATCTAGAGGCCAATGCAGCCATTGGATACACCTGAAGGATGCCTGAAGCCAGCTACATGGAGGCCACCAACCTGAGGACATTTCAAATACTGCCAACTAGCACAATCAGGGTGCATGAATAAACCAAATACAAGGATTGAGGACTACGTGATTAACCATTCTACAAGTGGAATTTGATTTTTAAAAAGAGGAGGGAGATGATGTGATGGGCTGTGCGCCAGATGCAACAGCCCAATCAGTGTTTTGCACAATGTAAATAGTTACCTGTTGTTAGCCTGTTCAACTTTGTTTCCTGCAAACAGTTGAACCTTGCGACTGTTCTCTTACACTGCAACAGCAAGTAAAAGCCCCTCAGTGTCACCAATAAAACTTTATTGTTGTGAGTTCCAATACTTGCTACTCTCTGCATTCCTTGTGAGGATGCAACAATGCCCTCCGGCAAAATGCAGGAATAAAACAGGCCACCTCCAAAGACACTCTTCAGCATTTCCAGACATTTTCCAGAGGCAAGAGTTTTTAATAATTACCTTCCCTCTCAGTTGGGTACTTAGCTCTTTAAATCAGTGCAGTGCAGGACCCCTCTCGCGCCCTAATGCTTTGTGTTTGCACAGTCCGTTGTCTGAAGCTACACAGTCCAAATGAGATAACCTGGGATTGCATCAAGTGCCTGAGCTGTGTGACATCAGGATAGCGCTCCATCACAGGCTTCCAGTAAATGCTGGGAGTGCCAGTGTGAGCATTCTCTTTAGCTAAGCCAACCAGAAAGTGTCAGAAGCAGCTGGCATTGCAGCACAGCCCGGTGAAACAGCACAAGGCTGAACAAGGATAAAGTTCACTCCCCACCTTCTTTAACCAACTGGTGACTAAGCTGCAGGTTTTTATTGAAAGACCAAATCACACAGAATGTTTTTGATTGTCAGTTCTGAAGAAGAGTCACGTCAGACTCAAAGCGTTAACTCTCTCCACAGACACTGAGTTTAGCCAAAATTTGCTGCTTTTATTTCCGATCCCCAGTGCCTGCCATATTTTACAAAGATACAAAGAACAGCACAGCACAGGAAACTTGCACTTTGGCCCTACAAGCCCGCGCAGCCCATTTTAACACTCAGTGAGTGCCTTATTCTTTCATTGATCATTTTATCTGAATGCCGTTTCCTCTGGTTCCTTCGGAGAAAGAAACTGCCTCCAAAATAAATCAGCAGCATTGCTGAGGCTCCACCCACAGCTCAGAGCAACATCTAACCCAGAATAAGGACCATATCAAGGCCGCGCCATTGCTTATTCAAGGCAAACTGTCACTGAAGGAATCTGAAAACGAGCAGCTCCACAGATATTCTCTGCAGATTTACATATATTCCCTTGACAAAACATATCAAGTACAGGTGAGAATGGTGAAGTGTTTATTTTCCTTTGAAGAGGTTGAATGCAAGGCTCATTTACAATTATTTCAAATGATTTCCTTAAGATCGGCACCGTCAAACTTGCAAATGCTTGGAAGAAAAAGACATGTTTTTAAAAAAATTCAATTCCAAACAATATTGTTAGCCTCCTTTTGTTAGCTGTTCATCATCGTTAGATTGCAGCATATTGATTTTATTTTCGGTTTGGCAGGTTTATTCAAAGGAACTGTTCTCTATTTCACTCTCTGACAATTATTGTCACCCTTTACTGGGGGAGATACTGGGTTCAGTCTGAAATAGTCACAATAGCAATAATGTCACAAAGTGGGAGAACGGTCCATGCACATCTTCAAGCTGTGCTGCCTGGTGACTGTGGCTATCTCCTCTCATGATTCTCTCCACAACTCCTCCACTATACATTGTGTTTCTATAATGAGAGCCACAAAGAGCATCGTAGAGCAAGCAATCACAGTTCTGTCGTGACCCTTCCATTGCATGGACAGCACCGAGGGAGACTTCCAGTGCTCACTGTAGTGTGTACCCCAATTCCTGGTGCTGTGCTGCATCCCCCTCTACCTGGACATCATGATACTAGGGCCTCGATGCTCACCTCAAGAAAAGGAGAAGGATGACGGGAGCTCATACTCACTGTCCATGCAGACAGTTGATGTACACATCATCAGACAGTGGCTCCCCTCAATGAATCTTCAAATCGTAATTATTGCTCACTTCCACACATTCACACTTCTCTATTCTGGGCCATCACAGCAACCACCTTGTTGCTTTTTGGGCATTGAAAAACAATCATTCCTTATCAATTTTTACCAACAACACATCCATACTCCATACAAAACTTATCTCCTCATCTTGTGCATTCTTATTGGCTGGCCCAATGCTCCTATGCAGTTTTGCCTCTCTGGTTATATTCTGGTTGTCTGCTGGAAGGCTCCTGAATTTCACAGGGAGAGAATGCCGAATGCCTGTGGGTGCAGCCCTGGGCACCACAAACCTGGATTTGGACAGCCCCACTTCACCATGCTTGGCAGAGTCTGGGTGGGCTGGCTCGCTGGCTGACAGGCAGTGTAATAGAGGTGGAAGCATGGATATTGTTATCTGGAGAGGAGAGGAGGTTCATCTTCCACAGAGCCACAGCCACCCCCCCATAAGCCAGTGGCTCAGCAACTCAAGTACCCTGCTGGATAGCAGGTAGCTGGGTTGCTCTCTCACTGAGTGCCCTTTGCAGCAGATATCTGCAGACATGGTGCAAGCAGTCTTAGTCTGTATAACACCACACTGGGTTTAAATGACAGCAAGCCGAGATTTCATCAACCAGTCTGAGTTTCCAAGGCAACACTCAGAAGTTTCATGGCTACTGTTTGTGCTGCAATAGAAGCTACAACACTAATCGCCACATTGCGCTATCATGCCTTTATCCGCAAGTGCTCTTATGGAGTTGGTCATGCCTGTGGCATGGCAGCACAGTGGTTAACACTGCTGCTTCACAGCGCCAGGGAACCAGGTTCGATTCCAGCCTTGGGTCACTTGTCTGTGTGGAGTTTGCACATCCTCCTCATGTCTGCATGGGTTCCTTCGGGTGCTCCGGTTTCCTCCCACAGCTGAAAGTATGTGGAAGTTGTGTGAGGCTTACGGTATGTGGGAGTGATGTGGGGTGCATGAATGTAAGACATGAGTCTCGCTGACTAGGGATGATTGATGAATGAGTGAGGGGACAGTGGTGCTTTGGGCAATGTGTGAGGTTGATGATACAGCTGGCAGGAATTGGCATTTGCAGATTCAAGCATTGATCTTGATCCTCATGTGAACCTATCTGGCACTATATTCGGATCCTGGGCTGCCGACTTCTGGCATTAACCTTACTGGTTATCTGTTCCCATTGCCTTTGTAATTTCTCCATCTGACTGGGTACAAATAGATCACATCTTCTCTTTTTTGAACCACCTGTACTAAGGCCTGTAGCACTGCAATGGAGACTCTAACCCCCGCAACCCCCCCGGCACAATTAGTCAGGCTTCTATTTGCTTCTAAAGCATTTCCCAGTCAGTTGAATGAGCTGTTACAGCTAGGATGAGCCTCCCTTTTAGGAGGTGCAGACTGGTTTTAATTAGCCTAAGACTCTCAGAACTTTGAACCCTCTGCTGTGTGTGCGGTCATCAGAAATGTTTAGCACTGAGCCGCACACCACTCGTATGGAAAGGAGGCCTGTAGCTGCCTACATTACTTTCAATGGGTGCAAGTAATCATGAATTACAGTCCCTGCGACCAGTAATGGGCACTTCTGAAATTCTAGCCTAACTTGTTTAAAAACAAATAGTCCAGCAACTCAACTGTGTGATTCCTAACACTTATTCTTGAGCTGGAGGTGTCCTCGATGCAATATGAAATTTGTCCAATTTCAAATTGGGACTGAAATTTTTTGTGAAATAGAAGGAAGTTCTTAAATTATATTGTATTTGAGTTTGGTTGTGCTGCAGCTCTTCGTTGGCGCTACGTTATTGCAAAGGTTTCAGTAAAGGATCAGAATGTGAACGTTTTTCACCCAGATTTTAAATCAGCTGGCTGGAGGTCAAATCAATTTGCAGGTCCCTTATCATGTCAACAGTGTTAGGCCCAGGCAAACTTAACACCTGGGCCTCATCGCCATGCCCCCTGGCAGTTACCCACCTGAAGTTCCCTGCTGGCTGGTAGGCGGAAGGTGGCAAGTTGGGTAGTAGGAGCCTGACCTTGGGAATTCAGGTAAGTTGCAGACTTACCTGAACAAACCTCATGCTTGGGAGGGATCACGATGGAAAGGATGCTTAAACTTTCCTAATGGGACCCGGAGGAGACTGTGGCCCCACGAGAAAAAAATGACAAAATAAATGTTTAAAAAAGATCTCTCATTGATCCTTAGATCATGGAAATATTTCACCCCTCACTTCTCTCACTCTCACGTATACAAAACTAGGCACAAATGAAGATAAAATTATATTTCTAAGAAATGGAATCAAGCTCAGTCACTATTTTGGCCTGTTCTTGACTAAGCCTGAAGCATAGGCTTTGAAATTGCAGAGATGTCTCAGCAGTTGTGATGGTTCCTTTAATTGATCTGCTGGAGTTTGGTTTCACTTGGCTTGAAGAGGGAATGAGGTAGAGGAGAGAAAGGAGTTCCTTGTTTCCTTCTGGCGGAGCAGCGATGAGGCATTTTTAGTTGCCCAACTGACTCCAGCAGCCTCTGGCTTTTAGCTGGACACTCTCCCCTGATGGAAAGCAGTCTGTCGGTGTAGAATGCCTGTCTACTTGTTTTCAGCTGGCCTTTCTCACTATGTCGTCGCAGGAAGAAAAGATGACAACTGTGTCGTGTGGCCTGGACAAAGATACCAAGTATCTTCCAAATCAGGCATTTTGAGTAATCTGATTACAGTCTGAATTACTATCCCACCTGCTGTTGCGGATTTTCACATTTAAACTTTTAGCAGTGAATGTGTGCTGTACTTGAAAAAAATCAGTGGCACTTCTTTACACCGATGAAGCATCCATTGAATTTTGAGGTGACTTTTGTGCCTGGCAATGTCCTTTGCTCTTCTCAAGACGTAAAGGGAATTGTCAATTCCAGAAGGAGTCAGATGATCTCCTTCACAGTTCGTGTTGTCTCACGGTTCATTTTTACAGATTTTAAGGCTGGATTCCCAGCCGCAGGCAAGGTCAGAGAATTCCAGCCATAGCCTGCAAAATAGAGTTTTCAAGATTTATAACACAGACACGACACACAGTCGTGACACCAGGATTTCCAATTCAGGCCACTCAGATTGTTACACCAATCCATTTCAGGGAATGCACAGTCTATCTTCACAGAAAATGTGTTCTGCTGGCTCAGAAAGCTGACACATAGGCTGAGAAGGCAAACATTTATTAGGGACACCCCACTGTACACAGTACATGCTGCAAGCTTACTGAACCTGTTGGCCATCTGCTTGTAGAGTTATCTGGAGTGGATTGGCGAAGCTCGCTGCCCCCCAGGGTGGTTTGAGTTCTCCAGGCTCCATTCCTGAACCTACTGGCTAGTCAATCATTTAAATTTTATAGTAGGAGTATGGGGCTGGTCACTGCAGATATCTCATTATAGACTACAAATGGCAAGCTCGATTCCAGATTCCTTTTATAAGGCATGTCGTCTGTGAGATAGCTCAATCCAAAACATTCCTTCATATTCTCCTCCCCGTCAAGGAGGATATCCTCAATTTGGTCAAAAATCTACCCTTTCAGTACACTTATTGGCTGGAGGGGATATTTTGAACTATATATTAGGGAACATTATCAAATCTATAACTTGCTGGGAGAAATCTGAGTTGCTACGTTTCTGCAACATTACTGCATTCCCTCAGCTCAAAAAGTAGAAAACAGCAGATTCTGTAAATTTCGTTCAGTTTCTCCTGTCTTTCACCCCCTCACACGCCTTCCTTTTGCCCCTATTTCCCAGCTCACTCACTCAAAACATACCACATTTCTGACTTTTCCTGGTTCGAATGAAAAGTCATCAATCCAGAATGTGAACCCTGTTTCCCTCTCCCCACAAATGTTGCCTGACTTGCTGAATATTTCTAGCCTTTACTCCCTCACAGCTTAAACCACTCTTTGCTAAATAAATCAAGTGACAACATTGGAATGAATGTTCTGGCTGGGCTAAGGTTTAGGTTCGGACTATGGCTGAGTGCATTGGATATTAAAGACTGTGATTTTAATATCGTGCATGCTGACAGGCAGTGAAAAGTCACCCATGCAGAAATGAGCAAGGATCCACCTGGAGCTCAACAAAGCAACACATCTATTTTTATTGAGAAACTTAGGTGAATGGATGAAGGTTAACAATGCAGCTTGAAAGAAGATGAAAGGAAGGCCAAGAGACAATGTCCAGTCTCAAGCTACAGATTGACAATGTTAACAAACATCATGAAAAGGTTTTCTTTCCCAGAACACACCTCAGTGACCAAGCCTGGGTCACTGGACCAATGCAAGTGAAGTACAAAAAACGCCGCACACTGATTGAAACGCTGCTATTTCCTCCGGCCAAGGACAAATTCAAATATGGGGGGGGGTCCATTGATTGAAATGCAGGTAACTCATCAACTTAGTGCTGCTGTCTGTTCATTAGAACCATCCTGTTCACTATTTGTGCACTTCAATAGAAACCAATATAGCCACTTCCCTGCACCGCTTAAAGCTAGTCTGCATTGGTTAAAAGTGGGGCAACATTATGGTGGAGTAAACGCTCATATTTCTGGAAGCGACTTGGCCCTGTAAAACATTGAGACATGGCATAGCATGGGAGAAAGCAGGTTTTAACATTTTCAAACACTGTACTAGAGGTCTGGATGTTGAATGTTAATGGGGGGGATTCTCTGACCTAGCCACACCATTAATAGATCGAGCCGAAGATGGAGGGCCTCAAAATCCATTTTGCACCTGACATAAACAGTTCGCAATTCTGCTGGCCGCTTTCTAATGGTGCCAACCTAAAAGGCTGTGGGAGTGATTAGCATAAGATTGACGGTATTTCAATCTCATTAGCAAGTTATGAACTGTTTCTCCCTTGCTCCTTCCCCTCCCAGAGTAAGAATGAATCTTGGAATTGAGCCAGCAGCAAATATCATTACTGCCATGGCGGTCAACAAATGTCATTGTCCGCAAATTGTGTGCGACCATCGATTGGCCAACGTCCTAGAGGTGTGTGCAAAATTCCTAGGGAGCATGCATGATTTCTACAACCTGGGGCACTCAGACATCCTTAGAGTCTTTGAGGATCACCCTGGGCTACCGGGTTCACCAGTGCAGAGGCTTGAGACCGAGCACAGACTGAGCTTGAGACCGAGGTAGACACCCACACTGTTGACCGATCTGTCGTCGAGAGGTGCACCCGACTCCTGAAGATGCAGTTCCACTGCCTGGACCAGTCTGCCAGTGCTCTACAGTATAGCCCTACATTGTTGTGGTCTGCTGTGCAGTCCACAACCTGGCGCAGCAGTGGGAAACATCCTGAAAGGGGACGGGTACCAGGCAGACTGTCCTGAGGAAGAGGCAGACCAGGAGGATGTGGAGCAAGAAGAGGATGGAGAACAGGTGGCAGCGGCAAGGGCAAGAGGGTGAGGGAGGCTTTCATTATGACAAGGTTCACTCACAACGATGAATGGAATCTGGCAGCTGCAATCCCCTCCCTCAACCCCTCACTGTTTGTCCACACTCCCTGTATGTATCCCATTGACATCACACCAAGGTGACGGGCCAGGGTTGGCCATATTAGTGAGCTACTGGCCCAAGCTGGAGGGTGACGATGATTCGCTATGCGGCACGCTGTGATGCAGTCCAGTGTCACACAAATCTGACCGCACACTGAAGCCCTGGCCCACATTTGAGTGGGGGTTGGGTCCATCACTGTACAACCCAATGCTCCAGGGCAGAGGTGGTCAGTGAGGAGGGCCAGGCCTCGGCTCCAGTGGGTGATAAGGATGGCATCCCAGGCTGTTTGACCTCATGGTTCGGTGCAAGGGAGGGACAAGTCTCTGGACAGCTTGCAACGTACTTGAGATAGGTCATATGCATGAAGCCTTTGTGGTGCAAACTGACCTGACTATTGACCTGGAGCCTCCATGATGGTGTGTTCCATGCGACGGTTCTTTCAGTGCACTCAGCGTCGAAAGATTGCAATGCCGATCTTGCCTGAGAGAGCGGCACGGATCACTCCATTGCTCTCGCAGCTTTGACACTTTGAAACGTTTTGGGAAAATTCTGTCCTATAACTCTATGGTAGCAAGAATTGACACTTGAATAACTTAGTCCATGAGTGATGAAGAACTTCTAAATTCTGAGGGAAGCCAGAAATGAAATGTGTCAATATTTCCCAAAAGTAATGTTTGGACTCATTGCATATTTTGTTTGTGTAACCAATTTTTACTTTGATATTCAAATATTAATTTACTTTTAGTTGGAAATAACTTTTGCATCCTATGTTATCACAAAATGCCTTCCACATCTTTGAGGTATTTGACCTCTCAGCAAAATGATTTAAACTTAAAACCAGAACAACAATTAAAAATGAATTAAAATTCATGATAACATTAGAAGCAAATATTAGATATAATTCAGTAATTTTGCTGCGTCATTTAATTTGTGTTATATTTTAAATAATGAATAATGTCATTCATTTCCGTGATGGCATTTCTGCTGGGAGTTTGTTTTCAGCCAATGTTTTAACTCCGAGCTAAAAGATTGAATTAACTTCAAGCCCTGGTTGTTAACATCATTTTCATCTAAGAATTTAATCAGGCACAAATGCACCACACTGGATCAGAAGTACAGAGACTAGAGATGCTGGATTGTTCTCTTTAGGACAGAAAAGGTTAAGCGTTAATTTAATAGATTCCTTCAAAATTACAAAGGCTTTGATAGGGTAAATAAGGAGAAACGTGGGGAATTTCACAGTAACTTCAACTGCAATGTTAATGCAAGCCTCATCTGTGACAAATAAACTTTTATTTTACTTTAGAAGTTTCCACTGGCAAGGGTTGGTAACCAGCTTTGATATAAAAGTTGAAGAGAATTATTACAGTGAATTACAGTAGTCTAGAATACACTGCCTAAAACAGTGGTGGACATTGATTCACTGCTCACTTTTCAAAGAGAATTGGATGTATACTTAAAAAAGCAAAATTCTGCAGGACTACATGGAAATAGTAGGGAGGAAAAACTCAACCTCTTCCGAGTGACAATTAAATTTGTCACAGATTATAGTCTCCAGGTGTTTCCTCCCTCACTGAAGCTGGATGTATCATTTTGAGATTGTGCCCTTTTTATGTTGACCTTCATGCTCTTCCTGGGTGCTTGCTGAAGCTCTTTTCCAATGAACAAATGCATTCTTATAACAGCAGGCAGAATTCATGCCGTTCATAATGCCTACTTTGAATATTGCAAGCATCATCAGAACTATACAAGCATTGAGAATCTTGTTTTCAGAAGCAAAGATGTGCCTTAAATGTCTTCCAGCCTTATACCTTTGTGTTGTTTTAGGCTGTACTGTCCTAACTCTGTAAGTGCTTGTGGGTTTTAAACAAAAAGAAAGGATATGGTTTGTACATAGATTCGGCTAACAACAATAGAGAAATTCCAAGACTCCTACCTCCACAGAATTCCTATGGTGCAGAAGGAGGCCATTCAGCCCACTGAGTCTGCACTGACTATAATCTCACCCAAGCCCTATTCCTGTAACCCCACATATTTACCCTGCTAATCCCCCTGACAATTTAGCGTGGTCAGTCAACATAACCTGAACATCTTTGGACTGTGGGAGGAAACCAGAGTACCCGAGCAAAGTCACTCAGTCACGGGGAGAACGTACAAACTCCACACAGGGCCCGAAATGAACCCGGGTCCCTGGCATTGTGAGACTGCAGTGGTTAGGCACTGTGAGGCAGCAGTGTTAATCACTGTGCCACTGTGCCGCTTCTACCTTTACAGAGTAGAAAATGAAACTAAATGGCAACCTATGAACCATCCTAATGACATCACCATCAAATTATGTGATCAACTCTGAAAGTAATCATGCAACCATTTAAATATATACCATAGGTCCGTTCTGTGGTGTCTGTGGATTCTGCAGAGCTATCAGCAATGTTTGGGAAATGTAATTAATGGCTTCCAGCAGCACTCAAGTCCATTAGGACATGAGAATTGCAAATATTTACAAAGAAACAAGAATTATCTTTCACATCTTTTCTTTACTGGTACCTACATATCATCTATATGTGACCTGTTCCATTGATATAAGAAGGATTTGTAACTCGTCCCATCTGCAGGAGTGTGAGTGCTCTACGAGTCTGATCAATGGCAACTTTTACTCAAGGACAAATAAGAATAAAATCTCAACATCTTTTAGAATATCAGTGTTGTCAGATCATTTATAAGAAATCCTAAATTTTAATTCTGTGTTCAAAGGATGCTAAATATATGAAATTGTTTAAATGACTGGTTAAGTTGAAGATTTCAAGGTAGTTTATGAGGTAAATGGAAGCTTGCCTGGGTGAAGTGTAATACCAGTCGAGGGTTTTCTGCTGTCTTTGTTTTTTTTAATTCTTTCGTGGAATGTGTTTCATGGCAAGGCTTGAATTTATTGCCCATCACGAACTGCCCTTGAGGAGGTAGTCGTTTTCTTGGACAACTGTACCATAGTTAATCTCGTACAGGTATACCCACGGTGTGTTAGGAGGAGTGAACTCTCCTCCTAACAGGGTTTTTGACCCAGTGAGAGCGAAAGAACGTCAATATAGGGGGTGATTCTCTCATAGCGACGCATATGTTTTTGGGCAGGTCGGGTCAGGAGATGTGTGTGTCGGCCGTATCATGGGTTCCCTGCGAGCGTCTACGACCCATATCCCAACCGGCAAAAAATGGCACTTGCTGGGACCACATGAAAACTGACATACCACTGATTTGCATTACTTACCATATTTTAGCAAGCCATTATTGGGATCGACACAGCAATCTCTGCCCACGTTTGCATTTCCCACCTCTTTGGGTGATGTCACTTTGGCGTGAATTAGAGTAGGTATATAAAAGTCTCAAACTGGCGTGGCAGGCTTCAACTGGCATAAGAAGATAAGTGCTGTTAGCGGAGCACGGGGGATGTTGCAGGCAAGCCCTGGAGATGCTTGGTGGTCTCTGTCCTGTTGTCTTCAGGTGTTGGTCTGGAGACCAGTGATGTCTGGAGTAGGGGGGCTTCTATTTTCTCAGAGCTCTCTGGGTGAGGCTCTGTGAAGGAATCCTGCTCAGCCTCTCCCTCCAAGGCAGTGCTGTAGCTCAGTGTGGGAGGCACCCTCGAGGAGTCTTGCTCACCCTTCCCCTTCAGGGCAACGCTGTAGCTCAGTGTGGGAGGTACCCTCAAGGAGTCTTGCTCACCCTACTCCTCCAGGGCACTGTGCAGTGGCATTGTCTTGCCATGGGGTGTGGCCCTGGACTCCATTGAGTGCTGGTGTTCTGGGGTGACGGAGGAGTGTACCATGTGCTGACTGAGGCCTAACCAGATGAAGCAGATGCTGCTCCAGGACTGGTGCAGAGGTTCAGACATGGACTGCATAGAACCTGCTGTCACTGGGCTCACACCTGGTGCTGGTTTACAGTCTGTCCCTGCCCTGTGACATGGACTAGCAACACATCCCTGTAACAGATGCTGCAGTTGTACACATAGCAATGGCTTCAGGTGCACATTTCCCACATCTGCGCACCGACCTGCATAACCTGTGCCAGCATTTGTCATGATGGGAACCTCACACAACCCTAATCGGGCCATGTATGGTATCATGGATTGTGTGGGTGTTCTGGCCCAAGAGACGGATTGGGGTGGTGCCGGGTATATGCGGCCAATGATAAGAATCCGTCATTCTATGCTCTTCCAAATCCCCCTGTGCAGATGGATCTCAGGCTGATCGATTTGGAGCTGGTCATTATGGTGGCAGTGGAGGAGGAGGAGAAGGTAGCGGCTCAGGAGGTGGCGGGCAAGGAGAGACCACCGCAGGAGCAGCTACCACCAGTCTCTCAGGAAGGATGGTAGGGGGCTGCCACTGAGACCAGGAGGTAAGTGAGCAGGCTCCCGAGAGGGTGCATAGAAGGCGAGGATACCAAGGCCAGGGAGGTACAGGCCCCGCAATTCATTCGAGGTTCTCTCGGAGGAGATGTGCCATCACTGGCTGCGCCTGTTCAAGCCCATGGTTGTGAGGTGCTCACACATTCGGCACCTCAGGGGAGGGGTGGCCACTCCCTCCCTGTTGACATGAAGGTTACGGCTGCCCTGAATTTTTACACCTCTGGGTCATTCCAGATAACTAGTGGTGACCTAGCTGGGATCTCCCAGGCCTCCGTACATAGATGCGTGCGGCAGGTCACAGATGCCCTGTATGCCCGGGCAGGGCAGTACATAAATTTCAATTTCACCTAGCTGGTGCTGTGCAATGAGGGGGCTGCAACCACCACACATCCACCACACCTCAGGAGCAAGTGCAGCCGCTCTTCCCCCTCCAAACCGATCTACGCCCTCAAACCACCACATCACCCTTCCCCAGCCTCTCTCATCCTACCAGCCTATTCCCCACTCACATCCAAACCTGTTCATGGCCCTGGGCTGGCAATGGTTGTGAGTCTTGGTTGAAGACTGGAGGATGATGAGGACTCAGTATTGCGCACACTGGGATCCTGCTCCTGTTGCCACTCAAGTCTGACTCTTGCCTGTATTCTGAATGCGTCCTGCCACCGGCCCACATAGCTGTAAGGATTGGGGACACATATTGTTGGCCAATGGGGGTGCGGTGGGGGTACTTGCACCAAAGTCTGGTGGATGTTGGGGAAGGTAGTGCAGGCACTCTGTAACATGTGGCTGAGTCTCCAACGCCCAATAGCGGCCCCTCTATGCATGGGAATGAGGACTGCGTGGGAGTGAGGAGGGGAAGAACCAGAGACACATTAGTCACAGCTGAGAGGTGCAAATAAAAGTTTATTGTGCTCTTAACGCGGAATAAATTCTGACTACTGGTGACCTTCACCTGTGCCCTCTTAGTGAACTACAACTTTCTAAGTGTTGTCTACTGCTTCTTCTTAGTGCTACCCCAGGGATAGCGAGGGATGCACATTGGAGATGAATGTGCCCAGCTGTGATGTATGCTCCATTGCCTGTGACACCGTTGGTGGACATCCCCTGGCTAGCCGAGATCTGCAGGGCCTCAGCTGACTTGCAGATGGCACTGTTTCAGAGCCACGCTGTTCACCTCGCTGGCCCTGAGACGCCCCAGTGTAAGGAAGGGGAGAAATCGCAAGATCTCGGGACATCTGGGATCTTCTGGCTGTAAGGTTCTAGTACGGGCTGGAGCCCTTCCTCCTCCCTCTGGGTGCCTAGAGACCCTGGGGACACTTAATGGGATGCCAGGGTAGCTGGACTGAGCTCTAGAAGCTCCATCATCACCTGGTTCTGCCTGGAGGCCCAGATGCGTCTGCCCCATTATCTATGATCCCTCAGCCCTGGCCCTCTGAGACTCGGCCAAGCTCTGGAGCCCCTGCGCTACAGCATTCTGTGAGCGAGACAGGCTCTGTAGCCCCTCAGCAATAGTCATCTGAGCTTAGGCTAAATTGTTGAAGCTCACAGCTACAGCCTGCTGTGTCACCAGAAGGACAGCGAGAGTCCTAACCATGACGAGCAGTGTCTTCCACATGCCCTCGACATCCATGGCCATGGAACACTGTGCCTCCTGGATACTGGAAACACACGTGCCCATAGCCCCTAGTGTCTCCAGGGTGGCCTGGATCCTGTCACCCATGAGGACAGACCCGTGAGCCAGACTTTCCACTGCGGTCACCATCCTTGTAGTGTTGGCCTAATTTGCATGCTGAGTTGGCACCAGCTCCTGCAACAGTGCTCTGTTGGACTCCCCTAAACAGTTGATAAAAGGTCCTTTATCTCAAGTTTAGCTCACCAGGAGTTCTCTGCCAGTTTCTCCAGTACTAAACCACCTGCTTTAAATGGAAACAATACATGCAATGTTTAAATAAAGTAAATCCTGGCTAAATATATACTTTCCATATTCATTAGTGCAAGGAAACAATTAATTATTTATAAAGGTGTTTGTGTGAATGTGGATTTGAAATATTTACTCCTAAGAATGAGTTTTAGAGTTTGTATAAAAGTTGTCCCCTGCTCAACTGATAGCAATGTACAAAATAATTACATTTCAGTTCATTTTCTGTAACACAGAGGCGAAATTAAACTCCATGAAAGCTATTATTGAACTCAGTGCGTGACCTTCTCACAGAATACAAACATCAGGCTATAAAATATCGCTGATACTTGACACAATTGTTGGATTCCATTTTATTTCTAACCTTCATCAGTGGTCCTTGTGGATGTCATCAAGCCTAATGTTGCCTTGACTGGGATACCACAGATAGAGACCAGAAATCCCTGCTTGAGGTCAATGGACCTTGAAATGGTCTACTGAATTTTTCTGTCCCACCCGCTATGATTCCTGCAGCTGGTGGGACAGGAGGTTTCTGACGTACCTTTTGAACAATACGGGAGAGAAAGAGAATGCCCATAGTCTTCAAGACTGCTTTAACTTTTCATGATAGTAAGGCTACATGGAAAATCCATTGCTTTCTGTGGCATCCAATGCAGTACAAGACCTTGAAGATCACTTTCAGATTGTCTACATCCTGCCGACATCCATCTACTACACTGTTACAGAGATGGAGCTTTTTAGCTTGTCATACTCTAATATAGAGCAGCAATATAGGAGTATTACTTAAGCCAGACTTCCATATGGCTGCTGCAGTTGCATCTCAGTGTTAAGTAGCAGCTGGCAAATTCCCTCCACTGGTTCTCCTCTCTCATCTCGATTCCTTTCGGCCATGGTGCAGAATGTAGATTGTGGCATGGAGTAGGCCATCCTGAATTAAGCTTCCACTTGAAGTGCACTAAAATGGTAGTGGGGTTTGAGTTCTTTGTCTGTTGTGGAGAGTGGGATACCGTAATCAATATTATGATATGTTAACGTTAGCGGATTGGAAAATTATGCTCCTGAGAAACATTAGCATCGAATAATCATTAGATAAATAGCGAAAAACCATTACAAGTAGAATAGTAAATAAATGCAGGCAACTTCCACTCTGGCACAGCGCTGCAGCAGATGTTTCTTTTCTCATAAGAACTGGAGGTAAGTTAGAGTGAATTGTTTTGAAAATTATGGAGACCATTTGTCCCCGGGCATGACTAGCATTACAATGTACAGATGTAAAGCAACCCTGAATGATTCCTCGCCTCACTCATAATTGCCAATGGTTAACCACATGGAAGGCGTAATCAAATCAAGGTTATAATATGTTTGAGGTGCTGTAACCATACCAATAACTTTGTGTTCCATTTATTCCACAGCTGCTTGCACATTATTTATTTGCACTTCTGTAAATTTCTTGCTGTCTGCACTTTTACAAGTATTTCAATTTTCGTGGGGAATTCCCACTTGGCCTGTGCTGCTGAGGCGCTATAATATGCCCGGTTCCTCACAACTGTGCAATACATTAAAGTTTTAAAAGCTGGAATTTGCAAACATCTGATCATTTCAAGCACAATTGCCTGCTGTCACAAAGAACTGCGAGCTACATGTTTTGCCAACACATAAATATAAAGAAACAATGAAACATGACATGCTCCTTGAAAGAACAATTGCCGTTTGCAATCATTCCATTTAAGCAAAACAAAACACAGCTTCCTTACTTTGAGTTAGATTGCTGCCACTCATCAGTTTTACACAGGGAATTTACATTGTGGCATCAAAATTTCTAACCTGGCAAGACTTCCACTTGCCACTTAACTAGGGCATTGCCTATACTCCAAATCCTAAGGATAGGGTTATGTTTATAGCTGAAACAGGTGATGTACATCTGTAGAGATGTGGAAAAGCTGCCCTCCCCATTGAAGTAGCCCACCATGGAGGCCTCACAACCCGGAAAAGGCCAATGGATTAAAGCTACAGAATTGTTCAAAGACTGGAAAAATAATTTGCACCCAGAGTGGATTTTTTTTAAAATTTTTCATTCATGGGGTGATGGTGCCATGGCTGGACCAGCACTTTTATCCCCCATCCATAACTTCCCTCCATTTCAGAGGGCATTTGAGTGTCAATCGTATTGCTATTGACATAGGGCCACATGCAGGCCGGGCCAGGTATGGGTAGTTTTCCTTCCCTAAAGGTCATTAATGAACCAGATGGGATTTTACAACAGTCGACAATGTTTCATTGTTATCATTAGAATTTTAATTCCAGATTTTATTGAAATCAAATTTCATCATCTGCTGTGGTGGGACTTGAACCCAGGTCTCCAAATCATTACCGCAAGCTCTGGATTACTAGTCCATGGTCACTTGCTCATTTTATCATGCAGTATTTGGGTCCTCCTCAGACCCAGTATAGGATTAACATCACTTTTCATCTGGTGAAGGTTTCCTGCCCATATCAGGGGCTGTCCCAAGGGTTATTGCCATGTATGATTGATGATATTTGCCATATCAACAAGTTCACACTTTCCATGTGGTTTGACAGAATTCAAAATTTTTTGCTCAGAAGTTCCGGCTGATAATAACATTGATGCACATGGTAAGAAGAGCCAGGATACTTTGTTATGTTGAAATGTCAAACTTCTATGATTTCCATAGGGAAACCATAAGGTAGAATAACCAAAGTTACTGAATGACTCTCAAATGAAGTGATTACCAACAAGATTCCACTTTTTGGAGCCTTTACTTTTTGTGAGAATAAGAACCTACTGGAATTAACAATGAAATAACTGATACTTAAAATAGAAAGGTAAATTTCAAGTTAAATAGTCAATACAACAGATACATTTTGCACAAACACAGGTATTTGCATCCTTTCCTGCAGAAATGTGGTACTAATTAGCTGTACTTTTTTTCCCTACAATACTACTTTCAGGTCAAGGTCATCACAAAATTAAAATTGCTGGAGTAGAAATTGGAATTCATTGCATTTGTAATTTTTTTTTCTGTTTTGATTTCCATGTGTTTATATGAACGTGTGACAAATGATATTTTCTGTCTGCTGCTTCCCTTTACTTCCATCCTGTCACCATTCCCAACCAGAGAGGGTACCTTATTGCCAAACTTTGCCAATGGCTCCTATAATCATCCACTCAGCAGTATGCTGGGTGGTTATTCCATGGGAATTGGAAGGATAACCACCTGAAAATAAGGTTTCTCATTCGCACATCAATTTTTATATTTAATTCCTTCCAATAAGGTGTGTTGACTGCCAGCCATTTAGCTGCATTTGCTTCCTCTACAACTGAGTGACTTATGCAGGAAAACCCTGTTTATAAATAAATAGTTCATATTGGTTCATCCCATTTAGCTCAGGAAGGCTGTATCCTGCTTTGAAAGATACACACTCTTTCATGCTACAACTAGGAATGTTCTCTTTCATTGCCTAAAGAGAAAAGCAAAACAAGAGAGATGTACAGATTAATGACTATGTCAGATTATTGTAACCTTGTTAGAGATTTGAATTGAGAAATTACACTAAAGACTTTAACGATTTAAAACATCATGCACCAAGTGTGGAATTAAAAGCCTAACGATGGTCATGAAACCACTGTCGGTTATCATAAAAACCCAAATGGTCCATTAATCCCCTTTAGGGAAGGAAATCTGCCATCCTTACCTCATCTGGCCTACATGTGACTTCAGATCCACAGCAATGTTGTTGATGCTTAATTGCCCTCCCTCCTGGCAGCCAGTTCGAAAGGCAATTAGAGATGGACAATAAATGCTGATCCAGCCAGCAACGCCCACACCCCATGAATGATTTTCTTTAAAAGTTCATGATCAGTTGATAATATGGTGGACATTCTCATTATGGCAACACTTTAGTAGCAAGAAAAATATACCCTTTATCCTACTGAGGTAAGTACACATGGAAGGATTTGATGTCTGAGAAAAGATTCCTGTTAAACAAACATTTGTATTAATACTGTGCCGAATAACTAATACTCAATGCTGTGGAAATGTCAGTTCCTGAATGGCACAGTTTAGAGCACAAACTGCTTTATATTGGAAAACCTGACTTGTTTTGAGGCAAAATAGAGTCCATTTATTATTGTGATGTTCCACTATTCCATAAATACATTAGTATTACACTCAGGCACGCTACATTGTTGAAGCTTCTCACATACAAAAGGGGACTGTGCCTAAGAATGTTTCTGTAACACATTTTTGCCTAGGGATGGGGATGTATTTAAATTACCATTCCATCGTGTTTGATTTTTTGGTGGTTGAAGCCAGATTCTAGCACACTACACAAATGTTCTATTTGTATACTGTTAGTTAATGCGCTGAGATGCACTCTTTGTTGTTTTGTCCACACACTGGGGGAAAGTAAAGACAAAGCTGCTGCAAATATTTTTGTTTCTGAAGTCTGTCACAGCATTCTTGGCACCATCTGCTATGACAGATATTCAGGAGGAGGATGAGCTCAGGGAGTCAACAGTTTGTGTTAAGAGCATAAGAAAAAGGAGCAGGAATAAGCCATGCGGCTCTTCAAGTCCACTGTGCAATTCAACAAGAGCATGGCTTTTTCTGCGTCAGCTCCACCTTCCTGCCTATCGCAATATTCCTTAATTCGCTTAATATGAAAAACCTATTAAGATAAGCCTTGAATATATTAAATGGCTGAGTAGCAAAGCTCTCTGTGCTAGAGAATTCCAAAGACTCACAATTGACTGAAGAAATACCTCCTGCTCTGAGTCCCAAAAAGGCTGACTGGCTATTCTGAGATAATAGGGTGAATTTTCCCATTTTGCCCATGGGAATCATAGCAGGCGAGGACAGACCACGGAAAGGTCCATTGATCTCAAGTGGAGTTTTCCGGTTTCAGGGCAGACACCCAGAAAATCCTGCCCTATGTCCCGACTGGAATTTACCATCCCAACGCACAGCAAATCAGGCAGGGGGTAAAATCAAGGCAGGTCCAAACTCATTCCAGATTCCTATCATGTGGTGTTTTTAAGGATAAGAGGGAGGGTCACAAGCAAGAATGCAGCAATGTCGATGATGGTTGCTCCAGTGCAGAGTGATGATTTCAGACCCCTTGCAGTTTTCCTGGAGTTGAACTGACTTCTGAAGTTTTCTGACAGATTAGTGGTTCATGCCAGCTCAAGCATGTGGTAGACTATGAGGGACACTTATTTTGGACTAAGGAACATTTGACAGATCAGTTTAAAAGTGTTGTTAACTTCACATATCATACTGTAATGCAGTAGGTTAAGTGTGTTTTAATGCAGTAATTAATAATAAGGCTTTGTTTAAAGAAAGATAAAAGTGACCATGATAATTAGCAGCATTGTAAAAGTGAAAAAGCCGTTAAATACATCAGATTAATATATATCCAGCAGTTAAAGTGCTCTTCTGCATTGAACAATATTGTGATTCTAATTTAACCATGTCAATTGCATTTTGTGCTTTGATTCTTTAATTGATTGACAGGAAATATAATCTCATATAATTCCAATAGTGCAGAAGGAGACCATTCGGTCCATTAAGTATGCATCGATACTCTGATAGAGCATCTTACCATCTCGAATCCAAGTAACCCCACATATTTACCCCACTGATCCCTGTAACCCATACATTTTGGGACAATTTGGCATAGCCAATCCATCTAATATGCTTATCTTTGGACTGTGGGAGGAAACCCCTGCAGACACAGGAAGAATGTACAATTCCACAGGGACAGTCACCCGAGGCAGGAATTGAACCCAAATCCCTGGTGCTGTGAGGCAGCAATGCTAACCATTGTGTTACTGTATTCAGTCTTTGAAGCAGTGCAACACATGACTAAGCTTTTTGACCGACAGCTCAGCCATCTGTTCAGCATTTGAAGCAATGGAACCAATGGCCATCAGTTAAACTACTTCAAAAGCGTTAATGTAGTTAGCTCTGGAAGTTATATTGGCACAGTTGTGCAGTGGAAAGTCATTGTTGAAATCAGTACCAGTTGCTTACAGGCAAAAGGTTCTTACTCTTTTAGGTACTCAAGGCTATCTTTAAATGGTGTTATCAATATGCAGTAGTCATACTCACATTAGACAGGCTGCAAATAAACATTATGTTTAGTATTAGCAGCCTATCTAATCTATTTAAGTTAATTAGGGGGACCAATTTGGGTGCATGTGATCAGGCAAGTGATCCTAGTGTGGAAACTATTCCACTTCCTGAAAACTAAACAGTCTTGAATCAGTTTCAATCCCACCATGTCCAAATCATTTAGTTTTCTGTTAGAATTTAATCCTGGGACAGCACCTTCCAAACACATGACTGCTACCATCTAGAAGGACAAAAGTAACAGACACATGACAACACCATCACCTGGAAAATCCCCTTTCTAATAACTCCATTGGTCCACTGTAAAGGAACAGTGAACTGCATGAAATAAAGTAAAGCAAAAGTACAAGCCTGTGAAGAACACTAACCTGGACAATACAATAATGGACTCACTCAGGGGCCTGCTTTATATGAGCTCTACCTGCTGAGTTAATTACCAATCCCCAGGGAGTTCAAATTTAATGAATCCGGCAGGGAGGTTAATCAGTGATTCCTCATGCAAGTCCTGAGGGTTATCACACCCTCCAAGTCAAACACCATCCTGACATGGAAATATATTGCCAGTTCTTTACCGTTGCTGCATGAAAATCCTAGAACTCCCTTCCTAACAGCACTCAGTGGGGGGAGGGGATCGGCACCACAGGGACTGCAGCAGTTCAAGACAGGTCACCTCCACCTTCTTAAGAGCAATTAAGGATGGGCAATAAATGCTGGTCGAGCCAACGATATCCACATCCCATAAGTGAGTTACAAAGGGTGTCCTATTAGTGTGTATTCGCAGTGTGATTCATATCCTTTTTATTCAGCGTTCTAGTGCTTTAACATCCTTAATCCTAGATTATATAACCAAACTAGATTCTGTGGGAGATAAACTTAATACCTTGATAAGTACACGTAAGCATGGGATTATTTTTAACCAAGCACTTAGTGTTGAGGCCAGGACTAGGCCTGAACCCTCTAATATTAGGTTTAATGCAATGGGAAAATTTGAAAAGGTGGAGCAATGGCAGAATTTAAAGGTCTACTTCAAACCAAAGGGGTTGATTCTTTACTGATGTTTCTCTTTGGTTGCTACCTAGGAAACCTAACTTTCCTGTTTTCCACCAATGTCAGTTGTAGGGAAAGTGTTGGAATCGATTACTAGGGACAGGGTAACAGACCACTTAGAGAATCATAATATATTTAGGGGGAGGTTTTGTGGCACAGCATCCTAACTTCAGAGCCAGAGGCTCAGGGTTAAATCCCACTTCAGGACACAATACCCAGAAAATGTGCTCACAGAGGGCTAAACAGGTCAATCATCAACTGATAAATCCTTTGAATATACCTGAAGCCAGGCAATAAGAGCAGGACAGTTTAAGACAACAAAACTGCAGAAGGTAATGATAAATCACTGCAATACTTTGTTCGGTATAACCCTGCACCAATCCAATCGAAGTCCATGGTCACCCATTCAGGGCATTGTATCCGAGAAGGTGAGTTTACATAAGGTTATTCAAGGGAAATTGTGTTCAATGAATCTGCTGGAATTTTTTGAGATTATAACTGGCAAGAAATCAAATTAAAGGGGAAATCAAATTAAAGGGAACAGCACTGAAGCTCAGTGATTAACACTGCTGTCTGACAGCACCAGGGACCTGAGTTCAATTCTGGCCTCAGATCATTGGTTGTGTGGAGTTTGCACATTCTCCCTATGTCTGCATGGGTTTCCTCCGGGTGCTCTGGTTTACTTCCACAGTTCAAAGATGTGCAGGTTAGGTGGATTGGCCATGCTAAATTGATCCTTGTCTCAGGGGGATTAGCAGGATAAGTATGTGGGATTATGGGAATAAGGCCTGGGTGGGATTGTGGTCAGGACAGGCTCAAAGGGCCAAATAGCCTCCTTTGGCACTGTAGGGATTTTATGATTTCTCTGAATATACTGAAACAACATGTAGCATTTTTAACTATAATATAACCTATAAGTACTATTGAAAGGTGAGCTTTGTGAGACAGTGGGAGGTTATTCTTTTCCTTGTGACTCAGTATTCAGTCTCCCTATTTGCTGCTGGCTGGGATTCTGGAGTAATCACAAGAGAGATAGAAAAGAGGAATCAATTTAAATGACTTTTCATCCAGCTCTACTGAAGCAGAGACAGAAAGCTTAAACCAGCTGAGAATAAGAAGGAAATCAGAAAACTAAAAATAGAAATTGAAAGAAAGGTGTTCCATACAATCTGTCTAAAGCCTTCTTTGCCTGTGCCAGTGGTTTGGGAGGTGCAATGGTCAAACAGTAATCATCTGTTAGGAAATGGATGAGCCTAAAGACAGCACTGAAAAATAAACTGTATAACGGGGAAGGCGCTAGCAACACTCGGCAAGTCAGGCAGCATCCGTGAAGACAGAAACTGTGTTAATACTTCAAATTGATGATCTTTAGCCAGAACCTGGAATAGTTAGAAAAGTAATAACAAGTGAAATGGGGATGGTGGAACAAAAAAAAAACAAAATGGATATCCTGGGAAAGCTAGTGAAGCAGGGCCAAGGAAGTATCATAGAATCCCTACAGAAGGAGGCCATTCAGCCCATCGAGTCTGCACCAACCACAACCCCACCCAGGCCCTATTCCCATAACCCCACTTATTAATCCTGCCAATCCCCCACTCACTACGGTCAATTTAGCATGGCCAATTAACCTAACCTGTGCATCTTTGGACCATGGGAGGAAACCGGAGTACCCAGAGGAAACACAAGCAGACCCAGGGAGAATGTACAAACTCCATACAGATAGTTGCCTGAGGCCAGAATTGAACCTGAGTCCTAATGCTGTGAGGCAGCAGTGCTAGCCACTGTGCCATCATGTCACCCTATTTGATGAGTTATGATGGGATAGGTTAAAGAAACATAAGATTTGTCAAGAGGAGGTGCGCATACCAGAAAGATGAACAATTGCTTTTCAACAGCAAAACCAAGAAGAAATTAGAGCAAATGGAAACATACAAAGAAAAGGAAACAAAATGGGAGCAGAGATTACAGTCTGAAATTGTTGAATTCAATGTTGAGTCCAGATTGCTGAAAAGTAGCTAATCAAAAGATCAAGTGCTGTTCCTCTAAGTTATATTGAGCTTTATTGGAATACTATAGCAGGCCAAGGACAGAGAGGTCAGAGCGAAAACAAAGTGGAGAATTAAAATACTAGTTAAGTGGAAATGTAAGCATGTACATAAAATCGAGTTAAAACAATTAAGTCTGAGCTTTAATGGTAAGATTCTAATCAGCAAGATGTAGGTTCAAGCCTCACCCTCACAACATGAGCAGAAATTCTGGATTTATACTCCAATGTGGTGTTGAAGGAATATTATGTTGTTATTCAGATGAAAGATTTAACCAAGTTCCTTCTATCCTCTCAAGTGAATGTGGAAGATCCCACTATTCTACTGTGAAGAGCAGGGGAGTTCTCGATGTCCTTGTTGCTCTGTATCTCTCAACCAACATCACAAAAACAGATAAGCTGGTTGTTATCATGTTACTGTTAAAATTGGATGTTATGTTTATTCACAGGCACTACACATGAAAAAGTACTCCATTGGCTTCAATGGGGGCTTCCTCTGGTCAAGGAAGTCTTTATTTAAGAGTAAGACTTTCTGTCATAATGAAGAGGCCATTTACCATCAATAAGCTTTACTTCACAATATAAGCCTCTGGTAAAGTTTCAGAACAAGTGTAAAATTGAGCTTGGGAGCATTTGTTGTTTGTGGTGACCTATTCCACAATACATCTACCATCTGGGCACCAAAGTGTGCTGTGCGTGTGCACACCTCTGCTGCAAATCACGCTTGATGTTATCCTGATTAGAGGCTAGTGTGCACTCAGTTAGTGGCCATCAGAAGTAGGCTTGGCTGGTGAATCATGATAGAGCAACGTTGATTTAACACCAATAGTTCCATTTTGAAGGTGGACACTCCACCAAATGCCTTCTCTTAACCTGGGCAAAGCTCAACACATGTTAAGTGTCAGGGAGTAAACCCACCAGCCAAATTTGAAAGGATCAACTCTTTCCAGGTAGGTGCTGACGGACTTGGTGCTGGCTGATCAGTGAGGACGTTCTGCTGAAAGATTATTGGGAGTTAGAGGCTCCAAACTAGAAGCAGCACCTCAAGGATGATAATCTCCAGACTTTCTTGACCCACGTGCAAGTTGGCATTGGAACAGACAGATCAGGAGAATCAAAACATACCTAAAGCGCAGATGTGGGAATGAAGTGGGGAGGTTTTTTTTTCATGGAACATTAGCACCAGTCCTGGAACAGGAAGGAGCTGAACTAATAGGGGAGTCAGAAGAAATGTCTTCGGCTAAAAAGTGGTAAGAATTTCTGGGACTTGGGTCTCCCATTTGCATTGGCGGTGAGAGCAGAAAATATCACAAGGGCTACAAACTCATACGGTGGTGTAAACAAGTGATGTGATTACTTTTTCCCACCATCAGTGACAGGGCGCATTTCCTGAAGTTCAAAGTCGGGAACACATTATAATAAATTTGCATATCATTATTTTGCCACTACACCAGAAACATCCGTCCCCTGTCAGAAACTCCATCACAGCAGTGTGATGGAGGAATGACATGAATCACAATTGGTCTCTGAAGCCATGTGCCTAGCAAACAGACCTCCCAGAGGAGCTCAGATGAATGCAATGCTTGGAAGGAGGTGGGAAGGGGAAGAGGGTCATGCCTGGGCACTGCAATTTAAATAAACTATTGAAGACAATTTGCTGGACTGCTGTGATATCAAGAGCTTATGGAACATTCTCATCCAAAACCATAATTGGAGACGTTTGCATTTGCATGGCGACCTTGCAGAATGCTTGCAGTGCAGAGGGACGCACCATTCAACCCATTGATTTTGTGCTGACTCTCCACAAGAGCACTTCAGCTAGCCCCACTTTCCTTTCAGGTGCTTATCCTTTTTGAAAGCCATGATTGAACTTGCTTTTATTACCCTTTCCAGCAATGCATTCGAGAACAGAACTACTTGCTGCATGACAATGTTTTTCATCATGTCAATCAGCATCCTTTGGTTCTTGATCCCCCTGTCAATGGGAACAGTTTCTCTCCATCTCCTTTCTCTTTTGAACACCTCTAGGAAATCTCTAAGCAATCTCCTCACCCCTAAAGTCTATCTGCATAATTGAAGATATTCATCCCCCAATCATTTCTGCACTTTCTCTCAACCCTTCCCAAAGTGGCAGTTCAGAATTGTATGCAATATTCCAGCTGAAGCCAAACCAATGTTTCATAAAATGTTCATTATAACTTGCTTGCTCTTATACTCTCTTTTAAAAAAAAGCTCAGTATCCTGTAGGCTGTTTTAATCTCCTTTCTCAACCTGCCCTTCAATGATTTGCTATTGTACAGGTACCCTCAGATTACTCAGTTCCTGCACCTCCATTACAATTGTACCCTTTAGATTATATTGCCTCTCCTCATTCTCTCCACCAAAACTTATCAAAACGAGGTGGTATGGCGGCACAGTGGTTAAAACCTGTAATTGAAAGCTAGCCTTGGGAATGGTGACCATGAAACAACTATCGATTGACGTTAAAAACCCATCTGGTTAATTAATATCTTTTAGGGAGGGAAATCTGCCATCTTTACCTGGTCCAGCCTACATGTGTCTGCAGACCCCCAGCAATGTAGTTGGCTTTTAACTGCCTCTGAATTGGCCTAGTAAGCTACTCAGTTGAAGGGAAATTGGGGATGGGCAATAAATACTGGCCTTTTCGGTGATACCCAAATGCCGTTAATAAAGAAAGAAAAAATAGGATTCAGCTGCCACGTGCTCAATTTTGCCAATCTGTCTACGTCCTCTTGAAGTTCATCACTACCCTCCTCATTTGCGAACAATATTTCCAAACTTTCTAACAGCTGCTGATGTTGAAATTGTGTTACATATACCTCTATCTAGGTTATCAATATAAATAAAGCAAAGCAGCAGTTGTGGTATGATCCTCTGGAGACCACTACAAATTGTTCTTTAGTCTAAAAAAAGTTCACCATTATAGTTGGAAATAAAAGCCAATGTGGGAATATTCAGTAGGTCAGGCTGCATCTATGGAAAGAGGAACAGAAATAATGGGTGGAATTTTGTGGTCCTGCCCCCCCACAAGAATCATTGCTGGTGGAATGGAAAATGTGATGGACCAGTAAAAGGTCAGTTGACTTTGTGCGAGAATTTCTCGTCCCGCCCAACACTTTAGGTTGACAATCTTTCACAGATGCTGCCTGACCTGCTGAATATTCCCAGGTTGCTTTTATTTCCAATTTCCAGCATCTGAAATATTCTGCTTTTCAATTTTTGTTCACCATTATTTCTTTGCTTCCTGCCACCCAGCCAATTTCATATCTATGCTTCATTGTCCCTTTTGTGGTATAAAGGTCTGGCACATACATGTTTAATGTAGGACTGAGTATAAAATTGCTCACAGAGTGATGTAAGAAGGCATATGATCCTGACTTAATCTCAGTGTGGAATTCAGTGGAGGCATGCGAAGAACTAGATATGGAGATCGGTCCTTGCCTGTCACTTTACTGTATATACGTCTATAGTTGCAAGTAGCTAATTAAGACTTGCTGTTAACATACAGAAGCTAACAAAGACTTCTTTGTCAAATTGCATAACTAACACTATCCCAACATTAATTCCATGAGCTTCAATTTTGCTAACACTTTATCAAATACCTTTTGAATGTCCACACACACCCATCTACCACATTACTTTCATCAACTCTGTTACCTCATCAAAAGTCACAATTGCCTTTAATAATTCCATGCTGGCTTATTTTAATCAATCCATGCTCATCCAAGTGATTGTTAGTTTTGTTTAAATCTTGTTTCTTGAAGTGTTCCCACCATGAGATAAAACTGGTCTGTGGTTGGTAAGTTTATCCTTACATTTTTTTTGCAATTCTCCAGTTGTCTGGCACCACCCTTGAGCTGTGGAGAATTGGAAGATTGAAGCCAGTATCTTTGCAATTTCCATCAATCCTTAGACATCCAGTATCTCCTCTTTCACTGTGCTTTGGACGGCATCCTCTTCCTCAAGTGCAAAGTGTCCATTTATTACCTCAGCCATGTTCTCTTCTTTCACACGTGTCTCCTTAATATGCTGCATGACTCTTATTGCCTTTCATTATTTATAAGCCCGAGAGAAGACTTTTGGATTCCCTTTCACATCAGCTGCAAGCCTCTTTTCACACTCTCCCTTCTGTTAATTGTACAGTAATAGTGTTTAATTGTATGCAGCTGGCGGGCATTAACTGGGGATTCACCTGAATTCTATAAATAGACACAGACTGTTGGTATCTGCTTGTAAAGTTAGCTGGCACTTGCTGTTTATATGCCATGTGCTTTTCTAGGAGAGAGGGAAGTATGCCACTGAATGTGGTGCAATGTTTTTTGGGTGATGTAGCTTCCATGGTTGAATAGCAGTGAATGTGGGTAAGATTTAAGTGTGAGGTTTGGAGTATTGCCAAGTGAGTGAGGATGAAGTGTGGCTCTATCAGGTATGAGTTCTGATAGAGATTGCTGGAAGGTCAGTGTTGGGGTTGTGGTCAACTGAGCAGCATCTGAGGTTGATGATGTAGTTAGTAAGACAAGCCATTTGAAAATGCATTCACTGACCTTGTGAGGTGATTTTAAGTATTGCATCCTGTTTGTTTCTTGCAATTGACTTCCGTTTCTTTTTGCCTGTGTCTGGAGGTACCTCTGCCTCTTTTTGAGGACACAAGATACTGGGCAGAATTCGCCCAAAAATTTCTAAGCGTCATAATGGTGAGAATGTCGGAGAGATCCGCGTTGATCACTTGGCACGGTCCACACCACAATCCACCGACACTTATTGCACTTAGAGTCTCCATGTGAAACAAGCCTTTATGGAGTGTCTAGGCGAGTAACTCACCTGAAGTGGCTGCAGTTGTGTGCTAGTAACATGAGAGAGTTGTATTGAAATGTTTCCCCTGCACTCACAAACCAGATATGCCAGGAAGCTGGCACTGTGGCGATCAGCTCCACTGTTCATGCAGAGAGAGCTCAGATGGCTGCTGGACACCTTGGAGGGGAGCTGGGCTATCCTGTACCCCTAGGAGAGAAGCTGACCCAGGAGCGGGAACTCCAATGCAGCTTGGGAAGCTGTGGCCATGGCAGTCAGTGCCCGCAGCCTGACACTGAGGACTGGCACTGGGCATCGGAAGAAAATGAACAACCTTGTTTGGGCTGGAAGGGTGAGTTTGCACCCATCTCATCTTGGCATCCATCACACAAAAGTCCACCTTGACCCACTCCTGGACACCTCAGGGCCATCCAACACACGACATCCCCTGCATCCTCCTCAAATCCTTCTGGCAACTTCCAACCCCTACCTTGCAAGGCACAGTGCCAACCCCACCACCCATTTCCCCCCAAACCCCAGTCATTAAGCTCTAAATCATTCCCTTATGTCCCCACAGCAAAAGATAGTGTATAACCGCAAAGAGCAGGTAGTGGAACGCCCAAACTGTAGATCCTGGCTCCCTTCGAAGAGCGAGTGATGGATCTCACAGCGGAGCCACTGACAGGGGCTGTTAGTGACTGTGATGTCAGTGTGTGTTGCAGAAGTGAGGATTCATAATTCATTTAGACTTTTCTCGAGCAAGTGCAAATTTGGGCAGATACTCGTCCCTCCTCAGCACCTACCCCTGTGTCTTCTCTTACAGGAACAACACTGGATGAGGCCAGGCACTCAGGATCCTCCCACCATGACCCTGCCAGCACTTGAGGGAAGCACCAAGAAGACTATCACTTGGGCGTCGGAGGCATCACACACACCATCCAGCAGTGCAGAGAGACAACACTTCAGTGGGTGAAATTAGCAAACAGGCTTCAGGGTCACTTACTGGTGAGCCTCATTCACCTGTTGATGTACATTGGGAGGAGGCTCCAAGAACCCAGGTCCTTGGTGCTGGGAGGCAGCAGCGCTAATCACCGTGCCACCTTGTAGCCCGCTCATCAGTGGTCGCAGACTATCTACCAGTTCAGGGACTGAAACTCCTTCCTGTTAATAAAGGGCAGTCCCTGAATCCAAGGGCCCGCAGAGTAACATGAGTACTATCTATAGCCCCCTACACATGGGGCATCCCGGCAATGGTGGCAAAGCCAGCAGTCAGGGCACCCTGTTGGGCCTGGTCCATGTCAAAGTGGAATGTAGCTGCCTGCCCAGGTATGCAGGGCATCCATTATATCTCAGATGCAGTTATGTGCCGTCAACTGGAAGATGCCTCAGAGCTCCCCACTCGAGCCCTGGAAGTACCAGGGTGCATAAAAGTTAAGGGCCATCGTCACCTTCATGGCCACCAGGAGAGGGTGTCCTCCTGCCCCACAAGGTGCCAGGTCTACAAGAATGTCGCATGGTGCTGCATTGTCTCCCTGCTGTGACACAGGCACATGCATTGAATGACATACGGGTCCTGTAGAGACAGGATCTACATCTCCGTCATCTTCCACTGTCCTTGGCTGGCTGCTAACCAAAGTCCATTTTTTCTCTGAGGGGTTTATGGTGTGGGGGTAAAGAGAGAGAGGGAGAAGAAGTCCATAAGGTTATCCATCCTGGGCCACACCATGTTCCCATGATTCTGGACACCATCCCCCAGTGGCACCCACTCCATGGCCGCCGACCGTTACCACATCATCGCCATGGTGGCCACAGGCAATGCTCTCGGCCCCTCATGGTTGCCAATGCCTCCCACGTGATCCATTCACATGATGCTAATGATAAATTCTGCATCCCCAGTGCAGTTGCGTGCTCGCTGGTCTGTGGCATGAGCCTGCCCCATCAGACAGCCATCCCCCCACCCTCCAAGCCAATACCACAGGCCACTACCGGCAGCATACAGCAGATGGAGCTCCATGCTCCAGCACTCACGTACAGCAAAGGTGTGGCTGTGAGGGAGTCCCCATTGGAAACCATTGAAGTGTAGACCTGCCAGCAAACGCCTGGACGTAGGTTACACTGGCTTCCAGGAATGGCGTGCCGTTCAGACCGATTGGAGAAGCATCCTCATGACTTTCATGCGATGGGAGGCCATTGTAGGGAGCACTGCAGAATCCACGCAGTGTGAGAAGCCGTGTTAACACCTGCCTAGCTCCCTCGACTGGGGCCTCAGTTGCCGGGCCTGGTGCTTGTTACTGTTAGTGGGGCCTGGGATAGACCACAGAGCATGTCCAGCAGAGGGATGGCAGGGTACCCCTCCCTCAGTGTGACCTTAATGGGGTTGGGACTTGGGCTCATGGGCAACCGCGTGGAGATCGTTTAGTGGCCAGGGGGGATTGTGCGAAACACGAGCCCCAAGCCTGTGGTGACCTCCAACCTGTGGATCCCAGATCCATTTGAATGCATTTAGATTGAATTAATGGGCTGAACACCCAATTTTACTAGCTCTCCCTCCTTTACCACCATGTTCACCAATCCAAAATCGGTGTGAAACAGATATGCTCTATAGAAGTCCAGTTCGGGTGATCCATAGGTGAGGAGGTAAATGTATAGCATCCGACGGCTCTCTGCTACTCACGGGTGTCCATTTGTTGCAGCCATTTTCTGTCTCGGGTCAGTGGCGGCATTGCGACTGTGTAGGGGGGTGGGGGACTGTTGCTCAGCAGGGTCCTCAATGTCCGACTTACAGCACGGACCCGGGACTCAGCACTGACCTCAAGTCTTGCAGTGCTCTTGGGTCTGAGTGCACTCAGTTCACTTCCAGCTGAAGGATGTGCACAAAGCCCTTGCAAATAGCACTGCTGCAACCTCTAATGTTTTATGGCCATCCACATTGAGGGAAACTAATTTAGGGACAATTTATTCCTGCCAATCAGCCTAACACCACATCTTTGGGGTGTGGGAGGAAACCGGAGCACCCGGAGAAAACCCACGCAAGCACGGGGAGAATGCGCAAACTCCCACAGACACCGGCCCAAATCCATGTGTCTGCACAGCAATCAGTGATAGTCACTGAGCTGTCGTCTTGCCCAGCATCTGGTCCAGTTTAGGCACACACTAACGACATGAAGTACTAGGCCAATCTCGAACATTCAAGAGCAACCCAAGTACGACCCATCACGTGTATGCCCCTCATTGGACAACAAGGCGGACCGACTTAAAACCTGTGAATGAAAAAGAAAAAAAGCATTATTGTTGTACCAGATCCATTTGCCTTACCAGGGACGCCCCAAAGCTAATGACCCTTATTTAAAACAATCTCCTATATCCACCCATCTCCAACCCAGTCATGTGCCTGTCTAAGTTACTCCTAAATGACTCTAGCGTGTTTGCCTCCACCACCTTACTTGGCAGAGCATTCCATACCCCCACTACCCTCTGTGTGAAAAACCTCCTTCTAATATCTGTGTTATACCTCTCCCCCCTCACCTTAAGCCCATGGCCCCTTGTCCTATGTGTCTCTAAAATTGTATCTGCTTCCTCAAACTCCCCGTCAGCGAGTTCCAGGCACCCACTAGCCTTTCTGTGCAAACAAACATGTCTCATACACCCCTTTAGACCTTGCCCCTTGCACCTGAAACTCATGCCACCAAGAAGTTGCCTCAAAGTGAGTGGAGGAATGACACGTGCTCATGTCATGGCCTTGACCTTGCTGTCACTGATGTCTCCCTTTCCCTTGATAGCTCCAGCGCCGCTCTTCAAAGGGAATGAGTACCTGGAGGTCTGGCTCACCACCCCCTGTCTTCACCCTCCGAAGGGTGTCATGGGCAGTTTTCTCCTGTGGAGACAGGAGGATCCACTAAAGAAATGATGGTGTAATTACTGCAGAGTATCTGACCCTGAGAGGGCAAGCACAGTGGGGTTCTTGGAGGGATAGGAAGGAGGTGCTTGGGGGTCAGGAGCTGGAAGCATGTAGAGTGCTGGGGATGGGGGGGCGGAGGATCTGGGTGAAATTTGGGGGAAGATGCAAAATGGGGTTCAGCACTCACTCTTGCTGCACAGATGAGATCATTTACTTTTTTCTGGCACTGCGTCCCGGTTCAGAGGGCCTGGCACTGACTGAGGCAGTGACTTCCTCCCAGGCCACATTTCCATTAGCCCCCCCCCCCAGGATCTGCATCCTCCTGGGGGGGCGGGTAGAGGGTGTCCCGCCTCACCTGTACTGCATCCAGTTGCTTCCCCTGGTCGCCATTAGAAAACCCGGAGTCTGGTTGTGCGCACATTTTGTGCCTGTCCATTCTTGAGTTTTTAATGGCGCTGCCCCTCGTTAGGGTAGATCACCTGCAGGCAGTTTGGCAGAACATTCCAGCAAGTTCCACGCAGTTTGCTTGTTAGCATTGACGGGAAGGCAAGTGAGCACTTGCTGGTGCGCTGAAGGAAAGGCAGGGGGGCAGGGAGTTTGCGGGTGGTGGTTCGGTGCCTCAATGACTGGGGACAGGAGAGAGAGAGAGAGGGAGGTGTCACACAGCCATCGGAGTCCAGAGGGGATGGGGGCCTTGTGCAGGAGGATCCATGGAGGGGTGAAGGGGATCACCCTGCCTGATACCTAACGGGTGGGGTGGCCAGGGTGGATCTCTCTGCCTGAGATGGATTCGGGAAAAGGGAGGGGGTCCACTGCCACTCTGCCTGAGATCACTGGGGGTGGGGGGAGAGGGGGTCCACTGCCACTCTGCCTGAGATCACTGGGGGAGGAAGGAGGGGTGTTCTCTGCTACTCTGCCTGAAACCTTTGGGGGGAGCAGGGGAAGGGTATCCACTGTCACTGTGCCTAAAATCTTTGGGTGGGAAGGGGGTCTGCTGCCGAAGGTCAATGGGGGGAAGAGGGGCCCAGGATTGGTCTGCGTGGTGGGTGGATGGGGGATAAGGGGTCAGTAATGTTATGGGGATGGGGGTAATATTTGTGGGGGCCAGGGTGGGCATTATCCGGCCTGAGAGCGAAGCGGTAGGAGAACGTTATGCTATCATTTATTTTTCTGTGTATGCGCCGTTGGAGGTGCCGATTGGAGCTGAATGATTTTGGGTGAGTTAAGCCCCACCCACCAGCCTGTGCAGCGCGATTCGGACTCATTTTTATTCAGAGTGTGTATGGGGGCACCAGAGAGCACGTCTAAAAGTTGGATCTGAAACATTCCCAGATTCAAGTCCACCTAGCACTTAGGATCAAAATGGTAAAATCGGGCCCTTTAGTGTCAGCCTTTATGTTCCCTGCAAACTTACTTTTGTTTATATTTCCCCCTTCTTAATTAATACCTTGGTCCTTCTTTGCTGAATTCGAAACTGCTCCCAATCCTCAGACTTTTTTTTTTGGCCAATCTGTATGTTTCTTCGTTGGATCAGATACTATCTCTAATTTCCTTTCTAAGACTTGGATTGGTTCCCTTACCTTTGTGTCAGACAGGAATAAACTGCAGTTCCCGCATGTGTTCCCTGAATGTTTACTGTTGCCTATTCACTGTCACCCCTTTAAGTTTTGTTATAGATGAAAAAATAAACGAGGCCTCTATTTGATTTTGCTTACCAATATCTATCCAGTATTATACCAGAAAGTCTTAACGAAAATCACAACTGTTGTTGAGCGGTTTCACAACTTTTTGCAGATTAGATTAAAAGCAGATTGTTGAAGCACTGCAGAGAGCTTCTCCACATTAAGACCTTATTGTCTGTGATCCGGTTAAGCTTGATGTCAGCGCTGGGCGGCAAATACTCCAATCGCCAATGAGGACAATGTTTGCTTTGCTGAGTACAAAATGTACCAGAAGCAAATGTGTACCAAAAAAGATGACATTGGAAAAATAAATTAACATTTGCGCAAATTTCTTTGCAAAAGCCATTTCCACTGATTATATTAAGGCGCTCCAATGGAACAATAGGTAAGCAGATTGTTTCCTTCCTCCTTCATTGGATATTGATGTCAATATCCTGAGGAAATGTCAACATGACCAGCCGTAGATCACTCACTGGGTTTTAATGGTACAAAACAAATCCTGGTGTAATCAGATTGTACAGCCAATGTTAAAGTACAGCTGGATTCAAGGACATCTAATAACTGGCTCGGGATTGAAAATCATAATGTATTAGAATCCATAGAAACCCTACAGTGCAGATGGAGGCCATTCGGCCCATTGAGTCTGCAATGACTCTCGAAAGAGCATCTTACCCAAGCCCACTTGCCCACCCCATCCTTGTAATCCTGCGCATTTACCGTGGATAATCCACCTAACCTGCACATTTTCTGAGTGTGGGAGGAAACCAGAGACCTGGAGAAAACCCACGCAGACACAGGGAGAATGTGCAAACTCCACATTCATCCAAGGCCAGAATTGAACCTGGGTCCCTGGCGCTATGAAGCAGTAGTTCTAATCATTGTGCCACTGTGCTGCCATCCAGTTACTGCTGGACAGAAAGATCCCAGGATAGAACCCTAGCTCAAAAGACCGTAACATTTAACTTTTTTTTAAGAGTCGCAGGTCTTCCGGTTAGCTTTTAACAACAAAATAATTTATTAAACATGAAAGCTTTGACTGTAATATAATTCTTTCACTCCCGCTGATCTTCACAAGATTATCAGGGTCCAAAATACATCTTATGTGATAATGTTCTCAGTAATTATAAAGTCTCTGTAATCCCACAGGCTAACTGTGGTCAAATGCACCCCACCCTGAAACAAAGTGGCAGATGCTGTGTTGAACTGCTGTGGATTTCTCCTCAAAACCACCCAGATGATTATTACACCAGCTCCACATGACTTCCACACGAGTGTTTCCAAACTCAACTCTCCAAAAGACACATCTTAGAATCTTCTGTCAAACAATGTTTTACCCTTAACTGTTCCCAGCAAGGATCCACTTCTAGGATTTCCAGCTTTCAAATTTTCGTTTGCCTTGAATAGCCACGTGCATTCAAGTTTTTCACAAAAACTCTCAAGCATCCAGCCACCAATTACTTTTGTTATTGCTTCACTGGCAGTGCAGTAAGATATCATCAACCTTTTGGATTATTTCACATATCTCAAACTTCTCACTAGCCAATTTCCCACGTCTGTACTTTTCAGACTGCAATTCACTGAACTGAACTATACCCTGTTCCAATTCCAGTTTCCCGTTTCCTTTGACTTCAGCTTTTTTTATTTTCTGGTTTTTGGAACTAACTGAACATTAGTTTCTCTGGGACTTGCTTCCTCACCTGTTCTTCCATTGACCTACTTCAGGCAGAGCTGAGACTGCTGTTCACTTTCCAAGGGCTAAGCTCGTGGGTCTATTAAGCTAAAGTCACAATATTCCGGCCACATCGTGCCCAGTGCGGAATGTGTTAGAGCGGAACAGGGGCAGAGAATCGTAAAAGAGTGGATTAATGCATTCTGCGCTATCACCAAACCTCATTGGTATCTTCTCACCTGCTGCTCCTGGACACAATCAGATTCCCACCCAGTAAGAGCAGGAACCAGGCCAGCATAGTTAAATGAGCATTTAAATAGGCAGAGCTCACGGCTGGATTCTCCCTGCTTCCAGGATTTTCCAATCCTTGGGTGCTACGAGAACCCGTTGAGAATCACTACTGGTCTCCACAAATGGAGACCAGGCATGATGGCTGCACCAGTGGGGGGGGTGGGTGGAATCGGAGGCAACTGAAGCCCCCAGTAGTCAGGGACATGGTTGGGAACTGCCCATCTGGCAGTGTCAATCTGGCACCACCAATCAGCACTGCCAGGTGGGCACTGCCAGGGTTAATGGAGAAGTGCCAAGGGAGCTGAGGCCTGTGGAGGCTGGGGCATGAAGGGCGCACGTGAAGGGTGGCATCCAGGGCAACATGAAGGGAGGGCCATAAAGGGTGCATGAAGGAGGAGGCCATGAATGGGGGCTCATAGATGGGGTGGTCATGAAGGGTGACCCATTGGGAGAGCCTCAATGCTGGTGGGTGTGGAGGAACATCCCATCAGTTAGAGGGAGGTGGGAGGGTCCCCTATATTTATGGAGGGAGGGAGGGGAGTCCTCAGTTTCAATTTGAGATTGGCACACCCTTTAAAAAGGGCACCTAATGTCTGTTGGCCGGGTTTACCAGCGTGATTAGGCCCTGCCACTCTCGGAACCAGTGTGAAACACACCACTCCCAAAAAATAACTAAGTAGAAAAAATTTCAATCTGATTCGCTTTGGTATGTCTAGTGTGAATTATACTGGTTTTCTCACCCCAAATCACACTTACAGTGGGATTTTCAGGCCATTCGTGCCAGCGGGGATCTCCAATCCTGCCAAATGCACACCCTCACTCATGGGTTTCCCGCCAGTGTGGGGTGGTTGCAGTGGGAGATCCCATTATTAGATTAGAGACCCGAGAGCAGCACGCTGCCTCCCACTGCTGAGAAATATTCCACCCCAGGCCTTCTCCCAAAGGTGGTTCCTGATTGCTAAGCAACAGTTCATTCTATTTCCAAGCTCTGATTTACCTTTCACAATATAATGGTTCGGCACAGACAAGAAGGCCCAAAAGGCCTGTTTCTGAGCTGTAATTTTCTATGGTTTAAACTCTCTGTGCACAATAGGGACCAGAAATCCACATACTGCATACATGCACACACCTTTGTTTAATATGAATTTAACATGAAACAATTTAACATGAAACTCAAGTTTACCCTTTGTTACATGGAAACACTAAATTTAACTCACTTAAATTTATACCTTATTTCAATCATCCAACCGTACAAACACAGATAATTTAAAGCTATCTCTGCTTCCTAACAATTGCAACTGCAATGCAGGGAGAAATAGTGACCTTTTATTTAGCTTTTCTATTTACAGTTGAATTACATGCACACGGTCCCAAGGAATATAAGCAAGTTTCTAAAACTGACATTCATCATTGCCATGTCATTGCAAATATTGATCTTAATGAATGACAAGGCTATATGATTGCAGAATAACCAATTTTTACCTGACTGCATGTTTTAATTTCTTTTTATTTAATTAAATGCGGTAATACATTGTGTCCAATGGAATACAGGCATGATTTGTGTATAATAGACCAATGTAGTTTTGAATACTGTAACCTCCCAATGTAATTTTCCAATTACACATTAAAGATCACAGATTCAGTCGCCTCTATTGGCCCCTGTATATGCAATTTGTTTGATTGGATGTCTGGTCTAATCAATTACTCAATGTTCCACTTCTGTTTCAACAATTGGACAATCAATTTCAGGCTCATTTCACAATCTTAACAGCCAACGATCACCATTTGTTTAGCTGAACTAACCCTTGAGCAACAAAACATAGGTTCATGTAAATTAGATGTAAATACATTCAAAAGAAGAATTGATTAAAATTGAGTGTTTAGCAACACAAGCCAGTATCATCGTGTCTTCGTTCAAGTTGCACATTTTTCTGCAATTTATGTAAATTATAGAGAAAATGTTGGAAAACGTATTCACAACTTGATAACTTATTCAATTGCTAAAAGCTGAATATGTGAATATGACAATTAATCCCAAAACGGAATCTAATAGATATATCCTAGCTGTGCACAGTGAAAAACAAAAATATAACAATAAATAAAAAAATCAGAATGCTGAACAAATTTATTCCCCAACCAAAAATTATCTGGTGGGCACAATAATTTTTTTATCTGCTCATCTAAATCAGAAATAGAACTACTCATTAAAACTGCATGTAAAAATGTGAAAGATTTTTTTACCAAATCATTTAAACGAATACCTTTAAGGGTATTCTACCTAAAACCATGGATTACTAATACTTGATGTTAGATAGAACCTTTCTCAATACACTGACCTTTCCACTTCTGGATCACTCCCTGGATACCGAGGGTCAGATATATATTAAAACGAAATGCACTAATACAAGTATTGACTTTTTGTTCATTTAATAACACATTAATCTGTAAAATAATATTTTGCCGGGAACCTCAAAGATCATAGCTGTGAAACTAAAATATGCAATTCCTCTGAGAAATAGATGTTACTGCCTTCACTTAATTGGGGTATCTTGCAGCAGTTTTTAGTAAGTAATAATTCTAATTGTTTTATTTTTAACATTGGTGCTTGGCATACAGTGGAGTTTCTGACTGAGCAAAATCCTATGTTGTGTGCAAGGTTGCTGAGTTGACTGGAAATGAGGACAGTGGTCCAACAATTTCTCTGGTTTACTTAGGACAAGAACGGACAGAGTGTTGTCCAGTTCAGAGTACCAATGGGAAGCTCACAGGCTTCACAGCCAGCCTTTCTCACCATATTGAATAACACTGTGCATTTTAAAAGGGGAAGTAAGAATCAGTCAGCTGGAGGGGTGAGGTGGGTTTAGAATGTGTTTCTCCAGCTGTTCATGCCAGCAGGATTTTCTAGTCCCACCAACAGCGCACACCTGCCCTTAGGTTTTCCCCTCAGCGTGGGGTGACATCGATGAGAAATCCCACTGAAACCGGCAAGGCCAGGAATCCTATCAGCCTTAGAGCTCTTCAGCAGCTCTCACATGCTGGGTTGTGTGGCTATGCCAGGGAGAACTTCCTGAGCACCCTCACGTCACCTCCTGTGTGCAGGTCAGCACACCATGCGTCTGGACACAATGTCTACAATATGGATTGATAACTTATTCAGAGGGCCCAGTTTTACCGTTGTGTCGCACCCGCGGGCACTGAAACTTGGTGAAGTCGGGCTTGCGGCCGTTAACGTGGTCAGCGCCCGCACAGGTGCCCACTTTACCATGGCCTGAAAATGGCCGCGATCCGAATCGTGCCCAAAACTGGTGCAACGGTGATTTAAATGCACTTGCATGCATTTAAACTAAATTAATGGGCTGCCCGCCCAACTTTACCAGCATTTCCCCCTTTACAATTGTGTTCAGATTCGGCACGAAACAGACAAATCTCTGTTCCGGGCACTCCAGCTTCTGAAGAGGTAAATTCAGAGTTTCTAATGGTTTTCTGCCTCAGATCGGTGATGGGGGAGAGGGAGGCCGGGTCGTTCTCTGGTGACGGGGGGAGGGAGAAAGAGATGGGTCAGTTGTAACTCTGGGGGGGGGGGTGGGAAAGGAGGCCAGATCATTCTCTGGCTGGAGGTTGGGGGGGAGGGAGGCCCAATCGTTGTCTGTCCGGGGGGAGAGAGGCCAGATCATTGTTTGGGCGGGGCAGGGGGGGTTAAGATGTATCTCTGGTGGGGGGAAGGCCGGATCGTCCAGCGGAAGTGGGGGAGGGAGGGTCAAATGGATCTCTGGTAGGGAGGGGGCAGGGAGGATTGCTGCCATTCTGTGGCTGATCAGCTGGGGGGGTAAGTGGGGCAGAGGGTCGCGATCAGTCTGGGTGTTGGGGTGGGTGGATAAGGGGTATCCCCTTTTTGCGGCCTGGGAGCAGTGTGACAGTGGCGTTTTTTTTCAGATTTTTCTCACTGCACACGCACAGCTCAAAGGCCTTATCAGAGCTACAGAGCTTCAGACGTGATAAGCCCTGCCCACGGTGCGATTCAGACTCATGATTTTTTTCCAGGCTGAGTGCGTATGGGGATGCCAAGGAACAGATTTCCAAGTCGGATCTGAATTGCGCGCAGATTCAGCCGTTGGAATGAAAATGGTAAAATCAGGCCCTGAGTCACATCAGCCCAACAAGACTCGGGGCTGATCCTGCCATTAGCCATATTATTATTTATCATTGCAATATTACAATAGTGAGCTCCTGGCACTATGTGGCTATCTTTGTTCAGGACCTCATTACTTTGAGGGAGGGATGAATCAATGGTAGGGAAGGGGAGGATTTTTTTACCAACAAACAAGGTAGGTGATAAAGGGGACTGAAAGTGCTGGTGCGTTGGGAAAGCAATAGCATTCCTCAGACCTGAGTGCAAGTCGGGTATAAGTATGAGGCGTATTTGAGGATTCTGGATCTGTACTCGATGGAGTTTAAAAGGATGAGGGGAGAATTGCATTGAAACTTAGAAAATATTGAAATGTCTGGCCAGAGTGGATGTGCAGAAGATGTTTCCATTGGTAGGTGAGGCTTGGATCTGAGAACACAGCCTCAAAATAAAGAGATGACCCTTTAGAACCGAGATGAGGGGGAATTTCTTCAGCCGGAAGGTGGTGAATCTATGGAATTCATTGCCACAGATGGCTGCGGAGGCCAGGTCATTGAGTATATTCAAGGTATGGTTAGGTACTTGAGTGACAAGGGGATCAAGGTTTAAGGGGAAGAGGCAGGAGAAGGTATTGAGAAAGTTATCAGGCATGATTGAATGGTGGGGCAGACTCAATGGGCTGAGTGGCCTAATTCTGCTCCTGTATCTTGTGCTCTCATACAGCTTTCTAGAGCTTTGTGGAACCCCAGTGCAATGCCGACATCTCCACATTTGTGGAACTTGCCAGGGAAGTTGAGAAGAAAGAACAGAGAAATTTAAGGGGGCTAAATAAGGGCAAGACAAAATACCCTGAAAGTACTGAGATCTTATAGTTACTTCCTCACCACAGTGAAAATCATTGGCTCGCGGGACTTGTTTTGACGGAGTGATTTTACTGATAATTTCCAAACATTGGAAGCCATATCTAGTCTGTTGGAGATTACTGCCTTTGATCCACACCTCTGAACTATTAACCTCCCATTCAGCGTGACAGCAACTTCTGCAGCTTTACCTTAGAACTCAGATCAGAAATAAAATCAACAGCAGGAGCTGCACTTTCTGTTCAACGACCCACTGTTCCACAGAACAGAGGGATGAACATAGCTTCCAGGAGGTATCACGTATAACACAGGGTTTACAGGGAGGGGAGAGGATTCCTAAACATTATCAAACACATGTCTCATGAGGTTTAGGGTTTTGTGTTAGCTGTTTGCTGACATTTGCAGCCTCCTGGAAGAAGACTTCCTGCTAAGTGAATCAGTTGGGCAGGCATTGTGAGTGGCTGTCAAAGGTGCCACAGCCCTCACTTTCTTCGTCTTTGTGGGATCCATGAGGAATGTTTGTAGAATCTTGCCCTCCGCTGCTCACAAGTACATCTTGTGGGTGACCAACGCCACATTTTCTAGGGTGGGCATTTATGTGCAGGGAGTACTGATGTGGATGGCTGGTGGCCCGGACATAGCATTGGGCACTGCTGAAACATGTAGGTCACAACACAGTCGCATCAAGGTGGAGGCACTCTCTGAAGCCATATGGAAATATAAAAGTGTGGAATGGCCATAACCCCAGACCATCATTTTAGGGGACACCTCTTTCCAGGATTGCTTGTAATTATGAGTGTCTCCCTCTGACCCTGGCGTGTCCAGTATGGAGAGATTGACAAGAGGCATCAGTAGCCCTGGCATGCCTCTGAGTGACCACCCCCAAGCACGAGCTTGACTTATGCTGCAAAGATCCCAACGATAGTGGCAGTTTGTCTCCAGGTATTCCCCTTAGACGTCCTAATTAACTATCAGCTTCTGGATGTGCAGATACTGCCACCCTACGCCAGGAGAGATACGATCACTCGGAGACAAGAACATGTAGGGAACCAGTCTGTGTGGATGTATAGAGTCAGAGTTCCTGTCTTCAAAACCCAGCTCTGTGGAACATGATTCCACCCTGTATATCAGCAGCTGACTGGCTTCATCACCTCTGCAGAACATGGTGCTAATTTTCTTTCCTGTAAAAGCCCATGAAAAATTGACAGCTCAACTTTAATTTGATACTTCAAACAAAAAGAGGGAACTGGGAATCCAATTTTTGAAGCTGTGTTTGATCAAATTTCTACAGCAGGCTAATTATCTGTGAAACCATAAGTAGAAAATGGATTACAGAGCCTTAAATATCTTTGCCTGCAAATTGTTGGATCCCAGACAGCTAGGTACAGTGTGGAGGGATTTATGACAGCCAAAATTGGAAGGAGCCAACCCCATTATAGGGCAACACAACGTAACTCCCACCAAAGGGTGGCCAGATCTACAGAAGGAAGGGGAGCGAAGAAGAACATTTGGGAAGGTCCTGGTTCAGGGGCACAACTTCTGAATCAAAAGGACTGTATGAAGCTAAAGGGTATTTATTTTATTCTCTGATAGGTTATGGTCTATCCCTGAACACCCTTGAGAAGCTGATGATGAGCCATCCCCTTGAACTGCTGCAGTTCATCGGGTGCAGTGCTATTGGAAAGGGATTTCAATGATTTTGAATTAGCCACAATGAAAGAACAGTGGTATAGCTCCATGTCAGATGGCCTGTGGCTTGAGGGGAGAGCTTGCAGGTGGTGGCTTTGCCAAATGCCTACAACCTTTTTTCCTTTTAGTGGTAGAGATTTTGAGTATAAACAGTGCTGCACTGAACTGCTGCAGTACACAGTGTAGATGGAATAGACTGCTGCCATTGTGGGGAGTTCTCCAACCTTGCCATGCTGTTATTAGATTGTGTTGATTGCATAGGAACATGGGTTGCTGGGAGGGATTGAGAGGCCCGGGGTGGAGAACCTTACGGACTGTCTCTCCCTCTCTCCTTTCCTACCCCCACCAGATGTGCATCAGCTGCTGCATGGTGCTCACCAGAAAGTGACCCCGAAACCCGTCTGCCTATTCTACCCACTGAGGTGTGTCTCTGCGCTGCTGGATGATGCGAGTGATGCTTCCGATGCCTGGTTGGTGGTTTCCTAGGACCTTTCCTTAGAGGTGCTTGTGGGTGTTGTGGGGAGGAGGGAGGGGGCCTGCCAGGGATACGGGAAGCACCAACTCCTGAGGGCCCGATCTCATCCAGCATTGCTCCTGCAATAAAAAACACATGGATAAGTGCTGGGTAGGGCCGAGTATCTGGCAAACTGACCTCACATGAGAAAGGTCTACATGGATGAAGGTTTTGTGGATCCTCACTTCTGTGGCACACACTGACGTCACAGTCCTGTCAGTGATCTCCCTGTGAAATCAATCATTCATTTCTCAAAGGGAATCAGGAGATGCAGTTTGGGGGTTCCACCGCCAGTCTTCTCCCACTTTCTGTTTTATGCTCTATCTACTTCTGTGGGGAGATAAGGGGATGATTGAGAGTTTGATGGCTGGTGGGCGCGGGGCTTGAGGAAATGGGTGGGATAGCTGGTGCAGGGCCTCGCCAGGCTGGGGTTGAGAAGGGGGGCGTCAGAGGGAATTGGGGAGGATGTTGGGAGTTGTGTCTGGGAGAGGGTCGAGGTGGATGCCCCAGGTGTGACGGATGGGACTCATGCCAGGATGAGATGGGTGGACACTCACTCTTGTAGCTTGTTCATCTTGTGGCAGTGAGCTCTGGTCCTGCGTTTCAGGCCACAGGCACCGACTGTCACAGCCACAACACCCCTGGCCATATCTGAGTCCCTGCTCTTGGGTCACCTTCCTTCCCAGGAGTATAGAATGACTAGACTCTCATCTATAGTGTCCAGCAGATGTCCCAACTCTCCCTCTATAAACTGCAGGGCGGGTTGTGTGATGCCGTTTTCCTGATGTAAGTGCAGCGGGAACATTTAAATGCAGGTCCCTCTTGTTAATGGCGTGTAGTTGCAGCCAGTTCAAGCGAGTCACATGCCTGGACTCCCTGTTATGGTGTGTTTCACATGGAGGCTCTTTCAGTGCACTAAGTGTCGGAGGAATGTGGTGCGGAGTGTACCAATGAGACCAACACGGGTCACTCTATTACTCTCTCTGTTATGACACTTTAATATGAGGATTCTGCTCATTGTGTGCCATCCACAGTAAAGACTGAGGAATAACCTGATCAAGGCGTACAAGATTATGAGGGGCGAGGACAGGGTGGATAAGTTCCCTGAGCTGAAGGACCAATTCCGAGGGGACAAAGGTTTGAGGGGAGCTTTAGGGGGACGTGAGGAAAAATGTTTTTACCCAGCCAGTGGTGACGGTCTGGAATGAGCTACCTGGGAGGGTGGTGGAGGCAGTTTGCCTCACATCCTTTAAAAGTTATCTGGATGAGCACTTGGCACGTTCAAGACTCTGGGCCAAATGCTGGTAAATGGGATTAAGTGAGAGGTCAGGTGTTTCTCATGTGTTGGTACAGACTTGATGGGCCGAAGGGCTTCTTCTGCACTGTATGATTCTATGATTCTATAAGCTGTTGGATGGGGTACCAGTTAAGAGGATTGCATTGATCTGGATGGGGCTGCGATTCTTCAGACCTGTTGGAACTGCATTCATCCAGGTAAGTTCCTGACTTGTACTTTATACATAGAGGCTTTGGGCAGTCAGGAAGTAAATTACTTCCTGCAGAATTCCAAGCTTCTGACCTGATCTTGTAGCCACAGTACAATCAACTCAAACCCCAATGTTGTCTCGGTGTTCCTGCACAAAGACACAGAATGTTTCATTATGTGAGGAGTTGGGAATAGAACTGGACACTAAGGATGATCAGTGAACATCCTTACTTCTGATTTTATGATGAATGGAGGGTTGTTGATGAAGCAGCTGAAGATGTTTATACCTAGGGCACTTACCCTGAAGAATTCCTGCAGTGATGTCCCAGGACTGAGATAATTAACATTCACCTAACCACCTTCCTTTGTGTTGGTATGACTCCAGATTGTGGCATTACCCCTATAATTCCTCTTGACTTCAATTGTCCCCTGTCTCCTTGATGCCAATCTCAGTAATATGCTGCCTTGACATTGGCAGTCACTCTTACTTCAATTCAGCTTTTCTGTTCATATTTAAACAAACGTAATGAGGTCCAGAGTTGAGTGATCCTGACAGATTGCAAACTGAACGTCAATGAAGAGGCTATTGCTGAGTGTTTGCCACTCTGCCAGTAACACCTTCTATCACCCTGATGATGATTCAGAGGGGATGGAGTGGTAGTTGGCAGATTTGGATTTGTCCTGTTTTTAGTGGTTAGGACATACCTGAACAGCCTTCCACATTATCAGCTAACTATCAGTTTTTCACCTGAACTGGAGCAAGTTCTGGAGCACAAGTCTTCAGTGTGAGTGTTCAGATGTTGTCACGGCACATAGCCATTTCTTGATCTCAAGTGGAGTCAATCGAATTGTCTGGAGGTTGATATTAATGATGGTGAAGTCTGAGATGGAAAAGCACCTCTATCCAGAGATAGTTTCAAATGCTCCAGTCTTGCCTTTAACATTCAAATGCTGGGTTCTGCCATCACCGTGGATGGGGGTGGTCTTTGTGCTTCCTCCTCTGGTTAGTCAGTTAATTGTCCGCCTGCCTTTCCAACTGGATCCAGCAGTACTCTTAAAGTTTTGATCTGTGCCATTGGTTGTGAGCTCACTTCTGCCCTTGGAATGCTGCCCCTGCTGTTAAACATGTAGCCCGCTGTTACAGCTGAGCAGACTCTTGGAAAACAAAGCAAAATGGATGGGAGGACCCAAGGGAAATGGTGAGCTTCTGACTTTCCTGAGGCTGATGTGGAGGTCCTCTAGTCCCATGTACTGGAGATTGTTGGTGTACGAGGGAACAACATGAACCATGTGGAAAGAGATGGCTGTGCCTTTGAATCAGTGAAATCATAGAATCCCTACAGTGCAGAAGGAGGCCATTCAGCCCATTGAGTCTGCATCCCACCCTCAGCCCTTTCCCCACAACCCCACACATTTGCCCGGCTGATCCCTCTTACCTCCACATTCCAGGACACTAAGTGGCCATTTAGCATCGCCAATCAATCTAGATTATGGGAGGAAACCAAAGCAGCCAAGAAAACCCAGACAGTCACTGGGAGAATGTGCAAGCTCCAAACAGACAGTGACCCAAGCTGGGAATCAAACACAGCTCCCTGGAGCTGTGAGGCAGCAGTTCTAACCACTGTTCCACTTTGATATGGATCTATTTTAATTAGCAAGTTTGTATATTTGTTTAAGATTAGTTCTGTCAGAATCACTGATAGCTTAGGTCTCAATTGGCAAATGGGGCTCAGAGAAACAGACAAATAAGTATAATGGAACGACTTGTACAATTCACACTACAATGTTACATAGCAGTACAAGTAAAGGGCACACAGTACTCCCACATGCAGTGCAGGAAAGATTTGTTAAAGCTCTGGATTGGATACAAACGGATTTTATAGTTGCCAACTGTGGTTTCCTTTGTAAATGCATTCACCATTTTGTATGTCCAGACTGAGTGGATGTTATATTCCAGTTGAGAGTCAGAAGCCCAAGGTTATACTGTGGTCTTTCATGTCTGACCAGAGATGTTTCTGAGTGATTGATATTTGGATTCATTTTATTAAGATTGTTCCATTATTATTACCTGTAACATTTTTTCAGCCACTTTTTTGTTTTCCACTTTATCCATGCAATTTTCTCACCACAGTATTGCAGCCAACTGCAATTTGAGTTGCAGCAAGCAAATACCTGGAGACCAGGAATCATTGCGGGTGGGACGCATACCATGCAGAGATCCATCGATCTCGGGTGGGATCTTTCAGTCTTGGGGCAAGTGCTGTCGGAAAATCAGCCCCAGCACTCTTCTAGGTATTTGCAAAAAGTTGGAAGAGGAGAACTGTGAAGCCAGTGGAAGTCTTCTGGAGCATTCCAATTTACCTCGGGAGTTGGATCTATTATCTCAGGAGCTGTTTTATGTGCCAAGCTGACTACAGCTATTGAATGCTCTCGCTCATTAGGGTAGACTTTCCACACTGGTGCCCTGAATGCACATAAATTGCTTCAGTGGAAAACCCATCAGAATGATGCTCGATGACTTTTCTGAGACTCAGCCCCTGAGCCCAAAAATCTTCCAGAATTGATACAACTGTGCCGGTGCCCTCAGTAAGTACGAGGGAATAATGCTTTGTGATGTGAGGTTTTAACTTATTTGGAACTTCTGCCTGGTTCATTTTGGCTGTGGGGAGAGGATGCAGGGTCCTATTGAAACAAAACAGGAATAAATGTTACAATACAAACAGAAAATGTTGAAAAGACTCAGCAGGTCCGGCAGGATAGATGGACAGAGGAGCATAGGAAAGATCATCAACCTCAGATGTTAACTCTGTTTCTCTCTCCACAGATTCTGCCTAACCTGTTGAGTATTTCCAACATTTTCTGGGGAAAATGGGCCCATTTCCCATTGAAATATCTTCACCTAAAGGATTTTGAATCTTTGGCACTCTCCGTCACTGAGGATTGTGGATGCTTCATTGCTGAATATATTTCAGGCTGCGATAGACAGATTTTTGGTCTCCCAGGGCCGCAGCAGTTATGGGGATTGAATGGGAAAGTGGAGTTAAGGCCAATGATCAGCCATGATCATGGTGAATGGTAGGACAGGTTTGAAGGCTTGCATGATCCCCTTCCTATTTATGTTTTTATTTTGTTTATCCTGCTAAATATTTCAAGCAATTTTTGTTTTTATTTCAAATTTGCAACATGCGGTGTATTTTGCTTTTGTTTACATGCTGCCATGTTGGCTTTCAAATGGATATGGCCATGTACTGTAGTAAGTTATGGAGCTGTGGTTGAGCAAGTTTGTGATGTAGATCAGTCGACAAGACAACCATTACAATAGCATCAGTTGCTTTAATGACCAAGTGCAATTAATTACACAGAGCCACAAGGTTTGATGTACAAAAGATGGATGTTACAACAAACATTTTGGAAACAAAAAATTATTCCTTAAAACTGTCTGCCTTCTGCTTCATTGATCCTGTTCTGGCTTTGTAGGATTGTGTATATTCATCACCTTCATATCATCTCCCTTCAGTCAATTAATGACACCAGCTTTAAAAATGAATTAGGAGCCAGACAAGGCCATTTGGCTCCTCAGGCTTGCTCTGCCATTAATAAGATCATGATCTGGTAATAGAGTTTAGGGTCAAAGAGATTTACAGCATGGAAACAGGCCCTTTGACCCAACTTGTTCATACCAGCCTTTTGTTTTTAATGCCTAAGCTAGTCCCAATTGCCTGCATTTGGCTCATATCCCTCTATACCCATCTTACACATGTAACTGCCTAAACACTTTTTAGAAGACAAAATTGTACCTGCCTCTACTACTACCTCTAGCAGCTTGTTCCAAACACTCACCACCCTCTGTGTGAAAAAAATGACTCTCTGGATCCTTTTGTATCTCTCCCCTCTCACCTTAAACCTATGCCCTCTAGTTTTAGACTCCCCCAGATTTGGGAAAAGATATTGACTATCTAGCTGATCTATGTCCCTCATTATTTTATAGACCTCTATAAGATCACCCCTCAGCCTCCTACGCTCCAGAGAAAAAAGTTCCAGTCTATCCAGCCTCTTCTTATGCCTCAAACCATCAAGTCCCAGCAGCATCCTAATAAATTTTTCTGTACTGTCTCTAGTTTAATAATATCCTTTCTATAATAGGATGAGAATCGCACACAGTATTCCATGTGTGGCCTTACCAATGTCTTGTAAAACTTCAACAAGATGTCCCAACTCTTGTATTCAATGTTCTGGCCAATGAAACCAAGTGTTCTGAATGACTTCTTAGCCACTCTGTTCACCTGTGACTTCACTTTCAAGGAGCTATGAACCTGTACCCATAGATCTTTTTGTTCTGTAACTCTCTCCATTGCCCTACCATTAACTGAATAAGTCATTCCCTGGTTCAATCTACCAAAATGCATCACCTTGCATTTATTTAAATTAAACTCCGTTTGCCATTCGAGAGCCCACTGGCCCAATGGATCAAGATCCCATTGCAATCCAAGATAACCTTCTTCACTGTCCACTATGCCACCAATCTTGGTGTCATCTGCAAACTTACTAACCATGCCTCTTATATTCTCATCCAAATCATTGATATAAATGACAAATACCAGTGGACCCAGCACCGATCCCTGAGGCACACCGCTGGTCACAAGTCTCTCGTTTGAAAAACAACCCTCTATAACCATCCACTGGTTTCTGTCATCCACATTTGTCATCAACATTCCGTCGTCAAGCCACTTTTGTATCCATTTAGCTTCCTCACCCTGGATCCTATGAGATTTAACCTTATGCGACAACCTACCATGCAGTGCCTTGTCAAAGGCCTTGATAAAGTAAAGTGGTTGTGGCCTTAACTCCATTTTCCTTTTTGTCTGGCCCCTATACCTTTGACTCCCATGTCAATCAATTCTCCATTAAACCCAGCATTAAAAATATTCAGTGAGTCAGCCTCCATCGCTCTCTGGGGCTGAGAGTTCCACAGGCCCATGGACTTCTGGGAGAAAAGAATTCTCCTCCTATCCATCTTAAAACTGTGACCCCTTGTTCTAGTCTGCCCCACAAGGGGAAACATCCTCTCAGTGTCCACTCAGGATCTTATACGTTTCAATAAGATAATCACTCATTCTTCTAAACTCCATTGGATACAGGTTCAAACTGTCCAATTTATTCTCACAGGATAAATCCCTAACTCCAGGAATCAGTCGAGTGAACATTCTCTGAATCTACTCTGATGCAGTTATGTCCTTTCTTAAATAAGGATATTAAACACAGTCGTCTCGATGTGTCTCACCAATACCCTATACAAGTGTAGCAAAACATCCTTACTTTTACATTCTATTCCCCTTCCAATAAATGATAATGATCTATTTGCTTTCCCAATCACTTTCTGGACTTGCACACTAACCTTCTGTGATCCACGTACATGATCACCCAGATTGTTCTATCCCTCAGAGTTTCACAGCCTTTCCCCATTTAAATAAGATGCTGCTTTTTTATTCATCCTGACAAAGTTGACAAGTTCATATTGTCCCCATTATAGGCCACCTGTCAAATTTTTGCCCACTCAATTAATCTATACATGTCTATTGACAAAATCTTTGCTGGAATTCTTCAGCCATATATGTCCACAGGATTCTCCAGTCCTGCTGGTAGTGTACCCCTGCCTGCAGGCTTCCTGCCAGTGTGGGGTGATGTCAATGCGAATTTCCATTGACAGTTGCAGGAGCAGAGAAAAACCGCTGCTAGCAAACAACATGCCACCTCGCGCCAGTAGGAAACACACAGCTGGAAGGCCAGAAAATGAACAGACATTTTGTCCAAAGTCCAAAGATGCACGGGTTAGGTGGATTGGCCATGCTAAATTAACTCAATATCAGGGGGATTAGCAGGGTAAATATGTGGGGTTACGAGAATAAGGCTTGGGTGGGATTGTGGTCAGTGCAGACTCGATGGGCCAAATGACCTCCTTCTGCATTATTGGGATCCTATGGATTCTATGGAAAATCTCATCCTTTATGTCCTTTTCACAGCTCACTTTTCCACCTATGTATCATCAGTAAATTTAACAACTGTACATTTGTTCCCATCATCCAAGTCATTACTATAGGGTAACAGCACTGATCCAAGTAGCACTCTACTGTTTATGTCTTGGCAACACAAAAATGACCCATTTATGCCTACTCTGTTTCCTCTTGGCTAACCAATCCTGGATTGATGCTAATGTGTTACGTCTTACACCATGAACTCTTGTGGAATAATCTCTGATGTGGCACCTGGTCAAATGCTGTTTGGAAATCAAAGCACATCACATTCACAGGTTCCCCTTTATTCAAAACCACTTGTTATTTCCTCAAAGAACTCCTATAAATTAATAAAACACTATTTCCCTTCCTCAAAACCAGAGCTGGAATTCTGTAGCCAATCACCTTGGTGGGATTTTCTCATCCCACCAATAACGCATTCCCTGCTATGGATTTCCCAATGGCATGAGGTGGCTTCAATGGAAATTCCCATTGACAGTGGTGGGACCAAAGGATCTCACCACCAGCAAATGGCATACCGACTCCCACCACCAAGAAAAACACTGAGGGGAGATCAGTGAATCTTTCCCCATGTTGAGTCTGCCTGCTTGCACTCAGATTTTCTAAATGCTTCGCTATAACTTTCTTACTAATGAATTCCTGCATCTTCCCTATGGCAGACGTCAAGCTGTAGTTTCCTCCTCTCTGCCTCCCTTCTATCTTGAATAGCTATCTTCCAAACTGACTGCACCTCTCCAGAATATAGAGAATTTAAAAAAATAAGATCAATGCATCCACTATCTCAGCAGCTATTTCTATTAATGAAGTCCATCAGGACTTGAGGACTTGAAATCTCATTATTTTCTTGATATTCTTTCCCTGGTGATGATAACTGTTTAGAGATCCTTTCTCTTTACCTCTTATTTCTGGGATGTTATTTGTATCCTCTACAATAAAGACAGATGCAAAATATCAGTTCAATTCATTCACCATTTCCTTATTTTCTATTATTAATTCCTCAGGCTCACTCTGTTGAAGACCAACATTTATATTAAAGTCATAGAGGTTTACAGCATGGAAATAGATCCTTCAGCCTAACTTGTCTGTGCTGCCCAGTTTTTCCCACTAAGCTGGTTTGCCCGCATTTGGTCCATATCCCTCTAGACCCATCTTACACATGTAACTGCCTAAATGCTTTTTAAAAGACAAAATTGAATGCACCTCTACTACTATCTTTGGCAGCTTGTTCCAGACACTCACCACCCTCTGTGTGAAAAAATTGCCTCTCTGGACCCTTTCGTATCTTTCCCCTCTTACCTTAAACCTATGCCGTCTAGTTTTAGACTCCCCTGCCTTTGGGAAAAAGGTACTTGTTACTTTCCTTGTTATGTACCAATTGAAAGTCTAACCATCTGATTTTATATTTCTAACCAGCTTTCTCTTGTACCCTGTTTCCTTCCTTATTATCATTTTAAGCCATGTTTTGCTTTTTTTTTGTATTCTTTCCAAATATTCAATCTGCCACTCAGCTTCAAGGGAATCCACACTTTTTCTATCAATTTGATAGTATCTTTAACTTCTTTAGTTAGCCAAAATGTTCCTCAGAGTGTTTCTTTCTCACTTGAATGTATCTTTTCTAAGTGTTAACAAAGTATTTCCAGAAATGTCTGCCACTCAAACTAATCCTTTTAAGGACATGTTTAGTTTTTGTCCATCGTGGATCTTTCAGCAGGTTCCCAGCAGATAGTATTGCAAATAAACTCCAGTGAAAAGTTTATGATTACAGGGAGAGGGAATAGTAAATAAAGGTGAAAGGTGCTCCATCTCCAATCTCCACAGTAAGACATTGTTGTAGAGCAAAGTTGTGGAACCTGCAACAGATGAAAATCATGGGGTGTCATGGTGACACAGTAGTTAGCCCTGCTGCCTCACAGCTCCAGGGGCTTGGGTTCAATTCCAGCATTGGGTGACTGAGCGGAGTCTGCACGTTCTCCTCGTGTTTGCATGGGTTCCCTCGGGATGCTCTAGTTTCCTCCCATAATCCAAAGATGTGCGGGGAGGTTGATTGGCCATAGTAAATTGCCCCTTAGTGTCCCAAGATTTGGAGTTTTGGAGGACGAGCGAGGTAAATACATAGGGTTACAGGCACAGGGGCTGAGTGGGATTGTAGTCAGTGTAGGCTCGATGGACTGAATGGCCTCCTCCTGCACTTTCGGGATTCTACAATTCTATTCTATGAGAATCATAGATCCCTAAAGTGCAGAAGGAAGCCATTCAGCAATCTCACCCTTAACCCCAGAAATTTACCAACTGCACATCTTTGAGCTATTGGAGGAAACAGGAGCAGCCGGAGGAAACCCACGCAGACATGGGGAGAATGTGCAAATTCCATTCAGATAGTAACCCGAAACCAGAATTGAACCTGGGCCCTTGGTACTCTGAGGCAGCAGTGCTAACCACTGTGCTACTGTGCCACTGATATTCAAGTCTCCAGAAGGCATCACTCTGTAATGTGTCCTCTGTATCATTCAATGGGCTGAAGCAGAGCATCAAAATATATGTGCATTAGTGATCCTGGCCATTGCGTGGGCTTCATATCTTTGCTGGACGTTGTTCCATAGATGCCACCAGGATACCATGTAGTGAGGCTGATGGTGATAATGGTTCATAGGGCCAGTCTTCTGCTTTCAAACAGATGATTCAATTTTGTGCCAATCACCAGGAGGGTATTGGCTGCCACTGAACTGTTTCACTTTGATATAATCAAACTCTCTTTTTTATGGGGGTAAAGATTTTTGCCCTCTAAGGTAGGAACTGAACAGTCACATGGGTGGCATTAATCACCTCCTGTACCTTTGGAGAGCTTGTAAAATTGGCTAGTGTCTCTGATGCTGTTGCTGGGATGTGGAATAGAAGATTAAAGAGTAGCATGCACTTGGCAATTATCCTCATACTGGATGGAAGGAACCCAAGGCATAAACATTGATAGTCATTTTGACCTTGATTGACACTAACAGTTTGTTTGCCTTTACCCTGCAGGCCTGCTTCAAGTGGATGGTTCTGTAATTGAGTCACTGTTAATCAGCCTCACATTTGTCAAAGTCTTTTTAAACGATCAATGGATAAAGTGGGTGCGATTCAGCTAAAGGATTATGTAAGAATCAGAGTGGTTGAAGGGGAGAGTTCTTCAGACAGAGGCAGAAGCTGCAGAAATGGAGGCCCTTGATGATAGGACAACTACTGGATCTCAGAGATGTACCGATGGACATGTTGCTGCGGGGTGTCAGGATCCACGGGGGCATTGGTTCCCCATGAACGGGAAGAAGAAGCCTGCCTCTGAAAACAAGCAGGTGCAGTTGCAAGTGGCAGCAGTGGAAGTGGTGCCAGGATACAGTGTGGCAAGAGGTTCAATGATTCAAACACATTAGGAAAAATAGGTGATCATAGCGCATTCAAGGATTGAGATCTGGGAGAGCTGGAGCAGGCTTGAGAGAAAGCACAGAGGCAGTCTGACCAACTAATGAAGATTCAACACAGGACAAAATACATGTTAAGCAGCGCAAACAACATGATATACAGAGCTAAGCAATCTCACACCAATGGATCAAATTAAAGTCCTGTCACATCATGTCTTGAATGGTTGTGGACAAATAAACAGAGGAGAAGGTTCCACAAACATTCTCATCCTACATGATCGGGGAGCCCAGCACATCAGTGCTAAAGACAACATTGAAATATTTGCAACCATCTTGAGCCAGAAGTGCTGAGTGGATGATCCATCTCAGTCTCCGCACAAGGGCTTCAGTAACACAGATGCCAGCCTTCAGCCAACTCAATTTATTACACAGGATATTAAGAAGTAGCTGAAGCTGAAGGCACGGAATATTCCAAAGGCTTTGGATCCTGACAACATCCTGGCTGCAATGCTGAAGGTGTGTTCACTATAATTAGCTTAGCCCTTAGCCAAACTGCTCCAATACAGCTACAACACAGACAATATGAAAAATTGCCCAGATATGACTTGTCCAGAGAAAAACAAGAAAATACTATTTGGCTAATTACCACCTCTTTCAAGCTATTGTCAGTTGTCGAACTGTAGGAAGATATGTTGAATTGTCTTGTCCAGTAGCACTTATTCAGCAACAACCTATTCATCAATGCACAGTTGTCCACACAACTTCAACCCTCATTGTAACCATGTTCGAAACATGGACAAAAGAGTAGGAAAGCAAAAACAATTTTCTTTGACACCAAGGCAGTATATGAGTTAGGGCACTGTTACTGACAACCTTCATTTGTTAATTTACTGCCCATTATACATATGTTTTGTATGAGAAGTGTGTCTATTCTCAGCCTTGAAGTGTGTATTCCAGGCAAATAATTCAGCAGCAAGTTTTTGTGCGTTTAAAATAAAAACGGTTAGTAATTCTCACACACCTTATCCCGAATTAACACAATGCTTTACATGGTGAGACCCACACACATGAAGATCAGATTAAGATGGTGCACTTTTATAGATGCCAGCTAATTCAGTCTCTGATTTACAATTCCAGGTCTCCCATGTGGCAGGCCCAAGGTTACTTGAGTGGATTTGATGATTGAGGTTGATGTGAGTGTCTTGCAAACTGCAAGAGGTCTCTTGCAGTCAATTACCCAGGAAATTAGGAGCAGATTAAGTGATTTGGTTTCTTCATGACTTACAACTCGTGTTCAAGGTCTGGTTTTCAGACTGGCTGATAGTTCTGATTGATCTGCTAGTTCTGGAGTAAAAATGGTACAGTCCCTCAGACTTATTCTAATCACATGACTACTAATATAACACTTCTGAGACCTACTCAGCCTGGTTTGGATGGGGAGGTCATCATGATAAAATGGGAAGTGGAAGAGGCCTTTGACTTTCAACCTTTCCTTTTGTCCAGTATGAAACATGGAGTCAGACAGTTCAGAAATGTGCTGGCCTAAACTTAAACAATGAGATGTATGAATTCCACAAATGGCTGTGATGTATCTTCACCTTCGCCCATTTTTAATTTGGTATTTACCAGATACTTGATACTATCTATAATCCAACTGCCAAAAGTCAGAGGATTTTCTTAACAGCTTGTTCATGCCCAATTTTTAAGAGTATTAACTTTTAAAGTTCATTGTATGACAGGCCTTTACTGAGTGTGACTGAGACGTAAAGGAGCTTTAATAAAATTGAACTCAATGAGAATCTGGAGGGAAGCTGTCTACATCTAATGCAAAAGAAGATGCTTGTGGTTTTAGAAAGTCAAACATCTCAATCCCAGGAGTTCCTTAGAGTAGCATCCTAGGTCCGACTATCTTTAGGGTCCTTCATCAAAGACCTTCCTTCTATCATAAGATTAGAAACGGGCATTTTTTTTAATGAGTACACAGTGTTCAGAACTATTTACAACTGCTAAGATTCTGAAGCATTCTGTGCCCACATGGAGCAAAACCTGGATAATATTCAGGATGAGCTAATATGTGTGTTGAGCCTAAGGTCTCCTGTGAGATGGAGGTCTCTGTTCATCAGTTTTATCCTCTGAAGCAGCAGATGGTTGAAAATGGGTTGAAGCAGTCCATATGGAGTTTAATGTGGAAAAGTGTGAGGTGATTCACTTTGGAAAGAGTAACAGGACTACAGAGTATTGGGCTAATGGAAGGACTCTTGGTAGTGTCGACGAGCAGAGAGATCTCAGTGTACATGTGCATAGATCCCTGAAAGTTGGCACCCAGGTTGATCAGGTTGTTAAGAAGGCGTACAGTGTGTTAGTTTTTATTGGTAGAGGGATTGAATTTCAAAGCCGCGAGATCATGTTGCAACTGTACAAAACTCTGGTGCGGCCGCACTTGGAGTATTGTGCACAGTTCTGGTCGCCACATTAGAAGAAAGATGTGGAAGCACTGGAAAGGGTGCAGTGGAGGTTTACCAGGATGTTGCCTGGTATGGTGGGAAGGTCTTATGAGGAAAGGCTGAGGGACTTGAGTTTATTTTCGTTAGAGAGAAGAAGGTTGAGAGGTGACCGAATTGAGGCATACAAGATGATTAGAGGGTTAGATAGGGTGGACGGTGAGAGCCTTTTTCCTCCCGTGGTGATGGTTAGCACGAGGGGACATAGCTTTAAATCAAGGGGTGGTAATTATAGGGCGGATGTCAGAGGTAGGTTCTTTACTCAGAGGGTAGTAAGGGCGTGGAATGCCCTGCCTGCGGCAGTTGTGGATTCACCAACTTTAAGGGCGTTCAAATGGTCAGTGGAAAGGCATATGGATAACATTGGAATAGTTTAGGTTAGAGGGTCATTAGATTGGTTCCACTGGTCGGCACAACATCGAGGGCCGAAGGGCCTGTACTGCGCTGTAATGTTCTATGTTCTATATCTAAATGCTGTATCCAGGCTTGGGCTGAAAACTGGTAAGTAACATTTACACCACACAAGTGCCTGGCAATGGCCATAAGAGAGGATCTAATTATCATCCCTTGTCATTCAGTGATATTATCATCACTTAATCCACCCACTATCAACATCCCGGAGGTTACAGTGACCAGAAACTGAACTGGACCTGCAATATAAACAACTCTGGTTGCAAAAACAAGTTAAAGGTCACTGTTACTAGATCAAAATCCTGGGACTCCCTCTCTAAGAGCATCGTCAGTTTACCTTCCCTATAGGAACTGCAGCAGTTCGAGAAGATAGCTCACCACCACTTTCTCAAGGGCAATTAGTGATGGATAAGTAATGCTGGTCTATAAAGCAACGCACACATTCTATAAATCATAAAATCCTTATCGTGCAGAAGGAGGTTATTTGGGTCATCAAATCTGTACCCACTCTATGATAGAACATCTTACCCAGATCCACCCCACCGTCCTATCCCTGTAACCGCACACTTGTATCTTATTAATCTTTCCAACCGACACATCTTTGGAGTGTGGGAGAAAACCAGAGCACTCAGGTGAAACTCAGACAGACGTGGTTTACACGTTTACTCCACACAGACAGTCACCTAAGACTGGAATTGAACTCAGGTCCCTGATGCTGTGAGACAGCAGTGCTAACAATTGTGCTACCTGCAAATTATTCAATTAATAAAAGAAAAAGAGATGGTGGCTCCCTCTCTTGTTTGTAGTGTAGGGTTGCTGCAACTCTGCCTGTTCTCCACTTGAATGGATCTCCAACAAGTCAGGTGGCTCCTGAAGAGCTTAAAAGGGATGGGTGGAGCTGGACGTTCAGTCTTGCTCTCAGTTCCAGCAGATCTCATTTTTGTCAGCTGGCAGAAGGGAACAGGACGCTAATCATCAGAGGGCTGAGGGTCTAGCAGCCTTTCATACAAATAGATCAAAGCCTGAGAGAATCTTCTAACCAACTCATCTTGTCTCTCACTGTCTCCAGAGGTGGCGAGCAGGCTTGACTCAATCATGCCCCCAGAGTGAAAATCAGAGGGATAGTTTCAGCTCTGTCAAGTTGGAGGGTTTCCCTACTCCCAATTCAATGGCAAAAATCCACCCCCTGATGCCCAAGGTGGAGCTGCAGAACTGCTTCCCGCACCGATCTGAGGATTGACAGTGTGGTAATCCTGGTCAGACAGACTGGCCTGAATTTTCCCATTCCGTCCATCATGGGAATTGGAGTGGGTGGGGCATGAACCGTGCATTGACCTCGGGGATGGGTCTTCTGGCTTTGGCGAGACTGTGACTGGAAAATCCCACTCAGTGGGTTGGATTTTCCAGCTGCGCTTGCCCAAAAACTGGAAAATCCCGCCCTAGATCGGCACACCTTTCCATTGACCACCCTGAGCCCCGTGGCGGACGGAATGGGAAATTTCACCCCAATAAATTCCAAATAGAAATTACCTCCGAAAATTTGGAAATGGCGTCCAAGGCAATGGAAGTGCCCTCCTAGAACAAGCCCTGAAGCAACCATCTTCCTTTAGGCGAGGAAACAGCTGTTCAATCTCAGGATTTCAAGTATTTTTTGCCTGTTGATTGTTCAGCTCACCATTCCTCCAGGGCTATTACTTTATTTTCCTTTGTGAATTCCAGGAAACCCAAACAGACACAGTTGAAGTCAGGATGCAGGACTAAAAGTAACAGATAATTAGAGTCTAAGTATTTGTACAGCTAACCCAGCTATCCCATACGCTGTAGATCACATTTAGGTCAAACGCAGAAGTTGATAGGTTGCTTCTCAACACATTCACAGTTTTCCCATCCACACCCCCTAGAATGAGTCCACAATCTGAGTCCCAGCTATTCCCCCACGCCAGGTCACCCCTAATCAGCTACTAACCCTCAAAGGGACAATCATCACAGACAGGAATAACATAGCTACTTTCACAACCTCAGGATCAACCCCAAAGCACATTGCAGCCAAGTTTTTTAATCCAGACTGCACCTTTAAAGTGTGATTGTTATTGCAACGTAGCAAGCATGGCAGCCAAGCTCTCAAAACGAACAGATAGATTTGTCTCAGTGAGACTGGTTGAGACATAAATAAAAATTTAATCAATTGAGGGATCAGGACAACATGGATAAGCCTCTTTGAAATAATTCCATAGGATGCACCTGAAGGAACAGACAGGAACTTAATATCCTTATCCAAAAAGGGCATATCTGAAAATGTAACATCTAAACTTTGTGTTCAAGACTCTTGAGTGTGTTTTGAATGCACAGCCTTCCGATTCAGAACAAGAATAGCAAAGCTGACAGCACGATTGGTAGATATGAGGAGCTGTATCTTACGTACTGACATCTCTGGCAGCTCTTCTTTTACTTCTTTTCATTCCTCCCCACAAATCAAGTGAAAAAGAGACCTGAAATGATGACTAGAGCTAGGAACTTGCTGACTGCAAAGACAATCTGGTACAGTGATTAAAGTGAAGAATTGCACAAGAGGAGAGCAGAAATCTCATTGGGTCCTGAGGCAGGAGGACTTTACAGAGACAGAGAAATGAGTGACAATAGAGGGATTTGAAAACAAGGATGAAAATTTTAAAATCTAGATGTTGCTTGACAGGGAATCAATGTCGATTAGCGGGCACAAAGGCACAGATGGAATTTGGTACAATTAGGGCAGTATTCTGGATGAATTCAAGTTTCTGAAATGTAAAATGTTGGAAACTGTAATAGATCAAGGGCAACTTGATGAAATTTCAGCAATAAGGGTTAAATTGCCAACAGACTAATTATATACAAGAACAACAAAGTAAGATTGGACTACAAGTGCTAGTCCGGATTTCCAGCTCCAACAGCCAGACACTCCTCAACCCGTGATCACTGCCCTCCTGCTCAGTTTCCTGTCTGAGCGATCCATAGGGTCCTTGGTGGTCACATGGAGGGAACATGCTCCCTCCTTCAAGGGCCATGCTGCTACAGTGCTTCCCCCAAAATTCTGAAACATGCCTAAACAGAAACAAAGAATAATATTAATAGGCACATCATATTAGTAGTCTCTCATACTAAAAGCGTATCCAGAAAAGCCTCTGGAATACTCAAAAATTGAGAAGGTCCAGGGCCTTTCTGGCTCTATTAGAGCACCTTAGTTTGGTGGCAGGCTTGTTTTTTAATTGTCAAGATGAGACAGACAAGAAGGGCATTCTCAATACACCTGGATCTAGTGGCTCTTTAGCAGCTTCAGACTCCTGTCTCCTCCCCCATTGATGGTTCAGACCCCACATCCTCTACAAAATTCAAGAAGCCAGACTTGGCAACCCCAAACCAACCACAAGGATCACCCTGTTCCAATACTGTTGCCCTCCCCAGGTGATCCACATGTTTCCTAAGTCTGCAGCCTTGTTCCTCCACAATATAAGAGACTGGCTCTGTTTGTTCCACAATTTAGCCAGCCACCCATGCCATGCTTGCTGCAAAGTTTCTAACCAAGATGGCGTCCTCCACTTTAAACGCTTGTTCTTCCTTCCTGAATTGGAAGAAGGCTTGCCTAGCCTTCACTGACCTTGCCCTTGACCTTGAGAATATCATGTCCAATCTTATTTGTAACTGCATCCCATCAGAAACTTGGCTGGCGTAACCCCCTCTCACAGTGCTGTCCTTGCATGACCATCTTTTTTACTTTTGCCAAAACAGGTTCTCTTTCTATTCATTTATGTGCTTTGCCAAAACATGTAAGGTGTCAACAACATGCAGTGCCAGTATAATCTCTTGAGGAACCAGTGGTGATGTTGCTGTTTGTGGCAAAGGCAAACAGCTAAGTGTGTCTCCACGTGCTACCTGCATATCGGAGCAATGTTGAAAGGTATAACTGTACATTGCTAACAGAAGAGCCCATTTCTGCCCCCTTGCAGAAGTGACTGGAGGCACTGGCTTATATTCAAGTCCGAATAATGGTTTGTGGTCTGAGACTATTGCAAAATGTCAGTCATAAATATGCTGATGGAGCTTTTTTGATGGCATAGATGACAGCCAAACTTCCTTGTCTATTTGAGAGTATTTCTGAAGCAAAGGCCTTTCTGCACCATCAGGTATCCAGTGGGACAAAAAAATCTCCCACTCCAAAATGTATCAATAAAACAGATGACTGCAGAGCCAGTTTAACATTTGTGAAAGTTTCCTCTTATTCTGCTCCCTATTTCCATCTTTGGTGCTTTTTCAAACAATTAGTGAAGTGAGGCTAAAATGGTAGAAATAATTTTTAAATATCTGACAAAGTAGTTGATTATGCCCAGAAATGATGTCAGCTCAGATTTGTCTTTTGGCTGTCAGACTTACTTGATTATTTTACCTTTTCTTCCAAAGAATGTAGACATTTCAAATCAAACCTGAATCCAAAATAGGTTACTTCTTCTGAATGAAATATACTTTTTTCCCACTTCAGCTGAACCCCTACTTCTTTAAATCATCTTAATATTTCTTCTAAACTGGATCTGTGCCAGTGATTAGTACGATATCCAGATACACCCATTGCAAGGAGGGTTCTTTTTCATCATACACTGGAAAATGGCACAGGCTGATGAGACTCCAAAAGGCAATCTGGTATACTGATACAATTCCTGATACATGTTAATTGTAACCAACTTTTGCAAGTCCTCATCCAACTCCAGCTGCTGATAGGCTTGGTTGAGGTCTAATTTTGTGTATAGTGTAAACCTCCTTCTAGTTTAGCATCTTCAATTCTAGGTCTGGTGCACCTGTCCATCTGTGCTCTTCTATTGATAATTAATTTGTAATCCCCACAAATTCCAACTGTCTAATCCAGCTTCAAGATGGGAACTATCAGTGCAGCCAAACGGGAAAATTGGACAGGCTTTGATATCTAAATCTTCCACTCTGTTAAACTTGACTTCCACTTTCTGATGAAGGGCATAGGGTGCTGTGAGGGCCAGAAAACATTTAGCTGTTGCCTCTTGATCCAGACAGATTTTAGCTTTAGCTCCCCTGGTACATCCTAATTTGTCTCTGAAGACCTCTTGAGATTTATACAGATGGTCCTGAAAACTGTACCCCTCACATTTAACATTTCCAGATAACTTAGCAATATCCGTTTTAACCAGTCTCATCTTGTTAACAATTCAGCTAATGCTGGGCCAAATTCACAGTGTACTGCCAGTCCCCCAAAACCATCTCCCCTGGCTCATAGAAATTTGTATCTCAGCATAATAGTTGAAAGACAGGGGTTAAAATGGTTTTTGACCAGCTTTGCAATCTGGACAAAAGACCTGAGCAGGAAAACAGTAGGTTTACTCACTGGTTTTTCAGCGAAGTAAGTAACTCAAATTTAAGATCCTCTGCACAGGCATCTTTCAGTATACTGGGAGATCTCCGTCGCTTAGTGCCAACCCCCCCTCACCCCCCCCAACCACCCACCTGGCCCTGTCTCCTACCGCCCAGGGAATTCAATGGCCTCCAGTCCACCCGGTAAGGCCATCATGTCTGTTCCCCATTGGTGGGGAACTGTGACTCTGTAAATCATTAATATTGAAATCAGCACCATTTCTGGGCATGAGGATCATTTCCCAGCAAAACTGTGCCAGTAAAATCACGAAAGATGAGAATATTTGCCTCTCGTGCTATCTTACCGTTTGTCATGTTGATTGACGGCACGGTGAGCTGGTAAGATTGCACCCTTTGTGTCTAGCACATCTGGCGTGTTAATGTTCTCACTAAGTTTGTATGCCTGTGAGCCACAGATTGATAAAATAATCTCCCTAGTGTTTTCCATGGGTACTTCACTTGCAACAATGTATTATTGCAACCTTTCTATATATTGTTCCCAGTAATCGAATGGCTCGATCTTTCCTATCAGGCATTGGCCAGTTGGCTCAGCTTCCCCACCAGAACGATGCATAGGGTCCTTACCAATCATGTGGCCCTCAGAGTATATGCCCCCTCACACTCCTTCAAGAGCCACGCTACTATAGAGGTCACCCAGGGATGTTTTGGAATAGTCAAGTTGCGAGATAAAAGAATGAGTGAGGGTTTCAGCAGCAGATGAGCTGAGACAGGGGTGAAGTAGAGCAAGTTCTGGGGGTGGAAATCAGCATGCTGAGTGATAGTGTGAATATGTGGTTGGAAGCTCATTTCAGGGTCAAAAATGATATCAACACTACAAATGGTCTAGTTTAGCCTTAGAGTTGCCAGGGAGATGGATGGAGTCAGTAGCTAGGGAACAAACAATAATCAACCAATTTGCAAGCAGAATAAGTTCAATGCACACACAGTGTGTTGTAGCATATTGCCAGCTCAATTGCCTGACAGCAATCAAGTCAAACATTCAGTGAGTGTGATTTGAACTCCAGAATTGCTGGTTAGAATTACAGTTTATGATTTGCAGTGTTTTGACTTCTAAGCTTATATGTATACCAGTTTTATGTTTTTGGACTCAAAAGCTACATTGTGTCTGCAGTTATTCAGAATTATTTTATACCTTTCAGTTGCAGTGCAATATCATTTGATTTTGAATTTCAGCAAAAGGTTATGTCTAGATTTACATCTAGCTTGATGAATGCAATTGTACCTTACCTAGATGAGGTTATTGTATCCCAAATCAGAACTTTACCACGAGGAAGATTAATTCAGTATAAGGACATAGAACTGGGCTATTGAAGAATGATAGTTTCATGTCTTGGTTACATGCCTTGGCTACAATTTATTTAAGATAGCTAATAAAAAAGATAATTGCAACCTTACTAATTTTACAAGCCCTGCATAGTTATGCTGATTTATATATTCTTGTGAAATGATTTTTTGGTTTAGTGATTGCATTCCCATCACTACATGAGAAATTGAAGGGTTCTATTCCTGCTCCACATTGCCTCGACTATAAGTACTCACCTGTCAGGGTACTCACAATCTGATGGACGGGCCATTTGCATAGTGGTGGTATTGTGACATTGCAATCAGATAGACAGGGTTTAAGCCCCATTCTGGGCAAGCCAAGAAAGCCAAGACTGGAGCACTAACTCCAGAAACTAAATTGAGGAATTGGGATCCAATCAACCCCACCCCTCCCTTCACCCTGTAAAAGATAGGGTTCAAGCTTGGATGGAGGTCCAGGGGCTCTGAAGGTTGTACTGTGTGGGAAGCAATGAAGGGAGACTTCACTCACTCAAGAACCACCTATATGAGCCTAAAGATAGAACCTGCCCTGAAGTAAAACACAGCAGACAAAAGGATTTATCGTCCTGCTATTATTTAATTAGAAACATAAAGTATTAGCAAAAGTTGAAGAATAGTAAAGGTTTTTGTGGTTGCTCATGGTGAATGAAGCTGTCAGTGGTCAACTGTGCATGGTTTTAGATGTAGAATCAATTTAATCAAATTAATGTAATTGAAAAGCAATCACACGTGAACTCTTTCCTTCTTTGTACGCAAAGGCTGAGAAACGAATCACTTTTGTCATTATTGGCTTTCAAGTTATCGGCAAACATCATGCAGGCTTGCATCAGGGAAAAAGCATCTGCACAATGATGGGAAGGGAGTCTTAATTTGACTCAGTGTTCCCACCCAAATCAGAAGGCGAAGGGTTCGAGTCGAGAGCGGACCAAATAGCTAGTTGAGACCGGAATGTGATCTCCAAATACTGTGTGATAGCTGATTCATCAAAACAGAAGACCCTATAGGCAATGCATGGTTTTAAATGAGGGACCCTTTCCTGAATTAATGTACAAATGCAACACCATATATTTACTGGGTAAAGCTCAAAGTGTACAAAATCTATTGGCATTCTGTTTACTTGATAATGAACACAAGATCTAAATTCAATATGATCAAAATATTGGCCAGACTTGCTTTCATAGAAAATATAGATAAAGACACTTTTGACTTTGTATCATAAATCTGGGTCCATAGATGCAAGAAGAGACCTTGGTTTTCTCTTTGTTCATGCATAATATTTGTATTTAGACAGAGCTGCCAAAGGATGGTCTATTCTGGAATAAAGAGGAGAGGCTAATGGCAATTGATTTGAATTCTATTATCTGCTTTCTAATGGGAACAATCATGCTCAAATTGCTCCCCGACCTACCAATTTTGTTGGATTTCATATATTATAGAGCCTGTGTCTCACAAAGCCTGAAACTTAAAGTCACCTTATGACAAATGATTAAGCCACATTGCTTTAAAAGCTTTGATTGGCATAATACTGACAACTGTGGAGCAGGAATGTAATCTCAGTGCATAGAGCTGAATAAATTCAAATAAGTGACACCACTGAATAACAAAGGTATTCAACCATTTACCTCTCCGCGTGAGTGGAATGAAACAGTTTAATTTTATACTTCAGACCAACTTTAACATCAGTTTCAATTCCCAGTGTTTGATTTCCACAAATTTTCATACAGTTGGGAATATTGAGAACTGTTATTTTGATCATTCACTTCTCTGAATATACGCATTACAGACAATTATCATTCTGCCAAACTTGAAATTTCCAATAATTTTCCTGGATCTGACAACAATTTATCAGAAAATAGTTCAGTCTATTAACTACAAAAATCTTTTAGAAGTTTCATTTATTATTTTATTGTGTGAGGGATATGGAATGAAGTTGGGTAAATGGATTTGAGTGGCACATTTGACATGATCTGATTAAATGATGAAGTAGGCTTAAGGGGCTGAAAAGCTTCTCCTGTTCCTGTATCAAGAATAGTAACATTAATATATTAGCAAGAGGCAAGAAGGGCTGAGAAAGTAGAATTAATGTTAACTGTATGAACTTAGGTTTAAATAAATTGACAGTTTTTCATTAACATATAGATCAGTTTAAAAGAATTGTAACACTGAGGTCTTGTGTTTAACTTAAAGTGTATTTATTTATTAGTCATGAATAGGCTTACGTTAACACTGCACTGAAGTTACAGTGAAAATCCCCTGGTGACCACACTCCAGCGCCTGTTCGGGTACACTGAGGGAGAATTTAGCATGGCCAATGCACCTAACCAGCGTGTCTTTCGGATTGTGAGAGAAAACTGGAGCACCTGGAGGAAACCCACGCAGACATAGGGAGAATGTGCAGACTCCACACAGACAGTGACCCAGGCCAGAAATCGAACCCGGTGCTGTGAGGGCAGCAGTGGTAACCACTGTGCCACCACACCACCCGGTGATGACTTAATTCAAATTAGCCCATTCACGAAATGTAATTGATGCAAAATTAGGGTCTTGATATGGATGATATACAAGGTCAAAAATCGGGTGAGATTTTCTTGCTTCCTGGCTACGTGTTTCCCTGTGCTGGAAGGCAGTTCTCTGTTGCTCGCAGTCCCGCCACTGTCGATGGGATTTCCCATAGATGTCATCCCACATTGTCACAAAACTACAGGCAGGAGTGTTCTGCTTGCGGACCTGAAGAATCTGCTGGCGTGACCGATCGGAGAATCCCAGCTATGGTGTCCGTGGGTTGCACTGGATTCCTTATTGGCAAGGTGTCAGTGCACAGAGATGGTGTCTGCTCGGTGCATGCAGATTCAGCAGGTGATGATAGAATGGTCTAAACACAAAAAGGGGAAACAAAATAACAGATACTTGGAGAAGTTTGAGTTAACTTAAAAAGAGCCAGCACTGATTTGTTAAAAAAAAAATGAATCTCATTTTTCGAGGAGGTAACAGAGAAGATCAATGAATGGAATGCAGAGGGTGTTGCTGTATGGATGTAAAAAAAAATTGACAAGGTACCACAAAAAAAAGCTAGTTAACAATATTTGGGGTGATTTTCCCAAAACCTTTCTAAGTGTCATAACAGAGTGAAAATGTGTTCCTCAATACTGGTCTTCTGGGCACTACAATCTTCCAGAACTCAGTCAGTCTTTTTAACGTCTAGGAGCTTTGTGCTTGTTTGCGGGGAGAGGTGGTTGGAGTCTAAGTACGTTGGTGAAGTTGGCTTCAGAGCGCTCAGGCACCATTGAGCACTGCAATGGTGATCTGGCAGTGAACCAGGAAACCTCCTCTCACTACACTCACAGCTATCGGAGCCGTCCCCCCACCCCCTATTACTAGCAGCATTGTTACCCTCCACACCAACATGGGTTACCGACACTGGGCATCAGGGTCAAAGAACAAAGAAGATCAAAGAACAACACAGCACGGGAAACAGGACCTTCAGCCCAACGAGCCCACGCCGCCATTTTAACAATGTGCTTTTTCTCCTCCACCCATGACCCTTGTCTATGCTTATGGTACCCCCATTGGAAACCAGATTAAGGGGAGAATAATTTAGGGACAATTTGTTACACCAATCAGCCTAAGGGCACACCTTTGGGGTGCAGGAGGAAACCGGAGAACCCGGAGGAAACCCACGCAACCACAGGGAGAATGCGCAAACTCCCACAGATACTGGCCCAAATCCATGTATCTGCACAGCAAACAGTGATAGTCACTGAGCTGTTGTGGTGCCCATCTGCTGGTCCAGTTTAAGTGTACACAAACAATGCAAAGTACTAGGCTACTCTCGAAACATCCAAGAGCAGCCCACGCACGACCCACCGCGTGTATGCCCCTCATTAGACAACAAGGTGGACCGACGCACCTGTCCTCCCGATGAGTTCATGGTGGACCCCCAACATGCCCTCCCTATCAAGACTTCCCCCCTTGCAGAGCTCACCCACCTTGCACAGATCTCCCCTTGCAACAGTGAGAACTCCCAGTGTTTAGAAGCTAATCCACTGACTGGGAGTTATATTTGCTTCTTAAAGAATGTGCGGACGTTTGGATTCTGACAAGCCAAGTTGGAATCTCCCAATTGGAAAGTCCCAATATAATTCAGTCTGTTTCTCACTAAAATCTTGAGAAGAGACAAACATAATGCCAAGGAATTTGATGCTTTCTGCTCGAGAACAGTTTGAGTACGTCCAGCCCCAAAACATTTTGATAATTGATACACTGTTTTGTGCATTTGTCAACATTTTGGAGCCTACTATAACACATTGTATCATTATTTTAAAGAAATATAATTTGAGACCACTTCAACCCTCTTATTTCTGAATCTGGAAGAACTTGCATGTGTATCATATCATTTTTCTGCATTAGCAAGGCCTTTGACAAGGTATCGCATGGTAGATTGTTGCATTAGGTTAAATCACATGTAATCCAGGGTGAGGTAGCCAAATGGATACAAAATTGGCCTGATGATAGACAACAGAGGGTTGTTGTAGAGGGTTGTTTTTCAAACTGTGGTCTGTGACCAGCGGTGTGTCTCAGGGATCGGTGCTGGGTCCACTTTTATTAGTCATTTATATTAATGATTTGAATGAGAATTTAGGAGGCATGGTTAATAAGTTTGCAGATGACACCAAGATTGGCGGCATAGTGGGCAGTGAAGAAGGTTATCTCGGATTGCAACAGGATCAATTGGGCCAATGATGAATGGCAGAAGGAGTCTAATTTCGATAAATGCGAGATGATGCATTTTGTTCGATTGAACCAGTGCAGGACTTACTCAGTTAATGGTCGGACATTAGGGAGAGTTATAGAACAAAGAGATCTAGGGATACAGGTTCATACTCTTTGAAAATGGAGTCACAGGTGGACAAAGTGGTAAAGAAGGCATTCAGTATGCTTGGTCCCATTTGTCAGGACATTGAATACAGGAGTTGGGATGTCTTGTTGAAATTGTACATTGGTAGGCTACACTTGGAATATGGTGTACAGTTCTGAACACCATATTATAGAAAGGATATTATTAAACCAGAAAGAGTGCAGAAAAGATTTACTAAGATGCTACTGGGACTTGATGGCTTGATTCATAAGGAGAGGCTGGATAGACTGGGACTTATTTCTCTGGAGCATAAGAGGCTTAGGGGTGATCTTAAAGAGGTCTATAAAATAAAGGGGGGCATAGATCAGCTAGGTAGTCAATATCTTTCCCCAAAGGTAGGGAGAGACTAACACTAGAGGGCATAGGTTTAAGGTGAGAGGGGAGAGATACAAAAAGATCCAGAGGGTCAATTTTTTCACACAGAGGGTGGTGAATGTCTGGAACAAGCTGCCAGAGGTATTATTAGAGGTGGGTATAATTTTGTCTTTTAAAAGGTGTTTCGACAGTTACATGGGTATGATGCATATAGAGGAATATGGGCCAAACGCGGGCAATTGGCTCTAACTTAGTTATTAATAAAACGGTGGCATGGACAAGTTGGGTTGAAGGACCTGATGTCATGCTGTAAACCGCTATGACTCTATTAAGTTCCTTTACAACCATCAGAAAAAACAAGGTCTGATTGATTCTAAAAGCCTCCAGTCCAGTCCATTAGCTCTAACCATTTTTAGTCCCATTCTACAAATGAGTTTGATTGGTTCTAAAAGTTATCAGGCCCAATTTCTACCAAACTATGGCCGTTACTCATGAACTCTAACCCTAACTTTTTTAGTTTTTCAATTCTTCTTGTGAAGCACTAGCAGGTTGACATCTGGGTTGAAACCATTTAAAACTTTAGTGGTTTGGAACGTATGAGAGTCACGGGCAGTGCAAGGTGTTGCACTATATCTATCCCCTTATGTGGGGATGAGGAATCAGATGACCATATGACCCCTGCAGTGCAGAAAGAGGCTATTCAACCTATTGAGCCTGTACTGAATCTTTAACTTTCTCAGGCCTTCACACTCTATCCCCATAACCCCATGATTTTACAACGCCTAATATAGAAACATAGAAATATAGAAAATAGAAGCAGGAGTGGGTCATTTGGCCGTTCTAACCTGCTCCACCATACATAATAATAATCAAATTCAATATTCTGATCTCCCCTTCTCTCCATATCCTTTGATCCCTTTAGCCTGAAGAACTGTATCTAATTTCTGTTTGAAATCACACAATGTTTTGGCCTTAACTATTTTCCGTGGTAATGAATTCCACAGATTCACCATTTTCTGAGTGAAGAAATTTCTCCTCACCTCAGTCCTAAAAGGTTTATCCCTTATCCTCAAACTATGATGCCTCATTCTGGATTCCCGTACCATCGGAAGCATTCCTTCTGAATTTATCCTGTCTAACCCTGTTCGAACTTTATAAATTTCTATGAGATCCCCTCCCATTCTCCTAAACTGCAATGAATACTATCCTAACTAATTTAGTCTCACCTCATATGAACACCAAAGCTGCACACAATACTCCAGGGTGGCCTCACCAAGGCCCTATACAATTGCAGTAAAACAACCCAATCCTATAGTCCAATCCTCCTGTTATGAAGGCAAACATACCATTTGCCTTCTTCACTGCCAGCTGTACCTGCACGCTTACTTTCAGCAACTGATGCACAAGGACACCAAGTTCTTGCTGAACATCCATTTTTCTCAATTTACAGCCATTCCAATAATAATCTGCCTTCTCTTTATTTCTACCAAAGTGGATAATCTCACATTTATTCCCATTATACTGCATGGGCCACTCTCTCAGCCTGTCCTGATCATACTGAAACATCTCTGCATTCTCCTCACAGGATTAGACTTCCTAACCCACCTAACCTACATATCATTGTGCATGATTCATGTGCAAGAAGAGCAGCCTTCATTTTTCAATCCATTCATTCTTACAACACCTTTAAAAACAATCTAGCACTGTGGATGCAGAAGTAATTGTGGATGTTCCCTGGAAGATGTCTATTGACATGTCAGGTGACATTTAGTAGTGTAATAGCATCTGCATATTAATGGAGTGATTTTTTTTCTTGTTTAATATATCCATTGTTGTTGACATAAGGAGGCCTAATGGCTCCATTGGCTTCACAGTTAACATCTTGGATATAAAGGAAACCTGCCAGCTGGTAAATTCTCGATGATTTCCCCAGTTGGTGTCTCATTTCCATAGGGAAAGTGATAAAAGCATTTCCACTGGCAAACTTGGAACTAGTCATTTGCTTCATGCAGGCATCAGCTGCAACCTAACTCACCCAACAGATGTCCCAATGATTGCCTGGAAGGAGCACAGAAATATAACGTTGTGGTGATCTTGAAGGCAGTAGAGCAAGCATCCTAAACTCTGATGTTAACTGATGCTGTATATCAGGTTGAGGTCGATGACACTGTCTAGTTGGTGCATTTACAGTATGCAAGAAGCACTGAAGGTGGGTCTCTCCTGACATGGCGTGGATTGGTCTGTATACATCAATCCTGGGTAGCACTAAGTGCACACAGAGTGTGGAGATGCCGGCATTGGACTGGGGTAAGCACAGTAAGGAGTCTCACAACACCAAGTTAAAATCTGACAGGTTTATTCGGTAGCGCAAGCTTTTCGAGCGCTGCCCCTTCATCAGGTGAAGGGGCAGTGCTCTGAAAGCTTGTGACTTGTGCAACCGAATAAACCTGTTGGACTTTAACCTGGTGTTGTGAGACTTCTTACTGTGCACACAGAATGGCTAAGGTGCCTTTGTACCTGAATATAGCGCCCCTATCATAAAGTGGGCTTCATCCAGTTACACATAACCCTCCCCACCCCATGAGTCTGGCTGTATTACCTTATTCATTAGTCTATTATGTGTACCGTTAGGAAAACAGAAATGGTTTTTAAGTAATCTATATTTCTATTGTTAAATATCAGAAATAAGGTATATATGTAGGTGGGCTTCTGAGTCTCCAGAACTCATCAGTGCCAGATCTCCACTACTTGAGACCAGTAATGGTTCTTGCCATTATCACATTGCGGTGAAGGCAGGTGAATTCCATGCACTGGGATTTTAATAGGCTATGCACAGTTAAATGTCACTTAAAATATGTTATTTACCCCGCACCACTTCTGGGAATGATACCAATTTTTAGGCCCACACACTATTCTCCAAGATTGGTGCAAACCGCACCAGACGCAGTGAGGTCAGAGAATCCCCCCAGTGTTTCGAGTCCATATGACTTCAGTGCTCGAAATGTTAACTCTGTTTCTCTCTCCACAGATGCTGCCAGACCTGCTGAATTATTCCAGCATTTTTTGTTATTATAATCTTAAGTGCATGTTTAGTTATCAACCCTACTGCTGGCTAGTGGAAACTGTTTCTTTTTATTTACTTGATAAAAATCCTGCGTAATCTAGCAATGGATGAATTAAAATCTTTTGGGTTTCCTGCCTGACTTCTGCCAGTGTGTTAACAAGGATTTCTCATGGCTATGTTTCACAGAGGTTAAGGAGGTTAATGTACCAATTGCATTGCCTATTCTGAAAAGTTACATGTTCTAAGTTTCCTATCTTCTTGTTCCCAAGCTCCAAGATATTTCAATCATGTTCTCTTCACAATCTATATGAATCAGCATTTGTTTTGGATTTGATACTATTTGCTGTGTGTCTTTTTTTCTGTCATTTTGTTCTTTGTTGATTTATAACAAAACTTGTGGTCAGCATATATTTTTAATTCTGCTGGAATATTCTAACCACGGATACCCAGATTTATTTGGAGTGTTCATGTAATTTTACCTCCAGTCAGTGCAGCATAATAAAAATCATTATTTGAATTTCAGCCAATGGTCTTATCTTGATTTACATTTAACTTGACTTGTCAGTAATCGTAGTTCAATTAGATGAGATTACTGTGCATTTTATGTCAGAATTTCACTACAGGCCTGCTAATTCAGCACAAAGAGTTCAAATGATTTGGGATAGCCAAGGATTAGTTTCCTTTCCCCCTGCTTATTGACTTAAATAGTTTCTGAGGATGCACATTAAAATGCACATTCTGTATTCATGAAGTTGCTGTAACATACGTGAATATGTTAGCCGGACTCTCCAACCTCACCCATTGGCTGAGGTTTTCCGATCCTGCTTTAGTGAATGCAGTTTGGGCTGAGTGCCAAATTCTCTACTCTTGCTGGCCGCAGTGCCGTGGTGAATGAAATCGGAGAATCCGACCCATTAGCAACCATTTTGACACCTCTGACCATTATTCCCAATAAGCAAGACTTTTCCTTGGTAATAATTTATTGCACACCTTACCTTACCCTAAATGAACAAGGCAGTCATCAGAAGAAGGTCTCCAAAGGACGAGCAATAAATAATTATTTTGTGTCTGTAAAAATCATAGAAATTGTACAGTGCAGAAGTAGGCCATTCAACCCATCAAGTCTGCACTAACAACAATCCCAGTCAGGCCCTATCCCTGTAAGTCCACATGTTTATCCCCCCAGTCCCTCTAACCTATGCATCACAAGACACTATTTAGCATGGCCAATCAACCTAACCTGTACATCTTTGGACTGTGGGAGGAAACCAGAGCACCCAGAGGAAACTAATGCAGACACAAGGAGAATGTACAATCTCCACACACACAGTGACCCAAATTGGGAATTGAACGCAGGTCCCTGGAGCTGTGAGGCAGCAGTGCTAACCACTGTGCCATCTGTAGCCTACATGTGATAACCCAATTAAAAATACTCCATGCTTCTGGTAAATTTACAGTAATAATAGATTTCAGATACAAAAATCTAGAGAAACCGAGGATAGGATTTGTTTCCCCACTTCCCACTATGGCATGTTTTCCAGTGGCAGAAGTGGCTCACCATGGTCTGCCAGTAGGATCTTCCTGTCCCATTCAGCTCTGTGGCTCACTCACCCCACTGCCCATTTTCAGCAGGACTGGAAACAAGGCCGGAAGGGCTGGAAAATCACAACCTAGAATTTTGTTTCATTGGTGCAAAGAAGCAAGAGAGCTGTCTGGACACGTAGTGAGGAAACATTTGCATGAGAGAGTTTAAAATTATGAAGAAAGCTAAAGGTTAGTCAAACTTAGTTTTCAATTTAACAGTGCAAATAGTCTATCAGAGCCAATGCTGGATTTTTTAAAGGGGAAGTAGGTAATTATTTCAATAAGAAAAATGTAAATAGGTATTGGAAGGGCTGTAGACAATGGAGCCAAGTGAATAGCTCGTGCAGTCAGGACTGTCTCCATGGACCAACTGGTCTCTAATTGTCTGGATTAGCTCACAGGTAACTTCACAGACTTGGAATAGATTGTAGGTTGGTAGAGTCAGGGGAACTCTGTGAATTCAGCACTTAATTCAGACTCGAAGGGCCAAAGGGCCTCTTTCTGCACTGTAGAGTTCTATGATTCTATGAATGAAGCTAAGAATGGTGCAGAGGCTCTAAAGTTACCATTTGAAGATTGTTCTTACTTTGACAACTCTTGTCGGATCACTAAACCTAATTCTGGCACTTCAGCCATGTCCTATTGGAAGGCCATGCTCCTTGCATTAACTTTGCCTGCAAACTCCTTCCACTGCACGTGCATGCTGAATACAGATTGTCCCTCCTTTTCTCCACTTCATCCACAAAGGCCTCCCTTGCAGCATCAGTGAGCCTTGTTAGACAATCTCTTTCATTTTCAGCCACTTCAGTTCACCAGCAGTTCCAATGCTTGTTACAGTCACAATGTATCTCTCCCTTAAGAGATGCTCACTACCTTTAAATAGTGCCATAAATTCCCAATATTGAGCCCCAATCACATCCCTACAGCTAGTGAGCATTATGGGTAGGACTAGCTGCGGACAGAATTCATTTTCATAGATAAGCAACACATATTTTACATCCTGTATTTACGGTTGATTATTGATAAGCGTGGGTTAGTCTTACATACAATCCCCACATCTGTTCTCTCTGAGTTTCACCCTCAAGATCTTGTCATTTATTTTGGTACTTTGGAAGGAGCTTACTGTGCACAAATTGGTTGCCATGTTTCCTCCATTACAAGTGTGGCTCCTCTTTAAAAGGCACTTAATTAGCTGTTAAGTGCTGTGGGTCTTCCTGAAAGATGTGGTAGAAATGCAAGTTATCTTTTAAAACAAACCTACTCCAAGGATTTATCTTAGCAGTGCAAAATTAAACATTTAGCAGAAGTCAGCAGTTCCATTCCCTCGATGAGAATTGCTACAGTTTTAATGGTTTTTGTTTTGCAGCAATCCCAAAGGTACTTACACCTCCTCCCCAGGTCTGTCATTTTAAACTGGCTGGAGCTTGTAGGACTTACCTGTGATGAACAAGGCTGCATTCCAAGATCATGTTACAGAACACACAGCAATTTCAATTTATGTTTGGAAGGCAATTAAGCCAAGTTATAATTATTAATTATTCAGGGGTGCACTGCATTAAACAAAACTTAATTATTTAATATCTAATCAGCAATTATTCTCAGCTGAAATGCCTTCGGGGAAATCTGTAAGTGTAAATTTGAAAAATAACCTTCTTTAATTTTTGAAAAATGATGACCGCTTTGACGGAGAGTAAAATCGGACGGGGTGTAAACTGAATAGCAGATTTGAACCCATTCATTTCTGTCAGGAGGTTTAAGTTTAAATGATCCCATTTGTTAATTAATCAGAATTTCCAATTAAGACACATGGTTAGATTATTATGTCGTCAATGAGCTTCAGTTTGAAGTGCCTTTAAGATTATGATTAGCACAATCAGAATGGTGTTTGAACACAGTTTTCATGCGGGGAGCCATTGGGAAAATAGCTGTTGACTTGTTGCCCTCGCCTCTTTTTATCTCATTGCACCACTTTCAACTCATGAACTAAAAATGAACATCTCTCCACGGAGAATCCTCCAGATCCTTCATCTCCAATACATCACACTCACCTCATAAATGTGTTATGGTTCAGTAAATGATCTGTAATATAAAAATCAACAATACCATAAAAGGGATGACAGAATGTTTCTTTAAATCAGAGAAGCTGCATTTCACACTTGAACACGTTTCATTATTTTATATTTGGTCCGACAATGACACTATTGAGCAATAAATTACCTACAGTTCGCCCATATCTGCTTTATTTGTCAGTCTTAAGCTGTTACCTCAAATTCTTGGATGTCATAAAAGAAGATGCCAGCTCAGTGTTTTTCCTGGTTGTCCTCCTGAGTGCCATTAAAATATACTTCACAAATAGCTTTAAGATAAAATAAAAATGAAACCATATCGGGACAGGTTCCTCTGCAAGACAGTAAGTGAGATAACAGCAGATATACAAAATTAGCAGCTTTAAATTATTGGAATAAGGAGCACTCCCTGGACACAAATTAATAAATCATTTCAATCTGCTTTGATCTACTGTAATAGTTGGTGGATCCACTATTGCAATCTATCTCCACATTTGAGAAAAAAAGCTTAATTTTACGTAATTCAATCAACTGCAAAAGTTAATTTACATTGGATGCAGTGGGTTGTGGAAGGGGCATGGGGTCATGCTAACGGTATGTAGAGTGGAAGGAGGTATGAGGAGGCCTGAGGCCTAACAGGCCGAACAGCCTTTGATTTAAGTGGGGCAAAGTCCCTGAGAACTAAGGCGGACCTTGCGGCATTCCTCCGCCTCCATGGCCACACTGCTTTTGGAATGGGTGGGCGTAATTCAGTTCTATCCTGATTACCTGGAGGCAAAATAGTGCGCGCGGGGGCTATTTATATGAAAACGGCCTGAGCCTCCTTCATCAACAGTGAACACCATTGTTTCCAGTGAAGCTTTTGAAGGAGGGAAGAATGGTAGCAAGGCAGCGGGAGAGTTTTCCATGGTATAGAGTTGAGTTAGTGCAAGAGCGTACTACTGAAGGTAGACCAGTAGGTTGGTGGGTGCATGTGCAAACGGATGTCAGAGTCAAAAGAGCGAGTAAGCAGGCTGGCTTTAGACTGGGCTTGAAAGAGTTAAGACAAGAAGGGACAATGGAGAAATTGTAAGCAAGAACAAAAATGTTGACAATAAGGATTGATCTGGCATTGAAATTTGGACAGGGTGGAATTGAGAGGAATTGGGACTTGGCGCAGAAGAGGATGCAGGTAGGAGAGATTTGGATGGATTTCATTTTATGAAGGGCAGAACTCAAGAGAGTTGTAAGAAACAGATTGCATTAATTGAGTCGAGATGACCATGATGTGAATAAGCATTTCAGCAACTGTTGGGGTGTGATAAGGATTGCAGCAGCTGTAAAGATGCGATAAGGATAGAGACTGGTGATGTCGTAGCGGCGGCAGGCGATTTTGGTGATGGCAAGGATATGGGGTCAAACAGAGCTTACAAACCAGCCTGAGCAAACAGGCAGGCAGTGGGCTAGAGACAACATTTAAAGTGCAAGCTATTCTTGAAAATTGTAAAGGCGGGCTTTTCACTTGTGGGCTTAATGTAGAAGAAATTGTTGCTCATCCAGAGCAGGTGGATATATTAAAAAGTTTGACCATGTCCACTGACAATCAATAGCTCATAAATTGAACACAATTTCTTGCATATAAAGATAAAGCTTATGAGGGAGAATCACTAAATGCCAAATCTGAATGATATCCTTCAGCTTTGAGTTTAAATCCCGGCATAATTATTGGAAAGAGTTGGTCGGAACATTCATCCATGCAGTACTTTATGCTCAGTACATTTCAGAACCCCTCATCGTCAATCATATGTTTTGAAATTGAAGTCAATGTTGTTGACAGTAGTGACTTCAATATGGCAGACAACGTGTACACATTAATGTTTTACAAAATAACAAATAAGGTTAACAGCCATACTTTATGGCTCCATTCCTCCCAACACAGGACCATAAAATTGTGTCTTATATTTAAATTTGCTTTCCATCTCCATGGGACAGGAAGTCTGTTGGAAGTTGGTCCTGCCATCATTACGTCAGGCAGTTGATCCCACGACCCTTCTGCTGTGATCCTGCCTTCTGGGGACCAGTAAAGTTTTTCCCATTGAGCCTGTTTCCACTGTTGCTACCTGACCTGCTGCATGTTTCTCTCGTACTTTGTGTATTTATTTCAGTTTTCCAACAACTACGATATTTTGTTTTCCGTGTTGTAATGATCAGTTCATCTGTTGTCTTTGCTGGTACTGGCTGAGGGAATGACATCAGCCAGGAGGCCAGAGAATTTCCTGCCCTTCTGAGAATAAAATACTGGTATCTTTTACCGTAATTGAAACATAAAAGGGCAGATCATGCAGCACCTGTGGAGAAAGAACACTTCAAGCTGAAAACCTTTCATCCAGACTAAAAAAAGTTAGAGATTTCACAGTTTATCAGAAAGTATGGGGGCAAGGAAAGTCAGGAGGAAATATTTATATAATATTTCTCCCCCCAAGTCACTATGTTATAGCTTCAGATGGTCTGGAAGCTTTATGCCTCATCCAGGTTTTGATCTTTAAGGTTTGGAGGACTGGTATTCTCAATTGCTTTAGGCTGATTTTGTTGGTCTGGAGTTGAAGCTTTAGTTTTCAGCATTTCTGTGCTTGGGTGTCAATATCTGGTTCACTTCTTGTATTCCCGAGTGTTGTATTTCACTTTATTGACAATCTGTCTTTCTCGATAGTGTACCATGGGCTTACCTTCCTACATCTGGAGGGAATATGCACTCCGTTCATTAATAGAGTGGACTGGGTTTTCTTTTCTGGTGGGATCCGTCATGTTCTTCTTAGAAATTGATGGTTTACATCCCTTAGGTTTGTTTGTTTCTCATCTTTGAGCTCAATTTGCAGTTTGGCTTCAATGCTGTGCTCCATTGCTTCACATGTACTTATACCTCCCTGAGTTTTGTCTTGCTGGGTTGGAGGTTATCTCTCTGATGATCCAGGATTGACTTCATGTTACGCATGAAGCTCCAGCTTCGTTGCTCTAGTTCTTCTTGGTTCTGTAACAGCAACTGTTTGACTCTGAATGAAGTCAGGCTCAATATTCTGCTGCTGCTCCTTGTCTTCTGTATCTTTTGTTTTAAGTATGTTGGTGCTCACCTGAAGATTTGGCTGGTCTGACTGAAGGAAAGTATTTTCTGCCATCTGCAAAGGAGCTAGAATAACTGCCCCTGCAAAGAGTGAGGACAATTCCAAGTTGCAGTGAAAGCATTGCAGTGATTGCTGGACACTGCTTGCAGATCTCCTGGCACCATAGCACTGACATGACCTGCCACCAACTTGTACTTTACTTAGTGACTGCTTTCTTTGGCCTTTTGTTGTTTTATGAGCTGGACAGTTGAGGTTGCTCTCTACCATGGTTTAACTTTGCCGCACAAAATGAATCAATGTTGCTTCCCATTCTTTGATGATCCGGATGGCTTTCCAAAGTCAGACATTCTTTAGATTGAAGTATATCCAAAGAGTATCAACAGCCACTTTCACTACTATTCAGTGTCGTATGAGCTCTAACTTAAGATTACCACAATAACAGCCTTCGACCAATACATGTAACTCATTTATAAAAGAGTCTACAGATCCCTAAACTGGGCTCTCTCTTTAAGTCTTTGAACACTCCAAAATTCTATTGTTTCGTAAATTAAAGTGTCAAAGGACATCATGACCTCTTAAATGTCAGCAGATGATCTGTTTATTCCTTGTCTGGCAATTATATTGGTTGTTATTGGGTCTACTTGTAGTCATTTGTTCTGCCTCTGTTTTCTTACACAAACCAGATGCTATCACATATCTTAAAAATCTTCTTCTCCATACCACCCAGTTTTGTGCCTGCCCTGGTCCATCTGCTTCAATTGGCCTGCAATGTTGATTTATCATCCATAGTTTTTTTTTCAGCACAGGGGAGTTTAGGATCAGCATCTTGTTTCTTTCTTTCAGGATTTGGCAGATGCCCATTGTGTTTACAGAGCCATTTTACACTTCAAAGAATATGCAGAGCATTTTTCAAACAAATTGGCCAGCTAGTTGCTTTCTTGAGCTTGGAGAATTGAATTGAAGCTGATTCTTTGCTCTGACGTCTCTTTAATTATTTCCTTCGATTGCGCACAGTCCTCTGCATGCAACCTTTTAGCACTGACTGTGGCTCTGGGGTGCAACATTCTCCAAGCCATGCTCGTGGAACAATCAGTCTGGCAGTGCTGCTTGATTATTGTGCCAAATTCTAAACCTTCGTGTAGCCTTCTTTTTGGAATTTGCTCACCCTTTTGTGATCTGGCCATGCTCTTTGACTTTGCTTTGGTGGGGAGTCTTTTATGCTGCACAGGGATCTTTCTTCTGCACTTCTGCCCCCATGCCTGCAATGGAGTTTACGCAATCTCCAGCTGTGTATTCAAGGTTTTCAAGTTAGGCACACTTCTCTCAGGTCAGATTGTTGTTTCTTTACTCCTTCATTCTTAGAGATTTTGGAGTCTTTCAGCTGCTGTCATTATGTTGTAAGGTCGTATGTGGCCTTGTGAAAATGTCTAGAGGCTGTATAGTTGAACAATAACAGTTTTTTAATAATACATAATATATTCAGATATAAAGGATACAGCCCTGACAAGGTGCTATCTTCATGCCAACTACACTCTACACTTACTAGTTCACTCTACTACCCCCTTGTGACTCTATATCATAATGTGGGCTGTATTGTTTTCCCTGTTCCACAGTAACCCTTATAGATTTAAGTTTAAGTTTATTTATTAGTGTCACAAATAGGCTTACTGGAATGAAGTTACTGTGAAATTTCCCTAGTTGCCTGTTTGAGAGAGAATTTAGCACGATCAATGCATCTAACCATTGGTCTTTTGGACTGTGGGAAGAAACTGGACCACCCGGAGGAAACCAACGAAGACACTAGGAGCATGTGTAGACTCCACATAGACAATGACCCAAGGTGGGAATCAAACCCAGGTCCCTAGCACTTTGAGGCAGCAGTGATAATCACTGCGCCACCATGCTGCCCCATAGTCTGAACACCCGAGCACCACGAGATGGAGAATTAAAATATATACCTGGAAGCTCGGGGTTGGACTTGTGGACTGAATGACCATATTCAGCAAAATGATCACCCACTCTTGCGCTTGGTTTCCACAATATCGAGGAGACTACACTGTGATAATCACTCGAAGAACAAAACACTCAATTAAACATTTTAACATTTTTACCAAAGACAAACGTGGAATAAAGACCCTACTCTGATAACTATAAGAGCTCGAAATAAAATGTATTTCAACAGTTCTAACATTGGGTCTTGGAAGTTCCCCATATAATTCAACACTAACCTCACAGTAACCTAAATAAACTGCCTCTCAGAGTCACATTCCTGACCTTAGTCTAAAATCGCTTCACACTGCTTTTGAAGTGCAGTCACTGTTATAAATTCAGAAAATGTGACAGCCAATTTGTGCACAGCAAGTTCCCCACAAAAAGCAGCAAGATAAATGACCAATTAAACTGTTTTAGCAATGCTATTTGAGGGATAAGTGTTATCCAAGATATTAGGAAAATGCCCTTTTCTCTCCTTCAAATAGTACCATGGTATCTTTTGCATCTACCTGAGAGAACAAACAGTATATCAGTTTATTGTATCAGCTGAAAGATGGCATCTCTGTCAGCGCAACACTCCCTCTGTGCAGCTCTCGAATATCAATCTTAAGCCGAACCTCCTGATCCAGAGACAAGAGTGTTCCAAAACAGCCACAGCCAAAACATTGCATATCCTGCCAAATAAATCTGAACTTTATCTTTATGAGCAGTGGAGAGGGGAGATTAAGCTTCAGTTGGAGTATCTGGAATCAATGGCCTACATTTGCCATTTATATTTGCAGACTCAGGCTTCTCCCAAGAAGCTTTGCCATCCATTGTCTTCCTGGGTCGGGAATACAGCAGCTTCTTTCCCTTGTTACCTTTCTCAAAACGTAATGAAGGTCAGAGCACAGTTCACACAATACAGAGTCTGAGGCAATAGACCTTTAATTGCCACCTTAATCCCAGTGAACAGTGCAGAATTCTGCTCAATTTATACATCCTGTTTAGCAGTTTATTAATGATTATCACCCTGCTCCCTGGCTTGTCTCTAGTGGGAAATAAGATAATTAACATTTTATTCCAGAGATTAAGTTTGACATTTTTCACTGTCACTTGGAGTGCGCTATCTCTTAAGATTTGTTTTCCACAGCACAATCAACATTACCATTCTTACCTTCTTTGAATTTACAATCTATTTACCATCACATTGATGCTGATAGTCAGTGCATAAAGCTAGAACATTTCTCGTTCTCCTGAAATGACATCCCTCATTCCTCATTTTAAGTACCCTAAAATTCATTAAAATGACTCATTGTTACTTTTCTCTTTGACATAAATCTCAAAGGGAAAGAGCTCCTATTCTCGTTGCATTTTCCATGATAGTGCAGCACTTTCTGGCGTACGTTTGTTATTTTGGTGGATTTGCAACACTGAGAATAGCCATTTCTCTGCTACCTGCTAAAATGCACTCTGTGTACATGGCACCAGAGCAACAAGGGAGTGGCAAACCCATGTCACTGTAATCAGACATCAGAGTAAATACCATCGTTCGTGAGGGGTTACATTCCCACAAATTCTCATAAAGGGTGAAACCGTGAACATAGTGGGAGTGAATTTGATACATCCTGCTGTCCCAAAAGGTGGTGTTAGTCGGGTTTTTTTCTTTCTCACTGAAGGCACCAGCTGATAATCCTTTTGCCATTACACGCATTTATCTCTCTGATCAGTTCCCCCCCCTCCTTCCTCCTTATTTATTTTCTTTTGTTTTTTCATAACAGATAACCAAAAAGAAAAAGCACTCTCTGAGCCCCAGCCAATGCCTTTCATTCTATTACAGCAAGGGAGACGAGACAGCAGGCTTTCGAGTGCCTGGCCTCTCTCCCTCTCACTCCAAGTTATTGACAACATCACATTATTGTCCAGTTTGGAGACAACTCAATGCTTGATATCCCAGCATTTAACCCCTCTCCCCCTTTCACCCCTCTCCCCAACATTTAACAACAGTCGAACAGCAGGGTCCCATCCATTTGGCTGCCCTATTAAAACATCCTTCTCTCTGTTCTCTCTCTTTCTTTTTAATGAGTTCTTCCTTCACCCTCCATCACTACCCTTCACCCCAACACCCTCAAGTCAGGAGGATTGAAGGAGAAGTTGCTATCACTGCTGGCAATTGTGTGTACAAGGACTTTGGTACAGGTAAATAACATCATGAAAAAAAAGTTGAGAACTTCTACTGTACCCAGAAATTGGCTCCAAAGTTCAAATTGCAATTCCAAACTTCAATTTAATGGATAGGACTCAAACCCCCTCAGGGGTCCCACTGAATTTTCAGATGTTGCGTTGGCTCTTTGACAAGTCTAGGAGTTTTTGTAAAGGACCTAACCTTGAAAAATGTTCTGGAGCAACAAGTTAAATGATGTCGCTTGATAGAGGGCCACCATGTCAGTGAAATTGATGTCTGGCCTGGTGTTAAGTTTAAGATATGCAGTGGAAAACAAGTTTCGAAGATTGGAGAGATGTATGCTGTCACTCAAAATAAAACTGGCTAACTGTGTTCAGGACATAAGAACATAAGAAATAGGAGCAGGAGTAGGCCATCCAGCCCTTCAAGCCTGCCCCACCATTCAATAAGATCATGGCTGATCTGTCGTGTCTCAGTTCCACATTCCCGCTTTCTCCCCATAACCCTTAATCCCCTCGCTCATCAAAAACCCATCAACCCGTGTCTTAAAAATATTTAGTGAGGCAGCCTCCACCACCTCAACGGGCAGAGAATTCCAGAGATTCACCACCCTTTGAGTGAAGAAGTTCCTCCTCAACTCCATTCTAAACCGCCCCCCCTTTATCTTGAGGCTGTGCCCCCTAGTCCTACTGTCCTTTCTGAATGGGAAGAGCCTCTCCACCTCTATCCTATCCATCCCATTCATCATCTTATACGTCTCAATGAGATATCCCCTCATTCTTCTAAACTCTAACGAGTACAAGCCTAGTTTATTCAGCCTCTCCTCATAGCTCAGCCCCCTCAACTCCGGTATCAGCCTAGTAAACCTCCTCTGCACTCCCTCCAAGGCCAAAATATCCTTGCGTAAGTACGGCGCCCAAAACTGCACACAGTACTCCAGCTGCGGCCTCACCAGTGCCCTATACAGCCGCAGCAAGACCTCCCTACTTTTATATTCAATCCCCCTCGCTATGAAGGCCAGCATCCCATTTGCCTTCCTGACCACCTGCTGCACCTGCAGGCTGGGTTTTTGCGACTCATGCACAAGGACCCCGAGGTCCCTCTGCACTGTCGCCTGCTGCAGTTTTTCGCCACGTAAGTAATAGTCCTTCCTACCATTATTCCTACCAAAGTGGACCACCTCGCACTTGCCAACATTAAATTCCATTTGCCATTTCCTGGCCCATTCATCCAGCCTATCTAGATCCTTCTGCAGACTCTCCACACCCTCCGCACAATTTGCCATTCCACCAATCTTGGTGTCATCAGCAAATTTCGACACCATACACTCGGTTCCCTCCTCCAGATCATCTATATAAATGGTAAAAAGCTGAGGCCCCAGCACCGACCCCTGGGGCACTCCACTAGTCACCAACCGCCAATCCGAATAGCACCCATTGACCCCCACTCTCTGCCTCCTATTTGGCAGCCAATCCTCTATCCACGCTAACACCCTACCCCCAACTCCATGCCCCCTTACCTTCTGCAATAACCTCTTGTGAGGTACCTTGTCAAACGCCTTCTGAAAATCAAGAAAGACCACATCCACCGGCTCTCCTCTATCCACTGCCCTAGACACATCCTCATAGAACTCCAATAAATTTGTCAGACATGACTTCCCCTTAACGAAACCGTGCTGCGTCTGCTCTATCAAGCAGTTCCCCTCAAGGACAGCATCTCCAACGGTGCTGCACTCAATTCCTGGCCTTCCGAATCTTTAATTTTGGTAGTGAGGAAGAGTTGGGAAAGAATAGGCAGGAATACAAGCTCTGCTTTCCTCTTCAGACAACTAGAGGCCAGAACAAAGAGTGTTACCATGTGTCTTTTAGCTTCTGTTCTTAGTTGTTAACTTTCTTTTCTTTGTCATGATCATCTCCTTAATGAGCTTTTTTTGGATAGCATTCAGTGAGGTGGTTATCTTGGTGATTTTAAAATATTCATTCCCAAAATCGTGAAATATGCTTTTTTATGTAGCTATTACCATCAACTTTCTTATCAGTCAGAACCTGTAGTGAATTATTAACTTTGAGATCTCAGGGGCTTTTGGGAGGGCAGGGGGGTGCGGGCGATCGCTAGAATAATTATGTACTAAAATAGAAAACAATGTCATCTGTCTGCTGAAACTATGCTGAAAATTGGCATCAAACAAAGCACCAGTACAATGCCAACTCATGATTTATTTGTGAGACCAAAGCATCTTTGCAAATTGGTAGACTTGAAAAATCGCCTTCCCTCTCTCCACAATCCCCAATCGTGAAAATTACATTGAAATTGTAACAAAGAATATCATTCATTCACAATTGCTTAAAATTGTCCAAAAGTTTAATCTGTTCTTATTATAAATTGATGGTGTCTTGCTATTGAAATAATGAGTTATGCTCTATCGTTCGTTATTCAATAGCTGGAGCTGGGATAATCTGTATCATTATTTGTGATGGCTCAGATATCTCCATATAGACAGGCGCAGTGAATGCAGAATAGAGAGCGGAATACTGATAAATGTTTTCTTGAATAAAATAATTGAAAGAAGACAGAGAGAATCTGGGAGAAGCTGAGGAAAGGGTGCAGTGACATTACCTTGTATTTGTTATGGTTTCATTATACCCACAGGCACCGTGAAAGAAGAACTGAAGATCATTTTACAATCAACGAACATGCGATATGTGCCTGAGAAAACTTCAGATATCCATAAAGGCTTCAGATCCCGTCTATCAAAACAAAGAAGAATCAAAAACTACCAGCCAGCATCACCAATAATATTTTTCAACCAATTTAAATTCAATACGCGGAGCGTGTGCTTTAGTGAAGCTTTTCACAGTCACTTTATCCTGGTAGGTAAATCTATTAAACTGCCTGCAGTATAAGTAACATCTGTACGTGGCACTGTGATAGACATTTTCAATACTAATGGTCTCACGTCTTTTGTGTCACACACTCTGGCATGCTAAACAACTCTGGCAGCAGGAGTAATTGTACCTGTACTTTTAAATGATATAATTTAGTTGTTTACTGCTAACGTCTGCTAGAATATAAGGAGAAAAAACTCTCATTGGACTCAGAGTTCTCCACCTAAAGCTGGTCCTTCCGAATTGAACTGAGTATCCTTTTGGAAGAACTGTGAGCCTTTACAATCCCAATGCCCACTAGCACATTCCAGTACTATGATTTTCCTTCATCAAAAATGTAACAATGCAAATAAGGCCTTTCTCTAAAATGCTTTCCCAACATATGAGCATACAAATTAATAGCAAGAGTTGACCACTTGGCCTCTCAAACCTGCTCTACCATTCAATAAGATCATGGCTGATCTAATTGTAATCTGAACCTCACATTGCTGTCTACCCCCAATAATTTTTCACCCCAGTATTGATCAAGAATCTATCTAGCTCTGTCTTAAAAATATTCAAAGATCCTGCTTCCGCTGCCTTTTGCTAAAGAGTTCCAGAGACTTACAACATTCTGACAGGAAGAAATTCCCCTCATCTCTGTCTTAAAATGAGTGACCTCTTGTTTTTAAACATGATCCCTAATTCAAGGGCAGCACGGTGGCACAGTGGTTAGCACTGCTGCCTCACAATTACAGGGCTCAATTCCTTGCTTGGGTCATTGTCTGTGCAGAATTTGCTCGTTCTCCTTGCGCCTGTGTGGGTTTCCTCTGAGTGTTCCAGTTCCTCCCACAGTCCAAAAAATGTACTAGTTTTGTGCTTTAGCTATGCTAAATTCTCCCTCAGTGTACCCAGAGTGTGGCAACTAGGGGATTTTCACAGCATCTTCATTGCACTATTAATGTAGGCACTAATAAATATAAGTTTAAACCTTAAACATTCTCTGACAAGAGAAAACATCTTCTCCTCATCCACTTTGTCAATACCATTCAGGAGCAAATGGCCTCTTTCCGCACTGTGGGGTTTCTATGATTTCTTTAAATAAAGAAACCAATACAGTACACAATACTCTTTGTTAAGATTGTACTATAGGCCCCCAAATAGTCAGCAGGAAACTGAGGAGCAAATATGGAAGAAGATTGCAGAAAAATAGCATGGTAATAGTAGGGAAATTAACTTTTCCAACATTGACTGGGACAGACATAGTTTTAGGGACTTGGATGGAGAGAAATTTGTTGACTATATTCAGGAGGAATTTTTCATACAGAATGTGAATGGCCTGACTGGAGAGAGAGCAAAACTTGACCTCCTCTTGGGAAACAAGGAAGGGCAGGTGACTGAAGTGTTCATGAGGGATCACTTTGGGACCCATGATCATAATTCCACTAGTTTTAAGACAGCTATGGAGAATGATAGGTCTAGCCTAAAAGTTAAAATTCTAAATTGGAACATGGCTAATCTTGATAGTATTAGGCAGGAACTTTCAAAAGTTAATTGGGAGAGTGTATTGGTAGGCAAAGGGTGGCTGGTAAGTGGGAAGCTTTCAAATGTGTGTCAACCAGGGTTCAGGGTAAGCACATTCCTTTTAGAATGAAAGGCAAGGCAGGTAGAAGTAGGGAACCCTGGGTGACTCAGGGTATTGAGGCCCTGGTCAAGAAATGTTTCACCAAGAAGGCCCACATTGTTTCCTCCAGGTGCTCTGGTTTCCTCCTGCAGTCCAAAGATATGTGGGTTAGGCTGATTGGCAATGCTGAATTGCCCCTTGATGTCAGGGGGATTAGCAGGGTAAATATGTGGGGTTACAGGGATCTCCGCTTCACTCACTGATCTCCGCACAGGCGTCGCCAGCCATTTCCGAAGCGGATAACCCATACACCCTACGAGCCACCCTCGCATCCTGGAGTCCTCCTCAAATGCTTGCGGGATGTCCAAGCTCCTTATAATGAAACTGTCATGCACGCTGTCATGCATGTGAGGTTATCCACTTTGGCAGGAATAATAGTAGGAGGGATTACTATTTAAAGGGCGAAAAGCTGCAGCATGCTACGGTGCAGAGGGACCTGGGGGTCCTTGTGCATGAGTCGCAAAAACCCAGTCTGCAGGTGCAGCAGGTGGTCAGGAAGGCAAATGGGATGTTGGCCTTCATAGCGAGGGGGATTGAATATAAAAGTAGGGAGGTCTTGCTGCAGCTGTATAGGGCACTGGTGAGGCCACAGCTGGAGTACTGTGTGCAGTTTTGGTCGCCGCACTTGCGCAAGGATATTTTGGTCTTGGAGGGAGTGCAGAGGAGGTTCACTAGGCTGATACCAGAGATGAGTGAGTTGGACTATGAAGAGAGACTAAGTAGACTGGGTCTGTACTCGTTGGAGTTTAGAAGGGTGAGGGGGGTTCTTATAGAGACGTATAAGATAATGAAAGGGATGGATAGGATAGAGGTAGAGAGATTCTTCCTGCTCAGAAAGGACAGCAGGACTAGAGGGCACAGCCTCAAGATAAGAGGGGGGCAGTTTAGAACGGAGATGAGGAGGAATTTCTTCACTCAAAGGGTGGTGAATCTCTGGAATTCTCTGCCCGTTGAAGTGGTGGAGGCTACCTCGCTAAATATATTTAAGACACGGGTAGATAGGTTTTTGGTAGGCAAGGGAATTAAGGCTTATGGGGAGAGGGCGGGAAAGTGGAACTGAGCCACTTCAGATCAGCTATGATCTTATTGAATGGCGGGGCATGCTCGTAGGGTTAGATGGCCTACTCCTGCTTCTATTTCTTATGTTCTTACGCTGCCTGGACCTCTGGCGCAGATGTGCATAGTGGTTATATTGTGTTCACACACAATTTATACAGTCAGGGAGTGGAAACCCTTCCTATTAAAAATCATCATGGATTCTATAGGGAGGCCCTGAGGATGACATGGGTGCAGTCGACTGCCCCCTGCACATTCGGCATCCCCGCAATGGCAGCGAGCTTCCTGATGGGCCTGGTCCACCTTGAATTTGGCGTACTGCCCAGCACAGGCATACAGGGCTTCAGCGACCTGCTTGGTGACCTTTATTAGTGAGATTTTGAACCTTCAGAAACACTTGTTGGAAATGTTAAAATTAAAATTGGTGTTAAAATGTCCCTCATTTTCATGTGATAACTGTCAACTTGCTGTAACAAGGACCAACACATGATTATGAGCATAGCATCCCTACAGTGCAGAAAGAGGTCATTCAGCCCATTGAGTCTGCATTGACTCTCTAAAAGAGCACCTTTACCAGGCCCTCCTCTCCGCCCTATCCCACAACCCAGCATGTTTACCAGAGCCAATCCACTTAACCTGCACATCTTTGGACTGTAGGGAGAAACCGGAGCACCCGGAGGAAACCCACGCAGACATAGGAAGAACGTGCAAACTCCACACAGACAGTCATCCAAGGCCGGAATTAAACCCGGGTCCCTGGTGCTGTGAGGCAGCAGTGCTAACCACTGCGCTGCACTACCTTGCAGGGTTGAGGAAGGTGATGAATAACCTCAGCCGGTTTGCCATTAGAGTGGTGGTAATCAACTCCCCATGATGGTAATCGAGTTTGTGTGAAAATGGCTATGCTATCTCCAGTCAGCAGATTACTCACACACTCAACCCAAATCTTAAAAGCGGGGAGGATATTGAAGGCATGGTGTGGTCAAGTTTGAGATGTTTATCCTTCCCACCTGTACACACCTGACATTAGGTGGTTAAAATTTCAGGCTCAATCTGCTTCTGGATGATTCACACTTCAAAAACATGCACAATTCTGCAAATGCATTTTCATCCTAACTTATTATTCCTTTTGGTTTTTAAGATCTCCAAGCTGATAAAGATCCTTTCTCGCTTTTTTAGTTCATTAGTCAAGCAACATATTCGTTTGAGAGAGTTCTGATGCATGCAGGCATGAGGTAACTATAATAAAGCTTAGAACATAAAAGTACTCATGATTTGATAAAATCAGTGTAATTATAATCAATGCAGCTGCAGGTAAAGCCATGTGATTAGTGGGTCGCTTTAATCTTCTTTCTGGAAGACACAGATGAATTATGCGCTGCCATTATTAAATTGTGCAGCTTGTAGATCTGCTGTTACATTTGTAATTTGCCCTAAAGGGAAGTCTGTTTTAAATATTGTATCTAACTACAGTTTAATGCAAGAAAATATAGGAGTCAAAAAGGTCATCGACTGATCAAGCTTTCACTTTCCTTTGGAACATATACACTTTTTCAGATCACATGCTCTGAGGATAGAATCACAATTAAAACTATTTAAAAACAAATGACTCATATTCTTCCTATTCCTTAACATAATTCAGGATATCAATCTAGAACTGTGTTAAAGATGAGTGGAGACATGAAGAGTGTTTTGTGGAATAACTGATTATCTGTACCTACATTTATTCCCACTTGAGAAGACGGTGGCATACTGGTAACAGCCCTAGATTTGTAATCCAAATACCCAGACAGACTTTCAAGTGGTGTGCGTTCAAATCTCACCACGCAATTAATAACGTGTCTGCAATCGAAAGATAGACTCAGTGATGCCGACAGTGAAACTATCATCAATTATTGTAATGACCCATCTGGCTCACTAATGTCCCTCAGGGAAAGGAAACCTGTTGTCCTTCCCTGGGGTCTGGCCTACATGTGAATCTAGACCCCAGCAGATGTAGTTGAGATTTAACTGCCCTCTTAAATGAATAGGCAACAAATGCTGGCGTTGCCAGAGATGCCTACATGCCATGAAAGAATAAATTAAGATTCAATCCCACTCTTCAAAAAAATGCATTTGCATGTCCTGTTTATTTGAGAGAAGGTGTGTATTTGAGTTCCCCTCAGATGATATAGTACAGAAACGGCAAGGGGGGATGGGGGACACTTTCCACTCTTGCTTTCAGAGGATTAACGGCGGGTGTGAGAAATGCTATGGAAGTCCTAAAGGTTTACACCAGCGGGATATCCCGTTCTGATTGTCCCAGTAACCCATCAATGACATAACGGGAAACCCAATGTCGGGATCTGTATTGGAATGTACCTAAATGTCATTATCAAGCCTTCAAGCCTGTTGATTCCTGTACACATCCCATTAGGTTGTTTATTCACGTTGGTGTGAGGGTACACCAGAGGAGGTGGGAAGTCTTCCAATGGTGGGGGAGGCGGGGGGGGGGAGGGGGGGGGGGGCGGGGGTGGTGCGGTGATGGTACCCATTATATTCCATTGCCGGGGGTACTATTTTTGTTTTTTGGATGGGGGTCCCTTTAAAAGCAGTGCTCCAATCTTTTACAAATAAATCTGTCGATTGAACACGCTCTGCTGGTGTGACATTGCGGGACCTGCCCCTTAATTTTTTTTCTAAGTCCCTGTAATTGCGATGGAAAAAGCTGTCCTTGGGGCCAGCGGCTTTCATGCAATTTTTGTCATCTTCTGCACTGCTCTGTCTAAACATGAGAAAATTCTGCCCAGGTATTGTCACTCTCTGGGAGAGCCCAGTGAGTAAATGCACAGTTTGATGCGGCCATTTCTTTATCTAAAAGAGATAAAATGTGAAACTTGTCACCACAGGAGGCAGTTGACCAGTGTAGATGCATTTAAGGGGAAGCTAAATAAGTACATGGGGGAAAGATATTGAAGGCTATTGTGATAGACTTAGATGAAGAGGGGTGGGTGAATATTCTTGTGGATCATAAACATGAGTAGGGTGAATGGGCTGTTTCTGTGTTACACATTGTAGACTGAGTGAGAATGTGATGATGTGGCCACATAAGAAAGAGGTCATGTGATGGGAGTGCAGGAGTTATCCCTGTGAGTGTAAACAGAGCACAAGTGGTGACGTAGTTGGTAAGCTAATGTATAAAATACTCTTTGTTGAAGGTCCTTGATGTTAGTGATTTGGGAATCCACAACAGTTACATAGTGTCAGCAGGATGGCACATGGACTTCTCCACAATGATCCACTTGTCTCTGATGAAAATATTGTGGATAGTTGGGAAAAGGGAAGCAGTGGTGTATTGACTACAGCGCTACAAGTCAAAAAAGGTACAACTGTTTGTTTTCCAGACACAGGAGAAAGAAGAGGCCCCTGACATGATCCTAAAAATATTCAAGAATATCTGTCTCCTGTTGAAAGAACGTAATCCTCAATAGACATGCATCCAATTCAACAAACCAAAGAATGAATCAACCAATTCAATCTTACATGACTTCTCTGAAGATATTGGCAAAGAAATGTGCATTTGGAACTCTCACTGATGAACTAATCAGGGATCGAATAGCTTGTGGAATTCATTGAGATTTAGTACGCAAGCAGCTGCTATGAGAAAAAGAGCTACTGTCACAAGCAAGTATCTGTATGTTCAGTAAGTAATCTCACAATACCAAGACTACTTACTATGCTTACCCCAGTCCAACGCTGGCAACTCCACATCATATCTGTGTGTTAAATGAACAATCAAAAAAAAAGCAGAGATTTTAGTTGGGAAATATTCACAATATAGGGGCACCATGCTCTAACTGCAGTTGTCAGCACTCTCAGCCGAAAAAGATTAGTCAAGGCACAAATCAATTCCTGTCTCCCAGATTACCTGGATGCACTACTGTTAACCTATCATTGCAAGAGGTCCACAGCAGACGCCATTTCCCTGGCCCTACATTCAACCCTGGAACACCTGGATAACAAAGACACTTACGTCAGACTGTTATTCATAGACTACAGTTCAGTCTTTAACATCATTATTCCTATGAGCTCATCCCCGAATTTTGTGGCCTGGGGCTCAGCTTCTCCCTCTGCAACTGGGTCATCGGCTTCCTAATCCACAGACCACAATCAGTAAGGAGGGGAAACAACACCCTTCTCATCCTCAACACTGATGCTTTGCAAGGCTGTGTCCTCAGCCCCTTACTATACACCTAACACCGTATGGCCAAATTTGCTTACAACTTGATTTTCAAGTTTGCTGATGACACCGCTGATGTGGGTCGGATCTCAAACAATGGTGAAACACAGTTCAGGAAAGAGATAGGGACTTTAGTAAACTGGGGCGATGACAATAATCTCTCCCTCAATGTCAACAAAACAAATGAGATAGTCATCGATTTCAGGAAGCGTAGTGGAGGGCATGCCCCTAGGTACATCAATGGGGGTGAAGTAGAAATGGCCAAGAGTTTCAGCTTTTTAAGTGTCCAGATCACCAGCAACCTGTCCTGGTCACCAGCAACCTGTCCTGGTCCCTCAATGCGGATGCTATAGTTAAGAAAGCCCACCAATGCCTCTACTTCCTCAGGAGACTAAGTAAATTTGGCATGTCAAATACAACTCTTACCAACTCTACAGATGCACCACAGAAAACGTTCTTTCTGGTTGTATTACAACTTGGTCTGGATCCTGCTTTGTCCAAGACTGCAATAAACTACAAAGGGTCATGAACAAAGCCCAGTGCATCACTCAAACTAGCCTCCCATCTATTGACACTGTCTACACATCCCTGTACCTTGGAAAAGCAACCAGCATAATCAAGGACACCACACACCCCAGACATCCTCTCTTCCACCTGTCTCCATCAGGAGAAAGATATAGTTGTCTGAGAACATGTACAACTGACTCAAAAACAGCTTCTTCCCTGCTGCTATCGGACTGTTGAATAGACCTACCTCACATTAAGTCAATCTTTCTCTACACCCTAGCTATGATGGTAACATTACATTTTGCACTGTCTCCTTTCCTTCTCTATGGATGATGTGTTTTGTCTATTTAGCATACAATATTTTCACTGTATACTAATATTTGTGACAATAATAAAGCAAATCAAATGGAACAGTTTGTTTTGTACATGGTAAAAGATGTAACAAATGTGGAAAATTGAATCACTTTGCTAAGTGCTTCAGATCAAAACCATGGCAGTCCAACCCTGCCATCAGCAACATAGCAGCTGGTTGAATTTCCACAGGTAGGAGCGTCAGTAAGGTGTATGAATTGGAGTTCAGCCAAAGCAGCAAAGCTACAGAGCTTCCAACAACACCCTATTGCAAGAGTGTAGAGACCGTCACAGAAAAGGGTGATACCCTCAACATAATTGGAGATAATTCAGCAAGACTGAAGATAAAAATTGACACTGGACCAAAATATTATTTAACCAAATGTTATGAGAACTAGATCTGTAATCAGCACCAGACCCCAGCATCCAGGCAGACCACATGGCTTATTGTGGACAAACCATCCGCACCAAAGGCAAAGCTACCCTCTACTGCAACCAGGGCCATTTCAAGTTTCGTAATGGTTGACCAGAATGTAAATCCACTACTTGGTCTTCAGGACTACATTGCACTGGGGCTCATTAAACTTGGCCCAGTAATGCATTTTCTACATCCCCAAGCTTCAGAGGTGATATCTTATAGAGACCTCTTCAACTGTGACAGCATTGGTAAACTAATTGAGATTAGATAACCTGGTACCATCAACAGTCTGAGAATACCAATAGCCATGAAGCAGAAATCAGTGAATAAATTGCATTGGCTGACAATACCAGCTGTCATAATTCCTATAGTCATGATGTGGAGATGCCGGCGTTGGACTGGGGTAAATACAGTAAGAAGTCTCACAACACCAGGTTAAAGTCCAACAGGTTTATTTGGTAATAAATGACAGTAGCTTTTGGAGTTCACCCCGAAACCTGACAAAGGAGCAAACCCTAAAAGCTAGTGGTATTTACTACCAAATAAACCTGTTGGACTTTAACCTGGTGTTGTGAGACTTTTTACTATAATTCCTATAGACAGAATAGAATCCATAGATTGCCTACAGCACTAAAGGAGGCCATTCAGCCCATCACATCTTCACCATCTCCAAAAGAGCAGATTACTCAGGCCCATCCCCATACCCTATCCCTGTAACTCTGTGCATTTACCATGGCCATTCCACATAACCTACTTATCTTTGGGGCAATTTAGCATGGCCATACACCTAATCTGCACATCTTTGGAGTATAGGACAAAACTGGAGCGCTCAGAGGAAACACACAAGGACATGGAAAGAATATGCAAACTCAACACAGACAGTCACCCTAGGTGGGAATCGAGCCTGGGTCCCTGGCACTGTAAGGCAGCAGTGTTAACCACTGTGCCGCTGTATCACCCCATGGATTTCAGCAATGGTGGTTGCAGTAAAGAAACATGGCATAGTCATAATATGCATTGACCCAGTGCACTTGGACAAGATCCCACTTATCACCCAATGAAGACATTGGAACAGGTAAAAGCAGACATATCAAATGTTCAGCATTCTTGATACAAATGCACATTCTGGCAAATCCCATTAGATGACGAATCCTTGAAAATTACCAAATTTATAGATGCCCAATGAAATCTCCATTGGTTCTGGAAGTTAAAAAGTTCAGATTGAAGTTTTATAGTTTGGAAGTTAAATTGTGTGGAAGTTGAAGTGATCAAATTAAAAAAAAACATGCTTTCTCTGTACAACAGTGGAAAATGTTTATCAGCTTACTAACCTTCGAAAGGAATCAGTCTCTGCTATTTCTTCACAGGCCCTCATAACATTTTCTTTCTTTGGCCTTCACCAGTGGGTGAACAAGACCAGATTTTTTTCCACAAGTAATACCAAAGGCAAGATATGGAGATATGCTATGCAGATAAAGGATTAGCAGAAGTCAATTTTTTATCGGATGAGAAAGAGTGAAAAGCCAGGATTTAATTGGCAAATAGGTGTGTCAAAGAAAGATGTGAAAAATCTCTTGTTCCTGATTTGCTGTAATTGACTATAACTGCTGAGCTGTTTCTCTGTAACTTCAGAACTGCTCCGGTCATCCCACATTGGCCGTGGAGCGTTCTTCTTGTGCATAAGTAATTAAAGACCTTGCATTGGATGCATGGTGTCCAGCGCTGTTTGTGTAAGGAGTCAACTGAGTGCCTTTAACTGCTGTTACCCAAAGGAATTCTAACATGGCAGCCCCAACATCTACCCTGAGGTGGAGGCAGCCTGCTGACTGCTATGTCCTGCTGACTCTGATGATTTTGGCAGGTATCCTCTGGGGGTCCAAAACCTTGAGAGATCTAGAGGGTCTCCTGCAAAGATGTGGGTGCGCTCTCCTCAGTCTGACCGACTTGAGGCAATTAAGTCACTGGAGGGAGAAGGTTGAGTGACAGGGCAACTAGAGTGTCTTGGGATGAAGCCTCCAGGATGCCTTCATGGCTAGCACTCATCCTCCCTATGGATGCCCAACACCACTTCCTGGAATCCTTGAGCAGAAGGTATACTTGGAGAGAGGTCAAGGTGCCTTGACACCCTCTCACTTTGCCATTAAGAGCCATTTATGCTCTGCTAAACCTGATTCTCCAAGGTGGCCACCACCCTTTCCATAGAGGCAGACAAGCACTTTCCTGCCGGAGACATGACAACAGATACAATTTGGATGGACTCCTCCAGCCATCATACAAGTCTGCACATATAGTATCTCTGCTTCATGTTTCCCTGCCTCTCTCTGTGTCTCCAATATGTCTCTTATGGCCAAATCCAGAGTCTCGCCAACTGCATGGGGCTCAGCACATAGCTGGTCTCCAGCAGTCTGCCCAGTGTCAGGCACCTCAGTTGGAACTTCTTCCATGAGCTGTGGACCCATGTGATGTGACCTGGTGATGTGCTCATCAGATTGTGACCTTGAACATTCTCTAGAACATTCACTCATCGAGGTGAATGTCTGCGCTGATGGAGATGAACGTCATGTTGGTGCATCTTCTGAGGATTCTGACTCATCAGCCTCAGAGGTGATTCTCGAGGTGAAGCTGATGGTCGAGGTGGAGGTGCAGCTGGGAGCAAGCTGCCAGCTCTTCTGTTCGCCCACATCTCTGGCTGAGATTTGATCTCTCTGCAAGGAACTGCATTGCAGAACAAAAAGAATGAGCTGATGAACATGCTCACTTCCTTCTCTGTAAAATTAGTCCTGTGTATCCATCTGTTAACAACAGATTATCATGTCAGCTGTCTTTATAAGTTAACACAATGACATCTCCAGAGGGATGTGTGTCACGTAATCCAGTTTTCATTTCACTTTTGCTGTTGAGCAGAGCACTCACGGACAGCTCTGCTATTGGTGTGTCTTCAAGTTTTCTCTCTTGATGTAGCTGTTCTCGTGCCAATAATTAATAAATGAACTCACACCATGTTTACCTAATCCCTTATGAGTGATTGATGCCTTTATATCATGAGGAAAACAAGAGACTGGAGCCATTCACACTGAATTACTATGAGATTCCTGCCTCTCCATCTGTGCAGGCTAAGTCTTGGACCTCCCTGACAAGTTCAGCAGCCTTGTTAAGGATCCTGATATCTGGAACTCCTCCTCTGGGAATGCTTGAGCGATTGTGTATGCTTTTGTCCCACAGACTGCCAGATGCCACTTGCTCTTGCAGAGCACAGGATATCATTCATCTTCTTCCTACACTGAATCCTGACACTGGTGTGGGCCCTACTAAGAACATAAGAAATAGGAGCAGGAGTAGGCCATCTAGCCCCTCGAGCCTGCCCTGCCATTCAATAAGATCATGGCTGATCTGTCGCTGCTCAGTTCCACATTCCCGCCCTCTCCCCATAACCCTTAATCCCCTCGCCTATCAAAAACCTATCAACCCGCGTCTTAAATATATTGAGCGAGGCAGCCTCCACCACCTCAATGGGCAGAGAATTCCAGAGATTCACCACCCTTTGAGTGAAGAAATTCTTCCTCAACTCCGTTCTAAACCGCACCCCCCTTTATCTTGAGGCTGTGCCCCCTAGTCCTAATGTCCTTTCTGAGCGGAAAGACCCTCTCCACCTCTATCCTATCCATCCCATTCATTATCTTATATGTCTCAATGAGATCTCCCCTCATTCTTCTAAACTCTAACAAGTACAAGCCTAGTTTATTCAGCCAGTCCTCATAGCTCAACCCCCTCAACTCCGGTATCAGCCTAGTAAACCTCCTCTGCACTCCCTCCAAGGCCAAAATATCCTTGCGTAAGTGCGGCGACCAAAACTGCACACAGTACTCCAGCTGCGGCCTCACCAGTGCCCTGTACAGCTGCAGCAAGACCTCCCTACTTTTATATTCAATCCCCCTCACTATGAAGGCCAGCATCCCATTCGCCTTCCTGACCACCTGCTGCACCTGCAGGCTGGGTTTTTGAGACTCATGCACAAGGACCCCGAGGTCCCTCTGCACCATCGCCTGCTGCAGTTTTTTGCCACGTAAGTAATAGTCCTTCCTACCATTCTTCCTACCAAAGTAGACCACCTCGCACTTGCCAACATTAAATTCCATTTGCCAGTTCCTGGCCCATTCACCCAGCCTATCTAGAACCTTCTGCAGACTCTCCACACCCTCCGCACAATTTGCCGTTCCACCAATCTTGGTGTCATCAGCAAATTTCGACACCATACACTCGGTTTCCTCCTCCAGATCATCTATATAAATGTTAATAGCTGAGGCCCCAGCACCGACCCCTGGGGCACTCCACTAGTCACCAACCGCCAATCCGAATAGCACCCATTGACCCCCACTCTCTGCCTCCTATTTGGCAGCCAATCCTCTATCCACGCTAACACCCTACCCCCAACTCCATGCCCCCTGACCTTCTGCAATAACCTCTTGTGAGGCACCTTGTCAAACGCCTTCTGAAAATCAAGAAAGACCACATCCACCGGCTCTCCTCTATCCACCGCCCGAGACACATCCTCATAGAACTCCAATAAATTCGTCAGACACGACTTCCCCTTAACGAAACCGTGCTGCGTCTGCTCTATCAAACAATTCCCCTCAAGATGCCTCGCTATTTTCTCCTTGATCACAGATTCCAACATTTTACCTACAACAGACGTTAAACTAACCGGCCTATAATTCCCTGCCTTTTGCCTGCCACCCTTCTTAAACAATGGTGTAACATTAGCCATTTTCCAATCTTCCGGCACTTCCCCGGAATCCAGCAACGTTTGGAAAATAATCACCAAGGCATCCACTATCACCTCCGCCATTTCTTTCAGAACCCTTGGATGCATTCCATCCGGTCCTGGGGACTTGTCCACAATCAGTCCCTCCAGTCTGTCGAGCACCGCCTCTCTAGTAACAATAATGTCATTCAGGCCCTCCACTCCTACCAGCTTTCCATCGCTAACAGCCGGCAAATTATTCACGTCCTCCTCCGTGAAGACCGAAACAAAAATGTTATTCAAGGCCTCAGCCATTTCCCCATCCCCTACCACTAAGTCCCCCCTCTCATCCTCTAAGGGTCCAACGTTCACCCTAGCCAGCCTCTTCCTTTTTATGTATTTATAAAAACTCTTGCTATCCTTTTTTATATTAAGCGCTAGCCCAGCTTCATAGTTTATCCCACCCTTCTTTATCAACTTCTTTGTCATTCTTTGTTGACATTTAAACCTCTCCCAATCCTCTTCTCACCCACTACTCTTAGCTACTCTAAACGCATCCGCTTTTAATTTAACACTTTTCTTTACCTCCTTTGTTATCCACGGCTGATTATCTCTCCTCCTACGATCCCTTTTAACCATCGGAATAAATTTCTGCTGAGCACCAAGAAAGATCTCCTTAAAGATCCTCCACTGTTCCTCAGCAGACCTACCCCCCAACGCGCTCTCCCAGTCAACATTCGCCAATTCCTCTCTCATCCTACCATACTCCCCTCTGTTCAAACAAAGGACACATGTCCGGGAACCCACTTTCTCCTCCTCCATCTGCATCAGAAACTCCACCATACAATGATCACTCTTCCCAAGAGGATCCTTCACCACAAGTTCCCCAATTCTACCCGCCTCATTACATAACACCAGATCCAAGATAGCTCGCTCCCTCGTTGGCTCCAACACACACTGTTCAAGGAAACTATCCCGGCAGCATTCCAAGATCTCTTCCTCAAGCCCACCGCGTCCAACATGGGTCGACCAATCAATATGTAGATTGAAATCCCCCATAATTACTGCCGTTCCATTCCTGCACGCTGCACTTATTTGCGCGTTAACAGCACGCCCCACCTCCAGATCATTATTTGGGGGCCTATAAACGACACCCACCAGCGTCTTCCTCCCTTTGCTGTTTCTAATCTCCACCCACAACAATTCCACTTTCTGCTCTTTGGTTCCTATATCATCCCTTGCTACCACCATGATGCTATCCTTAATCAGCAGAGCTACACACGCCACTTTTTCCTCCTTCCTAAACACTTGATACCCCTGGACATTCAGCTCCCAGTCCCTGTCACCTTGCAGCCACGTCTCTGTAATGGCCACCAGATCATATCCATTTGTGCTGATCTGCGCCACCAGCTCATCCACTTTATTCCGAATGCTTCGTGCATTCAGATACAGCGCTTTCAACCCAGCCTTCACCTGTACCCCATTTGCCAGAACGCCACCAACCATACTCCCTTTATTATTGGGACATCCTTGGCCTCCCCCCTTACCTGTACCCTCTCCTTTACTTTAGACCCCATAACGTCACCTACCCTTGCGCCCTCCCCCCCCCCCCGACTAATTAGTTTAAAGCCCTAACTACAGTCCTATTTACACGATTAGCCAGGACTCTGGTCCCAGCACGGTTCAGACCAACCCCATCCCACCTGAACAGGTCCCACCTACCCCAATACTGATGCCAATGCCCCATAAATTCAAATCCATTCCTCCCACACCAATCCCTGAGCCACCCATTCACTTCCTTAATCTTATCAACCCTACGCCCGTCTGCACTCGGTTCAGGCAGTAGTCCGGAGATAACCACCTTGTCGGTTCTACTTTTTAATTCCATTCCCAGCTTTTCATACTCCCTCCCCAGATCCTCAGATCCTCCCCATTACACTGCAGGGCAGTGCCCTGCAGTGTAACCTCCATCCAGGTCACCTTGATCAAAGGGGAAAGCCTCCTACTGCCATCCCTGAGAAACAGGACCTCACGCCTTTCCAGGACAGCCTAGGGGACAACCTGGAGTGCAGCATGGCTGAGCCATTGGACCACATGTTGTCTGTTTGCCCATATCTAGCTGACAGGAGATAGAGAAGTCTGGCTGCAATCTTGGTGTCCACTCAGACAAACTTGAGGTGAGTCAATGCTGGTCTGGGTAGCCTTTAAATATGATGTCCAGGCCTTCAAGCCCACGTACGGACTTCATGCCTGTGCTGCCGCAAGGTTCACCATGCTCCTTGCATGCATATCTAATGAGCTGACAAGCACAAAATCATGTGAGGCTGGTTATCCCATCCCCAGCAGAAGTCCCTTTCATTTCCACTTCTGTCATCCAATTTATAATCCAGAACAGAAGATTCTTCCCATTTTCCACCTTGAGCCCACAATGTGAGCTCCGAGTACTTCAATACTAGACACAGCATAGGTACACTCTTCCCCAAAATAGCAAAGTGCCTCAATTTCAAAGAATTATGTGTTCTTGCTACAGTATTGAGAATTCCTGCTCATGCAATCCTTAAAGCAGCAGAGAAAAGACTTTCACTCCATCTATTAGAGCTTGAGTGGAATATAGCCTGCATGCTAACACATGCTACCACCAAATCTGCTTTCCAACTCCTGTACAAATGAACTAATCAGCGTAACTGCAATTTAATTAGATGAATTATTTCACCAAGCATACTTATGGAACAATTCCCACGTCTCATTTTCCGCAGGCCTGATCAAATATGATTACATCAGCTCTGATGATGGAGCAAATCGCTGAAGAAATCAAATAATTTTATTTTAAGGCTTCCTCAAGAAGCTCTTCAAAATCAGAACTCTTCATACAAACTAATGCATCTGGGATTGTGGCCTACATTTGTGTTTCTAGTTCAGCAATGTATTAGTCGACATTGAAAGCAACAAAGAAGTATTATAAATGTGGAAAGTTGCAAAGATATTTTCCATTTTGATTAGAACAACTAATTAGATTTGCCATGCCCAGTAAAGGCAGGTCCTATCCATACCCGTAACCATAGACTGCATTCAGCAATTAATTTTCTGAAACTGTCTTTTCTTTAAAACTGGACACTAAAGAAGATTTAAAGATGGCTGCCAGGGGTCAAATTCAACATAGACAATTTCAAGCCTCCGGAAATTTCCTAACAGAATCACTCTGGATTTCCAGACTTCGTGTCTCCAAGTTTGAAACTTGACAAAAAGGAACTCATTACAAATAAGTGTGAACGACCACCATTCATGCATCACTTTATAGTAATTGCTTCAGACTTTCAAATCATTCTGGATGAACAATAAGATTATTGATCAGGTTGATTACATGCCCGAAATTAGCTTTTGATACCAAATCTTTTGTTATTTCAAGAACCAGGATAAATTAGTCAGTCTGAAAAGAATGCACACTGCGGAATACCAGCTACAAAGCAGCACAGTTACAACCTGGCCTTTGTAAGCCTAGAGTTTGCTACCTCTTAAAAGTCTTCCAGCCTAATCTTTTTCCGAGTCCACTGTAAAGAAACATGACTTCCTGGTAAGAAAGAATACAAGAGACTAACTTTGCTATCTGCTGAACATCAAATTCTTTGCAGGAATCCTGCAATTATTCTGACAGGTGACTCCAACTATCGAACACACCTAAATTAGCCTTTCAGATTGAAAATCTCTCCTTCAAAGGACTCACAACAGCTGTTTTTTTTCCCTATATTGAGCCAAACATGTGAATTATTAACTATTCATTTGTTTACAACTTGTAGAAGTACACTATTCACTTCAATTGTATCCTTCTAGTATGTGTGTTCATATGTCACATTTAGACATTTTATTGAATGTGTGCATAAATAAATCTCTATATTTAAAACAACAAGAACTTGCTTCTGTTATTTAAATTGATGGTGGGCTAAGAAACATGGACTTCTTCATTTTCAAAAAAACAACCTGATTATTAACAGTAAGAAAATGGGTACAAGAGTTTCAGTTCTTTCCCAACCTGTCCATAGAGAATTTTTACTGTAAACAGTAATTGAGAACAAAGCCTTGTACTGGTGCAACATCTGTACTGTTATTAACTCAGTCTTAATACCGGTCATTAGACTGAAATACTTTATTTCTTAGTCTACAGTGGTCTGTTAATAACCATTCTCTCATATCTAAAATTGGGTTCAATCCATTCAGTCTCTTGGCTACCATTTACAATTCCTCAATTATCTCAAATAAATTGTCTAATGGTATTAACATTTGACTGTTTCCTCATATTTGGTATTTTATGCCAATAAAGTTCAAATAATATCTTATAGCTATCATCTATGCCAAGCACCTTTATAATTCCTTGAGTGTATACAGGATGATTTTTTTGGACCAATATATTAAAGCACCAACTACAGAACAGGTCACCCTAGACTGGATATTACGTAATGAGAAAATAATTGACAATCTAGTTGTGTGAGTAGTTCATTCTTGGAGATGAGCAGTCATAATATGAAAGAACTTTTCATCAAGATGGTGAGTGATGTAGTTGACTCTGAGACTAAGGTCCTGAATCTAAATAAAGGGAACTATGATGGTATGAGTTGCGAGTTGGCTATGATGGACTGGAGGACATTAGTTAAAGAGATAGAACATAGAACATAGAACATTACAGCACGGAACAGGCCCTTCGGCCCACAATGTTGCGCCGACCAGTCTTATTTTTAAAAAAAAAACATTGACCCTCTAATCTAAACCAATCCCTTTACGTCCATAAACCTATCCACCAATCTCTTAAACGCCCCCAAACTAGGCGCATTTACAACTGCAGCAGGCAGGGCATTCCAGTCCCTCACCACCCTCTGGGTAAATGATGATGGTGGATAGGGAATGGCAAACATTCCAGGAGCACATGGGTGAATTGCAACAATTGTTCATGTCTGTCTGGCACAAAAGTAAAATGGGAAGGTGACCAAACCATGGCTTAAGAGGGAAATTAGAGAGAGCATTAGATCCAATAAAGAGGCACATAAATTGGCCAGAAAAAAACCAACAGACCTGGGGATTGGGAGCATTTTAGAATTCAGCAAAGGAGGACAAAGGGATTAATTAAGAAGGGGAAAATAGAACATCAGAATAAGTTTGCAGGGTACATAAAAACTGACTGTACAAGTTTCTATAGATATGTGGAAAGTTTCTACAGGTATGTGAAAAGATCAGTAAAGACAAATTTAGATCTCTTACAGTCAGAAACAAATATGAGGAACAAAGAAATGGCTGACTAACTAAATATCTACTTTGGTTCTGTCATCACAAAGTAGGACACAAATTAGAAATGTTAGGGAACACAGGGTTTAATGAGAGGGAGGAACAGAAGGAATCAGTATTAGTAGGGAAATGGGCTGGAATTCTCCCATCCTGCCCACCACTGGAATTTTAGTAAGTGAGTTATGGACAATGTGAAACCCCATTGACAGTTGGGTGGGCATTTCTGACTTTTAGAACACCCGGCCAGAGAATTCCACCCATGGTGTTCAGAAAATTGATGGGTTTGAAGACCGATAAATCATCAGGGCCTGATAATCTATACCGCAAAGTATTTAAGGGAGTGGCCCTAGAAATAATAGATGAATTGATGGTCACCTTCCAAGATTCTGTAGACTCTGGAACAGTCCCTGCAGATTGGAGAGTAGCTAATATAAGCCCTCTATTTAAAAAGGGAGATAGAGAGAAAACAGGGAATTATAGATGAGTCAATCTGGTGTCACTAGAAGGAAAAATGTTTGAATTCATTATGGAAGATTTAATAGCAGAGCATTTGGAAAAGAATAGAGGAATCAGACAGAGTCAACATGGATTTAAGTAAGGAAAATCATGCTTGCCAAATCTATTGGAATTCTTCAAGGATGTAACTAGTAGAATTGAGGAGGGGGAGCTGGTCGATATAGTTTATTTGGAGCTTCAGAAGGCTTTTCACAAAGTCCTACTTAAGTCCTACTTTTACATTAGCATGTAAAATTAAAGCGTGTGGCATTGGCTCTAATGCATTGAAATAGATAGAAAACTTGTTGGCAGACAGTAAACAAAGAATAGAAATAGGTCTTTTTTCCAAATGGTAGACAGTGACTGGTGGGGTATGGCAGCGATCAGTACTTGGACTCCAGCTATTCACAATTATGTTAATGGTTTAAATGAGGGAACTAATATAATAGCTTTAAATCTGTAGATGACACAAAGGGTGGGAGAGTGAGCTATGAGGAGAAATCAAAAATCTTTCAGTGTGATTTGGACAAGTTGAATGAGTGGGCAAATGAATGGCAGATGTGAGGTTATCCACTTTGGTAGCAAAAATGGGAAGGCAGATTATTATCTGAATGGCTATAGATGGAGAGAGGAAAAGGTGCAATGAGACCTGGGTGTCCTTGTACAGCAGTCTCTGAAAGTAAGCATGCAGGTGCAGCAGGCGGTGAAGAAGGCAAATGGTATGTTGGCCTTCATTGTGAGAGGTTTTGAGTGCTGGAGTAGGGATGTCTTGATGCAAATTATACAGGGTCTTGGTGAGACCATACCGTGAATATTGTGTGGAGTTTTGGTCTCCTTATCTGAGGAAGGATGTTCTTGCAATAAAGGGAGTGCAGCGAAGGCTTAGCAGACTGATTTCTGGGATGGCAGGACTGACGTATGAGGTGATATTAAGCCAGTTAGGATCATACTCGCTAGAGTTTAGAAGAATGAGAGGGGGTCTCATAGAAACCTCTAAAATTCTAACAGGACTAGACAGGCCAAATGCAGGAAGGATAGTGGGGGAGCCAGAGCCAGAGGTCGTAGTCTGAGGATACAGGGTGAACCATTTAGGACTGAGTTGAAGAGAAAAGTTTTCACCCAGAGAATAGTGAATCTGTGTAATTCTCTTTTACAGAAGGCAGTTAAAACTAAAACAGTGCATGTTTTCACGAATTAGTTAAATATAGCTCTTTGGGCTGAAAGATTCAGAGGATATGGGAGGAAAACGGGAATAGATTACTGAGTTGAATGATCAGCCATGATCATATTGAATGGTGGAACAGGCTTAAAGGGCTGAATGGACTACTTTTGTTCCCATTTTCTATGTTTCTCTGAATGGCAGTTTTGTCATAAGAACACACTATAACTACTGACAGCATAAATTCTTATTTACTATAAATGGTTAACTTTGACACAGCAAAAATCAGCAAAGTTGCTTTTATTGATTTAATTAAACAAAGTCTCTAATATGTAATAGAATATCCAACTTGCCATCCTGGTGCTATTAGATGGAGCCCCACCTGAGCAAAGGAAAGCTTTCAGGTTAGCAGGTATTTGCTAACTTTCGGAATCTGGGTCTGAGTAAAACTTTGAAGGAGATAAAACATTCCAGCGGGATTTTGCTGGAGAAACAAAATAAAAAGGTCGGGAATTAAGAGTGGTGAGCTAAGGCTTTGCTGAGGAATTGAATTTTCATGAGGTTCTTAAAAAGTGGAGTGCAAAGTACTGGAACATAGATGTTTATTGAGAGTCTTCTGGAAAAATTAGGTCAACTCAACTGGAGTCCTTGTTATCAAAAGTAGGCAGCACAGAGGGAGGGCTGGGGGAGGGGATAGCGCAGGAAAGGACAGAGGCCACTGTTGGACATCCTGGCAAATTATTTGTTGGATATCTTGGAAAATTAACATTCATAATTGAACTGTCTCTTATCATGGAGTAACAGGCGTTTTCATATAAACAGGATAACTAGGGGTGAAATAGGAGGAAGGATGGATTATGTTCTGCTCCAAGTGTTTGATTATTATCTATGAAAAGTGCTTGTGCAGGGAAATAAATGACTGGGATGACATTGACATGAGTGATTAATGTATTTTGTCGTAGCTAGTGTAATAACCATAGGCAGGAGGATTAATTAACTATGGCATGGGGGGATGATTGGGATGATAAGTTGTCAATAAAACTAGCTCTCAAAGGATTCAAGCACTGATAGGTCAGGCAGTCTTGGCAGTGGAAAGTATCGTTGAAGGGAACAACTAAGGTAGTTTCTGTAAATAAGCTATTCTTAAAATAATTCCAGAACGGATGCTGGTAAGTTCCTATCTATGAAACATGTGTTTAAAGTAGACATGAGATTTGACACTTGAAAAGCCAACATTGATGCCCATTCATAATTGCCCTTGAACCATGCGGTTTGCTAGGCCATTTCAGAGTTAACTGTATACATTCATGGATTCATAGGTGTCTATAGCACAGAAGGAGGCCATTTAACTCATCATGTTCAGTTTGGTCAAAAAAGACCTGACTACACTCATCCCATTTTCCATATCTTGGTTCATAGCCCTGGAGGTAATGGCAGTTCAAGTGAATATCTAAATACTTCTTAAATGTTACAGGAGTTTTTGACTCCACCGCCCTTTCAGGCAATGAGTTCCAGACTCCCACCACCCTCTGGGTGATAAAGTTTCTCCTCAGCTCCCATCTTAGCCTTCTACCTCTTATCTTAAATTTTTACCTCTGGTCTAATAAAGTAAGAAATATCTTCCTGTCAACAATACCTATGCTGCTCATAATCTTATGCACCTCTATTGGGTCCACTTTCAACCTTTGCTTCTCCAAAGAAAACAGCCACAGCTTATTCAATCTTTCTTCATCAATCAGAACTTCCAGCCCTGGAGCTTCCTGATAAACCACCTTGGCATCCTATCCAGTGCAATCACATCCTTCCTATAATGTATTGAGCAGAACTGCAAGCTGAGGGTCTGGAGCCCCATGTAGCCCATTTAAGGATGACAGATTACCTTCGCTATAGGACATTCCAGATCACCGTTACTGAGACCAGCTTTGTATTCCTGAACCATTCATTGAATTTAAATTCTACCAGCTGTCATGGGTGGGCTCGAAACCACTGAGGTTGGCCTCTGGATTACCAATCCAGTGTTATTACCACCATGCCATCATCTTTCCCTGAAACTGACTTGTATAAAGGAGCATGGTTTTTCAGAGTTAATTGGAGACAATGAAATTGATGATATTGTACTTTTATTTATATCATGTTTCTTGTGAAGGGAGTATTTTAAACTTAGCTCTGATTAGGGTGCCAGTTTGTCTGCTCCCAGCAGCCCACATGCTGAGAATGTAGAAGCATGTTGGGCGGCACAGTAGCTCAGCAGTTAGCACTGCTGCTTCACAGCTCCAGGGTCCTGGGTTCGATTCCTGGCTTGGGTCACTGTCTGTGTGGAGTTTGCACATTCTTCTCGTGTCTGCGTGGGTTTCCTCCGGGTACTCTGGTTTCCTCCCACAGTCCAAAGATGTGCGGGTTAGGTTAATTGGCCATGCTAAGAAATTGTCCCTTAGTGTCCAGGGATGCATAGGTTAGACAGATTAGTGGGTATAATATGTAGGGATATGGGGGTAGGGCCTGGGTGGGATTGTGTTCGGTGCAGACTCGATGGGCCGAAGGACCTCTTCCTGCACTGTCGGGTTCTATGATCTTAAATATAGTCACCTCTGGTCAGACCTTTCCAGTTTCTAATATTCTTTTAACCCTGGAGTTTTGTATCTGAAATCATCCTTTTCTTTCAGCTTGGCTACACCGAAAATTCAACTTAATGTTAGTAGGCTACTTCATTAGGAATATAGAACAGTTACAGCTTTGAAGGAGGTCATTTGATCAGTGCTTTCTCTGAAAGAGCAGCTCAGTTAGATCCACTCCCCATCCTTTCCCCCATAGCACTGCAATTTATTTTCTCTTTAAATGTTTATTTAATTCCCTTTAGAAAACCATAATTGAATCTACCTCCACCACACTGTCAGGTAGTGCATTCCAGATTCTAACCACTTGCTGTGTAAAAACCTGTTTCTCACGTCACTATTAATTCTGTTGACTTATCATCTTAAATTGAGGTCCTTTACTCCTCAATCCTTCTTCTAATGGGAACACTTTTTCTCTATTTAATTTTGCAAGCCTCCTCATGATTTTGAACACTTCTATCAAATCTCTGCTCAACCTTCCCTAAGGAGAAGGACCCCAGTTTCTCCATTCTATCCATATAATTGAAACTCCTAAGCTGGGGAACCCTTTTCATAAATCTTTTCTATTCATTTACAGAATGAGCTTTGCTTACTAATAAAATGAAGCATCTAAATAACCCCGTGGTGACATACACAGACCACCACATTGCCCTCCATGCCCAGACATTCTCACATTGTTGTTTCTTTGTTGCCTCAGAGGAGATAGGGAGGCAGAAAGCTCAGCTTTTTGGTTTTATGTTTGTGAAGATTGCGGCAGCTGTCTTCACTTTGGTGGGATCCACTGGGGCCTCTCCTATGACTGGTTTGCCAGCCAGGGTAGTCCTCAACATTGTGTCTGGCTCCACAGCTGCTCCCTTTTGTCAGAGTGACCAAAGAAAAGAAGGATATGAGGTGTTGACTAAGATGTGGGACCCTTATCCCCTTCAGCCCTTACTTGGTGCTCTTGCTACCTTGTGGGAGGTTGTCAGTGGGGCGCACCTCTGGCCACTTCTGGGACATCTGTGTGACTCACCTGTCCAGCCTGCTCAGGACTTCATATATTCCATGGACATCAAATGCTTCCGTTCTGGACTGACCGTTCCACGATACATGCTGCATCATCTATTCTGTTTAGGCCCAGTCCATTGCCTCCAAGTGAACTTCACCTGCTGCCATATGAAAATGTATGAAGTTTGCCACATCCTCTCTTGGGAGGAGCTCATGGACTCAAAACTTTGAGACATGGTCAAGTTCATCTGCTGTAAGAACTCCTACATTTGCAGTCCATGAGCCTCAGGGAACTCTGACAGGGAATATATCTGCTCCCGTGTCTCCAAGTACCAACCCCAAATGTCTGATCCTGAGACCCCTCATCACTGGAGAGCTGAACATGACTGACAAATGTGTAGGCCCGATGTGGAGACGCCGGCGTTGGACTGGGGTAAACACAGTAAGAAGTCTGACAACACCAGGTTTAAGTCCAACCGATTTATTTGATAGTAAACTCACAAGCTTTCGAGGTTTCCCTCTTCGTCAGATGAATATAAATGTGCAGGCCACCAGGGAATGGCTGCCTGTTGTGTGTCAAGGTTATTGGGTGGTAGGTCTAATTGAACACCTCAATCCCAGGGCATGTTGCAAATTTAGGAATGTACAAGGCATTGTTCATTCAGTGATCTTGATGCTCACATAGGGTTATTGTTTTATTCAGGTGACATGTGGAAAGAGGCCCCTTAAAGTATTGGATCTGCTCAATGGCACCACTTTTCTGGGATGTCCAGTAGCTACACACTCCAGCTCACACACAGCGGCAGAAGAGAAGAAAGGATGCTAAAGGCTATTACTGATGGTATTTCTAAAGGAGCTCTAAGGCATAAAGTGAAGGCTCAAAATAAATGGTCCCTTCAAAGCTTTACCAACTGATTGTCTGCTCTTGATGTAAGGCCAATTTGCAGAGGGTCTTATCATTAAATGGGGAACAACAGAGACAGTCTTCAGAACAGTTTTCTCTCTTACCTGAAGGACCCTTACAAACCCTTAAAAATAAACGTGATGGTTGAGACACAATACTGGCGGTTGAGACAGGCCTTTTATCCGGCAGGCTCTGGAGTTGGTCCACTTCTGTCCTCACAGCCTGAAAGTGTAACCAAATCTATCCCCTACCCAGCCCTAAGGAAAATTACTGCTAATTCTGGATTTGTGATTGCAGCCTGGGATTGGTCCGTATCCTGTCTTCCAAGGCAAAGCCTGGCCCCTGGTTTGTAAACTCCGGGCCAATGTTTTTGTCATTTCATTCTGCTTTTATTTCTACCGTGAATATATTTCTGAACAACCTGCTCTGGTGCCTTAAATGTAAATACAAACTAAATTGTAAATGGAGCCATAAATGTCATTGTAAATTGCAATCCTGCTCCCTCGAGATACAGAGGGAGACCAAGTTATGAAAGGATTTCAGAGACAAGCATAAAGCTTTATAAACTTAAGGTGTGCAGTGTGTGTCTGGGGCAAGAAACTAGTATAGGTCAGCAAGAACATGGAGGATTGATAACTGGGACATGGTGTAGGATTGATTATGAGCAGCAAGAGATTTGGGCAAACATTTTTCACGTTTATTTGCAAAATGTTGGATTTGAGTTTATGCAGTGCAGGTTCAAAGATCATTATGAATGTTTCAGAAACACATTACAATCCTGTTACTGAGCACTCAATGTGACAGTGATGTTACCAGACAGCTTTACTCTCTAGAAGACTGGTGATAAATGGTTTCAAATATATTTATTACCTTGAACAAACAAATAAAACTGTTATCAGAAGAAGCTAGAACATGACTTGTCAATAAAATATAAATCTTGCGTAACATTGCCACCCAAAAAGGAAGAAAAGAAATAATGTCTACTTGTAAAACCCCTTTCACAAACCGAATTCCCAAAGCGTGCCCGCACATCAAAGTACCACGAATGTGATTATGGCTGCATTATTGGAGATGTTTGTGCATGGATAAATATTAGCTACTATATTGGGGGAAAGCTCCCCTTCTTCTCTTTGAAATAGTGCCATGGGCTCTTTTATATCTACCCAAGAGGACAGACAGAATCTCAGCTTAATAACACATCAGAAGAATACCAGTTTCAATACCCCCTCAGAACTCCACTGAAGTGTCAGACTAAATTTTGTTCACGGGTCTCTTGAGTGGGACTTGCTTGAGGAAACTTGTTATACTGAGTGCCACAACGGAGCTACAGCCAATGCCATTATCGTTATTATAACTTAAATGCTAAGTGCAACATTTAAGCTGTTGTATTAAATTGTGCATCGCATAGTCATTTCAAAATCAGCAAAATATATCCTTGCATTCCCCATTTTCTCTCTGAAATAATTCAAGTGACAGAAAAACCCATGTCTAAGTATTCTAAATCAGCTCTATTTTTCAATTATGACAAATGAACAATTTTCCTTTGACGTATAAATATCCCAGGTACCACCACCTCTGCCTGTGGCCACCTTAGCCCTCTCTTGACTTGTTGGTGCTCTTGGGAGAGAAATGGCAGGTTATTAACTACAGATAGGAGGATATTGTTGAAGAGCTGATGGAGCTGCCAGCCTAGCTGCTCCATCAACATGATGTACAGTAGGCAGTGCATCGGTTGATTAAACAATGGAAATACAAGTTGCTTCCTGCAGGGAAGATTGTATACGATAGCTGTTATTTATACCCCAATGATGAAAATAGCACAGAGAGAGAGGCACAAGCATAGATTGTACCATCTCCAAACGAGCCAACTATAGATGAATACAATTTAAATTATGAGGGAATCTGGATTTTTAAATTTAATTTGTATGTTTTGAGGCAGATCCTACATCATAACAGAAGCCAAACTGAAAATGCAGCTAAAAAAAGAAACAGAAAAGGTGAATCAAGCAATGAAAGAGAACCTCCCAGTCTCTCAGGAAACCAGGAGCAAGTTAAGGTTGGAAAATAGAAGCTGAAACCTTATTGAAAGAGATAGAGGGAAACTGTACAGTCCAAGCTATGGAGTAGCAGTTGGGTTGTAAACGGTCACAAGACCCTATTGCCCATAAAAAGATAACCATCTAACTTCCCTTCTTGGGCCCCATGTTCGGGGTTCTTTTTCCTCTGGTACTTCCCTTCAAATTATTGTCTTTCTCCTCAAAAAACCCAGCACTGACTTCTCTTACTTGCAAATTACTACCCCAAGTCCAACTCCCATGCCTTTTCCAAAGACTTTGATTCTGTTGTTACCTCCCTAGCCTGTATCTGTGTTTGAACTAGTCAACCAGATTTTGATCCCTGTCACAGTACTGGAAAGTCACAAATGACATTCTACATAACTATAGCAATGGTGGATGGGATCTCGCTATTGCTGGCAAGTTCAACATTTATTGCCCACCAATAATCGCCTTTGAGATAGAACTAAATAGCTGGCTAGGCCATTTGAGAAGGCAGTTATGAGTCATTCACATTGTCATAAGTGTGGAGTGGGAATTTTTGGCCGCGCTCGCCCCAAAACCGGAAAACCCCGCCTGAAGTCAATGGACCTTTTCATGGTCTACCCCCTACCCGCTACAATTCCCACGGTTGGATGCGATGGGAAAACTCACCCAACAGAGTCAGTCTTACACCAGACTGGGTAAGAAAGCAAATTTCCTTCTCTGGAGGGCATTCACGAACCCAGATGGGACTTCACAGCCAGCTTGTAATTTTATGTTCACCATTTCTGAAACTGGCTTTTTAAAAAAAAGTCAGATTTATTTAACTAGCTGAATTTAAACCATCGGTTGATGTGGTGGGATTTGAACTCATGCCTCTAGATCATGAGACCATGCCTCTAGATCATGAGTCCATGCCTCTACATTAATCCAGTAACATAATCACAATTCTACTTGAATCCCCTACCTCAGATTCTTAATATTTCTCATCCACATACGACATCTCAAACATGTCATCTGACAACACAGTAGATGTTATTTCCCATTAATAGTCAATGGGTCTCCAAATTTCCCCGCCCTGCCCAAGGACGATGCCCACCATTGTCTCTCAGCCAGTGTCAGCTTCACCAAGTAAACTGATGACATCCAACACTACCTCTATCAACAACCTCCAACACTAAACCACCCCCCCACCCCCCGCCCACACTTGTTGAGTTATCACACTTTCTGACATCAGTATTGGATAAGAAAAATATCTTCCAATTAAATATTGAGAAATGCAATGACTTTGTCTTCAGTACCATTTGCCTTCTTTACTACCTGGTGTACCTGCATGCTTACTTTCAGTGATTGATGCAGGAGGACTCCAATGTCTCATTGCCTATCTATCCTTTTCAATTTATACCCATTCAAGTAATCATCTGTCTTCCTATTATTGCTACAAAGTGGATAATCTCACACTTAACCACATTATATTCCATCAGCCACATAAATGCCACACTCTCCACTCATCAGAAGAAAAGTCCAGTAATAAGGAAAAAGTTTTTAAATATATACAGGGTTGCTTTCTATTCCATGTTGGAGAATCCAAAATATGTTAAAGGTTCTATATAAATACAACTTGTTGTTGCTGGAGATCAAGAATGATACACCACTTCCAACTAAATTCTACCAAATTATGCCTTCCTTAACCTTAAAAATCAAATTAGCTACTAGAAACTTTGATAAACAAACTTTGTTTCTTCAGGAAACAATATTTTAAATTTCCAACCTTAAACGTACATTCCACTGACCAATGCAAATAAACAGAGTAAAAGAGAGATGAAGGTATGTTAACTCTGCTCTATAATAATAAATTGTATTGACAATTTGATTAATGCATAAAACTGTCAGATTTTTAGATTTGCATTTACATGGATACCAATTTAGTACAGTTCCCATAAACATTGCAATTGATTAGGGGGTGATGGTCGCATAGTGATAATGTCACTAAACTAGTAATCTAGAGGTCTAAGTTAATGCTTTGGCTACCTTGGTTCCAATCCCAACATGGCAGCTCATGAAATTTAAATTCAATTCATAAATCTGGAATTTAAAGCTCGTCTCACTGAGGTGGTGAACTTGAAACCATCTCTACTGTGTGAATACCCATCTGCTTTTGATGTCCTTTGGGAAAGGAAATCGACTGTCCTTGTGACTGTTGCCTATACTCTGAAATGTGCAGGGGCAATTAGAGCTGGCTGTCATCCAAATACATGTGAAAACTGATGCTGTGTTTTGGGCTGATGTCCATGAGAACTATGGCGGAATTCTCCGCATGATATCTCCCCCGCTGCCAGCAAGAATGGAAAATTTGGCACCCAGGCAAAACCCCATTCACTGCAGCGGGACTGGAGAATTCCAGCCGTGGGCGAGATCAAAGAATTCCAGCTCTAGTTTCACATTTTAGGAAATTTAAAGTGGGGCTCAAGTAACAATGTGATTATGTAACTGGATTAATGCAGAGGCATGGGACTCGTGATCTATATGAGCAGCATAAATTCAAATCCCACCTCTGCTACCGGAAATTTAAGTACAGTTAATTAAATAAATCTGAAATTTTAAAACACCAGCCTCAATAATCGTAGACATAAAACAACCAGATTGTTGTAAAATCCCATAGATTTACTAATGGTCTTCAGGGAAGAAAATTTGCCATCCTTACCAATTCTGGTGCAAACTGACTTAGGTCTGGAGTCAACGTGGTTGACTCATAGTTGCCCTCCGAAATGGCCTAGCAAAGCCATTCAATTCTTTCTCAAGGGCAATTCTGGGCAATAAATGCTGAGCTTGCCAGCAATATCAACATCCCATTTAGCATTGCCAGCCAAGTCCTCATCCCAAATAAGAATATTTTAATAATTCAGTGCAATTTATGAATACAGCTGAAAATGGGTCTACCACCACAAATGTACAGTTTTAATAAGTGTCCAGTCCTCCTGTGAGTAACCTAACGTAAAAATGAAAAATTTGTTTTAAAAGCTTGCTGAACTATTTAATAACCTTCACCGGTGCCCTAGTCCTTTTCTGATTAAGTTAAATGTTATTTGATGAGAATCAAATTTGCTCTCTGACTGAAAGGCTTTCCTCATCTCTAATATGTTGTGAAGTTGTACGTTGTCTCATGAGAAGATTTAATGGCTCGTGTGGTTGAATAATAACTGCTTATTAATCAGATATAACTCTACACATGTACAGGATACTGTCTTGACTGTCTTCATGCTGACTTTGACAAGGCTCACAACTACACTCCCCTGTACCCATGTGACTCTCTACATGTGGGTGGGACTGTTTCTTCATGCCCACTTTAACCCTTACAGGCCCAAATACTCTTAAGAATACATCTCCCCAAAGTTAACACTTAAATGTATTTACAATAATGTTTACACACTATCATTTCTTCCCCAAGTCTTTAGCTTCACAGATTCAGATAGACTTGAGTTTTACGATTGTGCCAGGTCTCATTCTTTTCAAGCTAGGAGAAATGGAAGTCTCGATGGCTTTGAGCTGACTTTGTTGAGCTGGATTTGAAGTTTTAGTACTTGGTGTTGGAATTATTTGTGTTTCTGGACGTGGTTTTCTCAAATGTATGACAGAAAGTTCGCCAGGAAGAATGAGGGAAAGGTTTCTCCTGTTCCATCTGATAGTCCTATCTGGGGTATGTATCAAGTAAGACAGCCATTGATCTTCATCCATCAGGACAATGATGCTCCTCTGTTAAGGTCCCTGATTCAAATCTTGCCACCTCTGATTAGCCTGGGCAGATTTCCAGCATGGTACATCCTATTGTAAGTGGAAGCCTGTCATTGTCTGTCAGACTGTTCTTGATCCTGAACCTTCAAATAGTTCCTGACTGCCAGTCCTGGAATTCATTCCTTTGGCTGCTTTGGGAGTTAATACAAAGTTTTCTGCTCATTAGCAGCTCTGATGGGGCTTATCCATATCGCAGTGGGGTGGACCTATATTTCAAAAGTGCTGTTGGAAATGTGTCATTTTTCTTCAAGAGGGTTTTAATCGTGTGGATGCCCCTGTTAGATTGTGAGGAGTTGTGAGGTGTTGAAATCCGTAATTCCCGGAAAAATGAGGGAAGTATTGATTAGCGAATTCTGGGATATTGGACACCACCTGGTTCACAGTGCCATGGATCGCAAACATTTCTTTCACTGACCTAATAACTAACTCTGGTTATTATGCATAAATGCTTCACTTCAATCCACCAAGGGAAGTAGTCAACCATGAGGACTTGCTGTTGTATATGAAGAGACGCATTCCCAAACATTCCCATAATCTGGTGAGGAACCGTATGGGGATAAGGGATTCCTTTGGGACTGGTTGTTCATTGTGCACACCTCACAGTTTCAAATCATCTCTTCAATTGCTTTTGATAATCTCAGTCACCACACTGCAGACTGGCCTCATGCTCTGCACTTTGTGATGCCCAAGTGGCCTTGATGAACTTATTGTGCAATCTCCAACTGGAGTGAGATTGGTCATCTTCCACCGGCTAATCATTAATTACAGTGGGCTGGTTCAAATTACATTTCCGTAACATTGCCACCTGGACCCTGCAGTAAACCAATATCGTAGACATTACTAATGGATGCAGATGCATTCTTCAGCTCAGAGCTTCTGGTGGCACATTTTGCTGGCTTGTGTTGTCATGAACTGGAAATATCACTCAAGTTCATCGACCAGATTGACATCTGGAGTGTTGCAGGGTCGTTGACTGTGGCCCTGGACAGTCCGCAGTTGTTTGATGCTTCTCTTGGACATATACTGTCTTGTGCGCAAAGCATATGAAGCAGAATCTCTAAACTCTGGGGCTTATCCTGACTAGTTCTTATCCAGTAGTGAGACCAAAGATTTATCATCTATCTCAATGATCACTTTCAGCCCAACAATATAGTCAAGGAATTTCTCACAAGCCCACATTGCTGCAAGGGCTTCATTTTTCATAACTGCATACTACATCTGTGTGTCTGACAGCCCCAAGATCTGTAACATACAGGCAAGCAGTATCCATCCAGCTGCTCTTGGAACACAACTGCCCCTAGTCTTGTAGATCTGCTGTGATTGTTACTGGCTGTGGTGGGCCACAGTGAGCCAGGATATTGGGTGTGATTTAAATGTCTTTGATCTGATGGGGTGCTTACCATTGGTGTGCATCCCATCAACACACTTGGAACTTTTTGAGAAAGTGTCAGGTCAAGCAGATATTTCATCACTCCCAGAAATCTTTTTAGCAGTCAGGAATGGAATGGTTGAAAACTTACTGTTTGCCTTTGTTGGCTGGACAGTTGGTTCGTGATGTGGAGTGACACAGTTCAGGTTCAATTCCCTTCTCAGCTGAGCAAATTGTGTCTTCTCAACCTTGCCCCTTGTTTAAGGTGTGATGGCCCTCAGCTTAAACCACCAATAGTCATCTCTCTTAAAACAGTCCTCTGGATCTGTGGCAACATTCACTTTGGTGCTCACAATATGACCTAAGAACCAAATGGAGGTTTTATAGAACTCACAAGTATCATTCAGTGTCATTCTTACTTCCTGCAATCATTTCAAGATATACATGAGTCTACTGCCCTGTTCCTTAATTGTTCTACCCTGGATAAGAAAATGCATAAGCATGGCATGGTAACACAATGGTTAGCACTGCTGCCTAACAATGTCAGGGACCTGGGTTCAATTCCCACCTTGGGTGACTCTTTGTGTGGAGTTTGCACTTTCTCCCCATGTCTGCATGGGTTTCCTCCAGATGCTCTAGTTTCCTCCCACAGTTCAAAGATGTACAATTTTAATTAATTGTCCATGCTAAATTTCCCCTTAGTGTCCCAATATGTGAACATTAAGGGGATTAGCAGAGATAGGATCTGGGTAAGATGCTCTCAGAGATTCGTTGCAGACCTAACGGGCTGAATGGCCTGCTTTCTGCACTGCTTTCTGTGATCCATAAAGCAGATTATTCCTTTCAGGCCTTGTCAGATAGCCGAGGAGGTCGAGGTAATGCTAAAGCGTAAACAATTGAAGCAGATTCCATCCTTTTTGGGATGAGGTGACCAGAGCTGCACGCAGATTCAAACTGGGGCCAAACTGGTATTTATGTAGTTACAGCATAATCCCCTACTCTTATATTCTATGCCTCAGCTAATAAAAGAAAAATCAGCTGCCTTCTAAACCATCTCATGTAGCTGCCCTGATATCTTCAGGAATCTGTGGACATGCACTCCAAGATCCATCACTTCCACTACACCTCTCAGCATCTTCCCATTAATGGTGCATTCCTTTGCCTTGTTTGATCTCCTGAAATGCATCACCTCACATTTCTCTGGGTTGAAGTTCATTTGTCACTTTCCTGCCCACCTGTCCAGTCCATTAATATATTCTTGCAGTCCACATCTTCTCTCCTCACTATCAAACGTGTGGCAAACTTAGATCCAAAGTAGTAATCTATACCACAAAAAAGGGGACCTAGTACAAGCTCTGTGAAACTGCACTGGTAAAAGCCTTTCAGTCCCAAATCCCCCTTCACTAATACAATAGTGGCAATGTTGCCTGCCATTGAGTCAATTTTGCATTGAACCCGTTACACCTCACTGGATGCAATGTGCATTTGCTTTCTTAGCCAGTCTGCCATGTCAGACCTTATCAAAAGCCTTGTTAAAATCCGTGTAGACCACATCAACTGCACTACCCTCATCAATGCTCCAAGTTACCATGTCAAAAAATTCACTCAAGTTGGTCAGGCAGGATCTTCCCTTAACAAATCCATGCTGACTGCCCATGATTAATCCACGCCTCTCTAAATGACAGTTTATCCCGTCCCTTAGAATTGATTGCAATAATTTGCTTATGACTGAAGTTAGACTGACTGGTCTATAATTATTCGGTTTACCCCTCACTCCCTTTTTGAACAAAGGTACTTTGTTAGCAGTCCTCCAATCCTCCAGCACCATAATTGCATCCAGTGAGCATTGGAAAATGATGGCCAGAGCCTTCATTATTTTCTCCCTAGCTTCCTTTAGCAGCCTGGAGTATATTTCATCTGCTCCTATCCGGCACTAATCTCATTGACACTTCCTCTTTCCCTATGTTTATCACATCCAATATTTCACGCTCTTCCTCATAATTGCAATGTCTGCACCATCCGCCTCTTTTGTTCAGACAGGTCAAAATCTTCATTAAAAAAAGTATCCAAATCTTCCTCCTCTTCATATAAATTATATTCTTGGTCTTTTTTGGGGCCTGCTCTATCCTTAGGCTTACCGTGGGGCAGCACATTAGCCCAGTAGTTAATACTGCTGCTTCACAGCGCCAAGGACCCAGGTTTCACTCCCAGCTTAGGTCACCATCTGTGTGGAGTTTGCACGTTCTCCCTGTGTCTGCGTGGGTTTCCTCTGATTGCTTCAGTTTCCTCCCACATTCTGAAAGGTGTGCTGGTTACGTGCATTGACCTGAACAGGCGCCAGACTGTGGCAACTAGGGGAATTGCACAGTAACTTCATTGCAGTGTTAACATAAGCCTTACTTGTGACTAATAAATAAACTTTATTTTTTACCTTAGTTATCAGCTTACTCTTAAAGTCCTGATAATAACATCTTTGGGCTCCCCTTGATTTTACTTACAATATAATTTCATGGCCTCTCTTGGTTTTCCTAATTTCCTTTTTGGTTTCACTCCTGCACTTTCTATACTTCCTGAAGCTTGTTGAAGATTAGGAGTTTGTCTGTGATATAGGCTGAGCACCCAGATGTCAAATTGAGATGCTACAACATCATCACGGGCAAGAGGGTTTAACTGAAGTGTGACCAGTTTACATAGACAATTGCCATTATAAACATGGAAATTAGGAATTACAATGGAAAATATTGGTATAAAATATGCCAAATGTGTGTAATAACATAGAACAACAATTTTGTAAACAGCAAACCTATGCATATTGTCTTTAATATAGTAAAATATGCCTTATTTATTGCTGTAGCATTAACTGTTGCTTCTGCCTATTCAGAAATGTATGGCAAGAAAGGAAAACAGCATTGCCCATTCTCAGACAGATTTTTTATGTTTATTTTTGCATATGCTGAATCATTTGGAGGATAATTATTTTTCAGTCTTTTTTATTTAATGAACATGATGCAAGAATTTTCAGTCTTATAGAATGATATATTTTCCTGCTTTTTTGCTTAATATTAAATGATGATGTTTTCAGTGTGAATTTTACCCTTGATTTGAGTGGAAACGTTAGTGGCCTAATACGTAAGCTGAGCTTTGTTTTTAATCGGGTCTAATCTTTGGAAGGTACACTGTTTTGAAAGTCAAGAGAAGCCAGTATCCCTTCACCAGATTCCCTTTTACTTACAAGCTCTATTATATCTATATCTGATGGTGACGCCTACATCAATGGGGACGAAGTAGAAAAAGTTGAGAGCTTCAAGTTTTTAGGTGTCCAGATCATCAACAACCTGTCCTTGTCCCCCCATACCGACGCTATAATTAAGCAAGTCCACCAACGCCTCTACTTTCTCAGAGGACAAAGGAAATCTGGCATGTCAGCAACAACTCTCACCAACAAGATGCACATAGAAAGCATCCTTTCTGGTTGATACAACATATCACAGCTTGGTATGGCTCCTGCTCTGCCCAAGATCACAAGAAACTACAACAGGTCACGAATGTAGCCCAATCCATCACACAAACCAGCCTCCCATCCATTGATTCTGTCTACACTTCCTGCTGCCTCAACAAAGCAGCCAGCATAATTAAGGACCCCACACACTCTCTCTTCTACCTTCTGCCATTGGAAAAAGATACAAAAATCTGAGGTCACATACCAATGGACTCAAGAAGAGCTTCTTCCTTGCTGCCGTCAGACTTTTCAATGGACCTACCTCACACTACGTTGATCTTTCTCTACACTCTAGCTATGACGATAAACACAACACTCTGCACTCTCTTGTTTCCTTCTCTATGAATGGTATGCTTTGTCTGTGTAATGTGCAAGAAACAATACTTTTCACTGTATGCTAATATATGTGATAATAATAAATCAAATCAAATCAGAGTGTTACAAGCTCTGAGTCAGCATGAGACCTGACATTCCCTGTTATGTATACAACAAAGGCTTCCTGATTGGACAAGCAATAAAGAACTCAATCAGTGACCTCTTTTATGGTTCATATTCTAAGAGACCAACTTATATGGTCTCATTGAAGGCATTACACTCCGATCTCAAGCAGAGAACTCTTGAATGCTAAACACCTACTACCTCTCTAACTGGAGCACCCAAATCAGACTTTTGTAGAGCATGTGTGTTTTGCACTGATTCTGGATGGGCAAACGTGGTGGTAAAGGAGGAGGTGCTGGGAAAGTTGGGCATGCAGCCATTAAGTCAATTTCAACGTATTTAAATGGCCATCACGCCCATATTGGGTGCTGCCCCGATCACAGCTATTTTAGGGCCTTTGTAAAGGAGGAATCGGCTCGGGGGCAGGCGCGGATCACACTACTCACCTCACACCCAACATTACCAGGTTTCTGCACCTGAAAACAGGCGCAACGCGATGGTGAAAACAGGCCCCATGGCATTCTGGGCTGGATTTTACAGCCTTGCTTGACCCGAGAATGGAAAATCCTGCCCGAGGTCATTGGACATTTCCATTGTCCACCTCTCGCCTACTCCAATTCGGTGGTGGACAGAGCAGTAGAATTCCAATCCTTGTGTGAGGCACAGTTATCTTGTCGGCCTGGTTTTGTGCTTTAAAGAGTCCTACGGGACTTTAACCACGCTAGAGAAATCATAGCTGTCATTTTTACAACTGCAAAACCAATATTGGAATGGACTAAATAACATCTAGTTGTCTCATTCCCCAGTGACAAATTGATATGATGATGAACTGACTGGCTCTGATACACTTTGGGTCCCCCAAGCTGTATTATTTACATTTATTCTACACTTAACATTTCTGACAATTCAGCTTTTGGATTTTATATCCACGCCTCACGTAATTATGTTCACGATTTAAAAATAAGCTTTTTCAAAGCAGAAACCATGACAGGAGTTCAAACCCTCAAAAATTGATGAATGTGTGGCAGATGGGGAAGTTGAAGTAGCAAAAAGTGGAAACAGAATCTCACTCTGCCTCCAGCACCCTGAGTTTCAATAGAAGCAAGTTTGGCTGCAGCCTAGCAACCTGATTTCAATGGGTGGGTCTATCATTATGTTAATGAGGTACTTATTTTCATTTTTAACTGCAATTTGAAGTTGGTACCCTGAGCAATAAAACGGAAGCAACTTCATGGGCCCCAGGTAGGAGTCCTGATTTGAAAGGTAGTCCTTTGCTTTCAGCTGCTCTCACAGTTCCCAGGGGTAAACTGTTTGATGACAGCTCCTGTGGTTACAGATGCACTGGTAGCGAACAGTGATGTTTGCACTGAGAACATCAGAATAGGTGCTCCCACGATTACTTTAGATTGGATCTTTGGGTAAGTAAGACAATTACCATCCACAACAGCAAGGGTTACGCCGGGAGATTCAGGTGGAAAACAAGCAGGTGGACAACAGGCAACGAGCCACCAGGCAGATGAACAACAGGCGAGTTGTTATAAGAACATAAGAACATAAGAAATAGGAGCAGGAGTAGGCCATCTAGCCCTTCGAGCCTGCCCCGCCATTCAATAAGATCATGGCTGATCTGTCGTGGCTCAGTTCCACATTCCCGCCCTCTCCCCATAACCCTTAATCCCCTCGCTTATCAAAAACCCATCAGCCCCCGTCTTAAAAATATTTAGTGAGGTAGCCTCCACCACTTCGACGGGCAGAGAATTCCAGAGATTCACCACTCTTTGAGTGAAGAAGTTCCTCCTCAACTCCGTTCTAAACCACCCCCCCTTTATCTTGAGGCTGTGCCCCCTAGTCCTACTGTCCTTTCTGAGCGGGAAGAGTCTCTCCACCTCTATCCTATCCAACCCATTCATCATCTTATATGTCTCAATGAGATCTCCCCTCATTCTTCTAAATCCAGCAGAGCCAAGCAAAAGAGAGAACCAATGAGCCCAAGATTGGAAGTTGCACTACCCACTTAATAAGGTGCAAAGATAAATGCTAAATACCTTGACTTCCAGCAAGAGCAGTGTTTCCAAAGGCTCTGGACGCATCAAGTAATCATGATGTAGAGATGCCAGTGTTGGACTGGGGTAAACACAGTAAGAAGTCTGACAACACCAGGTTAAAGTCCAACCGACAATCGGTTGGACTTAAACCTGGTGTTGTCAGACTTCTTACCACATCAAGTAATGTCAGACACATGCAGCCTCCTAGAGGAAGGCCTGTCCCCTGTTGGGCCTGGTGGTTACCAGTCAATTTGAACATCGCCACTGCCCCCAGTTCCTTTTCCTTCCAGAGCACCACCAGAGACATCTCTACTGCACATCATAAAGACATATGATAGGCAAGGGGGTGCACATGATATACACTCTCTGCAATGGTAATTGTAAGAATGTAATCAATGATAACATTGGATCTGTTGTAGTGTGACCAATGGTAACACAGAACCCTACAGTGCAGAAACAGGCCCTTCGGCCCATCGAGTCTGCACCGACCTCAATCCTACCAAGGCCCTACCGCCATATCCCGACATATTTACGCTCTAATCCCTCTACGCATCTCAGGACACTAAGAAGCAATTTTAGCTTGGCCAATCAACCTAACCCGCATATCTTTCGACTGTGGGAGGAAACCGGAGGCCCCGGAGGAAACCCACGCAGACACGAGGAGAATGTGCAAACTCCGCACAGACAGTGACCCGAGCTGGGAATCGAATCCAGGACCCTGGGGCTGTGAAGCAGCAGTGCTAACCACTGTGCTACCGTCCTGCCCATGCTGTAAAAGTCAGCTGACCCAGTAAACCATGTAACCAATGTGGTGGTCAGCTGACCAGCTGACTTAATATTAATAAGAAGCTGCTGGGGTTTGTGGGAGTTTGGAATGGCCCAGGCTGAGGCCTCAAGTTTTGGAGAAATGATGTTTCTTTATTAAACCTTCTTCTTTGATTTATAAGTTGGAGCAAGTTTTATTTCATTTCATTGCCTATAACTAAAGAGTTCCTTCTGCTGAATCAGCAGTAATAGCCAGAATGAACTGCAACACATGCAGTTTTGCAGAGACAAGCAGGCCAGATCTCTGCTTTGACTGCTTAGATCTTCTTTGCCAATGACCCTTGGGTTTTGGAGCCCTTGAAGGCCCACCGAAGACTGCTCTGCCTGCACTTCTGCCAAGGCAGACTCAACCACAAGGGGGGGTGAGGCAATATTTCTGGTATTGATTAAGATGGTGACAATGGATGATGAGACATGAGGACTTAGAGTGACTTCCCCATTTCTATGTCCTCTTTTACCATCTCTTGGTTTAGCCGCCACAACCACTCTGCAGGGTGCATCCATTAATGCTTGGACAGGATTCCATCATTCTCCTCAAGGTTGTGGAGAGTGTGTGGCAGCACACTCTGACACTGCAGTATAAATTTCTTGCATGCTGCCCTGTTTTAATTCTTCTTTCCACTGTTGTCCTCTGGAGTTTAGTATCAGCAATACCTGGAAAGGGTTGTGCCCCACAATATAATTTTCCTTGCTCCAGTGTCTGTTCATGAACTGTGATTCGACTTATTAACGTGTGACTATTTCTGCACCGCAGGCTGTACTATCTATAATATTGCACTCTCAGAAAGAATAAAGCCCACTGAGGAATCTTGTCAGGAAAAACCACTGACTCCAGCTCCATGCATAAAGGAAAAACTGAAAATGCTGGAAAATCTCAGCAGGTCTGACGAAGGGTCATCTAGATTTGTAATGTGCCTCTATTCTTATTTGCAATTCTCCCTGCTCCTTTCTAATGATGCAAAACTATTCGTGCACATTGACATCTTTTCTGGCCTTGAGGCTGATTAGCATTTCAATCTCAATAGTGAATTTGGCATGCAACTCACCCCTTTTCCAGAATGCACCCACCCTCCAGCATGATCTCACATGGGCGCAACTCACTACTGCTCTTTTAAAGTGTGGTTCCACTGCAACAATTACAGGGGTGAATGAAGAGGTGAGTACCGGTGTGCACCAAACTCTGGGATGTAAGAGGGTGGGGTCAGCCGCTGCCATGGTGCGGGGTGAAGCGGGGGGCACCCATGAGTGCAGGCGATTGAGGGAGTCCGCCTCGGCCGGAGGTCCTCATGTTGGGACCATGTGATGAGCATCCTCCCTGCTTATTGAAAGAGCCTCGAGGGATGTGTTTTGAGCCATCATACCTGAGGGGCAGGGCCTAAAGATGCCAGTTAGGCCAGTGCCAAAAAGATTGGGAATCCCTGATCTAAAGTGAAGAGACATCCCCAACCCTCTCTGCCCCCACATGGATATTGGGACACCCTGCAAACAAGGGAGAGATCCTAACCATCTACCACAGAGGGCCCCACTACTAAAGAGTTATAGTGTCAGAGATTTGCAGCATGGAAACAAGTCCTTTGGCCCAACTTGTCCATGCCATCCAGTTTTTATTATTACGCTAGTCCCAATTGCCTGCATTTGGCCCATATCTCTCCATACCAATCTTACACATGTAACTGTCTAAATGCATTTTAAAAAACAAAATTGTACCTGCCTCTACTACCACTACCACTGGCAGCTCGTTCCCGACACACACCACCCTCTCCCTCTCATCTATGCCCTCTAGTTTTAAATTCCCCTATCGTTGGGAATAGATGTTGACTATCCAGCTAATCTATGCCCCTCATTATTTTAGGGACCTTTATTAGAGCCCTGCTAAGCTTCCCACATTCCAGGGAAAGATGTCCCAGTCTATCCAGCCTCTCCTTATACCTCAAACCATCAAGTCCCAGCAGCATCCTAGTAAATCTTTTCTGCATTCTTTCTAGTTTAATAATATCCTTCCTATAAAAGGGTGACCAGAACTGTATACAGTATTCCAAGCGTGGCTTTACCAATGTCTCGTACAACTTCAACAAGACATCCCAACTCCTGTATTCAATGTTCTGACCAATGAAACCAAGCATGCTGAATGCCTTCTTCACCACTTGTGACTTCACTTTCAAAGAGCTATGAATCTGTACCTCAAGACCTCTTTGTTTTACAACTCTCCCTAACACCCTACCATTAATTGAATAAGTCCTGCCCTGGTTTGACCTAAAAAAATGCATCACCTTGCATTTATCTAAATTAAACTCCATCTGTTATTCATCAGCCCACTGGCCGAATTGATCAATATCCCATTGCAATCCTAGATAACCTTCTTCACTGTCCACTACGTCACTAATCTTAATATTATTTGCAAACTTACTAACCATGCCTCCTAAATTCTCATCTAAATTATTAATATAAATGACAAATAACAGTGGACCCAGCACTCTGAGGCACAGGCCTCCAGATTCAAAAACAACCCTCTACAATCACCCTCTGTCTTTTGTCATCAAGCCAATTTTGTATCTATTTGGCCACCTCACCCTGGATCCTGTGAGATATAACCTTACTTCTGAACTTTTGGGGATTCCGTGAATATCTGTATAAGGTGTGCATGTTTATTGATGTCTTTTCTTTTAATCCACAGGTGATTCGGTCTGCCTTGTTGTCCAACAAGGGGCATACACGCGATGGGTTGTGCGAGGGCTGCTCTTGGATGTTGCTTCGAGAGTTGCCTAGTGCTTCACGTCATTAGTGTACACTTAAACTGGACCAGCTGACGGGCAACACGACAGCTCAGTGACTATCACTGTTTGCTGTGCAGACACATGGATTTGGGCCGGTGCCTGTGGGAGTTTGCACATTCTCCCCGTGCTTGCGTGGGTTTTCTCCAGGTGCTCCGGTTTCCTCCCACACCCCAAAAACATGCTCTTAGGCTGATAGGTGTTAACAAATTGTCCCTAAATTAGTCTTCCCTCAATCTGGTTATGGTTCCTTTATTGTGGAGTGCAATAGGTATAGACAAAGGTCATAGGCAGAAGAAGGAACTCACAATGTTAAAATGGTGGTGCAGGCTTGTTGGGCCGAAGGGCCTGTTTCCCGTGCTGTGTTGTTCTTTGTTCTTTATGCAACAACCTACCGTGCGGTACCTCGTCAAAGGCCTTGCTAAAGTCCATGTAGGCACTGCCCTCATCTACCTTCTTGGTTACCCCTTCAAAAACCTCAGTCAAACTCCTAAGACATGATTTTGCACTCACGAAGCTGTGCTGATTATCTCTAATCAGTCCTTGTCCCTCTAAATGCCTGTAGACCCTATCTCTCAGAATACCTTCTAATAACTTACCCACAGCAGACGTTAGGCTCACCGGCCTGTAGTCCCGTTTTGTTTCCTTTTAATTCCCTGCAGCCCTTCTTAAACAAAGGCACAACATTTGCTATCTTCCAATATTCAGGCACCTTAACCGTGGTTGTTGATGATTTAAATATCTGTGCTCGGGGACATGCAATTTCCTCTGTAGCCTTCCACAAGGTTGGGGTTTTCCCCACCAAACCACACAGGCATCAGTATGACCCCCACCCACATCCATCTGGTATTGGGTCTTCGGGGAAATGGGTCCTTTCCCTCTATTTGCTGGCATCAGCAACCTAAACCCCTGCGTCCTCCCCTTAATTATTAGAATGGGGGCATCAACCGCATCCCCCCACCTCCCTTTCCCAGGCAACTATGCAATCAAAACTGTGCTATGGTCTAGAGGTGGCCCCACTCCTTGCCCCCATCCCTTGCAATGCAAACCTAGTATGCTCATCTCCACTGTTGGACAGCAGCATTGATTCCCACCATCACTATATCACCTCAGCTGGGGGAATGTCTAAAGTTCTTGGCCATAACAGGGTCTGTGCCTGCAACTCAGAAAATCCCCTACCCTATTGCCTTTATCCCAGACTGATTTCAATCGATGTGATTCATAATATATGGATCTCTCCTGCAACCATCACTAACCCAAAGGCAGTGTGATTTTAAATGGTGCGTGCGACCAACTTCAGGTTCACTGCATAACCCTCCTATCCCCGATGCCTGATTTGGTGAAGAGCCACCCGCTCTTCCCAATGCAGGGAGGCCATCTGACACCTTATACAGTAAATGGTTGAGCCTTTAGAAGTATTGACAGGCAGAGAGATCTGGGCATACACATCCACTGATCACTGAAAGTGGCAATGCAGGTGGATAAGGTAGTCAAGAAAACATATGGCATGCTTGCCTTCATCAGTCAGGGCATTGAGTATAAAAATTTGCAGGTCATGCTGCAGCTGTACAGAACCTTAGTTAGGTCTCTTTTAAAATATTGTGTACAATTCTGGTTGCAATACCATCAGAAGGATCTGGATGCTTTGGAGAGGACACAGAAGAGGTTTGCCCAGGATGTTACCTGGTCTGGAGGCTATTAGCTATAAGGAGAGATTGGATAAACTTGGTTTGTTCTCACTGGAATGACAGAGATTGAGGGATGACCCAATCAAGGCTTGCAAGACTATGAATGGCATGGATAGATGTTCTTTCCTATGGTAGAAAAGTCAAGTATTCGGGACATAGGTTTGAGGTGCATGGGGAAAATTTTCAAGGAAATGTGACAGGCAAGTTTTTTTACACAGAGAGTGTGAATGTCTCAAACGCACTGCCAAGAGAGGTGGTGAGAGCAGGTATGATAGCAGAATTTAAAGGGCAACTAGATGAATATATGAATAGGAAGGGAATGGAAGGATATGGACTCTGTTCATGCATATGGTTTTAGTTTAGACAGGCATCATGGTTGGTGCAAACATGGAGGACCAAAGGGCCTGTTCCTGTTTTGCACTGTTCTTTCTTCGTTGTTCTTTGACACTTGATACATCATGTTGGGACAGCAGGAAGGGTGCAAGTGAATCATGGGATTCCTGTTCTGCCCACTCACTCAGCCAGAAGCTGTAAAATCCAGCCCTGTGTGTTCAAATATTACACAATCGAACCTTCAGATATACATTCGACCAGACGTGGCAATCTTAATCCACACACATTGGCCAGAATGACACACATTTATCTTGAGAACAACAGGAGTTTTATTTTCTCTCTCACAAGACCATAGCTGAGCAGGAGGTGGACAAGAGTTTCTGTTGACAAGCTGATATGCGAATGATTAAATAGGAAAGAAGACAGTTCCGCAGATCTCCCTGGGCTAGGAGCATGGGCGAAATGATAAATAGGTGACATTGAGCAATCAGGTTGTTTCAAGAGATCTGGTGTCTACAGTAGGAGTGGGAGTTACAACACATGAGGTTTGTTTGTGCAGTTGAAAGTCATCAAGAAAAAATTAATGGCAGAAGAAGCTCAGCCAGCTCATAAAGGAGACTTCCATTTCCCTCCTTTTGAGGAAATAGTAGAATTAAGTAAGCGGAATTTGCTTTGACCAGTACTTTCTGTTCATCTGCTCTCTGTGAAATAAAGCAGCTTAACAACTTACATCTGGCTTTGTCTCCACAAATGTTTCTCACGCTGTCTGCAAAATGATCAGAGCATGCATTTGCGATGCGGGGTATGACTTCAATGGCCCTGGCTTACACCACTGTCTAATTAGATTTTGGGCCATGTGTACTTAATCTTCTGAGTGCAAAGTGCTCGAACCACTTATGAGAGTGACTATTATGACTGCCCCAGAGAGAATATCTAAGGCAGACCCAAAACTTACAACCCAAAGATTAAACTCCCGATTTCAATGCGTTTTGGCTAAACTCCAAAACCTTAGATTTAAAATGGCAAAAGCTTATTGAAAGCAAAGTCTGGTGGCACTAATGGACTCAAGAGATGTACATTTGGCATGGACACAGACAAGTCATCTTAGTACTTCATTAAAATTAACTTATACATTCCTTATTAAAAGAAGGCAGCCAGAATGCAACAAAGTCATCAGTACTGCTACACCATTAAAATAGTGCTTGAAATTCAACCATATACAATATTTATGCTTTGTATCAATGTGAGACACATGTTACTTGAGGGTTATTGTGACTGACTGTAGAATACAAAATGCTTTATGATCCCCCTTGTAAATCTTATAGCAGATTGAACTAATATAATGTCTTAAAAGAAAAGCTTTTGCTTTTTCATGAAAATCATTACAAGTATTAAAATCTGGGCCGGAAGTCTCCAACCTTGTCTGTGGCTGGGATTCTCCAGACTGCTGCTGTGAAAGGAGATTTGGCTGAGTTCTCCGTTCCCGCTGGCAGCAGTGGTGGGGCGTGCCACACCAGAGAATTCTGGCTGTCATCTTAGATTATAAAATGAAAATGAATGTCTGCAGAAATAGAATTCTCATTGTTTATAAAGTTCAAATACTTTTTAAAAGTTCACACTTGGTCAGGTTTTAAGACTATAAGCACATTTGCTGCAAAACTCAAAAAGTTAAAAATGTATTTTCAATACGTCGAAATTTTGGAGCAATACTGTTAAGTTAACACCATACCTCTAGTGCCTGTTTTTACCACACTTTTAGTGTGTCTTTGTGCTGGAGGTGACAAAAACAGAATCAATTTGATTTATGTTGTTTTGTGACGTAATTGCCCTAAAGAGGAAAAGAAAATTGACTCCATAAAACACTTGTGGCATGATGAGGGGGGATCTTATAGAAACATATAAGATTATGAAGGGAATAGATAAGATAGAAGCAGGGAAGTTGTTTCCACTGGTGGGTGAAATTAGAACTAGGGGGCAGAGCCTCAAAATAAGGGGAATCAGATTTAGGATTGAGTTGAGGAGGAACTTCTTCACCCAAAGGGTTGTGAATCTGTGGAATTCCCTGCCCAGTGAAGCAGTTGAGGCTACCTCATTGAATGTTTTTAAGGCAAGGATAGACAACTTTTTGAACAGTAAAGGTATTAGAGGTTATGGTGAATGGGTGGGTAAGTGGAGCTGAGTCCACAAAAAGATCAGCCATGATCTTATTGAATGGCGGAGCTGGCTTGAGGGGCCAGATGGCCAACTCCTGCTCCTAGTTCTTAAGTTCTTATTGTATTCCATACATGTGTTGGTGAGATTCAAGTCACTTACAGAGAATTTGCAGCTTTACATGAAAAAGATATTTTATTGTTGTGTGAATTCCGTCCTGTTAAGAACATAAGAACAGAAGAAATAGGAGCAGGAGTAGGCCATCTAGCCCTTCGAGCCTGCCCCGCCATTCAATAAGATCATGGCTGATCTGTCGTGGCTCAGTTCCACTTTCCCGCCCTCTCCCCATAACCCTTAATCCCCTCGCTTATCAAAAACCCATCAACCCGCGTCTTAAAAATATTTAGTGAGGCAGCCTCCACCACTTCAACGGGCAGAGAATTCCAGAGATTCACCACCCTTTGAGTGAAGAAGTTCCTCCTCAACTCCATTCTAAACCGCCCCCCCTTTATCTTGAGGCTGTGCCCCCTAGTCCTACTGTCTTTTTTGAGTGGGAAGAGCCTCTCCACCTCTATCCTATCCATCCCATTCATCATCTTATACGTCTCAATGAGATCTCCCCTCATTCTTCTAAAACTTCTAAAACTTCTGTTAACTTCTTTTGTTTGAAGATGAGACATATTAATTCTGGATAAGCAAATTAAAGTGGTTCATTTGGAGACAGTCAACCTGACATGAAAATAAATCCAGTCATTGGCTGGAATTCTCCCAAAAAAATTCTAAGTGTCAAATTTGTGTGAAAACTGGAGTAATTCATGCTAGTGTTTTCAGTGAGGGTTCAGAGATAAATCTCTTACATTCTGTGCACTGCAGAGGCCACCAGCAAGAATAGCATTAAAACCTGGGGGGGGGGGGGGGGTGCCTATAACTGCTGGAGAGGCTGAAATCAGCATGCAAAGCAGGCCACTGCACATGAAACAATCTGTCAGTGCTGAAATCGATGCACGGTCAGTGACCCCACACTGCTGGCCTCCCAGTTGCTGGCCAGCCTGGTCACAGGCCAGCCTCGTGACTCCCACAGCATCAACCCTCTTCCCCAATGGCCTGATTGCCAACCCCCATGACCATTCCCCGGTCCAGCCCCGTCCCCCCTCCCATCCTGCCCTGATCTCCAGCCCTACCCCTCGACAGTTAACACTCCCAGCAAAGGCCCACCCCTTCCCAACAGTTTCCACCCCCTTCCCACAATCCTGACCCCTGATCCGACAGACACCCCTCCCCTCATTCCGTCCCAATCGCTGACCTGTCTCCTTCCCCCACCGATCCCTGTGCAGAGTGGCAGCGAAAACCCCCCATCCCCACCTATTACCCCCTGGGCCTGCCTCAACAGGCCCTGCCCCCAGGCCCCCTCACCCGTATACTCCACCCCTTTGGAACTGCCCCATGTTTGATGCTAAGATGCCCTCTGGGCATTAGCACCTTACTCCTTGGGCAGTGCCAGGAAGCCCAGGCTGGTGAGGAACAAAGAACAAAGAACAACACAGCACGGGAAACAGTCCAATGAGCCTGCAATGCCATTTTAACATTATGAGTTCCCTCTTCCACCCATAACCTTTGTCTATGCTTATGGCACTCCACATTGGAAACCAGATTGAGGGGAGAAAGGGCATGAGGTCTTGCCCATTGCACTAAGATGGAATCCCACCTTACTTTCTTCAAGCCTACTCTTCAAAAATCTACTCTCCGCCCCTCACTCTCCCCCAAGCCACACACCCATCATCCTTCTCCCTGGGCTAGTCTAACAGTCTCTGCCCAATACTTATCTTACTCGGGATCCATTGGGCCTCTGACCTGAGATTGGTTATCGTTCCAGCAGTGCCCACTACTGAGCCCTTGGTGCCAGTGGGACTGGCATTTCCTGAGGGCAGGACTTCCTGGTTGATAATCTGACTCAGTCAATGAAAGGGTCAAAAATTTGGCTGAGTTAAAAGCAGAGTTGAGAACACTTTACAAAGGAGCAGAGAGAGAGAGGGAGCAGTGACATTAATTTCACACACTACACAGATGCAAAGGCCTTGATACGAGACTTTTCCATTTGGGGAGACAGACAGCACTGTGACTGCTTTTGAAAGGAAAACATGTTTTGCTCTTTGAGAATTAGTCAGACAAAGAGGTCTAACAGTGGGATAGACAATGGTGGGTCTATTCTAAAGGAAACAGATTTTCTTTAAATTAGAACTTTAGGTAAACAATTCAGTCAATATTGCGTAACCATCAGAGCTGAGAATAATGCAGTTTCAAGCTGAGATAAGGACAACAGAAAACTACACTGTATACTTTTGACTGTGAATAAAGTTAAAGTTTATTTATTAGTGCCACAAGTAGGCTTACATTAACACTGCAATGAAGTGTAGGGTGTCGAAATTTGCGGATGACACCAAGATTGGGGGAACGGCAAATTGTGCGGAGGGTGTGGAGAGTCTGCAGAAGGATCTAGATAGGCTGGGCGAATGGGCCGGGAAATGGCAAATGGAATTTAATGTTGGCAAGTGTGAGGTGGTCCACTTTGGTAGGAAGAATGGTAGGAAGGACTATTACTTACGTGGCGAAAAACTGCAGCAGGCAACGGTGCAGAGGGACCTCGGGGTCCTTGTGCATGAGTCGCAAAAACCCAGCTTGCAGGTGCAGCAGGTGGTCAGGAAGGCGAATGGGATGTTGGCCTTCATAGCGAGGGGGATTGAATATAAAAGTAGGGAGGTCTTGCTGCAGCTGTATAGGGCATTGGTGAGGCCGCAGCTGGAGTACTGTGTGCAGTTTTGGGCGCTGCACCTGCGCAAAGATATTTTGGCCTTGGAGGGAGTGCAGAGGAGGTTTACTAGGCTGATACCGGAGTTGAGGGGGTTGAACTATGAGGAGAGGCTGAATAAACTAGGCTTGTACTCGTTAGAGTTTAGAAGAATGAGGGGAGATCTCATTGAGACGTATAAGATGATGAATGGGATGGATAGGATAGAGGTGGAGAGACTCTTCCCACTGAAAAAAGACAGTAGGACTAGGGGGCACAGCCTCAAGATAAAAGGGGGGCGTTTTAGAACGGAGTTGAGGAGGAACTTCTTCACTCAAAGGGTGGTGAATCTCTGGAATTCTCTACCCATTGAAGTGGTGGAGGCTGCCTCGCTAAATATTTTCAAGAAGCGGGTTGATGGGTTTTTGATAAGAGAGGGGATTAAGGGTTATGGGGAGAGGGCCGGAAAGTGGAACTGAGCCACGACAGATCAGCCATGATCTTATTGAATGGCGGGGCAGGCTCGAAGGGCCAGATGGCCTACTCCTGCTCCTATTTCTTATGTTCTTATGTTCTTAAGTTACTATGAAAATCCCCTGGTTAAGAACAAAAGAACATAAGAAATAGGAGCAGGAGTAGGCCATCTAGCCCTTCGAGCCTGCCATACTCTGACATCTGTTAGGGTAATTGAGGGAGAATTTAACATGGCCAGTTCACCAGCACATCTTTCAGAATGTGGGAGGAAACTGGAGAACTCTGAGGAAATCCACGCAGACACGGGGTAAACATGCAGACTCTGCACAGACAGTGACCCAAGCCAAGATTTGAACCCAGGTTCCTGGCACTGTGAGGGAGCAATGCTAACAACTGTGCCACCGTGCTGTCCCTGTTAATAAAAACTATTATAAAAATATAAAAATTTAGCAGAGGAATTTTCCATTCTGGAACGCGAACTGGAATACCGGTGGAAATTTATGTTGGACAGTGCAATGCCAGTCTCAATGTAGATGGCACATTGGTATAGTGGGCACCATATTTAAAAGGATGTGATGGCCTATTAATCACAAGGAGCTCCAGCCCCCAGATTCAGTGCCACATTTCTAGAAGTTCTGCTCAATGTACTGGAGGCCAGAAGAGATGGAAGAAGGTGTCTGAAACACCAGACCAGCCCCGCATGAGAGGAATTGTCCAGAGACGTCAGTGCCCAGAGCCTCCACAAGTGGACTGGCCTGCATTGCTGCAAACAGATGAATGATTTCATCTGCTACACCAGGGTAAGTGAACATTCAACCATCACATGCATCTGACTGAATGGTACAGGGGACATGAGCCTCTGTGGTAAGGGCACCATCCCTGCAGCGCAATGCATAAAAAAAGCAACTCAACATGAAAAAATGATGCCTCATTGACCTACTTCAGCCCATCTAGTCTGCAGGTAGAGCTGTCACTGTGGGTCCATGACCCTTCCACATAGAGAGCTCAGATGCTATCTATGAGGAAGCAAAAGGTGGATTCCATGTCAAGGGCACCAGCAAGCACTGCTAATGACATGCCTGTGTGTGCCTTACCCTACTACCAAAATGGGCTCACCACTCTGAAGGGTGCTGCCCCAGAACTCTTCTGGGCAATCTGTAGGGCATCAATCAGTTGGCTCGTTGGGTGTTTGGGAAGCATGGGATGGATGCATGAAATCCAATTGCTCTCAATCCCACCTTTTCTCTCTTCGTACAGGAAGAGTTGGGGCATAATGGGAGAAAGGGAGAGAAGATGGGAGGGGCCAGCTCGCTGACTTCAGGGAGAGGGCAGCACAGCTGACTGAGGAGGCACCAGTCTAAGCCTTTGCAGAGTTGGAGAGTCTGATGGATGACCTCCATCCAGTGACAATCTTCGCATATCACATAGAAGGCTAAGGGTCAAGCATTCGTCTATGTTGGAGGCGGCTGATACTGTCACTCACTCTCTCCTCTCCCATTTATAGGTGCCAATAGGAAGAGGTGAAGAGAAGAAGAGGAAGCCTCTGTCCAGTCCACAGAGAGGGTGCATCTCTAGAGATATCACAACAGCCATTTGCACCCTCCACCAGCCTAGGTACAGACACCTCAGTGGGCACCAGGGTCAGGCTGGATCGTACATTCTGCTGATCACCTCATGGATACACATTTGCAGCAGGAGGGGGCCGGGTCAACCTAGCTCACCCATTCAGAAACTGCTGGGGGAGAGGCATCTACGGCATCCAAGATTATCCTCTGGGATGGCTCTCCACAAGATAGGACAAAGAACAAAGAACAACCCAGCACGGGAAACAGGCCCTTCGGCCCAACGAGCCCGCGCCGCCGCATCACCCTACACCTATTCTACCCTGCGTGTCTACGAATGGAACCCCTGACTTAGCCAGATTCAGGGGAGAATAGTGTCAATTTGGTAAAACCAATCAGCCTGAGAGCACATCTTTGGGGTGTGGGAGGAAACCGGAGCGCCCGGAGGAAACCCACGCATCCACAGGGAGAATGCGCAAACTCCCACAGACACAGGCCCAAATCCATGTATCTGCACAGCTAGCAGTGATAGTCACTGAGCTGTTGCGGTGCCCTTCTACCGGTCCAGGATCAAGCACACACACCGACACGAAGTACTAGGCCACTCCCGGAACCTCCAGGAGCAGCCCACGCACGACCCACCGTGTGCATGCCCCTCGTTTGACACGAGGTGGACCTCCACCTGCGGAATAAAAAGACAAAAACGTTAATCTTACAAGCCTGCTTTTCCGGTGTCTCCCGAGGTTCTAACCCTTATTCAATAACCCCTACCATAACCCTCCATCCTCGTTTCACTCATGTGTCTATCTAACTGAACCTTAAACGAGTCCAACGTTCCTGCCTCCACCACCCTACTCGGTAGCGCGTTCCATACCCCCACAACTCTCTGCGTAAAGAACCTTCCTCTCATATCCAAATTATATCTCTCCCCCCTCACCCTTAAATCATGACCTCTCGTTGGGGAAGCTGCAGGAGGCTTGGAGTCGACAGTGTATGCATCGAGACTTTCATGGGAAGGATGGCAGATGCCATGGAGATCCTGGTCCAGCAGAATGCTCAGTTTCTGCTAGTGATTCCATCACTGTAGCCATGAATGAATTTTCACTATGGCTACACAAGAGAGAGAGAACAGACACCCTCCAGGCTCCCCTTCACCTCAATAAGCCAGACAGGGGCCCTCAGGCACTTAGAGGAAGGGGGAACAGCTGTTAGTCATCCCTGGGACCTCCAGGCACTCGCAGCTCTCCGAGGGTGTCTGGCAGTTCCAAATCTCCATTGCCCGTGACTCCTTCGATTTAGTTGTGAACTCAGAGGAAGCAGCAGGACAGCCAAAGTCTCCAGAGGATGTGTGCCAAGATCACTCAAGATAACAGGGGAAACTGGCCAGCAGGCTACATGTCGAGGAGCATGTAAACATGTTATGGAACGCAAGAGAAAGTTTGATTCCATATGTGGTTCCACTGGGGCATTACAATTGTTATGCCACTTTTATAAGTAAAGGCACACTTACACTTTAATGAGTTTATTTGCGATTCATAGTCCTTAACCCTGTGGACCAGCCCCCACCAAACACCAGCTCCAGAGAGTGACGGACTTGAAACCTTACCTCTGCTTCTCACTCCACAGATGCTGTCAGGCCTGATGAAGTTTACCAGCACTTTCAGTTTTATACCAGCTTTTGAGGGAGATGCCAGGCTGGGTCTATGCCCCCAGGAATCTGACATGCACAGAGAAACAAAGGTATTTGCCAGGGTTATGTATGTCTCCCACATAAGCTGAGCCTTTGTCCTTCACATCCTTATCTGTCCCAGTGCCCTGTGGCATTGTCTGTACTACATGTTGGGGTTTCCCTTTACTTGTCCAGTTGAGATGGCCTGCCCATGCCCAATGATCCAGCTCCCATGCAGCATCTCAAGATCTCCACCGTGAAGCTTTGTAGAGCTGCGAGCAGCCATGGTTACTTTCAATGTCCAGCTCAATACCTTTAGCCATCCCCCCATGACTCACACACTCCTCCCAATAAAATTGAAACCACGCCCACCCCCACCCTTGCCGACACAACAGTTGTAACATCTGACCTTCTCACAATTACCCTTCAACCACACCCCTCACCCTTCATCCCATGCAGGTGAATGATAATGCCCTTATCTTCTCAAAGAACCCACACCCATGACAGATCTACACCCCCCCCCATTAGCATTCATTTTACCATCACCCAGAACTGTCTCCCTTCTCCCCTCCAGAAGAGCTGGCAGAAGTGGAGCAGAATGCCTAAGGACAGGGCAAGGTTTTGAAGCAGTCACTGACTGAACTCACCGAGGAGCTATCCAGGAAAAGACAGGAAAGCTCGCTGGGACTTCTGTGTACTGGGTACTGACCCAGGTCCACCCTTCCACCAATATCTCATCCAAGGTAGTGAGGGCCATGAACTGCTGTGTCATCGACATTATTAAGCACATTGCCTCTGAAGCCTCATACTTCATTCATTACAACAAATGGCACATTGTCTCGGCCAGGGAGAATCAGAGCATTGTCTATCTCATACTGTGGTCATGATGTGGAGATGCCGGTGTTGGATTGGGATATACACAGTAAGAAGTCTCACAACACCAGGTTACAGTCCAACAGGTTTATTTGGTAGCAAACGCCACTAGCTTTCTGCCCCTTCGTCAGGTGAGTGGGGAGTTCTGATCGCTGCCAGGGGAAACTAGCCAAACTTGTCATTTCTGAAGGCATGAAAGTGATCACTCACTAGACCAGCTCTGTTTAGGTCAACCAAACTAACTGAAAAAAATGCACAGCACCCATTCACCTATCATCGCCCAATGCTCATTTCCCACCCTGAGGGTGCCCACTGTTTCCTTTAACTCTCACCATCCTGTCCTTTCACCAGTTCCCTCAGTATTTCTCCAGGATTCACCAACTGGCACCAACAACCCCTCCTACTGAATGCCTTTCCCCTCTTTCCTCCCCATGACTATTCACACTTACACAGCCCCCGTGCCCATTCACACTTACAACTCTTCATGCCCACTCACATCCACACACCCACATGCCCACTCACATCCACACACCCCCCAATGCCTGTTCACACTTGGGCAATCACCCCCTTGCCCATTCACACTTGCACACCCCCTTTATTCCAGCACAGCCCTCACTACCCTGCCTCTATAACATCTTACCCATTCCATGACATGTGCAGCATCTCACTCCGTCTCCTACCACCCCCAGCATCTCCCAGCCCCTCCAAGCTGCCACACCTGCCTTACTTCTTCATTGCTGCCCTATTTATCAAATTCCACTGCCCTCCCCCAGCACAGACCATCACCATCCAGCAGTCCCTCCTGCAGCTGTTCATCTGCAGCTTGAATGTCTACCTCTTGAAAGTTCCTGCACGCTGTGTTCGAAGGTTCCAGGGTCCAAGGCCTCCATTCCCACCTCCGTCAGCTGTCCCAGGCCTTCTTCAGGTACGTGCCAACCTATCCATACTAGTGAAATGTGCGGGGTTACAAGGATAAGGTGGAGGAGAGGGTCTGGCATGAAATCCTCCTGGGGGAGGGGTAAAGATAGCAGAACCCAATCACCCACCCTTCAGTGAAGGGCAAAAAGCCCCACACCGCGCCAATCCAGCCTCCCTGCATCTTGTGAGGGCTGATGGGAAAGATGGACATGGAGAAAGATGGCTTCCTATTGACTTTCCTTCAGAGGAGCAGGGCCAACCATCCATCCCTCTCCCCCGTAATCTCTGCACTCTCCTCCTCTACACCCTACCTCCACATCCCCACAAAACACAGTCCATTAACTTTCTCTCTCTCCACAGATGCTGTGAGATACTGAGTTTTTCCAGGGCTCTGATTTTATTCTGATTAAATATATTTTCTGACCAGGAGAAAATGATTTAAGTCGACAGAAGGGAAGAACATGAAAGGGGTAAAGTACAAAGACTGACAGCAGCTTACAGACTTGTCACCATTAATGCAGCTCAAACATCCAACTAGATAATTGCTCTTTGGTGTTGCTTTAGGACAGAATCCAGTCCCATTTTTTTGGGTATAAGAAACTCAAGTTTCTTATTTGCTAATTGTGGGATTTGTTGAATTTGTCACAATGACATTGCTGTGTACATGTGGCAGTGTACTCCTCTGTGTATTATCCCTTAAAAGCCAATGTTTATCCTATCAAGTTTCTATGGAAGCCAATTAATAGAAAATCACTACATTGGATGTCTTTACATTAATGGTTCACAACTGTTAGCTGATGAAGCTCACATGAAAGTGCTGAGATCAGTTATGCTGCTTTTATATTCTGATCCTTGTTTCTTTCCATTGTGCAATTTGAAAACTCTTTAGTTGCCACAAAATATATTTAATAACTTGGAGTTGGCCAGAAATGAAGCATGAAATGCATATTATTCCAAATTCAATAATGCACCATTATCAAGTGCTGAAGTCAGTTGCGCTAATATGGATCTATGTATTTACGTTCCCTTAATAAATCGCAACCATTAAATAGATTGTTGATCCTTTCTCCTAGTCAACTGATTGGTAGCCAAATACTCAACGAGCTGACAACATTGCAGCAGATACACCATATCCCTTCTCCTCCAAATAAGCAAATCACCAATCATTTAACTTCTTCCAAGCATTATGGATCGGGGGGTTCTCACTGAAACCTATGGAATACTGAAAGGGGGATTGAGTGAATGTGGGGAAGATGTTTCCATTAGTAAGAGAGACTAGGATTCAGGGGCATAGCCTCAGAGTAAAGGGACGACCCTTAAGAACCGAGACGAGGAGAAAATTTTTCAGCTACAGAAGTCAATCTACAGAATTCATTGGCAAAGAAGGCTGTAGAGGCCAGGTCATTGAGTGTATTTAAGACAGAGATAAGTAGGGTCCTGATTCATAAGAGGATCAAAAATTATGGGGAAAAGGCAGAAGAATAGAGAAACTTACCAGCCATGATTGGAAGCAGACCCGATGGGCCAAATGGCCTAATTCTGCTCCTTTATCTTATGATTTTATTAGGGTGAATTAATTATTTGCATTTAAATTTCTTTTTACTGGGAATTAATATAATTCACAAAGATGCAATTGAATGTAGGATGATCCCTATACAAGTCAATCACTTTCTAAAGAGAAGTTAGAATTTCTACCTATTAGCTAAAGGCATGATACATCAAAATTTCACTTTTTAAAAAATCATCAACCACTAAAGGCAAAACATTATTAACTAAACATTGTTTTGTTTCATAAGAAACTTCTATTTCAAACAACTGAACAGAATTTATACCTTTACTGACAATCAGAAACCCCAATTTTATTTTTTTACTGCTCTCTGAAGTAGACATCCAACCCTCTTGGCACCAATTACAGTGTTTCATGGTTCCCATGGGTTTGCTTGCGATTCTTTCTTTACCCAATATTATCTCCACCAAGAGAGTTTTTCTGGTGATTCTCCCTCAAGAATTCAACTAGGCAAAACTTCCAGCCTTATTTTATCTCCTCATGAATTCAGTGTTCAAACTGAGTGCGAGCTGTCACATCCTTTTGAGTGGTGAACAATAGAATCAGCTTTCTCTCTGCTTAATGTATGGGCCTGACAAACATCTATCTTTTGCTGTCAATCTCTCAGTTGGTTGCAGTCCACACCAAACCAGAAGAACTGCAGCTTTCCCATCTGTGATATTTCTAGGTTTTAGAGGGAAGCCTGTAACCTGATCTCAAAATGGCCTCCTCTATCGGCCTTGTATCCAAATAGAAACATCAATCAGTTATCCTTAATCATCACTGCCTTTCATCTTGGTAACAAAGGACCAGGCTCCAGCAACTATTTATAACATTATATTGATAGCATCTTTCTAACTCTGAAGAGATTTAGGATCTTATCATTATGGAGTTATAAACAGTGGTCACTACCCCAAACATTTAAATATCTGGCACATCCTTCTCAATAAAACAACTTGGATCCCATTGATCTAAGAATTAAACCATGGCTTACTATCTGGCTTACTATCATTCAGGCTGTAGCAGCGGCCACATAATCCCTTTCAATTTCATCTACTTGTTTGCTTACTTACTTACTCCATAAGTGCATACTGTTTTAGTTTAGGCAGGTATCAAGATCACTTTGTTTTTTGTTCTTTATATTTAAAGAAACAGTCCCAAACTATGATAATCTTATAAACTAAAATATATGGTCCTAAAATATAATAATTCTGTAAATCCCACACTTATAAGTAATGGCATCAACACTGATGAAGTAGATAAAACAAGGATTAAGATATGACTTGCAATTTTTCTAGCTACAGCACATGCAAATAACCAATAAGTGATTTTTATTTTCATATTAGCTGCTTCCTAAAACACATTCCCAATTTATTACATATATTTCTCTAGAACTGTCTCCAATGAATTAATTAGCTATAAAGCAGTTATCAACCAAGTAGTAAAAATGTAATTTAGCAAAAATTAATGTATGTTTCTGAGGCCACATTTGGTGCCTATGTGTCATTCCAGGAATCACAAACAACCTTGCATTGAAAACAGTTTGGAGAGGAGTATACAATAATATTGATAGTCTACAGAGGATTCCAAGTTATGAGGAAAGACTCCAAGAATTGAACTCTCTTTAATTTGGAGAAAAAAAGATTTTGAGGTGGGAAATCTAATTTTTTTAGAATGTCAAAGCGGGGGACTACGTAGGTCCTTTCTACATAAGCATTTTGTCTACTTTTACTGACAAGCAGAAACCCCAAATATGTTACATCACTCAATCACTTAAGTAGAACTCAAATTCTCTTGGAACCAAGCCACAATGCTTCATAGCTCCCAACGGGATAGTTCTGCTATTTCCTTTCCCATAACTATCTTCCACCACTGACTGTAAGGGAGAGCTCCAGGCACAAAGCAGCACTACAAGCAGAGGAGCTGGACATTAAAACCAAGCAGCACACAGATATAAACACAAAGAGAACACAGACAGAAAGGGGAACACAGAGAAGCAAATCTCTCTAAGAAAAAGATCACCTTTTTCATTTGGCAGAAAAGGAGACAAGAGTTTATGAAGGCAATGTGTGAGTTGGCTGAAGGTCTGAAATCTAGAAAGAAGTGTGAATCACTCAGAAAGATTTGGAAGAGCTGGATGTTTTCCCAGGAGTGACCAAATCCTAAATGTGTTGCTAATGGTGGGCTAATTGAAATGGAATTCTGATGAGGAGCTCCACCATTGGGACTGGCATTACCTGATGGAGAGAATATCCGTAAAAATGTGCTCTGCTGATAATAATCGTAATTGTGAAACCTGAAGATGAAAAATGTTGTTGGATAGGTCTCCCAACATAACCTGCATGAATAAAAAACCAGGCAACAACATGGCTTCATATCTGTATGATGTTGGTCCTGTAAGGACTCTCTGTGTTATATTGACTATTTCAAGTGAAATTGACCTTTTTACTTGATGTATCATTTGTCTGTTAGTTCATGTTTAAGTCTTGATTAATGTTAGAGTCAAAATTACAAAAAGTGAAATCTAATTGGCAATTTCTTAATTTTAGGGTCATTTGGTACATTTGATGATTTTGGATTATGGTTTCCTCTTGTAACATCCATCTTGGAGACACAGGGCCTTATTTTGATTCTAAGCGCTAGACGGACTTGAAACTGGGAGTTTTTCAGATCCAACTTTCAGACCCATTCTGAGTCACCCCACTGCGCACCCTCCTGCAAAAATATCAGCGATTCCAAATTGTGCTACACAAGCCTGTGGGCGGGGATTAATGCACCCGAAACCCTGCAGCTCCCGTTGGTGCCTCCATCTGCACACGCACAGAAAAAAAATGACAGAATGCTGCTCCCTGTCACATCCCTCCCGGGCCAGATAACGCCTCCGCCTGACCCCCACAAACATTGTCCCACCCCCCACAACATTACTGACACCCTTATCCTCCCACTCCCCCCACCACTCAGACTGATCATGGGCCCTTCCCCCTCCCCACCCTCCCCCAGCCTCAGGCAGAGTAGTAGTAGACCCCCTTCCCCTCCCCACTGATCTCAGGCAGGATGGCAATGGACCCCCATCCTCCCCATTGATCTCAGGCAGAATGGCAGTGGAACCCCCTTTCCCACGCATTGACCTCAGGTAGAGCGACAGAAACCCACCTCCTACAGCCACCCCCCCCTCACCCATCTCAAGCAGAGACTGTCGGATCCACCTTACCCGCCCCCCACCCCACTGTCCCAAATGATCTCAAGCAGAGAGCTGTTGGACACTTGGCACTTACCACCTCACTAACCCTCACTGATGGAGCGCCTGAATTGGACTTATATGGAGCATATCTGTTTCGTGCCAATTTTGAATGAGTGAACACGGTGGTAAAGGGGGAAGTGCCAGTAATATTGGGCATGCAACCCATTAACAAAGAACAAAGAACAACACAGCACGGGAAACAGGCCCTTCGGCCCAACGAGCCTGCGCCGCCGTCCCACTGTCTCAGTGACCTATTCATGATTTTAGTCTACGCCTAATGTGCGAGGATCTATCTAGAATGCACTTATCTAGAATGTCCCTGCTTATCCCTTCTTCCACAGCCCTCGGGCTGTTGGGCGGTCTGTAGTACACACCCAACATAGTAACATCTCCCTTCCTATTCCTCAACTCCACCCAAAGCGACTCGATTCCTATATCCTCTATACCTCCCTCCCTCTGCACTGCTATGATGCATTCCTTAACTAACAACGCCACTCCCCCACCTCTCAGCGACCCACCCCTATCACGCCTGAAGCACTAAGTCAATTAAGTCAATCTAAATGCATGCAAATGTATTGAAATGGCTGTCACGTCCATTTCAGGTGTGGGCCCCAATGGCGGCCATTTTCAGGCTTTGATAAAGGGGGAACGGGCATAGAGGTGGGCATGGATCACGCTACTCGCCTCACACGTGACTTTACCAAGTTTTCATGCCTGAAAAGGGGCACAATGCGATGGTAAAATCGATCCTGAGATTGGTGATGGGCAGGAAAGTCAGTGTGATTCCTGCCGAACAGTGAGATAGTTGAACAGGCACAATATTCCAATGTTCAGCTAATGAGTTATGAATCTGCAGTGGTGAATCTCGTGGTGGGGGCAGACAGTAAGTCATCCACCCACCATAATCTAATGGGCTTACAGGTTTCGGCACTGTACTTAAGTGGCATCCAGACAGGCATTCATTCACTGTAGACCAGGGACTCTCCCAGAGTCTTGCAGCTGCTGCTCATACTGGACAAGCTGATGGATACGACCAAGATTAGCCCAGGGTATTCGACGATGCCTCCGACATTGTCTTTTGTTCATTGCAAGGTAAGACCACTGCCAGCAATATACTTGTTGCTGGGCCAGTGCTCACGTTCATCAGCATCTTAACCTTCTTGAGACTCCGTTGCCTGTTGATGCTCAGGCCTTTACTCTGTCCCAGCTGCAATTGGTGTTACAACAAAGAAGAACAACAAAGAACAAAACAGATCGGGAAACAGGCCCCTCGGCCCAATGACTCCGTGCCACCATTTTAACATTACAAGTCCCCCCTCCACCCATGACCCTTATCTATGCTTATGGCATTCCACATTGAGGGAAAACTAATTTAGGGACAATTTATTACACCAATCAGCCTAATAGCGCATCTTTGGGGTGTGGGAGGAAACCGGAGCACCCGGAGAAAACCCACGCAAGCACGGGGAGAATGCTTCCTTCTCCTCATCTGATGAGAGCTTTACCAAGTCAGGGTCGCCTGCATCGTTGATGCCTCTGTGGATTTGTGAATGAATTGAAGTGATGGGTTTAGTGTACGTGTCCTTTATGGTTTCGCTCGCACTCCCTGCCATTCTGATCCAGCAGGCCAGTGACATGTCTTCCTTCACCTAGTCTCCCTCCAGACTTGGTATTCCAACCTCCCAATGAAGGAGGACCAGAGATGGGGTGTTCCTCCCATTCATGCATAATTGGTCTGGGAATAAAGCTCTTTGACCAGGTTGATGAGAGCCATGTGTGAGAGGCCTTCCTCTTTCACTATTCCACTTGCCTCCACTACCCTGGGTATTCTATAGAGAGACCATTGCATTGGCAGCATAGAAAGTCATGTGCCCCTTGTCAGCCAAATGACCATTCACCCAGTTGAATGGAGGTTTGGAGTCACCAGTTGGCTGCCGCTCGGCAGCTGATGGCAAATGGCACAGAATGAACGGCAGCTCCACACCTTGCTGGCATCTCGATATTATGAGCCTTACAAGTTGGGAACAAACCTGCTGCAATGCGGGCATCACCAAAGGGAGAATATCACTGAGTTGTTTGACATCTTGCTTCATATTTATAAGGATGACCCATTAGTCAGCCACTTCTGCTGACCTTGAACATCACCCACCCAAAAAGACATCCCTTCGAGGGATAGAGCTCCTATAGTGCAGAAGGAGGCCACTCGGCCCATTGAGCCCGCACTGACAACAATCTCGCTCAGGCCCTATCTCCATAAATCCATGTATTTACCCTGCTAATCCCTTTGAAAATAAAGGACAATTTAGTATGGCCAATCAACATAACCAGCACACCTTTGGACTATGGTAGGAAACCAGAGCACCCAGGGGAAACCCACGCAGACACGAGGGGAACGTGCACACCGACAGTGACCCAAGCCGGGAATCGAACCTGTATCTCTGGTGCTGTGAGGCAGGAATGCTAACCATCTCTCTGGCAGACTGACTACATGGTCAAAGTCATTTCAGAATAACACTGCATGTAACGTTTCAGAGACACTCCATCTCCTTTTACTCTCTCTGTGTCACCCATCAACTTCTTCCCCATCACCATGGACCCACACAATATCACCATTCTTCTCCACATTAATTTGGACCTCCATATTCCTTCCCTCCTCTCTGATCCAACACCGATTTCTGTCCCCGTGCTGACCCTGACCCTACACACTCCCAAACTCCAAGTCACCTGTCTTGTCCTGCTCCATCACTCCAGTGCAACCCTCACCTTCCAGACTTTCACACTGGAGCTGCCATCCTAGTGCATCCCACTCCCCTTCTCTGACCCTTGGCTGCATGGTGACACAGTGGTTAGCAATGCTGCTTCACAGCACCAGGAACCCGGGTTTGAATCCCAATTTGGGTCACTGTCTGTGCAGAGTCTGCAGGTTTAAAGTTTGTTGATTTATTCATCACAAATAAGGCTTGCATTAACATTGCAATGAAGTTACTGTGAAAATCCCCATGTCGCCACATTCCGGCAGCTATTTGGATCAATGTACCTAACCAGCATGTCTTTCAGACTGTGGCAAGAAACCGGCGCACCTGGAGGAAACCCACGCAGACACGGGGAGAATATGCAAACTCCATACAGACAGCAACCCAAGCAGGGATTCAAACCTAGGCCCCTGGCGCTGCGAGGCAGCAGTGCTAACCACTGTGCCACTCTTGTGCCACCGTGCTGTTCTGCCCATGTCTGTGTGGGTTTCCTCCGGGTACTCTGGTTTCCTCTCACAGTCCGAAAGATGAACTGGTTAGGTGCACTGGCCATGCTAAATTCTCCCTCAGTGTATCTGAACAGGCGTTGGAGTGTGGCACCTAGGGATTTTCACAGTAATTTCATTGCAGTGTTACCGTAATTCTGCTTGTGACACTAATAAATGAAGTTAAAGCTTAAACTTAGACTGTCTCTGTTCCCTCCTATCACCACCGCAGCCTTGAGTTCACTCACCCCACTTAGACCCCAACATTGACACCACTCACCCCATCTTCTAAGACATAGTCTCCCCTACTTCTCTTGGCAGTCTCCTCTCCCCTCTTCCCTGCATTCCTTCCTCCCTGGAAGTCAGGAGAACAAAATTGATCAAACATGGGATAAAGGTCTATCGGAAAAAGGCAGGGAAGTGGAGTTAGGATGAGATGGAGATTAGTCATGATCATGTAGAAAGGTGGGGCAGGTTCGAAGGGCTGAATTGTCTACTTTAGCACCTAATTCCTATGTACCAAAAATTCCAACAGTTTATCCCACTGTCAGGAAACAGATTTGTTGCCATCCATCAATTAAGAGCTTCACAATTCCCACTGCTGGCTGAAATGGAAGATCCCATCCACTATATCCACTTTGCTGACAAGTGGCAAATAACATTCGTGCCACGTAAGTGCCAGACAATGATTATCTCCAACAAGAGGAAATTGAACCATCACCCCTTGATATTCAGTGCCATTGCCATCAGTGAATCCCCTACAATCAACACCCTGTTAGGGATTACCATTGAGCAGAAACTGAACTGATCTAGCTATATAAATACTGTAGTTTCAAGGACAGGTCAGAGGCTGGAAATTCTGCAGCAAGTAGCTCACCTCCTGATTCCCCAAAATTTGTCCACAATGTACAAAGCACAAGTCAGGAGTGATGGATTATGCATCCCTTACCTGGACGGGTGCAGCTCTAACAATACTCAAGAAGCTTGACACCATTCAGGACAAAGCAACCTACTTGATTGGCACTCGTTCCACAAATGTTCACTCCCTCCACTACCGACGGAGAGTGCTGGCAGTGTGTAACATCTACAAGATGCACTGTAGGAACTCAGCAGTATTCCTAGGACAGCCAAATGGGCAGCAGCCACATAACAGCACCACTCCCTGGAAGTTCCCCTCCAAGCCACTCACCATCCTGACATGTAAATCTACACCATTGCTTTACTGAGTCAAAACCTGAACTCCCTCCCTAACAGCACTGTACCGACACCACATAGATTGCGGCGGTTCAAGGAGCCAGCTCCCCACCACCTTTTCAAGGATAATTAAGAATAAATAAACAATAAATATTGGCCTAGTCAGCGATGCCCACAAATAGATTGAGAAAACTATGTTTCACTGGCTTCTGGTGCTTTGGTCTCTAAATCTTTGAAGCCATGTTCCAAGCAGGGAGCTGTCCTCAATGAATTGGGTTGACTTCACAAATCTACTACATATTGATGACTTTCTTCTCCATACGATTGACACCTTCCTTAAAGAGATGTTTTTCATATTCTTCAGAATTGAGAAATATTTGTCAAACATGTCCAATAATATATTCCTTTTCTATTCACACTCTCCATACATAAATATATCACTAGTTCACCTGTTCCTGGTAAAGTCTGATAGGAACTTGCCCGTTTTGTTCCCTGGGCATGTTTCGATTGCACACAATTCAACACTTGGCTTCCATGTTTCCATCACATTTCCGTCTAGTCTCAAATTATCTGGAAAATTTAAAGCTTCCATTTCAATTCTGGTTCTGACAGCGTGTGTTGGTTTGCGGTCAATTTTAACAACATCACTTTGAGAACTTGTCTGCAGCATGTTTCCTGCTTTATTCCAACATGTCAGCTCTCATCTCAGAGTGCATACTTTTTTTTTATTTCAGTTGCATTTTTGAACACTAACCGGCTCTATTCAACTCAATTCATAGCATTGTGGACGTTAATATAGACTCGAATGAATACACAAAGAGAGAAGGGCATCTCTGTATAATAATTTTGCATCTTCTTTGGTCAACGGAGGACATGTGATGTTTACATTGTGCAGCACTCTGCTCGTTACCTGAAGATCCCAGCACGAACTATGGTTACACTTAGCAGGAATGATTTCTGAATCCAGTTGGAAGCGCCCAGACTTTAGTAGCTTGCAATCAGAGCAGTCAAGAAAGACAGGATGGTGATAGAAGGCAATATGAATGTAAAGGTGGGGAGATTGCCGCACTATTCATCTAGTAGCAGACCCCTGATGATTTCAGCTTTCAGCCAGCACAAATCACACTGTTGACTGCTGGGCACATCAATGTCATTAGTGACCAGCAACATTTAAGGTGAACCTTCATTGCCAATATGGTCAAATCATTGTGGTTGTTACCCTGGGAAAGTGACATCCACTCTGTCTATCCCCCTCATCATCTTATAAACCTCTAGTAAGTTACCTCTCATCCTCCTCCGCTTTAAAGAGAAAAGCTCCAGCTCCCTCAACCTTTCGTCATAGACCTACTCTCCAAACCAGGCAGCATCCTGGTAAATCTCCTCTGCACTCTCTCCAATGCTTCCACATCCTTCTATAGTAAGGTGACCAGAACTGCACACAATATTCCATCAAGGTCCTGTATAGCTGCAGCATAATCCCACGGCTCTTAAACTCAAATCCCCTGTTAATAAACACCAACACACTATAGGCCTTTTTCACGACTCTATCCACTTGAGTGGAAACCTTCAGAAATCTGTGGATACGAACTCCAAGACCTCTCTGATCCTCCACATTCCTCAGAACCTACGGTTGACCCTGTAATCCGCATTCAAATTTGTCCTACCAAAATGAATCACCTCGCACTTATCAGGGTTAAACTCCATCTACCGCTTTTCAGCCCAGCTCTGCATCCTATCAATGTCTCTTTGCAGTTTACAACAGCCCTCCACCTCATCCACTACTCCACCAATCTTGGTGTCATCAGCAAATTTACTGACCCATCTTCAGCCCCCTCCTCCAAGTTATTGATAAAAATCACAAATAGCAGAGGACTCAGCACTGATCTCTGTGGTACACTGCTGGTAACTGGCCTCCAGTCTGAAAATTTTCCATCTACCACCACCATCTGTCTTCTAGGTGACAGCCAGTTACTTATCCAATTGGCCAAATTTCCCTCTATCCCACACCTCCTTATTTTCTTCATGAGCCTACCATGGGGAGCCTTATTAAATGCCGTACTAAAATCCATGTATATGACATCAACTGCTCTACCTTAGTCTACACACTTAGTTACCTCCTCAAAGAATTCAATCAAATTTGTGAAGCAAGACTTACCCTTCACGAATCCATGCTGACTGTCCCGGATTAAGCTCCATCTTTCCAAATGGACATAAATCATATCTGTCAGGACCTTTTCCATTAACTTATCGACCACCAAAGACTAACCAGCCTATAATTACCAGGGTCATTCCCATTTCCTTTCTTGAAGAGAGGAACAACATTCGCCACTCTCCAGTCCTCTGGCACTATCCCTCTGGACAGTGAGGACCCAAAGATCAAAGCCAAGGGCTCTACAACCTCATCCTCCGCCTCCCATCTGTGGAGAGAGTGAAAAGTTCATAAACCTAAATTGTTAATCTGTTTCTCGCTCCGCCAATGAGGCCAGATCTGCTGAGCGCTCCAACATTTTCCCATTTGTACAGAAGCTTTGAAGTCAGCAAAAAGCTCCAGTTGATGAATGGGGGAATGGGAGTGGGATTACAGCTGGTAGCAGATTAAACCTGCTACAACATTCCCTATGTAGTGTTGCAACTTCAAGCAACTCTAAAAGGCAGCGGACAGTATTAGAATTCAATAATCAACCAGGAGAAATCAACCAGCTACCATTCTATAAATAGTTTATAATTGTTTTAAATGGCATTGATGCAAGGTCCTCCTTGCTGCTGAATGTGTGTGCAGCGATGTAGGGTTAAGAGAGAGCGTTAGCTTGAGGATTGAGCTCCAAAATGGTACTGCCAATGACAAACCAGTGTTACATGCTAATTAATATCATAATCTGCCTGCTCAGGATACCTCTGGCAGCTGTTCACTGCACGTGTGCACTAATACCCTCATCAATAAGGTGCTCAGATGATCTACCGTGAAAGAGTGAATGCCTGATTTGGGCACCATTTTCCAGCTTATAGTCCCAAAAAACAGAATCAAACAATCGCAAATTTCTTACCCACATTATCAAGATAACTGAAGAAAATGGCCATTTGAATAAAATTGATCCTAACGTCAAAATCCAAAATAGCTTAGACACAATAAGAACAACAACTTGTATTCACATGGTGCCTTCAATGTAGCAAAACATCACTTGAAACAGAATCAAACAATTTGATACCAAATCAGGTGAAATATTGGAACAGCTGGCCAAAAGCTTGGTTAAAAAAGGATGCCTTAAGGATCGATTTGAAAGGGAAAGAGAGATGGAGCAGTTTAGGGAAGAAATTCCATCACCCCAAACAGGTTTTCAATTGTCTGAGAATGAGCAACAACTGTGATGGAGGGCTGCTTCAGCTGTGGCAACTCTGTGAAGATCTGTTGACCTTCCATCTCTGGATGTAGGGTTGTGAAATGACCTTGTAACATATGGCAACACATCCAGCGACACAGTGGCTGTCAGAGATCTTGCACGTCATCAATATTTTGAGCATTGCTTTTCCATCTGCCCCATTTTCTGTCAGGCCCCAGGTGCTGTCACCCATCTGGCCAACCAGCATTCTGCATGGAAGCACTCTATGCAGGTGAACTAGCTCACCAACAATGTTCTTTTCAACACTGACACTGAAACCTAACGGTTACAGATATATATCAAGGCTGATAAGAGGTGGAGGCCAAACATCTCAGTACTGTAGCATCACTAGGAATTCCTCAGGGTACATCCAAACATCTTCAACTGTTCCATCAAAGACCTCTCCTCCATTGGGTCTGAAATGTGAATGTTCGCTTATGATTGGACAGTGTTTAGTGCCATTAGCGACTCTGCAAATATTGAAGCAGTTCCTGCCTGCAAGAGGAAAGATTTGGACAATATTCAGACTAATAAGTGGCAAGTAAAATTCATATCACACAAACATCAGGCAATGATCATTTTGGGGCTCTCACCATCTCCCCTTGATATTCATTTTCATTCTGATTGCTGAAAGCCCCGCAGCCAACATCCTGAGAGTTAACACTGGCCAGCAACTTAACAGAGCTTGTTACATAAATATTATGCAGTAAGTAGTCTCACAACACCAGGTGAAAGTCCAACAGGTTTACTTGGTAGCACAAGCTTTCAGAGATTTGCCCCTTCATCAGGTGAATGAAGAATTTGGTTCACAAATGGGGCATATATAGATATAAACTCAATTACAAGACAATGGTTGGAATGTGAGTCTTAACAGATAATCAAATCTTTACAGGTGCAGACAACGTGAGTGGAGAGAGGGTTAAGCACAGGTTAAAGAGATGTGTATTGTCTCCAGCCAAGACAGTTAGTGAGATTTTGCAAGTCCAGGCAAGTCATGGGGGTTACAGATAGTGTGACATGAACCCAGTTGAGATCGTCCTAGTGTGTGTGGGCTTGGCTATCAGTTTCTGTTCAGCGATTCTGCATTGTGTGTCATGAAGGCTGCCTTGGAGAACATAGAACACAGAGCATAGAACAGGGCAGCACAATATAGGCCCTTCGGCCCTCAATGTTGTGCTGAGCTATGTCCGAACTCAAGATCAAGCTATCCCACTCCCTATCATTCTGGTGTGTTCTATGTGCCTACCCAATAACTGCTTGAAAGTTCCTAAAGTGTCCGACTCCACTATCACAGCAGGCAGGGCATTCCACACCCCAACCACTCTCTGAGTAAAGAATCTACCTCGGACATCCCTCCTATATCTCCCACCATGAACCTTATAATTATGCCCCCTAATAACAGCTACATCCTACCCAAAGATCAGAGGCTGAATGCCCTTGACTATTGAAGTGTTCCCCGACAGGAAGGGAACATGCCTGCCTGGTGATTGCCGAGCGGTGTCCATTCATCCGTTGTCATAGCATCTGCATGGTCTCCCCAGTGTACCATGCCTTGGGTCATCCTTTCCTGCAGCGTATCAGGTAGACAATGTTGGCCGAGTCACAAGAGTATGTGCCGTGTGCCTGGTGGATGGTATTCTCACTTGAAATGATGGCATCTGTGTCAATGATCCAGCACGTTTTGCAGAGGTTGCTGTGGCAGTGTTGTGTGGTGTCGTGGTCACTGTTCTCCTGAAGGCTGGGTAGTTTGTTGCGTACAACTGTCTGCTTGAGGTTGTGCGGTTGTTTGAAGGCAAGATGTGGGGGTGTGGGGATGGCCTTGGCGAGATGTGCGTCTTCATCGATGACATGTTGAAGGCCCCAGAGAAGGTGTCATTGCTTCTCCGCTCCGGAAGTACTGGATTGTGAAGGGTACTCATTCTGCCGTGTCCTGCGTTTGTCTTCTGAGGAGGTCGTTGTGGTTTTTCAGCAGTCAAGGGCATTCAGCCTCTGATCTTTGGGTAGGATATAGCTGTTACTAGGGGGCATAACTTTAAGGTTCATGGTGGGAGATATATGAGGGATGTCTGAGGTAAACTCTTTACTCAGAGAGTGGTTGGGGTGTGGAATGCACTGCCTGCTGTGATCGTGGAGTTGGACACTTCAGGAACTTTTGTTCTGGTGTGTCGGAACTGTCGACCGATGAATTGAGTGCCGTATCCTGTTCTTATGAGGGCGTCTTTCAGCGTCTGTAGGTGTCTGTTGCGATCCTCCTCATCTGAGTAAATCCTGTGTATACGGAGGGCTTGTCCATAGGAGATGGCTTTTTTAACATGTTTAGAGGGGAAGATATACAAGGCAACACACCTGGCCACCCCATCGTATCAGGCAATGTGTGAGAACCTCTCTGGCTACGCCAGGGGCATTCTGGAATCCATCGTACAAAGAACTCCTGCTTCTGTCACAACACTACAGGCTTCTAAGAGAAACTCAACACCCATGGAGCAGTTGAACCAGGAGTACTCCTCGTCACAATGGATGTCCCGGCACCCTACACCAGCATCCCCACGACAATGGCATTGCTACAGCTGACTCAGTATTCATTGACAACAACTGCCAATCACCAGACGGAATTCTACAACTCATTCACTTCATCCTGGACCGTAATGTCTTCACCTTCAACAACCAGTTCTTCATCCAGACACATGGAACAGTCATGAGGACCAAATTCGTAACTCAATATGCCAACATCTTCATGCACAGGTTCGAACAAGACTTCTTCACCATACAGGACCTTCAACCAAAGCAATACACTAGATGCATCGATGACATTTTTTTCCTTTGGACTCATGGTGAACAATCACTGAAACGACTATATGATGACATCAACAAGTTCCATCCCACCATCAGACTCACCATGGACTACTCTCCAGAATCGGTTACATTCTTAGACACATGGATCTCTGTCAAGGACAGTCACCTCAGCACTTCACTGTAACGCAAGCCCACGGATAACCTCACGATGCTCCACCTCTCTAGATCCACCAGGTGCCAGTACAAGCTCTTGTGACTTGGCCAACATTGTCTACCTGATACACTGCAGGAAAGGATGTCCCGAGACATGGTACATTGGCGAGACCATGAGATGCTACGACAACGGATGAATGGACACAGCTCAACAATCACCAGGCAGGGGTGTTCCCTTCCTGTTGGGGAACACTTCAGTAGTCATGGGCATTCAGCCTCTGATTTTCGGGTAAGCGTTCTCCAAGGCTGCCTTCACGACACATGACAACGCAGAATTGCTGAGAAGACTGATAGCCACGTTCCACACACACGAGGATGGCCTCAACTGGGATCTTGGGTTCATGTCACACTATCTGTAACACCCACGATTTGCCTGGGCTTGCAAAATCTCACTAACTGCCCTGGCTGGAGACAATTCATACCTCTTTAACCTGTGCTTAACCCTCTGTCCACTCACATTGCCTGTAAAGACCTGATTACCTGTTAAGACTTGCATTCCACCCATTATCTTCTAATTCAGTTTTTGTCTATATATGTCCTGTTTGTGAACTGAACTCTTCACTCACCTGATAAAGGGGCAACACTCTGAAACTCCATGCTACCAAATAAACCTGTTGAACTTTAAGCTGGTGTTGTGAAACTACTTAGTGTGCCTACCCCAGTCCAACGCTGACATCTCCACATCATAAATGTTGTGATCACAAGATTGGGCCAGAGGCTCAGAATTCAACAGTAAGTAAGTAACTTACCTCATTATCCTTCAAAGCCAGTCCACCATCTATACGGCATAAATCAGGAGTGTGATGGAATATTCTACTTGTCTGAATGAGGGCAATATTCAAGAAACTCGAGCCCACCCTGAACATAACAGCCATTTAATTAATACCCTATCCATGACATTAAATATTTACTCCCTCCACCACTGGAGCACAGCAGCAGCAGTGCATACCAACTACAATATGCACTGCAGTAACTCGGCAAGGCCCCTTCGATCCTCCAAACCCACGCCATTCACCACTTAGAGCACCAAGGGCAGTGGGACACCACCATCCGGAATCTCCCTCTAAGCTGCACACCACCCTGACCTAGGAATACATCAGTGTTTCTTCATTGTCACTGAGTCAAAATCTGGAATTCCTCCCGCTAATAGCACGTACGTACACCACGTTGGCTGCAGCAGCTCACCACCACCGTCTCAAGGGCAATTAGTGATGGATAATAACCAGTGGCCTAGCCAGTAATGCCCACATCATAGATTCCCTACAGAGCAGTAGGAGGGCATTCAGCCCATTGAGCCTGCACTGACTCTCTGACAGGGCAGCTTACCCACCTCATCTCCACCAGCCCATTTCCATACCCTCGCACATTTACCATGGCTAGTCCATCTAACCTACACATCTTTGGAAACTGAGGGGCAATTTATCATGGCTAATTAACCTAGCCTGTACATCTTTGGAATGTGGGAAGAAACTGGAGGAAACCCTGCGCAGACACGGGAAAAGCAGGAAAACTCCACACAGCCACTCATCTGAGGCTGGAATTGAACCTTGACCCCTGACACTGTGAGGCAGCCGTGCTAACCACTGTGCCACCCATGCCACACCCCCTGAAACAATAAACAAATCAGTGCCATTCATAACATTTGTGAAAGAACGCTGCTCAGTGATTGTATCCTCTATGTTTCTGAGCTCCTGTAGAGATGATTGAGAAATGCCACTTGTCCCACATTAATCGGCTGCTTGTTCAGCCTGTGCGGAGATGTCAGAGATTCACTGCTGCACCTTCTCCACCAGCTGCTCAAATGGCCTGAAGCAATGATGGATCCTGCATGAATAAGGATGGTCTGTCAAGCATCGTCCAGTCTGCAATTGTGCCACACACAGTCATTGGGAGAGCAGTGTGCTGCGTGCCAGTTCTGGCGGGGGTGCGGGGGGAGGGCAGGGTTTGTGAGCAGCGTAGGCTAAACATGCCGGTGAGCCCGGCTGCAAAGCACTCAGGCGCCATTTTGAAAAGGGCGTTCCAATCTCACGATGCACTGCGAGATACCCTCCCTCCCCCCCATGGAGATCAGGGCTCACAACCCACTCCAGTAACATATTTTCCACCCCCTCCCTGACATGGATCATTCAGGGCGTTGGGACCATCCCAATGAGTCTCCCTTCATGAACCCCAACATGCCCTCCCCTACATAACCCCCAACATTTCCTCCCTCCATGGCTTCCACTCATGCCCATTCCCCACTGCATGGCCCCCCCCATCACAGCCCCCATTATACTTCCTACTCAGACACCTCGGCAATGTCTTTGGCACACTGAGAGTGCCCAACTAGCATTTCCAGGGTGCCAGGTGGGCACTGCCTGGTGGGTACTATCATAATGCTAGATGGGCACTGTCCAGCCAAGTCCCCGGCAACCCATGGACTTCAGTGGCCTTCAAGCTTCCCCACCCCTGGCATGGCCATCACGCCTGATCTCCACTAGTGGAGGCAAGTAATGACTCTCTCTGGCCTTGCGCTACACCTGAAGGTTGGGAGGTCCAGGGAGCAGGGAGAGGAAAACATTGAATGGGCCTGGCATATTTAAATACTCCTTAAAATGTGCTAATCGACCTTGCAAACCATATGGTGTCGGGCGCAAAACCAATTTTTAGGCCCACATGCTATTCTCCAGGATCAGCGGGATCTGTGCCAGGTGGGAAAATCAATCCCCTGGCTTTAATTGGGATAGAATAATACAGGGATAAATACAGGGTCGGATGAATAGTGATGGTAGGAGGCCTGTGTGGAATATTGATATGACAATGACCAGTTGAGCTGAATGACCTGCTTTCTCGCGCTGCTTTGAAGCCATTTCTACCTCTCACACAATAACGTCAGTGCTGTCTGTAACATTCAGGTTCGGAAACGTGGGAGTTGTAAGTTTATGCAATAGGCAGTTTGGCTCAGCTATTTTGGGAGTGAGGGACAAATTTGGCAGTATTTTGCAGAAGATAAATAAGTGGGGCAGTGACCACAAAAATAAGGTAGTAAGTCATCTGTGGAAGAAGTCAGTTAATGGGTCAGATGGGGATTTCTCGATTCTTGTGTTCTCAACTTCCAATATAGCATTTTTATTTTGGGAAGCTTTTGTTTACAGTTAACCTATAAACCCTATAAAATGTGTTATCCATTGCCTCTGTGTAATAACCTTCTTCATATTATCGTAAAAGGGGTTACCTTACTAACTACAAAAAGGCATTAACAAATTATAGAATTAATGTATATAATGGACAACATGGATAACTGTGAGCTATTACGGCAAGAAAAATAAGGAGGTTGCATTTTACTTACAAAATAAGAATCTAAGTGAGGTAGGGGAGCAAAGTGATCTGGGAGACCAAATACACAAATCACTAAAAGTAACACACAGGGAAATAAGGCCATAAAAAGGCAAAACAAATGTTAGGCTTTAATTCTACTGGGGTAGAATGGAAAAAATTCTATTGAACCTTGGTTAGAATACACCTTCTTACTTGAAGGTTTTACATTATTCCCCCATCCCAATATACCGCCCATAAAATCCTCTCTGGCCTTATTTTATATTGTAAGAAGTCTCACAACACCAGCTTAAAGTCCAACAAGTTTATTTGCTATAAATCCACTAGCTTTCAGGGTTTTCCCCTTCATCAGTTGAGTGGAGAGTTCTGATAACAAACACAGCATATAAAGGCAGACATAGTTTACAGCGTACTGATTAGAATGCAAGTCTTTACAGCTAATCAATATTAGTATTCAATATTAGTATTACAATCAGTATTCCGTAAACTGTGTGTGCCTTTATATGCCCTGTTTGTGATCAGAACTCTCCACTCACCTGATGAAGGGACAAACCCCGAAAGCTAGTGGCTTTTCTATCAAATAAACTGGTTGGACTTTAACCTGGTGTTGTGAGACCTCTTACTGTGTTTACCCCAGTCCAACGCTGGCATCTCCACCTCATTTTATATTGTCAGAGCTTCCACCTCACATAAATTCTGTGGCCAGTCCTTTTCTCCTCCCTGTGAAAGACTGAGCACAGGCCAGATGCTCTATACCAGCTGCTATCGGAACTTTGCAGGGATGTCACAGGTTTAATGTTACTCAAGATAGGTGGGGGAATGACACTGGGTGAACGTTCCCTCAGAAAGCCAGAGCTGACATGTTGGCTGAATGGCTTCCTTGTTGTGTTATAACCACTCTGTGGAGTACTGCATACTTTTCTGGTCGCAATATTATAAAACAAAAAAAAAGTGGGGCACTGGAGAAGCTGAGGAACAGACTTACTTACTTATTTGTTTATTTTATTTATTTGAGTCACCAGTAGACTTACATTAACACTGTAATGAAGTTACTATGAAAATCCTCTAGTGGCCACAAACCGGTGCCTGTTCGGGTACACTGAGGAAGAATTTAATATGACCAATGTACCTAACCAGCATGTCTTTTGGACTGTGGGAGGAAACTGGAGCACCTAGAGGAAACCCAAACACAGGCACAGGGAGAAAGTGCAGAGCCTGCACAGACAGAGGCCCAAGCTGGGAATCGAACACGGGTTTCTGATGCTGTGAGGCAGCATTGCTAACCACTGTGCCACTGTGCAGCCCAGAGTCAATGTACCTAACCAGCATGTCTTTTAGACTATGGGAGGAAGCTTGAGCATTGGGTTCAGTGGCACAGCGGTTAGCACGACCACCTCATCGTGTCAGAGACCCGGGACTTGATTCCTGGCTTGGGTCACTGTCTGTGTGGAGTCTGCACATTCTCCCCGTATCTGCGTGGGTGTCCTCCGGGTAACAGTGTTGATAAAGAAATTCGGGGGGGCATAATTATCAAGAGAAGATATATACTCTGGGTCACATTTCTTTTGAAAAGAGAAGGCCGAGGGGTGACCAAATAGCGATCTGAAAAAGTTTGAGAGAGCATAGAGATACAGAGAGATAGTATGTGTTTCCACTTGTGGGAGGAACAAAACTAGAAGTCATTAATGTAAGATAGTCACCCAGAAATCAAATAAAGGAATTGAGGAGAAACGTTGTTACTCCGAGTGGTGAGAATGTGCATATTGTTACCTTAGGGAAATGTTAAACTGAATAGTATAGATTCATGTAAGGGTGACCAAGAAAACACATGAGAAATGAGAATAGGCAGTCATGCTGATAGAATTAGATGAGAAAAGGCAGGAAGAGATCTGAGTGAACCATAAATGCTGGCACAAACTGGTTGAACCAAATAGCTTGTCTCTTTGCTGAATATCTGATGTAATCCTCTGTAATCTTGGATATAGGTCAAAATAGCTTATTTGCATCTGTTGTTGTATTACATCATAATGTGTTTGATTTCCTTCTGTTCATTAAGCAGTGGATCCAGACAAGGAATGTTAAAACTAGAAAATAGAAGATGTTCCACATTTTGGCATCAAGCGCTCCTTGTTCAGATGGAGTGAAATTAAGAACAGAGTAAATCTCCCTTGCCCCTGTCCAGGCAATGGGAGTAAACACAATAAAAAGTCTGACAACACCAGGTTTAAGTCCAACCGATTTATTTGATAGTACACTCACTAGCTTTCGGGGTTAGTTTCGGGGGAAGGGACTAACCCCGAAAGCTAGTGAGTGTACTATCAAATAAATCAGTTGGACTTAAACCTGGTGTTGTCAGTCTTTTTACTGTGTTTACCCCAGTCCAACGTCAGCATCTCCACATCAGGCAATGGGACTCAGCCACAACATTGTAAGAGCTCCCCCTACTGAAACAGTGCGTTTTGTCACACAAACCATAATGTGCTTGAGGATTGTTTGATCCAGTTCTACCACTTTGTTGAATGATGGCTGAACTTTTCGGCAACTTAAGATTCTTGTTTTCGAACTGTAACCCTTCAGACCCATACATAACAAAAATCTATCAAGCTCAGTCTGGAAGACTTATAACATAAAAATTAGAAACAGGAATAGAATAGAATACCTACAGTGGAAAACCAGGCAATTCAGCCAACTGAGTCTGCACCAAACGCAACCCCACTCAGGCCTATTCCTGGAGCTCCTCATATTGACCCTGCTAGTCCCCTGAACGTTAGGGTTAATTTAGCACGGCCAATCAACCTAACTCGTACATCTTTGGACTGTGGGAGGAAACCAGAGTACCTGGAGGAAGCTCCCACAGACACACGGAAAACATGCAAACACCACCCAGACAGTGACCTGAATCCAGAATTGAACCTGGCGCTGTGAAGCAACAGTGCTAACCCCACTATGCCAACGTACCACCATGCTCTTCGAGCCTACTCCACCATTCACTCTGATCATGGCTAATCATCAAATTCAATATCCAGATCCTGCCTTTCTCCCATAGCCCCTGATCCCTCTCGCCCCAGGACCAAATCTATAGAAGTATTTCATTTGATTCAGTATCCACAGCCTTTTTGAAGAGTGAGTTCTAAATTTCCTTCCTGATTTTACTCCTGAATAGGCAGGCTCTAATTTCAACATAATGCCTCTTTGATCTGGATGTTCACACATAGACTGGAGCTAATTTCCACGTGTCCATCCCATAAAATGCCTTTTTATTTTAATGATCTAAATCTCTTCTACTCAAGGGAACTCTAGTCTATGCAACCTAACTTCATAATTTAACCGTTCAAGGCCTGGTATCATTCTGGTGCTGTACTGCCTCCATAACCACTTATGAGGGTTACTGCTCAAAACCGAAAGCCAGTCCAAAGATGAGCTTTTCCATGTCCTGAATGCCAGTATTTTGCAACAATTTGCCTTAGCTCATTTGAAAAGTCAATGGAAAGTGTTGGAAAATCTCAGGAGGTCTGACAGCATCTGTGGAGATTTCCAGCATCTGCAGTAATTGTGCTTGCATTATATCTGCTCTAATTTGCCCTTCTCAGGTATTAGTTTTTTTTTCCCTAATCAGATAACAACTCAAAACAACATAATTTATAGCCATTGCAAAAATCAACTATCACAGAATCATAGAGCACAGAATATGATCAATTGGCTAATTGTTCCTGTACAGATTCTTGATTTGACTTGATTTGATTTAATATTGTCACATGTATACTGTGAAAACTATGGTTTCTTGCACACTATACAGACAAAGCGTACCGTTCATAGAGAAGGAAAGGAGAAAGTGCAGAATGTAGTGTTACAGCCATACTAGGATATAGAGAAAAATCAACTTAATGCGAGATAGGTCCATTCAAAAGCCTGACGGCAGCAGGGAAGAAGCTGTTCTTGAGTCGGTTGGTACATGACCTCAGACTTTTGTATCTTTTTCCCGATGGAAGAAGGTGGAAGAATGTGTCCTGGGTGTGTGGGGTCCTTAATTATGCTGGCTGCTTTGCCAAGGCAGCGGGAAGTGTATACTGAGTCAATGAATGGGAGGTTGGTTTGCGTGATGGATTGGGCTACATTCACGACCTTTTGTAGTGCCTTGCAGTTTTGGGCAGAGCAGGAGCTGTACCAAGCTGTGAAGCAACCAGAAAGAATGCTTTCTATGGTGCATCTGTAAAAGTTGGTGAGAGTCAAATCTGACATGCCAAATTTCCTTTATCTTCTGAGAAAGTGGAGGCGTTGGTGGGCTTTCTTAACTATACTGTTGGTATGGAGGGAACAGGAGTTTGTTGTGATTGGGACACCTAAAAATTTGCAACTTTTAACCATTTCTACTTCATCCCCATTGATGTAGACAGGGACAAGTTCTCCTCTACGCTTCCTGAAGCCAATGATAATCTCTTTTGTTTTGATGACATTGAGGGACAGATTATTGCCGCTGCACCTGTTCACCAGATTCTCTATCTCATTGCTGTAGTCAGTCTCGTCATTGTTGGACATCTGACTCTCCACAGTGGTGTCATCAGCAAACTTGAAAATCAAACTGGAGGGGAATTTGGCCACACAGTCTAAGGCGTATAGACTGGGGGCTGAGAACAAAGCCGCATGTGGCACCAGGCTGATACCAGAGATGAGGGGGTTAGCTTATGAGGAGAGATTGAGTAGATTGGGCCTGTACTTGTTAGAGTTTAGAAGGCTGAGGGGGGATCTTATAGAGACTTACAAGATAATGAAGGGGCTGGATAGGGTAGAGGTAGAGAGATTCTTTCCGTTTAGAAAGGAAAACAGAACTAGAGGGCACAGCCGCAAAATAAGAGGGGGGACAGTTTAAAACGGAGTTGAGGAGGAACTTCTTCACTCAAAGGGTGGTGAATCTTTGGAATTCTCTGCCCATTGAAGTGTGGAGGCTACCTCGCTGAATATATTTAAGTCACGGGTAGATAGGTTTCTGATAGACAAGGGAATTGAAGGTTATGGGAAGAAAGCGGGAAAGTGGAGCTGATCCACTTCAGATCAGCCATGATCTTATTGAATGGTGGGGCAGGCTCGAAGGGCTAGATGGCCTATTCCTGTTCCTATTTCTTATGTTCTTATGTTCTTATGTACCACTGTTGCGGATGATCGTGGAGGAAGTGTTGTTGTCTATCCTTACTGATTGTGGTCTGTGGGTTAGGAAGTTCAGGATCCAGTTGCAGAGAGAGGAGCCGAGGCCCGGGTCTCAGAGTGTGGAGATGAGTTTCGTAGAAATAACGGTCTTTCAAATAACTATCCAATTAGTTGTACTCTCCTACACTTTCTTAATAAACTTATCCTTTCCAAGGTTTGTTTTTACTCTTTCATGGGAGGTGGGGGCTGTTTATGAGGCAGCATTTGTTACCTATCTATCATTGCTCTTAAACAAAGTGGTTTGAGAGGCTATTTCTCATGGCAATCAAGAGTTATACCACAATATCTAGAGTCAGAAGTAGGCCAGACCAAGTAGGGAAGTCAGATTTCTTTCCCGAAAGGGCATTTGTGAACCCCTGATAGTTTTTTTTCCATAACTGACAATAGTTTCATGGTCAGTACCATTGAGACTAGCGATTCCAGAGTTCTTGATTGAATTTAAATTCCACCAGTTGCCATGTGGGATTTGAACCTGTGCACCCAGGTATTATCCTCTGGATTACTAGACCAGTGACATTACCATTGCATGATCATCTCCCATCCTCCAAGTTCCTTTTGAAAGTTACTATTGAATCTGCTGCCCTTTCAGACAGTGCATCCCAGATCATGTCAGTTGGCTATGCACATAAAAACTCTCCTCAGCTCCCCTCCAGCTTTTTCGTCAATTATTCTGAATCTCTTTGTTACCAGCCTTCTTGGCAATGGAAGCAGCAAAACCTTTGATCATTTTGCATACTTCTTTTCCACTGTCCCTTAACCTAATCTGCTTGAAGGAGAATTCTCTCAGCTTTTTAATTTTTTCCACGTGACTGGACTCTGATAACATTCTGCATTTTCTCCTGGGCCTTGCCATCCTTACTAAACTATGGCCAGAATTGAGGCCTATAATCCAGCTGAGGGCTAACCAGTGATTTTTCTAATGATTCAACATTTTGTTGTCCGTGCCATAATAACCAAGGATCTTGCATTCTTCTATTACGGTCTTATCAACTTGGCCTGTCACTATTACAGATGGACCATCATAGAACCATACAAACCCTACAGTGCGGATAGAGGCCATCTGGCCCATCAGGTCTGCACCAACCACAATCCCACCCAGGCCCTACCCCCATATCCCTACATATTTACCCACTAATCCCTCGAACCTATGCATCTCAGGACAGTAAGGGACAATTTTAGCATGGCCAATCAACCTAACCCGTACATCTTTGGACTGTGGAAGGAAACCGGAGCACCCGGAGGAAACCCACACATACATGGGGAAAATGTGCAAACTCCACACAGACAATGACCCAAGCCGGTAATCGAACCCAGGTCCCTAGAGATGTGAAGCAGCAGTACTAACCACTGTGCTACCATGCCACCCACCACCAACCTATTATGAGTCTTGACCATCTCTCCCTTGACCTTTGAGATTCTAATCTGGAACATTGTTGTCATCTTCTCCCCTCTTCAAAAGGGAGATAATCCCTGCTTCTTTACTTGTGAGCTTCTGGGGATTCCCTTGAATGTTTGCGTAAGATGTGCATGTTATTGATGTTTTTCTCTTTTAATCCACAGGTGCTTTGGTCCGCCTTGTTGTCCAACAAGGGGCGTACATGCGGTGGGTCGTGCGTGTGGCTGCTCTTGGATGTTTCGAGAGTAGCCTCGTGCTTCATGTCATTAGTGTACACTTAAACTGGACCAGATGCTGGGCAACACGACAGCTCAGTGACTATCACTGTTTGCTGTGCAGACACATGGATTTGGGCCAGTGTCTGCAGGAGTTTGCGCATTCTCCCTGTGCTTGCGTGGGTTTTCTCCGGGTGCTCCGTATTCCTCCCACACCCCAAAGATGTGTTGTTAGGCTGATTGGTGTAATAAATAGTCCCTAAATTAGTCTCCCCTCAATCTGGTTTCCAATGTGGAGTGCCATAAGCGTAGACAAGGGTCATGGGTGGAGAGGGGACTCACAATGTTGAAATGGCGGCGCGGGCTCGTTGGGCCGAAGGGCCTGTTTCCCGGGCTGTGTTGTTCTTTGTTCTTTGTTCTCTCTCCCCATCCTTACCTCTGCTTCCCAACGCTCCATACCCCGACCACCCCTGCCCTGGTCAGCTTGAGTTGCTCTTCAGTATAGACTTTACTGTAGCTTCCAACCTTGCTGGAATCTCGATGTTAAGAGACCCATGAGTCATGAAGCAAACCTACTCGCATGCAGGCTTCACCGTAGAGGGGAGTACACACCTGAGCATGTTTTTCATCCAGCTGACTCATAATTATTAGTGTATTCCTTTAGTTGGCCAATTGTGCTTACAATTAGCTCCATCTACACGAAAAGGCCCTCGTCCCCATTTGAAGATACAGAGCAATTCATATGTAAAGAAGTTCCTTGAGACAGTGGTGTGTGTTTACTTCCAGACATGATCCACCACCTTGTATTGTCCCCCTTTCATCTACCAATTGCACCCCCCCATCCCACTCAGCACCCTTGACACACCCAATATAACCATTCCTCCCCCACCATTACCCTTGAGCCTATGAACATTACCCTCCATATGTTTTCCATCCCCTCTGAAAGGGTTAATAGGTACACAAGTTTAAAAATCACACAGGCTGAAAAACAAAGATCTTTTTCTAAGAAGCCTTCACAAACACCAAGGCCATTAGTCTGGCAAAGCACATAAATCAGACATCTATAATTAGAAAATGGGAGTGATTCACAGATACAAAAACGAGCTGTACTCTGACATTTTCGCGCTGATTGGATATTATAATGAAGCATTTTTATTATTATAATAAAGTGATTGTGGTTTATGCTAATTACTTGTAATCGAATTTGAATACTTCATTTGCCTTTGTATCTTGGGATACACCACTCTGGCCAACTATAGGGATGTGAACTGTAACTTCTCAGCATCCTTGCTATAGCTTGCATTAAAACAACTGTTTGAGAAAACTCTGTTATTTGTCTGGTTACTCGAAGGGTAAAGTTGTGAGCAATTGAAAAGCTGACATCAAAGCCCGCAGCACCTTCTGAACCTCCACCTCTTGCTGTCTTCATGATGACCCTTCCCATCATCCTTACCATCTGTTTTGTCCATTTCTATGACAACCCATCAGACCATCCGCTACCTAATCATGCCCTTGGACCTGTCACTCTATCAAATCCCCTTACCCACTCTCACTCTCACTGCTCCCTCTGCTCCCCTGTACCCTCAGTTCAATTCTCAGGACCCCAAGATATACAGCAACGACCATGCCCTTTAGAATCATCTCTCTTCCGCCATCCCTGCCTGGAAACAACCCATCACCCATTCACAGGACATTCATATCCAACATGTAGAGTTCTGCCCTCCCTCCCACACCCCTGCACCCATGCCTTCCCTCCCTGGCACCATTGCTACTCTAGTCTACATCCCATCCCAACCAGTCTCCCTGCCTTGTGCCTCTTAGACAGCCAGTACACAATCATTACCTCACTGGACAAATACTCCCAAAAGAGGGAAAATCAGTGCCCACTCACTCCAACTCTAGCAAGTTAATGACCTCAATTGCTGCATGCCATTATGTACAGCCATTGCTTGCCTGCCAATTACTTAATTAGGAAGGGGAACTTAATTCTGGTGAGGTAGCCTTTTAATGAGCGTGCATGACATCTGTTTCCCGATGCTTCCATTAGGAAGCATGACAAGCCATCAAGCCTCCCTGAACTTAATTGCAACAGTTCTTCCCACTGCCAGGAAACTGATTTTTGGTCTCTTGCTCGATGAAGTTCCCCACTCTCTCTGTGCTTCCTGCTCCTGGAAGTGGCACAGGACTTGACCCATTGGCCAGAATGTTACCATCCTGCCCACCGCGGGAATCGGAGCAGGCAAGGGACTCACCAGGTATCTTGTTCTCCACTTGCTGCTGGTAGTGACTGTGCTTTTCGAGTAAACACCACCACAGTATCATTGTACATTAAAGATGTTAATCTGACTTTTATTGCCATCAGTATAAAGCCCACAAAGTAGCATGTGGGTGAATGGCAATAACCCATTGCTGTCTGCAGAGACGGAAACTCAGATCATTGATTCATGATAGGACTGTCACCCTTATCTCTATACTTAATTTTGGACCCAGCTTATTAACTATTACTGAGTTTTCAGATATTTTGGAATTTGAGTTGTATAAAATTAAAGGAATTGTATTAACTGTAAAATATTGTCAAATTCCATGGTGATGAAATCTTAATTTACATGTGCCTGACGTAATTCCAAAACATTTTTAAGCAATTTTTACTTCAATGGTGAGTTGTGCAGAGTTTACCAATAGCACTAGACTGTCTAGACATCACATTGGCTTTTAACTCCTAAATTATGCTTGCAGCAAAAAAAAATTGTAACAACCAGCGAAGTATTGTGAACGGTGCCTTTGCTCTGTTGCTCTGAAATGGTTTTTGTAAGAACCATGCTAGATCATCTAGCTTAGCATGAATAATAGAAAACACTGCCATAATAATCCCTCTAGGGGTTTCTCTAACTCCTCGTTACAGCCTCCTGAAAGAGCATGAATCAAAGTAAAGTTAGCTAATCCACGGGAACCCAGCTCACTGCCAGTATGTTTCCCTGCAGCTTTCCATCATCCAGCTTCTAAGCTTTTTTCTTCCCCTTTCCCATGTTTTTGGCCTACTGACTTCTTCCCATCTAGTTGGCATGTAGACATTAATGAAATTATTGTCTTTGGTTGAGGCTCACAGCTGAGTCTGTCAAGGATGGCAAAACTCTCTCTATCTTCTTCTGTGCCAACAAATAACATTTGATTTCTAAAACACCACCATGAGACCTTCTGTTAGCCAATCATGACCCTGGACCCCAGCCTATCACATCCCAGTGCCCTCGTTCACTGACACTGTCCCCTCTGCTGCCTAGTACGATGAAGCTTTCAGAGACTGGGAAAGGCCAATTGCCCACTTGTGACAGATTTGTTCTCATACAATATTGATCCAATATTGCCAAAATTATTCACCCTGTCCAAGAATAAATATTCTAAGAATTGGATGTACTTCCAGGATTAAAAATTGGAGGCAAGAACATAATTAATTTGCAATATGCTGACAGCACAGCGCTACTGGTTGAATCAGAAGCTGCCCTAAAAAATATCATGGGTGAGAGCCTCCAGGCTGCATGTTTTCTTCTGACGGAAGGTGGGGTGCATTGTTTGGTAGCGGTGGGATTCTCTGGTCCTGTCACTGTCAATGGGAATTCCCACTGATGTCACCCCACCGGTGGGAAACCCGTGGGCAGGAGCTGCCTGCTGGATCAAAGAATCCCGTTGGAGTGAATGGCCTGAGAATTCTAGCCTATACATCAAGTAATATTTGGAAGGTTAGACTATGGATTGAGTATGAACACCATAAAAACAAATGCAATAGTAGCTGGAAGAAACTAGAGTGATGACTGAAGTGGATGGTGTCACACTGGAAAAAAGTAGATAACCTTTTCTATTCACGACAAATGATAACAGAGGTTGGCAGGTGTGGTGTCTACGTTGGAAGTATAGAGATAGCCACGAGTAATTTTATGAAGATGAAGGATGTGTTAGCAATCAGAAAACTCAGAGCTTGTAACAAGGAAGAAACTTCACAAATTGCTGCATTATATCCACTTTCCTATCTGTCTCAGAAACCTAGACAACCAATAGAGATCTGTGGAAGACAATAGAGCCCTTTGAAATGTGGACGTTTAAAATTCCTTTTTCAGACCATAGGTGGGATTTTCCACGCAACCTGCCTCATGTTTTGTGCCAGTAGAGATGGCTCGCCACTGGCTGATGGCAGCATCTTCTGTACCCATCAATAGGGTGTCTTGTTGAACTCACCCCTTGTCTCCTCAGTAAACCACAGCAGGATGTGCCATCGGCAGGATTGGAAGATCCTACTGGTATGAAGGCTGGAAAATTCCAGCCCATAAAATCAATGGAGGGGTGTTTGAAATTGCAAGAGCGAAAAAAAAACATTTAAAAATGACAGCCAACAAAGAAAATGTAATGATTTTAGTCATTCGACCTGAGCTAAAAAGCTACAAAGATCTCTTCTGGAAGGAAAAGTGCAGAGCAACAAAAAGAGGATCAACCTTGATGTAGTTGGAGGATGGACACCACAGAGTGACCACAGACAAATTACAGCAAATGTGCGAGGAATGATGCCAGAGCAGTGAGTGTGACAAACCGTGACAGCAGATCTCCTGGTTAGCATAGCTATCAGCTGCAACATTGTGTGGAAGTGATGGAGAAATGAAGTTTTTAATCATCATCCTGAATACTAGCTCCATGGAGACAATGCATTCAGTTTGAACACCTACCAGATTAAGATGAGAGTATCAGACTAAATTTCTTTGAGAAATGTGCATCAATGGACTTATCAAAAATCCTGTGGAATCTTGCAAATGTTCCTACTTATTCCTATAAGACACCATAGTACCTATAGGAGTGAACAATGTTCCAAAAGATTATTTTTGTAAATTCTGAATAGTATGCCTTAAAAGACATTTTATTGTGGGTTGGTTCAATCTATTGAGTTCTGCTGGAAGTATTGGGAGAGGGAGCGCTACAGTGTCAAAGGCACTGTGTTTCAGATGAGACATTAAAGTAAAGCTCCTTCTGTTCCCTAGGTTGTTGCAAATGATCTCCTGGCACTGCCGAAAGAAAAGCAATGGAATTATTTCTCATGTTCCAGCCAAGAACCCCAAGAAACATTACTAAAATAAGTTGCCTACTTATTATCTCATTGCTCTTTGTGGCACCTTGCTGTGTACTAAATTGGCTACGGTGCCGGAGTGTGGTGACAAGGGGATTTTCACAGTAACTTCATTGCAGTGGTAATGTAAGCCTATTTGTGACTAATAAATAAATTTTAACTTTATTTTCCTACCGTACAACAGTCACTACATTTCAAAAATAGTTCAGTGTGCACAAATTACTTTGGAAACTCTAGAGATGATGAAAGGTGTTTTACAAATGTGAGATTGTGCTTTCATTTCTTTTCGTATTTTCTTTTGTCCTCTCTCTCACGCTTTTATTTCGGTGAGGACTTTTGATCTGCAAGATGAATGATGACAGCTTGAAGGACAATATTTTTTCCATTCTGGCTATATTAGACATTCCTAGTCTGAAGCTGAATGAGCTATATGGAATGCAGAGCAGCTGAAACACTTTAGGCCTAAAGCCACAACTTCAGAACAACAACTTCCAAGGTATAGTGGCCTGCAGTTCCTCTGTCCTGATTTATGTACTAAGATTATCATCCATACCATTGCATATGTTTTTCATCCATAAGAATATAAGAACATAAGAAATAGGAGCAGGAGTAGGCCATCTAGCCCTTCGAGCCTGCCATTACAATCACATGGATAGATGAGATACATCTAACATATATAGAACATAGGCTTGAATAGTAATGATCCAGTATTGTCTTATCAAATCTGAGGAGAACTTTCACTCAAATCCCATTGGAACTGAATTGAATGTCCCTGCACTTTGTACAGGAAATAATTCCATTTCCATCTTTAAGGACTGCCAAAGATGAAAAAACAGCTGTGTACATCACTGAGTCCTTGGTATGACAAGATTTTGAAAACTGTCATGCTTTATTGTCAAAGAGCTACTTGTGTAGTTCAGCACCTCATACTCTAACTTATACCAGAACTTGTTCACCCTTCACCCTTTCAGCCACTGACCTCCATTAACTCCCAGTCCAGCACCACCCTGATTTTAAGATTTTCATCCTTATTTTCAAATCCTTCCTTTTGTACCCCTGCATCACTGCCATCTCCTTGAATTCAACAGCCCTGTGAGAATTCAGCACTGATCCAATTCTTATCTCTTGCACATCCATGATTATAATTGCTCCACCATTGGCGGACATCCTTTCAACTATCACGGCCTTAAACTCTGTAATTCCTTCTCTAAACAGTTTACCTCACTACCTCTCTCTCCCCCTTTAAGATGCTACTTAAAACCTACCTTTTAAATGTTTGGTCATCTAATAACTCGACTCTGACATTGTTTCATTAAGCTTCAGTGAATGCTGTGAGGCATTTTGCTACATTGAAGAAATTATATAAATGTGAATTGCTGTTGCAAACATTGATGAAATAAATTTGATCCTACATTTAGCAAATTGAGGGCCCTAAGGTCAATATAGTATCAACCATGAAGGAACTTTGGAACAGCTAAGACTTCACTAGAAAGCAACACTACAAGAAGACCTTGCACTTAAATAGCCCATTAATGAAGAAAAATGGTCAACATTTAAAATCTCACAAGTTGTGGATTATGGGAGGAAAGTCAACCATAGTTACTGCCCCTGAGCGCAACCATCTCTGGTAGCATGTATGGCGCCACTGGCTTGCAGATTGGAATAGATTTAGCCATTCACGGCTAAATTGCCTGATTTTGGCTAAAGTTCACAGATGAACATTGGTTATTTGGGGCCGGAGACTGATGAATCTCAATACATAAGGAACAATGGCCTTAATGTTTTCAGAAGAAGGAGGATCTGGAAGATATTGACAGCAAAAATAGCTGCTTAGAGTATCATGCAAGTAACTGGGGAATTGGTGGATGGTGGATTAAACATGTTCAGATGATGCTGAAATTTTGCTTTCTATTTACCCCAATCAGCTGCTACATTTCACATTTCCTTTGCACTGAGAAAATTTCATTGCTGTTAATTTTATATTATTAAGTAATAAGCAGCGCTACGGCTCACTAAAGGGATAACTTCATAGTGTAAAAGTTTGAATAGTTTATATAGCTCAAAGTTTTTAAGTGGTGCTGGAAATACTCAGCAGGTCAGGCAGCAATATGCAGGAAGAAGCAGAGTTAACATTTCAGGTTGATATCCTTATAACAGCACTGGAAAAAGTTAGAAATGTGATATATATATATTTGGAGGCAAAGAAAAGGAGTGGAGAAAGCTTGGAAAAGGTCTTTGAAATGGGAGTTTAAATGACAAAAGGGATGATAATGATGCAAGTTAAAAGGAGATGGTAATAGGCCATCTTAATGTAGCTAGAGGAAGTGTTAATGGAAATAGTAGAATCATTGACAACAGCTGCCCAAAAAATGATAGCAGCAATCTGAAATCATGAACTCAATGTTGAGTCCAGAAAGCTGTAAAGGGTGCAAACTGAAAGATGAAGCCCTGTTCCTTCAACTGCCATTAAGCTTCATTGGAATAGTATAGAAAGCCGAGAGCAGAAAATGTAGAATGGCAGTGTGGCAGAGAATTGAAATGGTAAATGACTGAAAGCTCAGAGTCACATTTGAGTATTTCCAGCATTTTTGTTTTTATTCCAGGTTTTCAGCCTCGGAACTATTTCACTTCAGTTTGTACAGTTCTTGAGGCCTTAAGTCTACTGTCACATTAAACTAATGCCCATTTGTTTTGGAGAAGTTAATCTATAGCTTTCTGTTTGTTTATTGTTTCTACTCTGCCAAGACTTTCTGTATGAGAAAGAATGAATTGGGATTTATTGTTTCTGTCTGTCGTTTTATACGAGATGCTGAGTTTATCCTGCATAAGTCACTTCCGTTTGAGAACCTGTCACAGCAAGTGATTAATGTGAGTGTAATGCAGCGCTACAAAGATTTACTGACTCATAACACACTTAGAAAATATCAAGGACTCGATAGAGCACTCCCATTGCTAATAAGTCACTTTATTTAACATTATCTGTAACACTAGAATTGGCACCATTTTAAGACTGAAAGACACAGTTTTCCTCTCCTCAGCACTCCACTTACACCTGTCTATTGAGGTGATCGCACACTCCTTGGTTGACTGCACAGCATTAATGTCACGCACCAGTTTCTGACACAAGTTGGCAGTGGACTACCCCAAGCTCTCTGATGTGTCGCAGTATCTCCCTGGCAGGCAGTTCAAGATATTCACAATTGCTGCTGCACTTCCTTAGTGATCTATCCTTTAAAAATTTACATTACCGCTCTCTTCAGCAGAATAAGTACCTGAACATTCCCTCTGATAAAATTATTTCCCTGGCTGCCTTTCACACTTACACCTGCTCCTGCTTACTTGTGCTGTTTCTCACCCTGTACATGTCTCTCTAATTCATACAATGCACACCAATTTCTGTACTTGTGCTTGGAATGGTATGAGTGATAGTGCATTTTCAGGATGGGGATTTCCTGTCGCATTCAATTGTCCTGTGTATGATTACGTAAGCCTATTTGTTATTGTTGATCACCATGAACATTTAATTAAACCTGGCTGCAGACGCTGAGAAAAATAAACAAAGCTGGAAATTAACTGCCTGGAGCATGAGAGAGCAGACATTTTAAAACACTGTGAATGAACTCTCTTACACACATATAAGCTAGTGTGTCATCGCTGCAGATCTCTGAGACATAGAACATATACTATGTGGGGGCAACAAAGCAGCTGGACAGGGGGCACAGGGGACACAGTTGCAAAAAAACAGCAGCTTAATGCAGCCCCAGATTGTCAAAGTTTGATTCATTCCAAGCAACATCAAGAAATGGTTGAAGGTATTGGATACAGCAAAGGTTAAGGACTCTGATAAGAGTCCAGCAATAGTATTGGAGACTTGTGTTCCAGAGTTAGCGCTGCCTCTAGTCAAACAGTCCCAGTACAACTCCAACACTGGCATCTACCTGACAAGGTGGAAAATTGGCTTGTTATGTACTGTCCACAAAAAAATCCAAATCCAGCCAATGATCATTCCATCAGTCTATTCTTGCTCATTAGCAAAATAATGCAAAGCATCAATAACAGTGCTATTAGGTGGCACTTACACAGCTATAACCTGCTAATCAATATCTGGTTTGGATTCTGTCGCTTGGCTCCGGATTTCATTACACCCTTGATTCCATTTATTATTGTCACATGTATTGGGATACAGTGAAAAGTATTGTTTCTTGCACACTATATAGACAAAGCATATCATACATAGAGAAGGAAAGGAGAGATTGCAGAATGTAGTGTTGCAGTCATAGCTAGAGAAAGATCAACTTAATGTGAGGTAGGTCCATTCAAAAGTCTGATGGGAGCAGGGAAGAAGCTGTTTTTGAGTCAGTTTGTACCTGTCCTCAGATTTTTGTATCTTGTTCCTGATGGAAGAAGGTGGAAGAGAGGATGTCTACACAGTGTGGACAGTGTCAGTAATGGGAGGCTGATTTGATTGATGGACTGGGCTTCGTTCACAACCCTTTGTAGTTTATTGTGGTCTTAGATAGAACAGGAGCCATACCAAGCTGTGATATAACCAGAAAGAATGTTTTCTATGGTGCATCTGTAGAAGTTGGTGAGAGCTGTAGTGGACATGCCAAATTTCTTTCGACTCTTGAGAAAGTAAAGGCACTGGTGGGCTTCCTTAATTATCAGCACGGAGGGACTAGGACAGGTTGTTGATGATCCGGACACCCAAAAACTTGAAGCTCTCGACTATTTCCACTTCGTCCCCATCGATGTAGGCAGGGGCATGCCCTCCACTATGCTTTCTGAAGTGGATGGCTATCTCCTTCATTTTGTTGACATTGAGGGAGAGATTATTGTTGTCGCACCAGTTCACCAGATTCCCTATCTCTTTCCTACACTGTGTCTCGCCACTATTTGAGATCTGACCCACGACATCAGCAAACTTGAAAATCGAGTTGGAGGAGAATTTGGCCACACAATCATAGGTGTATGAGGAGTATAAAAAGGGGCTGAGGACACAGCCTTGCAGAGCACCGTTGTTGAGGATGATGATGTTGTTGCACCTCCTTCATGATCTGCGGTCTGTGGGTTAGGAAGTCTAGGATCCAGTTGCAGAAGGAGGAGCAGCGAGATGGCATCTGCTGTGGACCTGTTGTGACGACGGGTGAACTGCAGTGGATCTAGGCAGTCGGAGAGGCTGGAATTGATTTGTGCTATGATTAACCTTTCAAAGCACTTCATAATGCTGGATGTCAGGACCACCGGATGATAGTCATTGAGGTTTTCTTGCTCCAAACATAAACAAAAGAGCTGAATTCAAAAGGTGAGGTGTGAGCGATTAGACATGACATCAAGGCAGCATTTGACCAAGTATGTCAGTGAGAAGCCAAGCAAATCTGGATTCAAAGGGAATCAGGAGGGAAAATTAATTAAAGTAATATGTAGCAAAAAGGAAAACAGTGGTGGTTTTTGGAGGCTAATCAGCTTAGTCCCAGGATATTGTTGCGGGATTTTTCCAGGGCAATGTCCAACCATCTGTGATCCTTTTAACAGTAACCTTCCTTCCATCATCAGGTCAGAAGTGGTGGTCGCACAGGGTTCGGTAGCAATTGTGGCCCTTTAGATTCTGGAGCAGTCTATCTCCATATCTAGCAAGATTTGGATTCACACTGCACAATGGCCATCATCAACAGAAGGGAATTCCCCATTGGCATTGACCAACATTACCATCACTGAAAACCCCCATCATTAACGTTCTGGGTGTTAACATTTGACAGGACCAGCCATCAAAGCATTCATGGCTCAGAGTAGAGTAGATCAGCTATGAGAGTAGATCAGAAGCTGGGAATTCTATGGCAAGCAAATCACCTCCTGATTCCCCAAAACCTTCTAACCACAAGATGTAAGTCAAGGGTGGAATGGAAGACTCTCCACTGGCCAGGATGAGTGCAACTCCAACAACACTCAAAAAATCTAATGCCATCCAAGACAAAGCAGCTCACTTGACTGGCAGTCTAATCCACCACTTTAAATATTGACAACCTCTACACCTGATGCATAGTGGCAATATTGTGTGCCATCCACAAGACACTGCAGCAACTCACCAAGGCTCCTTCAACAACATTTTCCAAGCCTACGACTTCTACCACTTGGGAGGATAAAGGCAGTAGCTGCATGGGAACATCACCAATAAGTCCCCTTCTCCACCCAAATCACATGGCATCTTGACCTGAAACTATGTGGATGATTCCTCCTGCTAGCTGCACCGCTTTTCTCAAGCGAAGGCTGTTTTGCAGGCTTCCCACTGGGTGCCACAGCCTCTGCGAGCCTCTGCGAGAAATTGGCATGGAGCTGACCCCCCCAGGAGTGTTTCACTCCAAAGGAGTTTACAGCAACTCCCCATTTGCAGGAAGCTGACGGCTCGACCCCACTGGAGTGAAGGGAGGCCATTGAGGTTTCTCAGACGATCAGGGATAAAGAGGCGTGCTCCCGGGCCATTGCCGCTTTGGCCCTGGCACTGCCCAAGAGGAAAAGTTACAATGCCCAGGGCACCTTGGCACTACCCAGTGGGCATTGGGCAGTGCTAAGGGGGTGGGCCTCTGTGGGAAGATCAGTGAGGGTGGGGGATTCTGCTGCCACTCTGCATTTGGGATCATAGGCAGAGGGAGGGAAGCCAGTGATTGGGGCTGGCCATTGGGGTGGTTGGGGGGACATCGGCCTTCAAGGGGGGTGCGGTGGGTGGGTGTCAGAGCTATGGGGGGGGAGGGAGGGGGTCGAGGCTGGCCCAGACATATTTGGGGGCCAACAATCAGGCCATGGGTGAGTCGGATGGGCAGGAATAAGAGTTCATGGGACTAGCCAACAATTGAGCTAACCAGCGATCGGGAAGTGGTGCAGTAAGGGGCTACTGCACATGACCTCCATACTGACAGATCAGCACATATGCAGTGGCCTGCTCAATGCTCAACTGCTGGCCTCTCCAGTGGGAATCGCCTCCGCCCACTGATTTTTAGCGTGATTCACACTACTGCACTCTGCAGTGCACAGAGCGTGGGAAATGCATTGTGAAACTCCCACTGAAAAAAAAACAGCAGGTTTACTCCAGCTTCAACGCAAATTCGAGGCTTAGAACTTTTTTGGGGAGAATCGCTCCCTAACTTTCTCTACCTTCACTGGCATTGGGTCAAGCTTGGGACTCCCTCTGTAATCAGCACCGTATGCATCCTCCACCAGATGAACTGCAATTATTCAAGAATGCAGCCCACCACCACCTTCTCAATGGGCATAGGGGATGTTTTATAAACATGGGCTTTGCCAGCAATACTCACATTCCATAAATGATTCCATGAATACAGAAAGTGAGTAGCTTCGATGAAAGATTACTGATGAAACTAGCTTTATAAAGGGAGCCTCTGTGTGAATCTTATCAGTCATCCAGCAAGAGCTTTGTTGCAAATAAGGAATGAATGTTCTACTACCGAGAGTTTTCTGGGTGGAGGTGTAATGGTAATGTCACTGGATGAGTAATCCAGGTTAATGCTCTGGAGACATGCATTCAAATTTCACCATGGCAACTGGTGGAAATTGAAATCAATTAATAAATCTGGAATTTAAAATTAGTTTCAGTAATGGGAGCCATGAAACTGTCATCGATTGCTGTAAAAGCTTATCTGGTTTATTAATATCCTTTAGGGAAGGAAATCTGCCATCCTTACCTGGTCTGGCCTGCATCTGACTCCAAAGCCACAGCAATGTAGTTGGCTCTTAACTACCCTCTACAGTGGCCTGACAAGCCACTCAGTTCAAGGGCAATTAGGGATGGACAACAAACACTGGCCCAGCCAGCAATGCCCACAAATTAATTAAAGGAGTTGAATTTCTCACTTTGAATTTATGTTCTTGAGAATGGCACAAATCAATATTGGCACTCCCCTATTTCTGAAGGTACTAGTTTTAGCTTTGTTGCAATCATTAACATATTGCACACTCTCATTGTGGATAAGCTTTCTTTTTCTTTGAAGGTGTGGAGGTTGCTGAGGAGCTGCAGAGCTGGATGGAGTTTCTTGCTGAGTTAAACAGCCACAGAAGCAGCATGCTGTCCTCCTGATACTCCTCTTTCTCTTTCTTCAGATTATGTGGGCACAATGGATTGTTGAACAATGATGGAAGCTGGATTTAATCGCTAATAAAGAGAATATTTTTGTTGTTAGTGACACTTGAACATTAACTGAGTGCAAATCCTTTCTCTACATAATGACCTCAGGTTTGATATAAAGATTCTTAATGTCCACACAAATCCATGCTTGTCACCCACACTGAAATGAAACTTACTGAGCAGTGAGTTTTGTATCTTATCCAGCTGATGCCTTCTTTCCACTGGAAATGAACTGGAGGTCATTGCCTTGCAAATGTAGCATTTGCCATTGCTCTGCTATAGGTGTGCATTCCAGGCTGCCAGGTGTGGCACATGTCTCTATGGAATGACTTGGAAGGACACAGTGGCAAATAAACTCTGTATTGTGGTAACATACATTTCTATGAGCAGAGACATTCCTGTTCTGGCATCCATGTGCTGCTCATTTTGTGGCATTTATTATCATCTCTATTGCCCCTGAGCCACAGCTTATAGCTTTTCATAGCAGTTCTGATAACATTGAATAGCTTGCTCGGCCTCTTCAGAGGACAATTAAAATTGCCATGCGTCTAGATAAACCAAGCTGGATAAGGATGACAGGTTTCTTTCAAGGGCATGAGTGAACTGATTGAGTCTTTCTGACAGTCTGGTAGTTCCTTGTTTCATTATTGAGACTGCCTTTACTTCCAGATTTACGGTATTTAATTAACTCAATTTAAATTCCCCAAATGTCATGGTGGGATTTGAACTTGTGTTACCTGGTAATTAGTCAAGAGCCCCGATGTCACAATACTACTATTATACCTGTATTACAAGAATTCCTGGAGGTCCTAATGCATAGAACCAGGTGCTGAAAATAGAAAATAATTTGAAGATATAATGGTACCATTTCCCTTTAAGGAGGCCCCCCAAGTTGGTTCAGGACTATGGACAAGGTCATCTCTCTAAGCAGAGCCTTACTCAAAGCACAAATAGTGAGTTAAGATCTGTCACAACCTAAATTTTGGATGCTAGTCTGAAGTGTGAATGCTTTTCAAAATTAGATGCACTAGGACTCAGGAACGTGACATTCTGGGCCTGAATTTTCAGCTTGGATCAGCAAAGTACTGGCTCAGCTGGAGGTCTGGACCTTTACAAAATCAAGGTTAACGTGTTACAGGATTTAATGGTGCCTGAACAAAAGTTCCGATATTTTATTCCAACAAAGACTAAGTAAGTACACATTGACTGCAATAACTCCTCTCAAGGCAAGTGGTGCTGTGCAATTCACATTTAGCCTCTAACCTTCTGTCTTCTTTTGATTCTTTTGCTGAAAATACTTAGATTTAATTTGTTAAAGTCCATCTTGACCTGATCAGTCGGTTTCAAGCTGTTTTGTTTTTGAAAGAAAATCAATTAAGAGATAAGAAGCATATTCTAATATTAGTTTATAATCTGCAAGAAGTTTCATTTGCATGATAAATAATTCAGAAAAAGCAGTGAAATTTTTGGCAGATTTACAGACTTGGCATTAGTGAATTATGTTGCTTATTTTCCTGCTCATGTATGTGTTAATCAAAGGGAAGGAAGTTACTGCTGAGAAATTTTCCACTTTTACGCCCAATGTCACTTTAATTATATCTGGATCAGTTTTGGCATGGCTTAGATTCAAAATATATCTGCTATTCCATTGCCCAAAGACGTGTGTGTGTGTGTGTGTGTGTGTGTGTGTGTGTGTGTGTGTGTGTGTGTGTGTGTGTGTGTGTGTGTGTGTGTGTGTGTGTGTGTGTGTATACTATAATAGTGAAACTCAATTTATTTTCTTTGCAAACAGATTTATGATTTTGATATACATTGGTTACAAAGGAACATGCAATAACCATAACCTCAAATAAGCATCGCCAAACACAATCCCCCAGCACATCCATTTGCCACATCAGTTATCCCAATGATCATACTGACTGATGTTTATCAAGTTGCTGCGTTACGAGTGAGATCAGGTTGATGCATGTTCACTTGGAACTAGGTTGCAACAGCTCCGATTCACTCAGATGCACTGATTGAAATAAGCAAATTTATTTGTTCCTGATAGGCTTTCAAGAAGTGAAATATAAGCTGGGATTCTCTGACCTCGTTCGAAGCTGGGATTCTTCAATCCCACTGCAGCGATTAGAGGTTTGGCTGTTGACAAATTCTCCATTCTCACCAGTAGTGGTAGCAGGGCTCTGCACCAGAGAATTCCGACTGAGGTAGAAGCTGGATTTTTAGCCTAAAATAACTGGAGCAACTTCATCTATTACTAGTAAACTAGCTGTGAACAAAGGTTGGGCGGGGGGGGGTAACCTTGTAAACAGTAGTTGGATAGGTCAATGCACTTTGCATGACCTGAGTGTGATAGTGTTTAAATGATTTACTAATAATACTAATCAGATTTTCTTCTAAGGAAGATGTAATGTTGAAAACAGAATCTATCTGAGCAAGAAATTAAAGCTATCCTGATTTAGCTATATAATGAATGGCCCATAGACATGACCTAGAAGCATGGTTACTTTGTTATTGTGAAGTGTTATCATTAGGGTTCAAACTAATCAATTCTGACAAGATTTGGACTGGAGCCTGGAATTAGAGATTCATGCTGATCTTGAAATCTGTGCATCTTATATATTGATATGTCATCTCCTTCTTAGTTAATGTTGTTGCAATTGGAGCACTTGGTAGCCATAACAGAATGTGAAACTTCTGCTGTAAACACCATGTGATGGCACACTCTGTACAAAGTGACAGAGTATAGAACTGCCAAGACAACTGCCAAGACTATTGCTAAGAGGGGCAACGAGTGTGTCTGAGAATAGATTAGCTGGTAACTAAAAGGGAACCCCTTTACAGCAGAACTTTCACATTCTGTTGTGGCTAATGAACCCTCTAATTGCGCCAATAATAATGAAGCTCGGAGGTGATATATCATTATAAAGTACACAGGCTCCAGAATCAGCTTGGTTTTCAAATAACAGGTGCCAGTCCAACTCTTGTCAGCATCTATTAGTTGTTTCATAAGCATTTCGGCAGTAAAGGGATAGTTAAAGGAAACATAGGGTGGATTAGGGACCAGAAAGGCAATCCTCTTGTGGAGGCTGGGGTACTCTGCATTTGTCTTCATGAAATAAGAGGATGCCGATATTATTACAGTAAAGAATAAGGTAGTAGAGGAATTGAATAGATAAGAGGAAGCACTGAAAATGTTGGCAGTGCTCAAAAGTGGAAAATTCAATCTAGTTTTGATAGCGTACAAAGCAAAGGTGGATGGAGAAACATAGGAGCTAGAAGCAGGAGTGGGCCATTTGGCCCTTAGAACCTGCTCTGCCATTCATTACAATCATGGATGATCATCTAATTCAATATCCTGATCCCCCCTTCCCCCCATATCTCTTGATCCCCTTAGCCCCAGGAACTATATCTATTTTTTTCTTGAAATCAGTCAACCATATTGTGTGGCAGTGAATTTTACACATTCACCACTCTCTTGGTGAAAAAAAAATCTCCTCATTTCAGTTCTAAGAGGTTTAACTCTTATCCTCAAACAATGATCCCAAATTCTGGACTCCCCACCATCGGGAACATTCTTTCTAAATCTACCCTGTCTAACCCTGATCTCTATAATTCTATGAGACCCCCCCCACCCCCCTCACTCTTCTAAATTCCAGTGAATTTAATCCTAACTAATTCAAATCAGACCTGCCATCCCAGGAATCAGCCTGGTAAACCTTCGCTGTAGTCCCTCTATAGTATGGCCATCCTTCCTCAGATAAGGACACCAAAACTGCACACAATACTCCAGGTGTGGCCTCATCAATTCCCTATACAATTGCAGCAAAACATCCCTATTCCTATACTCAAATCTTTTCACTTTGAAGGCAAACATACCATTTGCCTTCTTTACTGCCTGCTGTACCTGTGCGCTTATTTTCAGCAATGAATGCACAAGGATTCCAAGGTCTCGTTGAGTATCCACCTCTCTCAATTTATACCCATTCAAGTAATAATCGGTCTTCCTATTATTGCTACAATGTGGAAGCTTTGAATCTTACGAATTGTTTTCAATGTGGATATGGCCACATTGTACTATCTCCGAGGCACCAGCAGAATGGAGGATGGTAAATTTTACTCCAGGTTCAGAAAGGGGGAGGAAAAAAGTCCAATAACTACAAACCCATCAGTTTAACATTGATAATGGAGGAAGCTTCTTGAGATAAGAGGCAGAATTTTCCTGGCCCCAGGTCGGAAGCCATGGAAGTGGGGCCAGCTGGAAAGCTAGTAGGGAATTGTGTGGAGATGCCTTCACTATGCAATTCATCCAATGGGGTGTATTCCATTGGTAAACAAGGTAAGAGATTGGCTTCCTGCGTATTTAAAACCCCAGCATTAGTAGAACTTAATGGCATTCAGCAGATATCTGGGAGCCATCAGGGTCAAAGTCTCCATTCTCCCAAAGTGGGGACCCCCACCATAAAAGGCCATGACTAAGGCCACAATGTGCCAATGGGCGAGGCCTACTGAGAGTGTAACCTACCCGTCTAAGGGCACCTTCATGTTGAGCTACCCTCTGGATAAACATCTCAACAGTGCCAACATCTCAGTGGGATTGCCAAGGCTTAAGAGTTGCTGGTTTGTGATTGGGCTGGCAGCTTCAAGAGCAGACATACTGTACACAATGGCAAACTTGGAGGCGGCCAACTATAAAGCTGCCTCTAGGCATATCCCTTTGTCAGTTTTATTGCCAGCAAGTTTGAACTTAGAGCACTGTGTGTTCCTGATATCTGGGTGAAAAAGCCAAGTGGAAATTTCAGCCCAGTTGCCCAGAACAAAATTAATTGATATCCTGAAAAACATAGGATAGTAAATGAAAGCAAACACAGATTTGTTAAAGGCCAATTATGTTTGACAGACTTGACTGAGTTATTTGAAAAAAGTGACAGAAAGGGATGATGAAGGTAGTACATTTGTTATGGTGTGTTTAGACTTTCAAAAGGTTTTTCATAAAGTACCACACGATAGACTTACTAACAAAATTGAAACCCATTGGGTTAAAAGCAGTAGTGGCTTAGTGGATATGGAATTGGCTAAGGGATAGAAAGCAGATGGTATTTGTGAGTTATTGTTTTTCAGACTGAAGGAAAACATGTAAAAGTGTACCTTAAAGATCAAGGTTGGGATCTCTGTTTGATGACCAGTGCTTAGCTGAAGATGCATTGCAGGAGCTCACCAAGGTTCTACAGGAGCTCACCAAGGTTCCTCAGGAACCATCTTCCAAACCCATGACCACTATTATCTAGAAGGACAAGTGCAGTAGATACCTGGGATTACCATCACCTGGAGGTTCACCTCTAGGCCATTCACCATCCTGACATGGAAATATATTGCTGTTGTTTCACTGTCACTGGTCAGAGTCCTGAAATTCCCTCCCGAACAGCACTGTGGATGTACCTACACTTCAGGGACTGCAGTGGTTGGATGAAGGCAGCTCACCATTCTGAAAGGTAGTGAGGGAAGGGCAATAAATGCTGGCCTAGTCAGCAATATCCATATCCCATAAATGAATAAAAAGTAACCGGGCATAACTTCAAAGTAATGGTGCAAAACTTGGAAATCTAATCAGCAGTTAGGAAGATTGTGGGAGATGTTAAGAGGGCATAAACAGGCTGGTAAAATGGGCAGACAATTATATTTAACACAGAGAAAATGAAACAAGAATAAAAATAATCAATATAAACTAAATGGAAGCATTTCAAAGTGGGTGCCGATACAGAGAGACCTGGTATCTGTACATGTCTTTGAAAGTAACAGCACAAGTTAAGAAATCTGTCAGAAAAGCGATCAGGGTTCATGTCTTTATAAATAGGGCCTAGGAGGGTACAAAAACCAAGGAGGTTAGACTCATTCCTTTATAAAACCCTAAGGAGGTCTCAGTTGGCCAACGCTGGTCACCACACTTTTGGAAAGATGTCAAATGCTTGGAGAAAGAGCAAAAATTATTACTAGAATGAAGCCGGTGCAAAGAGGATTAAATTATGTAAAGAGACCAGAGGAGCTGGAGTTGTTTTCTTTAGGGTAGAGAAAGGTAAAAACAGATCTGATTGAGGTGTTCATAACCATGAAAAATGTTGGTCGAATAAGTAAATAGCAATTAATTCCAGTGCCAGAAGGTGTGGTAATAAAGGTCACAGATTTAATGTAAATGATTAAAGAATTGAAAAGGTGATGAGAACTGTTTCTTTTACACCATATATGTTTTGGGATGCACTGCCTAAAGGATTGTTACAAGCCGTATTAATAATAACTTTTAAAGGGCAATTAGATTAAATGTCTGAGAGTAGCAATTTGTAGAGCTATGAAGATAGAGTAGGGGAGTGGGACTATTTAGAAAGCTTTTACAAAGAGCTAGCACATGCATGAATGGTCTCCTTCTGTGCTGTGCTATTCTGTTATTCTAAGACCAGGAGACTAACTGACTAAGTATAAGGTTGAATCTAATAAGTGCAATCTATGTGGAGATCTTGGACTTCTGATTACAAATTGTTATCATTATATTGAATTGATCGTGTACTACAATAATACAATACAAGCAAAGGCCAAAAGTGAAAATAAAAGATTCTAATCAAATGTTAGAGAGGGAGAGAAGATGGATAACAACAAGAGGAGAGTCCAGATGAACAACTGATTCAGTGGAGAAAAGGATAGCCTTGGTTTTCCTAGAAATTAGATCCAACTATCAGTACAATTGACTGGAAAAAGGGAATGAACATCAGTAATCTTTGTCCAATTTGTGCATAATAAACATTTACTGTTCTTGTTTAACCAAACACAAGAAAATCCTGCCAGAAATTATATTTTTTATGGTATAAAGTTAAAGTTTATTTATTAGTGTCACATGTAGGCTTACATTAACACTGCAATGAAATTACTGTGAAAATTCCCTAGTCTCCACACTCTGACACCTGTTCAAATATACTGAGAGAGAATTTAGCATAGCCAGTACGCCTAACCAGCACGTCTTTCGGACTGTGGGAAGAAACCGGAGCACACCGAGGAAACCCGTGACATGAGGAGAACATGCAGACTCCACAGAGATAGTGACCCAAGCCAGGAATTGAACCTGTGTCCCTGGCACTGTGAGGCAGCAGTGCTAACCACTGTGCCACCCCAATGGTGCTATGGTCCTAGTTGCATCTGTTAAGTATCCACCACTCTCATCCACATGACATATGAACTTTTACATTTGACAATCATCATGCTTTTATATTGTAACATCTTTTTGAATAGTTCATAGAATTCCTCCAGTACAGAAGGAGGCATTTGGCCCATGGAGCCTGCGCCAACAACAATCCCACTCAGGCTCTATTCCCATAACCCCACATACTTACTCTGCTAATCCCCCGATACTAAGGGCCAGTTTAGCATGGCCAGTCAACCTCACCCACATATCTTTGGACTGTGGCAAGAAACCAGAGCACCCAGAGGCAACCCATGCAGACATGGGAAGAATGCAAACTCCACGCAGACAGTGATGCAAGGCTGGAATTCAACACAGGTCCCTGGCGCTGTGAGGCAGCAGTGCTAACCACTGTGCCACCCAATTGGGGTTCACTTTTTTTTTAAAATTACACGTACTGAAAGAGATCACAAGCACAGCTGGATCTGAAGACTGACATTTTGAAGACCATGCCCCAATCCAGCAGTCCAAAGTAAAGCCCTAAATTTAAAGACTGGACATAATCTGGAATAGTTTGATAACGATATGATGGAGACATTTATTAAGGATACAAATGAGGGTAATGCATTCTCACATGTTTGTGTCAATTCTCACCAAAATCTGAAGTCTATTCATTCAGTAATTGCAGGCAAGGATTAGCTCCATTCTTTCCCTTTGATAATCTGACTGCAATTAGAAGTTGTTTCCCATGTTTAACACAAAAACACATACACTAACACACTTTCTCTCAGGCACCTTATTATTACATTTATGTTAAACAGAACAGTCTAAGAAGAATCTCAAAGATACTGACTGAAAAGAGTCTTTTACCAAAATGTTGATCCATGTGCGTGCTTATATGTATATATTGTAAAGTGCCTTTAAGGGATAGCAGTGTACTATCACTTTAAGGGAAGTAGTGTACTATCACTTTAAGGGAAGTATGTCATGAGATCCAGGTTTAGTTGAATTTCAATGCCCTGGAGCAGAGCACAAATACACAATTCTGATGTCCTCAAGCTTTCTGGTCATGTACCTGTTCATAATGAAGGGCCCACAATGTGTTTGCCCAATCCTTGATCTGTGATTGATGCCTTTATGTCATTACAACATATGTGACAATGTCTGTCCTTCATGATCATTTTAATATTTGAGAATATATATTTTCACAGTGAAACATGTAAAGTAACTTAATTTCCCAATAATTTAACAGTTCAATTCAATGGTTTATTGCAATTAGCATAACTCTTCATTGAGAATGCCACAATTAAGTTGCTGAAATTAAACTCCTAAAGTCAAGTGATTGTTTATAAAACTCTGATTGTCAAGAATGAGTAATTGGTTACTCCCCCAACCTTTCTGTCTTCAGGTTCAAATCCTCCACAAGACCTAAGTGCAGCCAAGGCCCTCTAATGTGTCGGCTGTGACAGTGCAAAGTGAAATCAGTTGTGTTAATCTTGGTCCAGTGAATATCAATTCATAGAACAAAGCCATTCACAATTTGCACAAAATAGGCAACTTTGTTCTGGGGGTCTGTGAGGACCACTGTTCTGGGCAGTGGCAGCAACTGAACTTGGGGATACTTTTCTCAGCGTAATTAGGAACAAAGTCAACAGAGATCGACTTTCTCTAACATGTATAAAGGTCGCAGTTTTCAATTCATATTTTGTCACCCTTTTGCTTTTAGTCATCCAGGGTTGAAAATTCCAAAAGTTGTTCATGTTAGATCTTTTATATCTAACTTGCAGCTGAGAAAAATATTCCATAATAATGAAGTTCTTGTTCTTTTTGTAAATCAGCTATTTGTAATGTAACTGCTTGTGAATTGTTGGCTAAATGCTACAGTTATTGAGTTTCAGCTTTTCAATTCAGGGTCCTGGGAGTTAGAAATCCATACTTTCCTACTATTTTCTTGCAACACATTCTAATTATTTAGCAGTTTCTCAAGAGCAGCACACTGCAATTCCCTTCGCTCCAATTTTGGGCTGCCAAGACCCGACATTCTGGAATTTCCAATCAAACATTTCCTCTCATCGATCACACCTCCCTTCAGTTGCTCTTTAAAACCCATTTATGAGCTTTGATCTGATTTTCCCATGAAGTGCCTTGGGACATACTGCTACATTGAAATTTTTTTTTAAATATACGCTGGTGTTGGGGTTAGGAAAATATCCTAGATATATCCACATATGTTTGTCCTGAACCAATTTAGGGTGTTCCCTGACTCTGTATCTTGGGACCTGCAGCTGTCCACATCTGGTGGCTTCAATTACACTGCAGAAGCTCATTCAAATAAACTCGTCAATGATTGTGGCCAATGATGTGGTAATAGTGTATCTCAAAGACCTGGGGCATAGCTCTCTGAGCTGTCAATACAGCCTCTCTGGCAGCAGTTTGTATCACAAATTACTTTGCAATTCTATCCAAAAATCTTTGTAGTTCTCCAATCCAACCATTAGCATCTTCCATAATTGGTGCAAAAGTTTAGAAACTTTTTGATAGATTAGCAAGGCATACGATGGCACAGTGCTTAGCATTGCTGCCTCTCAGTGCCAGGAACCAATTCCAGTCTTGGATAGCTGTCTGTTGGAGTTTGCATGTTCTCCCCGTGTCTGTGTGAGTTTCTTCCGGGTGCTCCGGTTTCCTCCCACAGTTCAAAGATGTGCTGGTTAGGTGCATTGGCTGTGCTAAATTGTCCCTTAGTGTCCCGAGATGCATAGGTTAGAGGGATTAGTGGGGTTACGGGAATAGGACTTGGCTGGAATTGTTGCCAGCTCCATGGGCCAAATGGCCTCCTTCTGCTCTATAGGAATTCCATGATTCTATGACTATAACAAATGTTCACACTTCATAGATTGTGAAAAGTGTGTCTAAATACTTTCCTGCCTTTCTTCCTTCCTTTCCTTAGAAAACATCTTTCTCTGAATAGTTGGACTGCTGGCATCTGGTTCTCTGAGCAGCTGGAAAGGGAGGTGGATTCTCTAGTAGGAGATTTCCAACTCATTTCCTTTGGTGGGAAGACAATGGCCTACTGGGAATGTCACTGGTCTGGTAATCCAGCGGACCATGGGGACATGGGTTCAAATCCCACCACAGCATCTGCTTCAACTTATATTCAGCGAATAAAATGGTAATCATGAAACTACTGTCAATTGTCCTGAAAATTCATCTGGTTCGCTAATGTCCTTTGGGGCAGGGAATCTGCCATCCTTAACTGGCCTGGCCTATATATGATTCCAGAGTCACACAATGTGGTTGACTCTTAACACCCCACTGACTGCGCATCAATGTGCTGTGACCTATGGTGAGTCTATCCTGTCGGTGATACAGAACATGACCAGGGGTGTGTCCTTATCTGTGAGGTATGATTCTGTGCATGTGACTGTGGGCGGGATATTACAGCCTCGTTCATCCCAAAACCATAAAATCCTGCCCACGCTCCGTTCCTCACCCACTTCCAATTTCTATTATTGGGCAGGCTGATAAAATTCCTGCATGTGTCAGACTTTTGCTTGACTAGTCATGTGGGACAGCACTCCCACTTTTGGCACAAGACCCCAGATGTTTGTAAGGTGGACTTTACAGGATCAAGAGAGCTGATTGTGCCACTGCCATTTCCAATACCTAGATCAATGCTGAGTAATCTGCCCAGTTTCATTTTCCTTTAGACTTTGTACTGGTTTGTTACAACTGAGTGACTTGCCAGGGTATTTCAGGGCCAACCACGTTAGTGTGGTGCTGGACTCGCATGTTAGCCAGACCAAGTAAGGACGGCAGATTTCCTTTCCTAAAGAGCATTAGTGAACCAAATGAGTTTTTTTTAATGACAATTGACAATGGTTTCATGGTCACTATTACTGAAGCTAGCATTTAATTCCAAGTGTATTTATTAAATTTCACCAGCTGCTGTGATGGGATTTAACCCATATTCCCCGAATATTAACCTGGGTCTCTGGATTACTAGTCCTGTAATTTTACCACTGTCTGCCCCGCATCTCCTTGCAAACAAAGAGGCATTCAAGATCGGAAGCTCTCAACGGTGGTCACACTGTAATAAGTAGCTGTAGTCAAAGTCTTGGAAAGTTTTAAGGATCCATAGAAAATCATAGCACCAGAGGAAACCCATACAGACAGAGGGAGAATGTGCAAACTCCGCACAGTGCAGAAAGTGGCCATTCGGCCCATTGAGAATGCACTAACTCTCCGAAAGAGCATCTTACCCACCCCCATCTTCTCCCCCTATCCTCATAACTCTACACATTTACCATGGCATTTCCACCTAAGCTGCACCTGTTTGGACGGTGGGAAGAAACCAGAGCATCCAGAGGAAAGCCACACAAATACAGGGAGTATGTGCAAACTCCACGCAGTTACCCAAGACCGGAATTGAATTCAGGTCTGTGGCACTGTGCAGTAGCAGTGCTAACAACTGTGTCACCGTGCCGCCCAATGCATAGATTATGAGAGACAGATGTAATAAATGCCCCGAGCAATCACCCTTTCTCTGGTGAGAATCAAAACCAGTTTTCTACTGTGCTCCTTCTGATGTGGACTTCTCTTGATAGTCCAGCCATGTGTGTGGATCAATACTCAGTTGCTTGGGAAATTGGTTGTTTTGTCAATTGTGTGCTCACAACTCTTTTGCACTGGGAAAAAAAGTGTGTCAAACAAGCCACTGATTTTTTAATCCTTTTTTTTAATCTCCAGACTTGGAGATAAGTTTCTATCAGACTTATCTGTCCACAGTGGGGTACAGCACTTCCCTCCAACTCACCAAAAACTCTGCTTTGTGCCTATCTCCCCGGAAGAGCAGACAAACATTAACACGAAACGGAACATGCAAACACAGGAAACAACAAAAGCACGTACACTCCAGGGAGGATTTTCAGTCAAGAATATATTTAAACCATTTTATACAATACCTTAAGGCAGCTTTAAATTTAAAGACACTTAAACCATTAGGAGCAGTCAAAGCAGTCACTTGATTCTGCCAAAAACCTCAGGGACAGTAAACAATGCTTCAGCGTTGGCTTCCTGTTATTCCTCGCCTCTCTAATCAGCCTTGGGCTTCAGACGCCTGCTCACTACTTAAGTTTCCTGTCAGCCTCTAGGCAGGGGACATCTGCTTCAACTGTGCACTTCCATTTGCCCAAAGCTGACCCCCAGTACATTATCGAGGGCCAGTAGAAAACTCCAGCACTAATTCCTTTCCTGATATATTCAACTCATTTGTGGTCAGTTGCCCAGAACATTGGAAGCCCTCGGGAAATTTAACCCTGACATCTTGACTACGATTGGGATGAAGTTGAACTCCTAGCATTGTAAATTCATTGAAAAATGGCATGTGTAACAATATCATCATGCTCAGAGATTAAAGTGAAAGTTCTTTTTGAAGTACCTTTTCAAGAAATTATTCCTTCCAGGCTGAAACAGCATTGAGGTTTGTCTTGTCAGAAAATATTAAAGCCTTGCAGTTAAATTCTGGAGAATCCCTGAGTCTTATCCTGAAATACAAACATCTCTGTTGCACTTTAAAGGTATCTATCCTGGGTTTCAGGGGTAATTATTATTTAAAATATGGATTAAGGAGAAGTGCGATTTCCTTCATTTATAATGGATTGTACTACTGTTCTTTCATCATTCACAGTTCTGGTACTTACTCAAAGATTAGGAGCAAAGCAAAACTGATTCCAGATCAGAGAGGCACAATCTTGAAAGCAATATTTTGCAGTCATTTTAAATAGATGGGAGGATGGAACAATCAATTGTGCAGGTAAATGGTCCAGAAAATGATTATAAAGCCATGAAAATCTGTTTCTATAATGAACACAGTCATTTGTGAACTAAGACAAAAATATCTTGTTTAGTCCATCACTTTTGAGGACAAATTTACACTTAAGTTACGAGAGATATCATCAACATGACTTGACAATCTTCTCACACTAAATTGCCCAGGAAGCACTAACTGCTGTGGAATAAATATTTGGGCATTGATGTAAATGATACTCTTATTTTAGACAACAAAAATCTGAAAAGTAAATTGTGGTAATTTGGCCACAGAAAGGTAGTCGAATACATTGAGATATTCAATCTTTTTTATTTATAAAAATATTGAAATACAGTAGAATCATCAAATCCCTACTGTGCAGAAGAAGGTTGTTCAACCTATCGAATCTGTACCGTCAACAATCCCACCCAGGCCCTATCCCCGTAACCCTGTACATTTACCTTGCTAATTCCCCCCAGTCAAAGGGACAATTGAGAGAATCCTAGAATCCTACAGTGCATAAGGAGGTTATTCGACCCATCGAGTCTGCACCAACCACAATCCCGATCTCCATTTACCCTTGCCAGTTCCCCTGATACTAAGAGTCAATTTAGCATGGCTAATCAACCTAACCTGCACATCTTTGGACTATGGGAGGAAACCGGAACACCAGGAGGAAACCAATGCAGACATGGGGAGAATGTGCAAACTCCACACAGACAGTGGCCCAAGCTGGGAATCGAACCCTAGTCCCCGGCACAGCGAGATAGTGGTGCTAACCACTGTGCCACCATGCCAACCCATTTATAATGTCCAATAACCTAAGCTGCACATCTTTGGGCCCCACTCCCTTCTCTCTTCACCCCTCACTTCTTAACCCTCCCTCACCCTTACCCCAATTCCACTTACCCCCCCAAGCCCCCCTTAACGCCCCAACTTCCCTCCAAACCTTACCCTGTCTCTCCCACCTACCTACCCACCCTTAGTCTCTCCTTGCCTTAGCTGCTTCATATCCCCACTCCCTCTTTCGGGCACCCCGACCCCTCTCCTGTCCCACCGCCACCCTCATCCTACATGCGTGGACATAGAAATGGAGGCAGTTAGTTACACAGGTCCCTCTTGGACTCCTGTGCTACCGATCACATAACGCGTGTGTGCTTATATATATATCAGTATAGATATTCAAATAGGAAGATGCTTACTTCAACATAAGTTAAGGACATTTTAAAAACCTTTCTCAATTTTTCTTGAGAATGGATAATTTGGCCAATAACTGAGTACGTCAGCCGTTTAATCTGTCTTTCCAGATTTCAATCATAACCAACTGTTACTGATTTAATGAAAATAGAGAAAAAGGGGGGAATTTTAGCACCCAAGAGGGAGTGGATAGCTAAATAATTGATTTTTCAATCACGTCCACTTTCAGTTTAAAAGAGTTGTGTTTGAATGTCCGCAAGAAAGCTACTTGTAGAAGTCAGAGCTTGAATTAGTACAGGTGGGAGTGTTGGCATCACTGGAATTAATGCCCATACAACACATTTTAGCAATGAATTGTATTTACCTTTATATTTAATCCCTCCAGCAAAGAATTTCGCCGAAGAAACAGAGGTGAGATTGAGCTGCCGTTCAGGTGGATTTTAAAACTTAAGATTGCTCTGTCTGAATAAAACTTTACACCTTACAATAGGCTCTCAGTCCACTTGGGTAAATGCATGACAGAGAGCTCCTATGTTCTCACAGCTATTTCTAAATTTTGGAGGCTTTCAACCCGACAAGATCAGGATAGGCGATGAGCTGAATGGGTTTGACAGCTCTGCAAGAGTGAAAGACAGTGAGGATGTGCTTTGGTGGGATCCGTGCAGGCACAGGGAAGAGGTACAGTGGAGAGAAGTGCACAGGTAGAAGATACATGGAAGTGATCTGCGTATGAGAGAGCTGCAAAGGAGTAAGGTACATGCAGAGGAAGCACACAGGGGTGACAGGAGGAAGGTATACGCAGAAGAAGCACATGATATTGACAGTCATAGAATCATAAAAACCCTACAGTGCAGAAAGAGGCTATTTAATCCATCAAGTCTGCACCGAAAACAATCCCAGCCAGTCCCTACCCCCATATCCCTACATATTTATCTGCTAATCCCTCTAACTTACGCATCTCAGGACACTAAGGGGCAAATGTTTTAGCATGGCCAAACAACCTAACCCGCACATCTTTGGACTGTGGGAGGAAACTGGAGCACCTAGCAGAAACCTATGCAGGCACGAGGAGAATGTGCGAACTTCACACAGACAATGACCCAAGCTAGGAATCGAACCCAGGTCCCTAGAGCTGTGAAGCAGCAATGCTAATCACTGTGCTACCGTGCCAGAGGAGGAAGGTACATATAGAGGAAGCACAGAGGAGGGACAGGACAAGGTACACACAGAGGAAGCCCATGGGTGTGACAGGAGAAAGGTTTATGAGAAGGAAGTACACAGGAAGGAGTACACAAGTACACAGGAAATGGATGAAGTTTAGAATAAGAAGACTCTCAAGTTTCATATCTAACTGGGTTCCCAGAGGTATAGATACAATCCATTGTACAAACATGTCAATCCAAGTACCACCAATGAATCATTCTTTATACCACAAGGGATATTCAAACATCAATGAATAACTAATGTGTCATCACATGAATGGAATTGTGCAGCATTTGTATCAGGTTCTCTGGGAATTGTCATGGTGCATTCATACTGTGACAGTGTTTTCAATCAGGACTTTTCATTCCAAGAAGCAGACTTAAGGGTTGGTGTATCGGTGATAAAGATACTCCCTTCAGACACCTGTGAGACAGACATCCACCAATAAGGCATCAAAACACCACAACCAAAGCCAATGACCATCAGATATGTCAATGAGTATGTCTTCAAAGTGTTGAGGATAGTAGGGTGGGTCCGGAGGTATCTTTCAGCCAGGGTGTCCAGAAAAATAATGATGTGTTGCGTCCTGAACAGCAACAGAAAGCAGTGTGGGTGAAAAAGGATAAAAAGGTTGACCATCTATCATTGGATAAGATGGACCCTGGAGGAGGAGGGGCAGGAGGAGGGTGGGCTGACAATCACCAGACCAGCCATGCACGTCGCTGTTGAGGATAATCTAACAGTGCAAAGTTTCAGCGAGTGATGACTGAAACAGAAAAACATGAGAAATGAAATCCTTCATCTGTTATCATGACTACGTCACCCCCCCCCACCCCCCCAAGCACCACTACAATCATCCCCAACATAGACACACACATCCCTGCATTTTGTACAACACTGTGCATGTAACCATCCAAACATTGCACATCCACCCAATGAATCCCAGTATTTTTCACAGATGTGGGTGTCATTGGCTAGGCCAGCATTAATTGCACATTTCTCACTGCTCTTGAGAAGGTGATGGTGAACCACCTTTTTGAATCACTGCACCCCTTGTGGTATAAATGCAATATTGTTAGAGAGGGAGTTCCAGGATTTCAAGAAAGTGAAAGTGAAGGACTGATGATATATTTCCAGATTTGGAAGATGTTATCAAATGAGTGTTGGTGTCTTACTGCATCTTGTAGACAGTATGATGCTTCCAGTATTGGTGGCAAAGTAGTGAATATTTAAATTGGTAGATTGGTTCAGATTAAATGGGCTGCTTTGTCTTGGATGGTGTCTGGCTACTTCAGTGTTGCTGGACCTGCACTCATCAGGGCCAATGGAGACTTGTGCCTTGTAGATGGTGGACAAGCTTTAGGAAGTCAAGAAATGAATCATTTGCTGCAGAACTCCTAAACTCTAACATGCTGTTGTAGCTATATTATTTATAAGAACATAAGAACATAAGAAATAGGAGCAGGAGTAGGCCATCTAGCCCTTTGAGCCTGCCCCGCCATTCAGTAAGATCATGGCTGATCTGTCGTGGCTCAGTTCTACATTCCCGCCCTCTCCCCATAACCCTTAATCCCCTCTCTTATCAAAAACCCATCAACCCGCTTCTTAAAAATATTTAGCGAGGTAGCCTCCACCACTTCAACGGGCAGAGAATTCCAGAGATTCACCACCCTTTGAGCGAAGAAATTCTTCCTCAACTCCGTTCTAAACCGCCCCCCCTTTATCTTGAGGTTGTGCCCCCTAGTTCTATTGTCCTTTCTGAGCGGGAAGAGTCTCTCCACCTCTATCCTATCCATCCCATTCATCATCTTATACGTCTCAATGAGATCTCCCCTCATTCTTCTAAACTCTAACGAGTTACAAGCCTAGTTTATTCAGCCTCTCCTCATAGCTCAACCCCCTCAACTCCGGCATCAGCCTAGTAAACCTCCTCTGCACTCCCTCCAAGGCCAAAATATCCTTGCGTAAGTACGGCGCCCAAAACTGCACACAATACTCCAGCTGCGGCCTCACCAATGCCCTATACAGCCGCAGCAAGACCTCCCTACTTTTATATTCAATCCCCCTCGCTATGAAGGCCAGCATCCCATTCGCCTTCCTGACCACCTGCTGCACCTGCAAGCTGGGTTTTTGAGACTCATGCACAAGGACCCCGAGGTCCCTCTGCACCGTCGCATGCTGCAGTTTTTTGCCACGTAAGTAATAATCCTTCCTACCATTCTTCCTACCAAAGTGGACCACCTTGCACTTGCCAACATTAAATTCCATTTGCCATTTCCTGGCCCATTCGCCCAGCCTATCTAAATCCTTCTGTAGACTCTCCACACCCTCCGCACAATTTGCCGTTCCACCAATCTTGGTGTCATCAGCAAATTTCGACACCATACACTCGGTTCCCTCCTCCAGATCATCTATATAAATGCTAAATAGCTGAGGCCCCAGCACCGACCCCTGGGGCACTCCACTATGTCAGGTCCAATTCAGTTTCGAGTCAATGATAACATCCAGGTTGTTGATAATGAGACATTCAGTAGTAGTATCCAGCATTGGATGCCTGACAGATGTCTCTCTGTGCCATTGTACAGAACAGAGGGTGATCTCTACATGCGCAATGGTGCCTTCTGGTGTAATCTGCCAGCTTTCAGGTGAGCTTAGCCTTGCCCCCTCTCCTGCTGGCGGGAAAGAAATCTTACTTCATTTTTTGCTCAGGGTGTGGTAAGATTGGATTTTTAATTTGCCCAAAACATCAACACAATTCCCCTCCAATTTTATGCTTGTTCGGCACTTGGAATTTTTTTGGTGAGATCACTCCCTGAGAATAGTTTGGAAAAATGTGTGTTTTAGCGTGCAAGAGCTCTGATTGCTTTTCTTGGAAGAGTCATCCATTTAAAAGAAAAGGTAATTCAGCAGTTCCAAAGAATCTAGACACATGGTAGACTGTGTACAAAGATGGTCATATGGTAGGTTATGGCTCTGAACTAATAAACAAGCCTGGAAAACAGTGTTTAAAAGTTGGTTTTGGTTTGAGAAGGTGAAGGAGCAACTGTTTGTGATAAGAAGACAGTCACCTTATCACAGCCCAGAGCCAATCCACAGCTGGACATGAATAGAAACTGCTCCTAAGTCGCTGTGCATGCTGGGATTGAGTAGCCACAAGTATTCCTCGGACCCACCTGAAAAGCAGAGCAAGATTCAGCGACTGTTTTGCAGATCAGCACTAAGAGAACAACCGTAGAACACAAACACCATCTCAAGGGCTCCACCATCTTTCACTTTCCCTCGAACCATTGACTTCTAACCTTTGGTAGAATTCCTCAATTTTTTTTTGGTAAGACTGATTTTATAATAAACAAATAAGTGTTGTTGATTGAAGGAAGCCTGGTTAGAGTTTCATTTATTCTGGGGACAGTTGTAAAGGTGAGAACTTGGCCATTTTGGTGAATAAATCAAACTTTTAAACTAATGGTGTGACATGTGATTAGTGGGGCTAGATAAATTGCTGACTCCTCCCAACCCCATAATAACACTTGGCACTTGTGTGGTACAACTGTTATCTGCCATTATTAATCCAAGTTTTAGTATTCTCCAGGCCTTGTTGCATGGACTGCTTCAGTATTTGAGGAGCAGTGAATGCTCCTGAACATTGTAGCTCACACTAAACAAGCCAGTGGGAATCAGGGTGGGGGGGATGGAAATCTCTCCACTGGTTGCGGTCAAACCTAACACAAAGGAAGTTGGTTGTGGCTGTTGAAGGCCAATTATCTCATTCCCAGGACATCACTGCAGGAGTTCCTCAGGATAGTGTCCTAGGCCCTATTGTCTTCAGCGATTTCATCTATGTCTCACAAATTTGATGGAGTTTTTTGAAGGGGTAACCAAGAAAGTAGATGAGAGCAGATGTTGCCTACATGGACTTTAGCAACGCCTTTGGCAAGGTACCGCATGGTAGGTTGACGCATAAAGTTAAATCTCACCGCTAGATAGTCAATATCTTTTCCCAAAGGTAGGGCAGTCTAAAATGAGTGGGCATTGGTTTAAGGTGAGAGGGGAGAGATACAAAAGTGTCCAGAGGGGCAATTTTTTCACACACAGGGTGGTGAATGTCTGGAACAAGCTGCCAGAGATAGTAATAGAAGCAGGTATAATTTTGTCTTTTAAAAAGATTTAGGCCCAACCATCTTCCATTGCTTCAACAATGACCTTCCCTCATCTTAAAGTCAGAAGTGGGGATATTCACTGATGATTTCACAATGTTTAGCACTGTACACGACTCTTCAAAAATTGAAGCAGTCAGTGTCCAAATTCGACAAGACAGGGACAGTATCCAGGCTTGGGCTGACATTAGCACCACACAAGTGCCAGGTAATGAGCATTGGCAACATGAGAATGTTGAAACATTGTCACTTGACATTCAATGGCATTACCATCACTGAATCCCTGCCTGTCAACATCCTAATGGTTGTCATTGATCAGAAACTGAACTCCGTCCATATAAACACTGTAGCTACAAGGGCAGGTCAGAGGCTTGGAATCTTGCAGTGAATAACTCACCTTCTGATTTCCAAAAACCAGCCCACCAGCTGCAAGGTACAAGTCAGGGGTATGGTGAAATACTTTTCACTTAACTAGAGTGAAGCTCCAACAAAACTGAAGAAGCTTGACGCCATTCAGCATAAGGCGGCCCACTTGATTAACCCCTTCCACAAACATTCATTCCCTTCTCCACCAACAAACTGTGACAGCCAAGTGTACCTTCTACAAGACGCACTGCAGGAACTCAACAAGGCTCAATAGATGGTGCCTTCCAAATCCATGACCGCTGCCAACATGTTATCACTTCTTCATCGTCGCTGGATCAAAATCTTGAACATCCCAGGGTGGACTCAGTCCCTGCCATACTAGCTCCCCACCTGAGTGGGCCTGACTGCTCCTCCACCTCCCCCCTCCCACCTGGAGCGAAGTTGACCCATTCTGCACCCCCCCCCCGCTCCTTGAAGCAACCCAACCTGACTCTGACCACTGGGCGGAAGCTATGGCCCAGTTGGCTGAAGAGGCAGAGATAGAGGGACATTGAGTGCAGAGGATTGGAAGTTTCTGGAGATCACAGATGTAGACGGTATGAAGAGTGCACGAGTATGGTGGGAAACCTTGAAGCAGAGCAGTGTGAGCAGAGGTGCAATATATCGAACTGCACAGGGCAGTGGGGAAACCACAGGCCATTGGAAATTAGGTAGGGTCCAACCATATACAGATGCCAGTGTCCAAGAGAATGAGGAGTTCCAGAACAAGAAAGGTAAAGCAGGAGGATGCAGCTTTTCATATGTCAGAAATCCGATCACTTCTGAATGCGATGGCAGTGGGGGGAGGACTTATTTGACCTCTCCGCCATGTGTTTCTCAATGCATCATCAATGGCAGGAGACCAGATCATCTTGTGGCATGAACAAATAAAATACCAGCCATGGTATTGTGTCAAAATGTTGTATTTTGGGTTTTTAACATTCTATTTGGATATTGTCTGGGATTTTCTGGCCCTTCCCGCCAGTGGGATCTTCCAATGCCACCAAAGGCAACCCGTCAAAGCCCAGGGCACTTTGCGTGGCTTGCCTGGCCCGCGGCCAGTGACTCTGTTGCAGCAGGTTGCCTTCGGCTGGTCTGGATGATCCTGTCGCGAGGCTGGTGAGCCATGCAAAATGTCGTAGACTTTGGAATGACAGGAAGATCCCGCTTGCAGCCAATGGCGAACCAGCTCCTCCGCTGGAAAACCTGCCGCGGAAAGTGGCGCATACTTGGTTTTGTTTACTCGAGTGTCAAAGAAACAGGTTAATCCCTCTTAAGATAACTGACAAAGGAATTTCAGGCAAATAGATGAAGTGTTTGCATGCTAATTCAAGGTCTAACTATTTATTCTGAGACTATCAAAACTGCAATAAGCATGATAATTATAATATATTTATATTCATACATTATTAAAGCCACATTAAAAAAGTCATTAAGATACAATCTTGATTGCCTCAATGTAACTTTGGTCATGGGAACACTATTTGTTTGCTCATTAACAAACAAATTAGAACCTTACCAACTTGCAAAACATATTTCATGCAATATATTTGTAGATTACTTCAATAAAGTTTTATGCATTTGTTTATGGAAACATTTCCAATTAAACGCAACTTCTTTATAATGCAATCAACACATTTATCCGTAATGTGAATATATGCAAATATGTTTCTATTCAGGTTTGCTGAAAGTCCCAGTTATCAGTCGTTCATTTCAATTATATTCCAATTTGTTATAATGCAAGTATCTTGATGCAAATTTCAATACTTCCAAAGGGAAAAGTCTTAGATTAGTGGGTAATCACTAATTATGTCTGCTTTATGTGCAAAATAGTTTCAATGAACTTAACGTTGGGGGCATAGCTTAGGCAAAAATTAATGTTTTTATTGACCTAACTTGGTAGAAGCAAATGATTATTATAAATGTTGTGAAGTTAGTGATTGTAAAATTATAAAATATTGTAAAATAAAAGAGTTGTAAAATTGCATTGTCTGTTTTAAAAAAAGATGCAGGTGCAAATACACAGAAAGACCCAAAGTGAAACATTGTATTGGGAGGCTAGGCAATAGTGTTCCAATGACAACAAGTTGTTTTTGAAGTTTGCTCAATCATTTTAAAATAGGCATTTGAATAGCAGCAGCCTACTGAATTTGAATTTGATGCTTTGTTAACCTGTAAACCAATCCTATTGTGGGGGTTTTTGGTATGTCATCAGGGGTATAAAGGCCACAGCTGTCAGCTCCAAACTCCCAGAAGACCACTTGCCAGCAATTACCACAGATCACAGTGAGAGAGAGAGACACACAGACGACATCAACCATTCTCTAATAGTGTAATAGCCAAATTTATGTCTTAAAAGAAAGCCTCATCTCAATCGTAAAGGTACCAACAAAAGAACAGAACACAAAAGAAGTCAGCAAAGAAGACAGAAGATTCCAGAAGATGACAAACCTGATTGCATTGAATGTGACTAAAAATTCTATTTGAGCCGGCTCGAAAGTATTTTGTTGTAGCCCTGGGGTAGAAGTAAATTTTGGCTTTAGCCCTTTTTATGCAACCCAGTATCTTCTGGAAAACCTCTGAGTATCCACACAGGAGCTCTTGAAAACCCCCATCCCAAACATTCAATATCTCCAGCCAGTCCAATTTCATCTGCTTCAACCAGTGAGACAAGGTCTGTGACCCTCAATCACTAGAACTGGTAACTATGCTGGGTTCTATAGGATATTGTTACTGCCACTGACCTGACTGTCTTCAGCATTGCCCCCATGTAGGTGGATAAGATGGCTTTGTAATGACTCAACCTCAAGGATTGCAGACCTTTCAGGAGGAATCTGAATGCTGACTCACTTATGATTGTGGCTGCAACTCCAGCATCGACCTCCATCTTTTAGAAATCTGCTGTTGACCAACAGGACCATCTTGAAAGATGGGATCTTGTCCAGCTGGACCTTGTATAAAGCATTATAAGTTTTGGATCCCTTATTGGGTTCCTCAGCCAGTCGGTTTAATTGTGTTGCCTTAACCATAATTTAAGCATACTGTCCTGTTACCTACTCTGCTGTGGAGATGCTGATGTTAGACTTGGGTAAGCACACTAAGGAGTCTCACAACACCAGGTTAAAGTTTATTTTGTTTGATAGCACAAGCCACAAACTTTCGGAGCACTGCCCCTTCATCAGGTGAGTGAGAGTTGTGTTCACAAACAGGGCATATATAGACATAAACTCAATTTACAAGATAATGTTTGGAATGTGAGTCTTTACAGGTAATCAAGTCTTAAAGGAACGGACAACGTGAATGGAGAGAGGGTTAAGCACAGGTTAAAGAGATGTATATTATCTCCAGCCAAGACAGTTAGTGAAATTTTGCAAGCCCAGGCAAGTGGTGGGGGTTACAGATAGTGTGACATGAACCCAAGATCCCGGTTGATGCTGTCTTCATGTGAGTGGAACTTGGCTATTGGTTTCTACTCAGTGATTCTGCATTGTCATGTGTCGTGAAGGCCGCCTTGGAGAACACTTACCTAAAGATCAGAGGGCCTGTCCACGGGGGATGGCTTTTTTAACGTTAATGCTCCAGTTCTCCAGCTTCCACCCTAAACACGTTAAAGAAGCCATCCCCTACGGACAAGCTGTCCGTATACACAGGATCTGCTCAGATGAGGAGGATTGCAACAGACGCTTCCAGACGCTGAAAGATGCCCTCATAAGTACAGGATATGGCGCTTGATTCATCAATTGACAGTTCTGATGTGCCACCACCTCCTCAGGAGACAGACACGGGACACAGCAGACAAAGTACCCTTCGTTGTCCAGTACTTCCCCAGAGCAGAGAGACTACAGAATCTTCTCCGGAGCTTTCAACATGTCATTGATGAAGACGAACATCTTGCCAAGGCCATCCCCACACCTCGACTTCTTGCCTTCAAATGACCACACAATCTCAAACAGACCTTTGTCCGCAGCAAACTACCCAGCCTTCAGGAGAACAGTGACCACGACACCACACAACCCTGCCAGAGCAATCTCTGCAAGACATGCCATCGACACAGATTGCATTATCTCACAGGAGAACACTACCCACCAAGTACATGGTACATATTCTTGCTACTAGGCCAACATTGTCTACCTGAAACGCTGCAGGAAAGGATGTTCGGAGGAATGATACATTGGGGAGATCATGCAGACATTACAACAGCAGATGAATCAACACAACTTGACAATCACCAGGCAGGAGAGTTCTCTTCCTGTTGGGGAGCACTTCAGCAGTCACAGACATTCAGCCTCTGATCTTCAGGTAAGCGTTCTCCAAGGTGGCCTTCACGACGCATGACAATGCAGAATCACTGAGCAGAAACTGATAGCCAAGTTCCGCACACATGAGGACGGCCTCAGCGGGGATCTTGGGTTCATGACACACTATCTGTAACCCCCACAACTTGCCTGGACTTGCAAAATCTCGCTAACTGTCCTGGCTGGAGACAATGCATATCTCTTTAACCTGTGCTTAACACTCTCTCTACTCATATTGCCTGTACCTTTAAGACCTGATTACCTGTAAAGATTTGCATTCCAACCATTAGCTTGTAAATTGAGTTTGTGTCTATGTATGCCCTGTTTGTGAACACAAGTCCTCACTCACCTGATGAAGGGGCAGTGCTCCTGTGTACCAAATAAACCTGTTGGACTTTAACATGATGTTGTGAGATTTCTTACTGTGCTCTACTCTGCATCAAACCCGTAAATGACCCTTCTTTTTGCAGTGAAAACATGCATAATGTTTGTACTGGCATGTTTTCTGGGCATGTTTCCTCCACAACAAAAACTCGCTTCTATCCCTGTACTATCCCTCTCAAGCTCTGCTGAGCCCTCACTCTCAGCAGTCATTTCCCACCACAAATGGTTCACCTTGTTGGGCACACCATGTTCATTTACACCTTGCCCAGTTCAGTTAGCCAACTGGACCATCTCTACAGATTTTTCCGAAGAGATTTTAATCTCAGCCTGCAGCTTTTTTTTTTATACGGTGAGGGTGTTGATCCCAAATGGTCTCTTAACATTTGCCCCGATGCTGGACCAAGTGTTTGCTAAATGTCGCAGTCTGACCATGAATCCAGAGACCTTCTCCCCTGGTTCCCTCACAGCTGAACGAAACTTGTACCTCAGTCTCATTACTTGGTGGAAAGACTTCGATCGGAACCCTGTCACCTCACCAGAATTGGAGCGGGCGAGGGTCTAATAATAGAAATCTCTGTCGACCTCAGGCTGGAATTTCCAGTCTTGCCCAAGCGAGGCCAAAAAATCCCACCCTTCATGTGCAAAATGTCAGGTGATGTTAGGCTTCTCACCAAGCTGTAAGTTTGTGGGCCACATTCTGAGAACCTTTTGTTTTGCCTCTATAGTGATTTTGTTAGCCACGATGAATAAATGCATCTTTCATAAGAACATAAGAACATAAGAAATAGGAGCAGGAGTAGGCCATCCAGCCCTTCGAGCCTGCCCCGCCATTCAATAAGATCATGGCTGATCTGTCGTGTCTCAGTTCCACATTCCCACCCTCTCCCCATAACCCCTAATCCCCTCTCTTATCAAAAACCCATCAATCCGCGTCTTAAAAATATTTAGCGAGGCAGCCTCCACCACTTCAACGGGCAGAGAATTCCAGAGATTCACCACCCTTTGAGTGAAGAAGTTCCTCCTCAACTCCGTTCTAAACCGCCTCCCCTTTATCTTGAGGCTGTGCCCCCTAGTCCTACTGTCCTTTCTGAGCGGGAAGAACCTCTCCACCTCTATCCCATCCATCCCATTCATCATCTTATATGTCTCAATGAGATCTCCCCTCATTCTTCTAAACTCTAACGAGTACAAGCCTAGTTTATTCAGCCTCTCCTCATAGCTCAACCCCCTCAACTCTGGTATCAGCCTAGTAAACCTTCCAATATATTGCCCTCAGCTCTGGGTCAAACAATGCTATTTTCCCTATAAAAGGCAGCTTGAGGGCATCTATACCTCTTTCTTTTTAGCTTTGAAGATCACTTTCCTCCTGATGACTATCATAGAACCATAGAAACCCTACAGTGCAGAAAGAGGCCCTTCGGCCCATCGAGTCTGCACCAACCACGATCCCACCCAGGCCCTACCCCCATATCCCTACATATTTTACCCGCTAATCCCTCTAACCTACACATTCCTGGACACTAAGGGGCAATTTTAGCATGGCCAATCAACCTAACTCGCACATCTTTGGACTAATGTAGTTATTCCTCATCACCAGTGTAGTAAGTGGAAACAACTCGATGTGGCTCCAACAACAAGCGGTTCATTTAACCAATATAACCTTGTTCAAAATAAGGGCCTAACAGAACATATGCACAGGTCTACTCTCTTATCTTCCCTGGCTCCCATCCCAGGTCACATGCCTTCGCTCTGGGTTGACTTGGCTTCCCCACGGCAGCTTCATAGAGTCCGGCCTGATCACCTGGCCTGCAAAGGACCGCCCTTAAAGGGGCCACGTTACCACAGAAGCCATATTATTGTTTTGCCAATCCTTGTCATCTGATTGGGCATCACGGTAGTACAGTGGTTAGCACTGCTGCTTCACAACTCCAGGGTCCTGGGTTCGATTCCCGGCTCGGGTCACTGCCTGTGTGGAGTTTGCACATTCTCCTCGTGTCTGCGTGGGTTTCCTCTGGGTACTCTGGTTTCCTCCCACAATCCAAAGATGTGTGGGTTAGGTTGATTGGCCATGCTAAGAAATTGCCCCTTAGTGTCCAGGGATGTGTAGGTTAGAGGGATTAGTGGGTATAATATGTAGGGATATGGGGGTAGGGCCTGGGTGGGATTGTGTTCGGTGCAGATTCGATGGGCCGAAGGGCATCTTTCTGCACTGTAGTGTTCTATGATTCTATGACTGGTATGTTTACAATGAATAGAAAAACATAAAATCTATGTTTCACCTGATGCCATGAGACCTCATGGCTTCTGGAGTTGGCGAGGACTCCTGAGGCAACTCCCTCCTGACTTTTTACCTCTACGCTGCCATCTGTGATGGGCCTGTCCTGCTAGTGGGACAAGGCAGGAATGGTGACGATGGTGTCTGTAACATTGCCTGTAAGGTATGATTCAATGAGAATGACTGTCAGGCTGTTGCATAAGTGGTCTTTGGGAATCTCTCTGAATTTTGGCACAAACCACTTGATGTTGGTCAAGCGGCTGTACCTAAAATACCTAAATGTTCCTATACAAGTACACATAGCTCCCTCTGAACATTATCAATAACAACTTTCTGAGATTAAAGCAAAATACTGCAGACACTAGAATCTGAAACAAAAACGGAAAATGCTGGAAAGTTTCAACAGGCCTGATAGCGTCTGTGGAGAGAGAATAGAGCCAACTTTCCGAGACTGGATCTTCCAGACTTGCTGAGGTTTTTCAGCATTTTCTGTATTTGTTAACAAGTTTCTACTGTTTTATTAAAAAAGCATTCTTTTTTTTCTGATCTTACTACCAAAGTGAATAGTTTCGCACTTTCCCATAATTATACCTCATCTGCCATCTCTCTGACAATTTATTTGATCTGTTTGTGTCTCATTGAAGTCACTTCTCTTTCTCAGAGTTTATGTTCCCACCTAGCTTTGTGTCATCAGCAAGCTTAGATATATTATTCTCAGTTTATTTTTAATCACTGTTAGTAATAAAAGTTGTTCCAGTTATTATTTTGCTTCATTAAACAAACTGTTGTTTCTCACTGGATTATACCCAGCAACTTTATAGTCTGTTTGTGACTCACTGCCTGGGAGTCACAAGGCTCTGAGTTCAAATATCATTCCTGGAATTGAGTGAAAATCGAGACTGACATTCTATCACAGTAATGAAGGAGTACTGCACTAATGAAGGAGAAACTAAAACATTGCCTGGCCTCTCAGGTAGGCACACAAGGTTGTTGTAAGTTATAGAGAAGACCCAGTCCATTGAGTAACATCGACTATGTTTACTGAATTGGTTTACCCAGTCATTATTTCAAAAATGATAAACATGTCAACCTTTACTAATATTCCTGTTTGTAAATATTGGGCTGAATCTGCTGTGGAATTTGGGCGGCATGGTGGCACAATGGTTAGCACTGCTGCTTCACAGCTCCAGGGTCCTGGGTTCGATTCCCGGCTCGGGTCACTGTCTGTGTGGAGTTTGCACATTCTCCTCATGTCTGCGTGGGTTTCCTCCAGGTACTCCAGTTTACTCCCACAGTCCAAAGATGTCTGGGTTAGGTCAATTGGCCTGCTAAGAAATTGCCCCTTAGTGTCCAGGGATGTGTAGGTTAGAGGGATTAGTGGGTATAATATGTAGGGATATAGGGGTAGGGTCTGGGTGGTGTTCGGTGCAGACTCGATGGGCCGAAGGGCCTCTTTCTGCACTGTAGGGCTCTATGAATAGGTTCACCGTCAAAGTGGATTCATCAACGCATCTTCCGAGGTACGCCTGGGCAAAGGAAGATCATACAATCCTACAGTGCAGAAGGAGGCCATTTGCCCATCGAGTTTGCACTGACCACAATCCCACCCAGGCTCTGTCCCTAAAACCCCATGCATTTACCCTAGCCATGTATGTCCACTGACACTAAGAAGCAATTTAGCATGACCTAACCTGCACATGTTTGAACTGTGGGAGGAAACCGGAGCACCAGGAGGAAATCCACACAGATACAGGGAAAATGTGCAACTCTACATAGACAGTTACCCAAGCTGGGAATTGAACTCAAGTCCCTGGCGCTGTGAGGCAGCAGTGTTAACCACTGTGCCACCATGCCGTCCAGATCTAAACCACTGCATTGTGGTAATATGGCTTGATCCTGTGCAGTACAGCCCAGTCTAGTTAAGTCACAGAATGCAAGATGAAAACCCAACAAGGGATGCCAATGTTCCAGAATTTTCCTAGAGTCTTCAGGAATTGAAGACTAATTTTGAAGCCATTCTTCGGAGCAGCTCAGGAGAAAATACAAAGGGGCATTAAAAAATTATTTCAACACTTATAAAAGTGTTGGTAACAGGAAGGAAAAGGTTACTTGACTGACAGTTCAAGAATTGCCAACTGGGTAAAAGAGTATTGTGCAAGAGGATGGATGGGTTTCACAACAAATGGCAGAATGGGTGGGTACGGGCAAGTTAGATGCGGGAGCTTATGTAATGAAATTTCCAGGAAATCACCTGATGAAGCTGCTATCCCTAAACCCATTTCATTTATTAGCCATCCATATACTGTCCAAAAAGCCAATATGTTCCATAGAAGCATAGGACAGGCATGGTATCTAACAGTGTGGAAGTGCTTGCCCAGGATCTCCACAGTTGCATGTAGAATGATTACTGAGCCAACACTCGATCATATTACCATCATCCTTTTCCACCCCAGGATTTTAGATCAGTGACCAGCACCCGAAAGCAATGATTTACAAACTGTTGACTTCTCATTCCAATGAACGAATTAAGAGATCAAATCTGACCAAACCCCCAAGAGCTGCTTGACAATTAAATCTTAACCAGTGATAGCCCCTGGATGCTTTGCAAGTGTTTCAATCAAATCACAAATAGTCTAAGCCACTATGCATATTTCTGGACCAGGGAGAAGAAACACATTAGAAGTGAGTATTAAAAATATTAATTACAAAAGATGAACATCTTAAAGATGGAAAATATAAAAATTACATATTTAAATAAAGGACTATAATGGAACATGTTTTGGTCACAACAGTAACTTTTCCTTGATAATTAGCTCAGAATCAATTTTAAGTGAAATTCATGACCTCCAGATGTTATATGCAGTGTCATATATATTAGGAACAGTATTTTTACTTTGAATGGCTTCACTGCATCTAAAATTGATGGTTCCAGCATTTATTTAAACATTTAATCTCTTGGAATTCTGTAAATCGTTAGTTATGAATTGAAAGGGTCACAAGCTGTGTTTAAATTAGAATTCTACCGTCTGTCTCAATCTGTTACAACAGATGTAAAAAGCTGGAAAATTGGGAGCTGCAGTGCACCTTATTTTCTTCATTCTTTCTCAGAAATCACTCCCAGGAGAGCAGAACAAAGATATCTGCTTTGTTTGATATCTCATTAGAAGCATGGTGGTACTGTTGCTGGGCTAATAATCCAGAAGCCCAGGATAATGCTCCAGTGAATGGGTGCCTATCCCACCATAGCAGCTGGTGGAATTTAAAGTTAATTTTTTTTTATTAAACTGGAGTTAAAAGTTGGTCTCAGTAAAGATGACCATTAAACTATCATCAATTGCCATAAAATCATGTCTGTTTCACTAATGTTTTTCAAGGAAAGAAACCTGCTGCCCTTACCTAGTCTGATCTATATGTTACTGTGGACACACACCAATATGGTTGAAACTTAGAAAACTAGAAAATAGAATCAGAGGAGGCCATTCGATCCTTCAAGCCTGTTCCAACATTCATTACAATCATGGCTTATCATCCAGCTTAATAGCCTGATCCCACCTTTTCCCCATATCATTTGATCACTTTTGTCCCAAGTGCTTCATGAAAACATACAGGACGGAATTCTCCGGCCATGCTGGTCTAAAGGCCGGAAATTCCCACCTGACCGTCAATGGTGTTCACATTCTCCATGATCCACCCATTAAAATTCCAGTAGTGGGTGGGATGGTAGAATTTGGCCACAATGTTTGGATATCAACTACTTTCTGTGGTAGAAAATTCCATAGGCTGACCACACTCTAGGTGAAGAAATTGTGCCTCATTTCTGTACTCAATATCTACCCTGTATCCTCAGACTGTCATGGCTGATATTTTTCTCATCCCCATTCTCCTGCCTTTTCCCCATAAGCCCTAATGCCTTTATTAATCAAGAACTTGTCTATCTCTGTCTTAAAAGACACTCAATGGCCTGGCCTCCACCACCTTCTGTAGCTAAGAGTTCCATAGATTCGGCACTCTCTGGCTGAAGAAATTCCTCCTTATCTCTATTTTAAAGGATCGTACCTTCAGCCAGAGGTTGTGGCCTCTGGTTCTAGTTTTTCCTACCAGTGGAAACATCCTCTTCACATCCACTCTATCCAGGCCTTGCAGTATCCTGTAAGTTTCAACAAGATCCCCCTCTTCCGTCTGAACTCCAATGAGTACAGACCGAGTCTTCAACCGTTCCTCACACAATAAGCTCTTCATTCCAGAATCCCCTGCCTTTTCCCCACTAGCCCTAATGTCTTTATTAATCTGCACCCTTTTTAAGGTCAGTATATCCTTCCTTAAAAATGGGGTCAAAATTGCTCACAATATTCCAAATGGGGTCTGACGAGAGCCTTATACAGCCTCAGCGACATGAACACTAACATAGCATTTGCCTTCCTAACAGCATTAACCCTAAGAGAATCTTGAACAAGGACTCCCAAGTCCCTTTGTGTTTCTGATTTCCTTAGCATTTCCCCATTTAGAAAATAATCGATAGTCTATTCCTCCTTCCAAAAATGCATAACCTCACACTTTTCCACATTGTATTCCATCTTCTTTGCCCCCTCTCCTAACCTGTCCAAGATCTTCTGCAGCTCCTCTGCTTCCTCAATATTACCTATCCCTCTACATATCTTTGTATCATCTGCAAACTAAGAAACAGTGCCTTCAGTTCCTTCCTCCAAATCATTAATATATGTTGTGAAAAGTTGTGGTCCCAGCACTGACCCCTGAGACATACCACTTGTTACCAGCTGCCATCATGAAAAACACCCCTTTATCCCCACTCTGCCTTCTGCCAATCCTCTATCCATGCCAGGATTTTACCCTTAACACCATGGGCTCTTAACATTTTTCGGAGTCTCCTTTGCGGCACCTTGTCACAGGCCTTCTGGAAATCTAAATAAATCACGTCTATTAGTTCTCCTTTATTTAATTTCCTTGTTACCTCTTCAAAGAACTCTAACAGATTTATCAGATATGACCACCCCTTGACGAAGCCATGCTGACTGAGTCCTATTTCAGTCTTATGCATTTCCAAGTACTCCATGATCTCACCTTTGATAATGGACTCTAAAATCTTGCCAATGACTGAAGATAGGCCTATAATTTCCCACTTGTTGCCTCCCCCCCTTCTTAAACAGCAGTGTTACATTAGCTATTTTCCAGTACTTTGGAACCCTCCCTGTTTCCAGTGATTGCTGAAAGATCACCACCAATGTCTCCACAATTTCCTCAGCTGTCTCTTTTAAAACCCTGGAGTCTAATCCATCCGGTCCAGGTGATTTATCCACCTTCAGGCCTTTCAGTTGCCCCAGAGCCTTCTCCTTAGTGATGGCCACTATAGTCACCTGTGCCCCCTGATTCTCCTGGAGCTCTGGCGTCCCACTGGTGTCCTCCACCATGAAGGCTGATACAAAGTAACTATTCAGCTCCTCTGCTATTCCTTTGTTTCCTATTACTACTTCTCCAGCCTCATTTTCTAATGATCTAATGTTTATTTTTGCCATTCTCTTACCTTCTATTGAAAAAAAAACTCTTTCTATATTATAACTAGCATAAACTCATATTTCACCTACCCCCGTCCCCACCCCACCATTGCTATTTTAAGTTATCCTCTGCTTGCTTTTAAAGGCTTTCCAGTCCTTTGGATTCTTATTAATTCTCACCACTTTTTATGCTTTCTCATTTGCTTTTATGCTATCCTTGACTTCCCTCATCAACCATGGATGCCTCATTCTCCTCCCCTTAGCATGTTTCCTCCTCCTTAGGATGAATTTCTGTTGCACCTCTTGAATAACCCCAAAAAACTCCCACCATTGGAACATCCTTCTTCCATCTACCCTGTCTAGTCCTGTTAGAATTTTATAGGTTTCTATGAGACCCCTCTTCATTCTTCTGAATTCCAGCGAATAAAATCCTAACCAATTTCTATGTCAGTCTTGCCATTCCAGGAATCAGTCTGGTAGGCCTTCCTAGAATTCTGTCTAGAACAAGAACATCCTTCCTCAGATAAGGTGACCAAAACTGCACACAATATTCTAGCTGTGGCTTCACCAAGGCTGCGTAAAATTGCACCAAGACGTCCCTGTCCCTGTACTCAAATCCTCTTGCTATGAAGGCCAACAAATTTTTTGCCTTTTTTGCTGCCTGCTGTACTTTCAGTGACTGGTGTATGAGGACGCACAAGTCTCATTGCACACTCCTCTCCCCTACTTTATGGCCAAATGGTAATCTGCCTTTCTGTTTTTACTACCAAATTGGATAACCTCACATTTGTCCAAATTATACCACAGCCATCTGCCATTCATCCGTCTACTTAATGAACTTGTCCAAATTATACTGAAGGATCTCTACATTCTCCTCACAGTTCACCCTCCCAACCAGCTTTGTGTCATCTGTAAATTTGAAGATATTACATTTAGTTCCCTCATTTAAAGCATTAATATATAGTGAACAGGAGGGGTCCTAGCACTGATCTCTGAGGTACCTCACTAGTCACTGCCTGCCATTTGGAAAAAGACCTGTTTGTCCTACTTTTTGTTTCCTGTCTACCCCCAATATATTATCCTCAATCCCATGCATTTTAAATTTTACGCACTAATCTGTTATGTGAGACTTTGTCAAAAATCTTCTGAAAGTCCAAATAAATCACAAATGCTGTCTTCCCTTCATCAACTCTACTAGTTACATCCTTGAAGAATTCCAGATTTGTCATGGTGGCACAGGGATTAGCATTGCTGCTTCACAGGGACCCAGGTTCAACTTTGACCTTGAGTTACTCCCTGTGTTGAGTTTACATGTTGTCTCCATGTCTGCGTGTGTTTTCATCCAGATGTTTCGGTTTCCACCCACAGTCCAAAGGTGTGCAGCTTGGGTGGATTGGCCATGCTAAATTGTCCCTTAGTGTCCCCAATATGTGTAAGTTGGATACATTAGCCATGGGAAATGTGTGGGGTTACAGGGATAAGATAGGGGAAGAGGACCTGGGTAAGATATTCTGTCAGAGAGTTGGTGCAGGCTCAATGGGCCAAATGATCTTTTCTATGCTATAGGATTCTTTCATTAATCCATGCTGATTGTGTCCAGGATGGATCTTAATTGCCCTCTAATAAACCATTCAGTTCAAGGGCAATTACGGATGGTCAACAAATACTGGCCTTGCCAGTGATACCCACATCTCATGAAAGAATAAAACAATACAGAGCCACTCACTATTGCACTGAAGTGTCAGACTAGGTGATATACAAAAATGTACAGTGTGGCTTGAACCCACAACCTTCTGCCTCCAAGGTGAGAGTGTATGACTGAGTTAAGTTGATAGAAGTGTGGAGAAAATGGCCAATTGAACCAAAGAAATGTCAAAGTTGTTAACAGCTTAAATATACAACAACACAATGGCTTGCATTTATATAGTGTCTTTAACAACAACTTATATTTATATATGTTGTCTTAAGGTGCTTGACAGGAACATTACAAAATGAGATATGACATTGCCTGACATAAGGAGCAGGATTTTATGGGAATGCTCATTCTGAAACCATACAATCCTGCCCAAGGTCAACAGACCTTTCCACATTCCACCTTTCACCCGCTCCGGTTCCCATTGCAAGCAGGGTGGTATATTTCTGCCCAAGGAGACTTATTTTTATTTGTTCATGGAATGTGAGTGTGGATGGCTGGGCCACCATTTATTGCACATTCCTAATTGTCTTTGAACTGAATGGCAAGTTAGGCCATCTCAGAGAGCAGTTAAGCGTCAAGTTAACCACATTGAAGTGAGTCTGGAGTCAAACATGGATCAGATCTGGTAAGGATGGCAGATTTCCTTTCCTTAAAGGACATTCGTGAACCAGATGAGTTTTTATGACAATTTTTATTGAATTCAAATTTCAGCACCTGCCATGGTGGGATTTGGACCCTGGTCCCCAGAGCATTACCCTCAGTTTCTGGATTACTATTCCAGTGAAAATACCACTCCGCCATGCTTCCCCATCGAAATAACCAAAAGCTTAGTCAAATAGGCAAGTTTCAAAGGGATCTTAAAGTAGAAAAGAGAGGAAGAGAAATGTTGGGAGGGAATTCCAGAGTTTAGGATGTGGGGAAGAATTTAATGCAAAATAGGCAAGTTTGGTGGCAAAGGGTGTTTAATCAGGTGGGAGAAATATGGGTCTGGCCCCTACCATCTTTTTACCACTTCCCCGAATGAGGTTTTGAGACAGCCTTCCCACCCCATCGCCGGTTGACCGTTAATTGGGTATTAATTGACCAACAAAGGCAAACCCACAAAGCAAACCCAGGCATCTTTGCTTATGACCTTCTAAGGGGATTACTCATTGTCAGGGATTCAGTGTCTGATGGAGAGACACGGCATTATACTGTAAAAGAGGTAGGGCACTGAGAGCTGTAAACAAAGGTGGAAAGAGAGCAGCAGAGACATACTGTTGAGATTATTGCCTTCAAACTGTCTCCGAAGTGAGAGCACAAAATGAGGGTATTACAGCAGGCAGCACTCACTCAGGAGAAGCATTAGCAGTAGGGCTAGCAATAGGGAGAAGTACATCTCCTGTCAACTAATTGAAAGCGTGTTGTTCAGGCCAGCCTGTGTTGTCACCTGAAATTGGAAAGAGTGGGGAGTTGGTGGGCATTGAAGAAGAATTTACGAGAGACAGCAAGTATAAATTTTAAAAGTCTACAGACTGTCATTACTGTCATGCACAGGAACCACTGATTTTGTGCCGCTCGTGCTCTAGCATATAAAGTAGTCATTTTAAGAGAACAGATGTGACAGTCCTCATTACTCCTGATTGATGAAGATCATGTTGGAAAGTTTGCCTGGTTATTGCAATTATAATGAAAACTGAAGCATTTTTACATAGAACCTGCTCTGAAAGTTGAACGTAGAATATTTAAAAATAATTTATTTTCATTGTCAATGGATTGAAAATTGTTAATTGACATCTGATATCTGATGGCAGGTGTTACCTTCAGGAGAGTTATGTAGCAATGAAATAAATTCAACAAGCATTTATTGATCTGGTTAACAAAAAGAAATCGGAAGGAAAAGGGACCTTCCATTTCAAAGAAACATCACTTTGAAAAATGAGAAATATTTCTAATGAATATGAAATAAGTGAGGAGAAAAGATACATTCTCCGAAGGAAATCTTCAGCTGACAAGAAAGCTTAGCTATGGATAATTTTGTTACAACTCCAATTTCTCACATGTACACTCAATTCAAGCATTTAATCTTTGGGAATGTACAGCTCTGAGGTTTTGAATGCTCATTTGTACCATGGCTTAATATTAATCAGAGAAAAGATTTTATATCATCTATTGTTAATTCATGTCCACTTATATTTACCAAAGACACTTGTCTGTTTTTACGAAAGGTTTAATGAGGTTCATGCATTTTTGATCAGGTGATGTGATGGCCTCGCCGGTGAGACCAGAGGCCATTGAAGCTTCCAGGTGTTTGGAGGCAGGGCTGGGCACCTGGCAATGTGCACCAGACAGTGCCAAAAAGGGCTAGGACTTGATGGGGATGGGCCTATGACGGGGTCAGGGCCATGGTGGGGAGGTGCCAGGGTGCTCCATAGGACGATATTCTGCATCGGTGTGCTGGTGAGGGGGAAGAGACAGATCTCTAGTGTACTGTGTATACCCTGTACACAGTACACTGGGAGATCAGGACACTAGTGCAATGGCACCCCCAGAGCTTAGCAGCCGGCTTCCTGGCTAGATTAGGCTCTGCCCACTGCCCTGCTGACGAAAATCACATTGTGGCTCTTTTTTTTCCCCCAATTCCCTCCCATTCTCAAGTTTGCTCGGCACTTAGAAGTTTCTTGATGATGCTCCCCCCAACTAACGTGGTCTAATTTTCTGGGGACCTGGGTTTGAATCCCACTGAAATTTAAATTCAATAAATATCTGGAATTTCGTTGTCTGAACAATGACTGTGAAACTATTTTTGTTAAAACACATTTGGTTCATTATATGTCCTTTGGGCGAGGAAGTCTCTCATCTTTACCCAGACAGACCTACATGTGACTCCAGACCCATAGCAATGTAGTGATTCTTAAATGCCCTCCAAATAGGCCAGGCCAGCCAGTCAGTCCGAGGGATGGGCAATAGTTGCTGGCCCAGCCAGTGACACCCTTATCCCATATATTAAAAAAAATCATTGTTCGGGTGTTCACTGCTTCAGTAACAGTTGTCTCTTTGCAATTCAGTCATATCAGCCATTGGATATTTGAGCATGCCGTTGTACCAGACCTCTAGATAATACCATCCATAGTTCTGTTTCATCAGTTATGTGACAGATATCTGTCTTCATCAAGATGCATTGGAAGATCAAAAAAGCTTACATTTCTATGAATACCTTTTCTGACCTCAGAAGATCCCAAAGTATTTAACAGCCAAAGAATTACTTTTGAAAAGTGCAGTCGCTTTGTCAAATGAAAGTGCAGCAATTTGCTCAGAATACTGTAAAGAACCGTGAAATCAATGACCTGTCAATCTACATTTGGCTCATGTTGTTTGAAGGATAAGTATTGGCCATGACTGTCTAAGAAATTCCTGCTCATTTTCAAAGTTTTTCTCCAGGCCACTCTTTTTGTCAGTCATCTTAATCTGTGCCCTCTGGTCACTGAGTCTTCAGCTGTTAGAAATAGTTTTTCCATATTCTTTCCACACACTTCAGGAATTTAGTCACCTCTATCAAATTTTCTCTTCCGCTTACCTGCACCAAGGAGAATAACCCCAGTTTCTCCAGTCCATCCATGTAAGTATAATCCTTCATGCTTAACATCATCTGAATAAGTCGCTTCTATATCCTCTCCAAAGCCTTCTGGAAGTGTAGTGCCAAAATTAGACACAATACTCCAGCCAGGGCCCAATTAATGTTGTACACAGTATTGTACAATAACTTCTTGGCTTTCACAATGACCCAATCAAAGCTATTGGTTTGCCTTGGCATTGTTTGTTTATTTGCAACATGTTGAATGGTTAGGCAGTTGAATCTTGTTCATTCATGTGCACCAGTGTGTATCTGAGAGAAAATAAAAATCTAAGCAGCAGAGTGGAATGTGTGTTTTTGAGCAATTTTGTAATCCTCTGATAATGTTTCAGCTTGTTTATGGATGTTGTAAGCTCACTGATGAGTATATTTCTAGGTTACTCTGCCAGAACACACAATCATCGGCAAAATGAAATGCTGTAATACTTTTAGATATGCTAGCAACAATGTCTCGCTACCAACAAAGTAACTCAGGGTCTCACACTACACATCATTCAGCGGATTAAAGAGGTTGGATGAGAGTGGATAACCACATTTCATTTTTCCTTTGAGACAAATAGGTTCAGTGAATCTCCTCCATGGATCTTCAAGCTAGAGTACACATCTTAGATAAGATTTGGTCACATACTCTCATGGCTTTTGGCTTTTTTATGTGGGCCGTATGGAGCACTAAATTAGAAGTCTATGAAAATGATTAAAGCAATCAAGTGAAGTTCCCCTGGGATTTTCAACACCCTGCAATCTCATATGAAGCTACAGCCTGTCTGTTATTGCTCATGAGAGCTAAATCCTGTCTATTCTTTTCTGATTACTCGTAGGCCTCACAATCACTTGATACGTATCCTGCAGCAACCTGGAGAATCAACTTAAGTGATTGTTATAAGTCAAATTCATCAAGACACAGGAACAGAGGTGTATCATTCAATCCCTTCAGCCTGTTCCACCATTTAATTAAATCATGACTGATCCATAACTTAACTCCATCCACAGGCTTGGTTCCTAAGCCCTCATATATCCTTATAGAATTCTGCAAATTCTGTATTGACTTTTTTAATTGAGCTAAGCTTAATAGCTTTTCTAGAGAAAGAGAAACCCAAATTTCCACGACCCTTTACGTGAATAAATACTTCTTGACATTGTTTAAGAAATCCCTTGCTCCAAATTTAAATTTAGACAATGCCCCTCTCCCCACTACTCCCACCAGAAGAAATCTTTACTCTGTATCCATTCTGTGAACTCCTGACTCATCTTAAACAACTCAAAAGATGACCATTCAATTCCCTACATGCAAGAGAACGTAATACATGCAATCTATTCTCATAATCCAAGCATTTTAACTCCAGCATCATTCTGGTCAGTCTGCACTGTAATACCCCCATGACCAATATATCCTTCCTGAAATGTAATACCCAGGACTGAACGCAAGGCTCTAAATGGAATCTAACCAGCTCTTTAAATTACTGCAACCTAATTTCCACCTCCATAGTTCCAAACCCCTTGTGTTAAAGGTCAATATGTCATTAGCCCTTTTAATTACACTTTGTGCTTGTCCACGAGCTATTAATGATTTCTATAATTGAACTCTGAAAACTCTCTCTTCCACGGCTGGTAACTTCTTCCTATATAGAAAATAGTCTGGTCTGTATCTTTCTGTTCAAAGTGGATAACCTCAAATTCACACACTGAACACCATCTGCCACTGCTTTTCCTGCACATTTCATCTAACAATGTCCTTGGTAACTTTTTTGCCCTCATCTACACATTTACAATGCCACTAACTTGGTATTGTCAGCAAACCTGGACAATTACTTACTTTGTCTAAGTATTGATAAATATATAGGCCCCAGTGCTAGTACTTAGGAAGCATCCTGTCAACTGGACTACATAAGGATTATCCCTGCTCGCTATCTCCTTCCTACCTTCGAACCAATTCCTGAATTTGTCAATAGGTTATCTCCATGTACTCCCATTTTTATAAAAATAAGCTGGGATGTTCCTGCCTTGCCCATTGCTGGGATTTTCCAGTCCAAAGAAAAGTTTTGACTGGTTCGCCACATCTCCAACATTTCCACCATGGCAGTACAGGAAAAGCCCAGCTCTGGCCTTCTATTTGAAAGCTTATTGAATGCCTCTAAGTCCACATAAATAACATTCATTGACACACCTTTGTCTACCACCCTCAAAATATTCAACTCAGTTCGTTAGGCATTTCCTACTCTTTACAAATCTATGCTGGTTCTGTCTGATCAGTTCATGTTATTCCAAGTAGACCATCGCCCTAATAATTAAACCCAGTAACTTTCCACAACTGATGCTAAATTAAAAAGCCTCTAATTTCCTGGGCCAGAATTTAATGTTCCTCTTCCTGGAGGGTGGGGGGTGGAGGGATAGTGTAAAATCGAATGGATGGGATTCCCCCCAGGATCCTGCCCGCCTTGACCCAGACCACAGTTTCATGGTGGGGTGGATAGTGCCTCGCATGGGAAGCCCACCCTTGCCCCCATTTAAGGCACTCATAGAATCCCTGCAGAATAGAAGGAGGCCATTCAGCCCATCAAATCTGCACTGATTCTCTGAAAGAGCATCCCATCCAGCAACCCCACCCCCCTCACCTCTTCCCCCATCCTATCCCTGTAACCCCCTATATAGACCAAGGCCAGTCCACCTAATCTGAACATCTGAGGAGGAAACCAGAATACATGGGGGAAACTCACACAGACAGTGAGAATGGCTCTGTGGAGTTTGCACAGTCACCCAAGATCAGAATTGAGCCCAGGTTACTGGCGCTGTGAGGCAGCAGTGCTAATCACTGTGCTACCATGTCATCCTATGTGGCTACTTAAGGGCCTTTTCCCACCCAGCCCCAATGTTTAGACTGGCAGGCACTGTTTGGGGCAGGGAGTCAAACAGAAAAAGTTTACAGTCTCTACCTCTGGTGGGAAATGGCGGGGGGAGGAGGATGGTGAGGGTGCCTCTATCTTAAAGCCTTTTATGATATGGGCAACCTCCCCTCAGGGACCTGAAAGGTCCAACTCTGTTCAGCAAAACAAAAAAGATCAGTCTACAATGTAAGCTGATGTCTTCTCATGTTTGACATTAGGCCAAGTCTACATTTGCATTTCCTATTGCAAATACTGCATATTAGGGCAGTGCTGGGAGTTGACTAGAGACATTGGCTTTGCACCATACCTGAAGCAATTGATTCTGTTCTCCTCAAATGTGAGAAATCACTTGATGATGACTCTTCCACTTGGGCGTGTCCAGAGTTATTTGTTTCTGGTCTATTGGGATCCAGCTTGCAAACCCTGAGGGTGCCTTTCAGACTGTCTTCATATCTAAAGGGCAACGGCAACCATCTTTCCAAAAGGTGAAAAAGGGGTGAGGGAGGAGGATTAACAGGAATTAATAACTAATTTTTACAGTGGTATTCTGCCATTTAAAACAAATACTGTTAAAATCATAGACAGAGGATTGTTGAATGAATGTACAAACCCTTCATATGCTGATGTCACAAACAGCAATGACTGTAAGCTGTAACCTCCACTGGGAGGAAATATGAATTGGTAATAAATACATGAGTAACATAAAAACAATTTCAGAAAAGCGAGAAAAAGCTGATTACCAGCAAAACTCACTATGTTGATGCCAAGTGGAAAATCCAATCCCCAATCCAACATTATTATCCACTGTAACATTTTTACACTTGTCAGCATAAGCCACAGTTTAATGCACTCATTTGTTTCTGCCAAGTTATCTTGTACTTTGACCATCTATTCCTTTGTAAAGAAGTCTGCCTAGTAGTGGGATGGGAGGAGAAGGAAGAATAAGCTGCAGTGAAACGAATCGAAGAATCTTGGAGAGGCAAACTGATAAACCGATTTCAACTTCCAGAGGAGGCAGATTTAGGGGTGTAAGGTAGATTCAGGGGTGTGAGGGTGGTTCTCACCCTGAAAAACGGCATCAGAACTTGTCCATTTCCAGGCTCACATTGGGTAGGTTTGCAAGGTGCCAACCTGGCAGTACCAACCTGTGCAGGGGACAGTGCTGGGGCAGATTCCAGTGGGACTCTCACTGGGGAGGCAGGATTCATTTATTTGTGGGGGTAGTGGACATGGAAGCTGGGGATATAGAAACTGGGAATGCTGGCAATGGCCATTTGAGAGTGGGGGGTACGGTGCCGGTGATGCCTGTAAGGGTGAGGGGGTGCGGGGAGGGAACTGTACTGGCAATTCCTGTGTGGGGTTGGTGGGAAAGGGTCCAATGTTCAGGGGAAGTGGGGGGGTGGGGAAGTGTTGCCAGCACTAACTGCTTGTGGTTGGGGAGGGGCTCTGATATTTGTGGGGGGAAGCGTGGGTGCTGATACTGATTGTTCAAAGACAGAAGGTGTCTGATGTTCGGGGTGGGAAGGGAGGGGACAGCAGCACTGACTGCTGGAGGTGGGAGGAAGGAGTCCAGTGTTTGATGGAAAAGGGGATCCTAGTACTGACTAGTCGGGGACGGAAGGCGTCCAACATTCAGGGGAGAGAAGATGGGTGCCGACACTGACTGCTGCTGGAGGGGGAGAGGAAGGGGTCAATGTTAGAGGTGGAAGGGTGTTGGCTCCGCTTTGGATGGAGGGGTGTGGGGTGAATGCCGGCTCTGATCGCAGGGTGGGGTGTTGCCCCTGAGACCTCCGAGTTGGGGCGGGGGTTAGTTACTCTTTGCTTTGATTATGGCACCCTTTAAACACAGCACCCCTGATCTCAATGCAGCCAAGTGCCTACGCCATGACCCCCTACACGATGGCACTCATTTCCCCTCTACCACACCCTCTCTGTGGGCCAGGCCTCTGGAGATGATCAGCAAGAGGCAGAAAGAGAAACTTCAACTTGCAGAAGATAAACCATAAACCAAAGGCTCAGCACTGACCGGATGGGTCAGGGAACAGGAGAAGCAACTGTAAAATCGTGCTGACCGGGTCCCTTCATCAAAAGTAGCACAGAACTACTTTAAAATGAAACATGCAAAACTAAACGCAATTATAGATCCCATTAACTGATTGATGTTCAAGCAGAATTAATTAAAATGAGGCAAATTAATATGGGACTTACTGTATAATATTGCTGGGGGAATAACTACTTCTCTTAGAGAATAAACTTACATCCGTTTTCATTTAATAGCTTCAATTTAGCTGGGGAAGGGGAGGGAATGTACAGAAGCAGGTATACAGGGGAATAACAAGGAGAGTAGCACTAAAACATTTTCCTCCTGGGATTATGGAGAACAGCAACGAATAAGGAAATTAGAAGTACGTTAAATGTCAAGGGAACTTTTCATTCATTTTAATGATTAATATTTGTACACATGGGTTATATGTGTACACAACCTAAAAAATGTAATCTTGAAAGCTAGCGGGAATGTGTTGACTTTTCCAAGCCCTGTGATGGCAGGCAGGCTGGGAGGTTGTGAGGCAGTAAAATGGTGGTGGTGATAGTGGTGGGGGGGAGACTTCAGGATAATTCCACAAAGAATTCTTACAACTGCAGTATTCTCTAAGAAGGTTTCTGCAAAGTGGCTCAGCTACCCACTGAATGAATATGAGCTGCCAATTTTCATAATTAAAACCTCAGTTAGGGGTGATATTTTGCAGACTTGTTGGCAGCTTGCCACTGATGGGACACTGTCCCACCATGTGCCGAGGCTGTCAGTTCAAAGCAAGCAGCCTCCTTGTGACAGGCCAGGGGTGGGGGAGGAGGGAGGTCTGTTGGAACTAAAGGCTCCATGGCTCAATTATGGGGTGGGAAAGCTTGCAACCGTAGCCACCACGATCCACGAGCAGAGTCTTTCCTCAGCTCCAAAGGGCCTAAAGCCACCTGCCTTGGAATTTCTGACATAGCTGAATGTCTCTGAGAGTAGTTCAATGTTGAGGTTTTCTCGCAGTCCCCAACCTGTCTCAGAACTGCCAACCCTCTGACTGGATTGGCAGCACGCAAGGATAATTCCACATAGAATTCTTGTGGCTGGAGAATTTTCCAAGAAGGTGCCTGCGAAGTGACCCATAAGGAGGGTAGGTTTGGAGGTCACCTATTAGAAAGTTGTCTCTGCGAAGATTTCTGAGTCGGTCCCATTGGTGGTAAGTGGTCCCAATGGAAGGGCTCCAAGCCTGTGAGAAAAAGCAATCCAATGTGTCCCATTTATTGCATCAGCACTTAAGACGCAAGCAGTTTCCTAATGCAATGATTGACATTACAACAAGAAAGCTTGGACAGTATTTCTGATTGCCCTTCTGAAACAGCTTTCTCTTTCAAAGGTCTCGTCACAAAAAAAATTAAGTACATTTTTTATGTATTCTGCTCCCACAAAGGATAATTCAGTCCATATCTGATGATTATGCCAACTGCAATAAGTCACATTTTGGACTTGATGTGGGATTGCCAGTCAATTCAGGAGGAGGGCTTACTGCAGACGTGATGAGACTGATTCACACTGACATTAATGTGATATTTGTTCCCAAACTAGATACAGAATAAAAATAAAAAGGCTCACATTCTCTATAACACCCACACATAAAGGGTACTGAAACATCCCACAGAGACTGAGTCAATTACCCTTTATTGATGGAGAAATTAAGACAAAGTACTAAATCCTCAAAGATTGTGAATCAGCTACCACAAAGCTTCTTCCCTCCATTTGGCATTTTCACTTCACAGTATAATTCTTCAAATGAAATCTTAATTTAATGATTAGTGATAAGTAGCTTTCAAACAGTAATCTACAATTTATGAATTTAGATTAGTGTGATGACCCATGTGCTTTGGAAAGAACCTGTATTTTCTATTTTGTAATACCCTCTTTAAGATCTGAAGGACAGAATTGTTAGTCAGCTAATAAGTTTCTTAGGCAGAATGTAGTGTTTTAGAGGACAAGAGATCAGTAAGGAGTTAAGTAATTCTTAAGATAGGTTAACACAGTTTACACATATGTGAATGCAGTAAGACAATCAAAACATGTAGTTATGATTTCAAAACATAAATGCTAATATTTTAAATTGTTCATTTTAGCCAACCAAATTTACTGAAAGGCATGGGGGTAAAATGTTGATAGTTTAAAGACAAAGGTCTAGGAAACAGTTAGTCAGCAGGAATCTATCAGGAGGATTCCTATAAGGGAATGTATCTTGCAACATAATGAATAGATGCATTCACTGTCCAGACACATGGATAGATAGGCCGCTGGATGCAGGAACACGTGTCTATTCAACTTGGCAGTGAGCCAGTGGAAACATCCACTTTGATCTTATGGTAGTGTTTGCCATTACCAGGCAATAGGAAATAGTTAGAGCTAAGAAGGCAGGCGATGTCCATATTAGTTGGACAAAGAAGATATCACCATTCTATTGAGTGCCGCATGGTTGGCTGAGGTACTTGACAGAGATTGAAATTGAAGTATGACTGTTAAGTGAAATTGATTCTAAGCTAACGCAAGGTGGAATTATTGATTAGAAAAAAAACTATAATTGATCTGTATTTGACTGTACTCCAGATCGTTGAAAGGTTCTGTCACTCAATTCCCAGAGTTATTTAACCCTTTGGAAGTCTCTAGTCATTGGTATGCTTGTTTGTTTGTTCTATGTTTTATTTGTAAAATGAATCTGTTACATTTTTACACAGAGATATTTGCCTTGCAAGTTTTGAATTATCTTAGTTTTAAGGCACAATTAGTCACCTTCAAAGTTCCCCACAACAAGTCTAAAATGAACTGGGGATTATTCTGCAGAAGGATTCATTGTTTTCCTGATTAAGACATCATGTGGTTGTAAGGATTGTCTATATCATGTAAAATTGCCATGGGGGTGAACAGCTAAGATTCAAAATGCTGAATAGAAAATGAATAGCAGTGGTGGGTTTCCAGCCTACCTTGTGGCAGGCAGCTCAGAAATGAATATGTCGCTTAGAACAGAACCTGCAGATGAAGACAGATCCTAGTGTTGGAGCCAGGTTCTGAGAATATAGCAGAGATGGTGTTAGTCTGTGTATCATGAAGTTGGAAATAGCAGAGGGCAGAAGAAAGAAAGGACAAGGGATTGTGGATTGGACAAGACACATTGTTGTGTTTTAGTGCTGCAAGAGCTCACCAAATTGTATAAAAGGGTCAGAGAAAGGAGTGTCTTTGTCTTTGGATTCTGTACCATCAGGATTGTCATGAATGAGAGAGAATTTGTAGACATGTGTCTTGACAGTGGTCACCATGTTCAGAAACTTCACATGGAATATGGCTGCTGGTACTGGGGTTCAGATGATTGGATGAGAAGTGAGAGATGATATGTAATGGAAGAAGACTTGTAAAGATCTTGTTCTGTTTACTGGGTCGGAAGCACTTTGGATTTAAGTTGATTTATTATTGTCGCATGTATTGGTATAAAGTGAAAAGTACTGTTTCTTGCGTGTTATACAGACAAAGCATACTGTTCATTGAGAAGGAACCAAAAGTGCAGAAAGTAGTTCTAGCTCAGTTTCTGGAAAGGGGTGAGTCAGGGGAATGGGAAACTCCAGACAGTTTCTGCCTGCCTGTGGGTAAATGGTTGTCATTCTCAGCTCCACAGCATCCAATGTCCGTGTTGGGGCACCCTCCATGAAATTTGGGGCTGGTTTTCTTGCTGCCATGAACAAGTGCTGAAAAGCCATCTAAATGCAGCACCCCTTATAGAACTGCCCTGGGCTCCATGGGTACAGTGTTATTTCCCCGCCCACCCATTCATTGAATTCTGGTCTACTTTGTGCCAGGAAATTTCCAGCCTGTATGTGGTGCCATATCTATGTGGGATGTAACACTAGTGCTTTTAACTATGCGAGGCTTTTCTTTATTATACTGACCACTGAAAGTGAATTTTACCTTTTTACTTGAAATTTCTTCCACCTGGTAAATCAATATTTGAAGTTTTTTGGCTTTATTTAGTTTGTTACATTAATGGCTGTATAAAATGAATTCCTGTCAATCAGTTTATTTTCTGTTAGCATTTTAGAGATACTCTAAAAGGGGTTAGAACATCCATTTGGAATCAGGAATGCGGATAATACTATTTTGACTTGCAGCATTAAAGCATCTCACTAATTCATTCTGAAGTCAAGTGAAATGTTTCAAAATATTCATTCATTCATGTTCACAATATTGCACCATGAATCTCAGTTAGTTTGCTCAACTGTGACAGTCAACTGTCATATGTGCTCCTCCATTTTCTTGCACGCAATTCTTAAGTTCACAATTCATACCATCACAATTAAATAGCAAATTAAAGCAATCTCACTGACTGGCATTGGGCCAGATACTTTGTGACTAAAAATTGAAGTTGAGCATCTATTCTAACTGGCTATCCAAGCATAACAATAGAAACATCTCTATTTTTGTCATATAATGCTTAAAAGATGAATGACTTATATCTGATTCACCAGATAGGACATTGCTGGTACGGTCTGTTAGGCACAGATTCACCCCAATCAGTTTTAAGAGTATAAGTCATAGGAGCTGAAGTAGGCCACTCAGCCCAGTGAGTCTGTTCCATCTTTCAATGAGATTACGATTGATTTTATTTATTATTGTCATATACATTTGTGTAGTGAAAAGTATTGTTTCTTGCATGCTGTACAGTCAAAGCATACCGTTCATAGAAAAGGAAAGGAGAGAGTGCAGAATGTAGTTATAGCTAGGATGTAGAGAAAGATCAACTTAGTGCGAGGTAGGTCCATTCAGAGGTCTGACGGAGCAGGGAAGAAGCTGTTCTTGAGTCAGCTGGTATGTGATCTCAGAGTTTTATATCTTTTTCCCGACAGAAGAAGGTGGAAGAGAGTATGACCAGAGTGCGTGGGATCCTTAGTTACGCTGGCTGCTTTTCAGCTCTGATATGATAATTCTCAACTGCACTTTCCCACCTTATCCCTGTAAACCATTACTGCCTTAATGTCTATTTCAGCCTTGCACAACCTACCCAGTCTCTCCAGCCCTCTGCAGTAAAAAAAATCAATTGGTTCACTACCCTTGGAGAAGAAATCTCTCCTCATCTTTGTCTTAATTGGACAATCCCTTACTCTGATGATTATACCCTCTGGTGCTAGACTCTCCTACAAGGGGAAACAGCATCTGTTCTGTCAGGCCCCCCCACCCCCCCAAGAATCTTCTATGTCTCATTCTTTTCAACTCCAGTGAGTACAAGCCCAATCTACTCAAACTCTCCTCATAAGAAAATCTCTCCATACCCAGGGTCAACATACTGAAACTTTTCTGAACTGCAATGCCAGTATATCCTTCCTTAGATAGGGGACCAAAACTGTTCAGAGTATTCCAGGTGTGATCTAACTAGTGCCTTGTACAGTTTCAGCAAGACTTACCAACTTTTATACTCCATTCCCTTTAAAATAAAGGCCAACAATCCATTTGCCCTCCCCATGAACTTGCATACTGTCTTTTTGTGATTTAATCACAATGACCCCCAGTCCCTTCCTGCTGCAGCTTTCTGCAGTCTTTCTCCATTTAAATAATATTCAGCTCCTTTATTCTTCCTATGGAAGTGTATAACTTCACATTTTTCCAATAAGTTTTTTGCCCTCTCACTTGATCTGTCTATATCTGTCTTTGGCCAGGATTCACAGGGCCCTGTGGCCTCTGGCAGGAATCCTGACAGCCCCGTGAATCGGGCGTCGAGGCTAAAATGGGAATTGTACCGGGTATCAGACGTGTTGTGAGTCTCTCGGCCCAGCCCATCCCACTGAGCCCAATCAGGTTCCCACCCAGATTGGAAGGAAGGAAACCTAATTGATATTCAAGAAGAGATATTTAAATGTCATTACCAGGTCTGAGACTGGAGGCTCCAGCTTCTGGTATGTCGCACCCCTCCCCCAATCCAGATTTGGTGCAGGTCCTGATAAATCTGGGCGTGGTGCATTGGACTGTAAGGAGGCGGTGGGTGGCAAGGAGGTAAGTGCAGCACCATGTACCCCTCTACCATTACCAGGCGGCCAAAGGAGAGTCCCACAAGGTGGGCTTTGCCGAGGAGGGTTGACCATAACCTGCATATGTGGGAATCTTTGAGAGGCACATTCAAAATGTTCTCCTCTTGCCCCCACCCTGTGGCCACTCATGCCACCATGCCAAGGTATGCCCCCACCTAGCCCCAACAGTGCCTCAAGGTCCCCATGGTAAGATATTCCCTTCACCTATCCTCCATACCCCTTGAGGTGTCAGGGAGGGGTAGTACCTCTGGTGGGGGAACACGTCGTGTCCTTTTCAAAGTGGTTTGTCCACCTTTGGTCCCCACCTGGCACTCAGCTCTCACCTTTGCCTCCCCGTAGCTGTTTGCTTGCAACAGCGGCCACATCCTGGGCAAAGTCTTCAACAAGCCGGCTAAACCAGGTGAGGGTAGCCGACAGGTCTAAACTCTCAGTGAGATAGGGCGTTGTCTATCCCAGCACGTGAAGACAGTCCGGCAGATTGAGCGGACGAGGACAGTGGAAGGTCCAACAGTCAAGAAGGCGGTCTCTGCAAGCGTCGTGGAACGTGAAGAGCAGGACAAGATGCAAAAGTTGTCCTGGTCATCCACCTAGTCCCACCTCCAGCTGTCTCCACTCTTGTCTTGCCACTGGATCTAGATGGGAATTGGGAAGAGAGACTGAAGCTGACACTGTGTAACTCCCTCACTTTAATCCAATCAAGCGCTAGTCTCAACACCACCATCATCATCGTCAGTGTCCTGTTCAACCTTTCACTTTCTGTGGCATTGGGCGAGTGATGAAGCAGCAGGCGCAGATACACTGAGAGCTGTAGTCACAAACCTGCACACAGGCAGCTCAGGTCTAATGATCGTTTTCCGCTGACCGAAGAAGCAGCTACCTGGGCCACTGAGCTGTCCTCTTCAGGAACACACTGCTCACCTCCATAGAATGAGGAAGGGGCTAGAAAAGGTGCCCTAAACATTGCCTGCTTCACTACACTCTGTAAAAAATCTCACAACACCAGGTTAAAGTCCAACAGGTTTATTTGGTAGTAAACACCACTAGCTTTCGGAATGCTGTTCCTTCATCAGGTGAGTGAAGAGTTCTAATCACAAACTGGGCATATAAAGACACACACAATTCACAGGATACTGATTAGAATGTAAGTCTTTACAGCTAACCTGCTATTCAAGTCTTAAAGATGCAGACAATGTGAGTGGAGATAGCATTAAGCATAGGTTAAAGAGATGTGTATTGTCTCGAGACAGGACAGTAAGTGAGATGTTGCAAGTTCAGGCAAGTCATGGGGGGTTACAAATAGTGTGATATGAACCCAAGATCCCTGTTGAGACCGTCCTCATGTGTGCGGAACTTTGCTATCAGTTTCTGCTCAGCGACTCTGCACTGTCGTGTGTTGTGAAGGCCGCCTTGGAGAACGCTTACCCGAAGATCAGAGGCCAAATGCCCATGACCGCTGAAGTGTTCATCAACGGGAAGGGAACAGTCTTGCCTGGTGATTGTCGAGTGATGTTCATTCATCCGTTGTTGTAGCATCTACGTGATCTCCCCAATGTACCATCCCCTGGGACATCCTTTCCTGCAGCGTATCAGGTAGACAACGTTGGCTGAGTTGCAAGAGTATGTACCGTGTACCTGGTGGGTGGTGTTCTCATTTGAGATGATGGCATCCATGTCGATGGCATGTCTTGCAGAGGTTGCTGTGGCGGGGTTGTGTTGTGTTGTGGTCACTGTTCTCCTGAAGGCTGGGTAGTTTGCTGCGGACAATGGTCTGTTTGAGGTTGTGCGGTTGTTTCAAGGCAAGAAGTGGTGGTGTGGAATGGTCCTGGCGAGATGTTCGTCTTCATCACTGACATGTTGAAGACTCCGGAGAAGATATCATAGCTTCTCCAGGGAAGTACTGGACGACGATGGGCACTCTGTGTCCCATGTTTGTCTTCTGAAGAGGTTGGTACGGTTTTTCGCTGTGGCGTGTCGGGACTGCCTTTATATGTCCTATTTGTGATCAGAACTCTCTACTCACCTGACGAAGGAGCAGCGTTCCGAAAGCTAGTGGCATTTACTCCAAACAAACCTGTTGGACTTTAACCTGGTGTTATGAGGCTTCTTACTGTGTTTACCCCAGTCCAACACCGGCATCTCCACATCATCACTACACCCTGGCCAGTTTACCGCGGCTGGCAGGGATTCCAACTTGTGGTCGAACAAACAAAATAAAACTCAAGGTGACACCGCTCACCATTGGCACTTGGAACATGCGCACGCTTTTGGACAACCCTACAGCAGACAGACCAGAGAGAAGAACAGCTTTAGGTGCCAGAGAGTTTGCAAGATACAACATTGACGTTGCAGCCCTGAGTGAAACTCATCTTGCCAACGCAGGGCAGATGACTGAAACTGGATACACTCTTTTCTGGAGCAGTCACATAAGAACATAAGAAATAGGAGCAGGAGTAGGCCAGCTAGCCCTTCGAGCCTGCCCCGCCATTCAATAAGATCATGGCTGACCTGTCGTGGCTCAGTTCCACATTCCCGCCCTCTCCCCATAACCCTGAATCCCCTCTCTTATCAAAAACCCATCAACCCGCGTCTTAAAAATACTTAGCGAGGCAGCCTCCACCACTTCAACGGGCAGAGAATTCCAGAGATTCACCACCCTTTGAGTGAAGAAGTTCCTCCTCAACTCCGTTCTAAACCACCCCCCCTTTATCTTGAGGCTGTGCCCCCTAGTCCTACTGTCTTTTCTGAGCGGGAACAGTCTCTCCACCTCTATCACGGCAGTGATAAGCAGCGTGATGCTGGAGTTGGATTCGCCGTCAGGAATCACCTTGTTCAGAAACTTGCTAATCTCCCCAAGGGTGTGAACGACCAGCTTATGATATTACAGCTTCCACTACAGGACAGAAGTCAAACCTTTCCTGATCAGCACCTATGGCCCCAAATGAATAACCCAGACAAGATGAAAGACTACTTCTACAAAGAACTAGATGCCCTAATATCAGCAGTGAGCAGTACCGACAAGCTGATCTTGCTTGGCGATTTCAATGCAAGAGTAGGGTGTGACTCTGCAATCTGGCAGGGAGTTGTTGGGAGGCATGGAGTGGGCAAGTGTAACAGTAACAGCCTATTCTTAATGAAGACCCGTGCAGCACACGACCTCCTCATCACCAACACTACCTTCCGTCTGCCTACCCAAAACAAGACATCCTGGATGCACCCCCGTTCTAAGCATTGGCATCTTGTCGACTGTCATTCTCAGGAGAAAAGGCAAGCAGGATGTCAGAGTGACCAAGGCCATGTGTGGTGCTGACTGTTGGACAGATCACAGGCTCATTGTCTCCAAAATAGGCTCCACATCAGACCCAAGAGGCGACAACAAGGAAGCAAGGTTATGAAAAGAATCAATGCGGCCAATCTAAAGAACCCCAGCATAGCTTCAGCACTGGCTGAAGACTAAGAAATCAAACTTGCTGACCTACACCTCACAGACAGCGCTGAGGATGACTGAGAACGCTGCAGGGATGCTATCCATACATATGCGCTGAAGATGCTCGGGCCCTCGACCTGCAAACAGCATGATTGGTTTGATGAGAATGACGAGGAAATATAGGCTCTACTTGTTGAAAAGCACCGTCTTCATCAGGCCTGTCAGAATGAACAATCAGCTGCCAAGAAAAATGCTTTTACCAGCGCTCGCAGGACAGTCCAGAATAAAATGCAGGAAGCCTGGCTGAGTGCCAGGGCAGATGAAATACAGGGATACTCTGACAGAAACAATTTGAAATGGTTCTATGACATCCTCAACACTCTCTATGGATCTCAATCTCTCGGGAGGTTCCCCCCTCCTGAGTACAGATGGTACAACTCTCATTACAGAGAGGGCTCAGTTCCTGCAGAGATGGGCTGAACACTTTGAAGCTGTCCTCAACTGACCATCATCTATTAACGATGAGGCAATAGACAGGATTCCCCAAGTCGATATTAACAGTGCCATAGATGACCCACCAGTAGTAGCCGAAGTCACGAAAGCTGTCAGCCAGCTATCCAATGGCAAAGCCCCAGGGACAGATGCCATACCCGCAAAGATCTACAAAGCTGCTGGTCCTGTACTTATCGAGAAGCTCACCTAGTTGTACCAGTCCTTTTGGAAGCAAGGATCCATCCCTCATGGACTTAAAGATGCTTCCATCTTACACCTCTACAAGAGGAAGGGCAATCAGCAACTATGCGACAACCACCGAGGAATCTCACTGCTCTGCATCACAGGATAAACCCTCGCAAGAGTCCTGCTAAATCGTCTGATCACTCATCTGGAGCTGGGCTGCTTCCAGAGTCACAGTGTGGCTTCCGCAAAGGTCGCAGGGCTATTGACATGATCTTTGCTGTGTGCCAACTTCAGGAGAAATGTCAGGAGCAGAATCGCGAGCTCTACACAACCTATGTTGACCTTGCGAAAGCCTTTAACACTGTCAGCTGACAAGGCCTGTGGAGGATCATGTCAAAGTCCGGCTGCCCCCCCAAATTCATTCAGAAGGTACGCCAGTTCCATGATGGCATGATGGCCAGAGTACTGGATGGCGGAGAATCCTCTAAGGCATTCCCAGTCACCAATGGCGTCAAACAGGACTGTATGCTGTCAAGCTGCAAATCAGTGTGGACAAATTTTCCACAGCTTGTGACAACTTTGGACCCACCACCAACATTAAAAAGACTGAAGTCATGCGCCAGCCTGCTCCTCATGCACCGTACACAGAACCCATAATCACAATCAAAGGGTAGAAACTACAGGCAGTGGACCAGTTCACTTATCTTGGCAGCACCCTCTCCCGAGCAGTAACTATTGATACAGAAGTTAACTGCAGAATAGCAAAGACATGTTCTGCTTTTGGTAGACTGCACCCCACTGTATGGGAACTTTGAGGAATCAGCCCAGCAACAAAACTGAAGGTCTACAGTGTTGTTGTACTCACTACCCTTCTGTATGACTGTGAAACGTGGACTGTGTATCGAAGGCATGCGAGACAGCTCAATCATTTCCACATGTCTTGTCTTCACAGAATATTATGCATCTGATGGCAAGACAAAGTACAGACACTGAAGTTCTCTCTAGAGCAAGTCTGCCATTAGTCCACACACTGCTGATGACAGCGCAGACCCGGTGGGCAGGTCATGTCATCCGTATATCAGACAAGCGCATACCCAAGCAGCTCCTTTTTGGAGAACTCTCTGCTGGAAGATGCTCACATGGAGGGCAGAAGAAACATTACAAAGACACATCCAAGGCCTCCCTGAAGTTGCTTGACATTGACACGACCACCTGGGAAATGCTGGCACAAAGCCACCCTACCTGGCGCTGCCTCATCCACAAGGGTTGTCAAGCTTACAAAGCAAGGTGCAATGCTGAAGCACAACCTAAGCGCGAGCTGCGCAAGTCCAGGGCCACCAGTGCAACAACTACAGTGTCTACACAAGGCTGCCCAAAATGTGCCAGGACATTCCGTGCCCGAATCGGCCTGATCAGTCATCTTCAGACTCATCGCATCCAGCCTCAAAATGACTAGTGGTGTCGAGGTCCTCATCGATGACGATGGACAAACAACAACATACCCCCTCATGTCCCCCATGCCAAGCTATGGTGTTTCCATGCCCATTCATTTACTATACATTCTAGAACCAATAATGGTAGGATGGTTGGATATGAAAAAAGCAGGCATTCATTTCTAACTTTGCACTAAAAAAAAACTACTTTTTGCAGATAAATAAGCTGCCCATGAGACCCTTTAAAGTAACAATAGCTGAAACTGCAAGCATTAGAAAACACTTTATCGTGTGTAAATAAATATTGTGCAATTGTCAGAATAGATCAGGGGCCGGTTCTGTCAGTCAAATGATGTTTTCCCTGGGACACAGCTGTTTCAGTACTCTATTGCATTTCTGGGCTTTCAGCCAAGCTTGGATTTCAGAGTTCCAAAAAAAAAAGTCCTATTGGATTCAAAAAATTGGACTGTTAATTCTGTTTCTCTTTCCACAGATGCCACAATACCTGCTGTGATTTTCCAGCACTTTCTGTTGTGATTTTTATATTACATTAGGGATAGACCTTTCTGCCAGGAAAGAAATGCTGGAGAAAAGGGAAATCTTTTAAATTAAATGGTGGATGCAATTCATCAGCTGTGTGATTGTGTTACAAATTGGAATGTGTGTAGAAAGAAATTGTTCAGAGTCTTGGAGGAATGAATGTTTCTCACAACGTAAGGTTTCGTACAGAGTAGCGTGATTCAATACATTTTGAAATTTTGGTTGTGCGTATTAACTCTAATCTTTCAGAAGAGATAAGGGAATCTGTTGTTTTTGTTTAATAGCATATAAACGGGGGATTCATTTGATGCAATACCTAAACACAGACTATAACACTGTTTGATGGATTGGGATGCTTATGGTTGTAATGTTAAACTGCAAACAAATGCAAAAATATGTAAAGATTGACTCCAGAGTTTTCTTCAACAATTTCTGGATTATATGAGGTACACAGATATTTGACCACAGCACCAGTGTTGCTGTTGATCACTTGGGTGGCACAGTGGCACAATTGTTAGCACTGTTGCCTCATAGTGCCAGGGCCTGGGTTCGATTCCTGCGTGGAGTTTGTGCAGTCTACCCGTTCATGCATAGGTTTCCTTCAGGTGCGCCGGTTTCCTCCCACAGTCCAAAGATGTGCAGGTTAGGTAGATTGGCCATTATAAATTGCCCCTTAATGTCAGGGGGAACTAGCTCTGATAAACATGGAGTTATGGGATTAGGGCCAGGGTGGGATTGTCTTTGATGCAGACTCGATGGGCCAAATGGCCTCCTTTTGCACTGTAAGATTCAATGACTCAAAGATAAATAGATATCCTTTATCCAAAGGCAACGCCCCCCTGTCCATCTCTACTTCAACAGTTGGTGCTGTTCCACTGAGCCTCATGACCCCAATCCACCCCCCCTGCAGGCCACAAGGACCCCAACAAGATGCCAATGACCACTTATTCCTTTCTCCTAGTGAATCCCACCTGGAAGCTACTCACATGCAATTAAAGAACACTTACCCTCTTTTAGATGTAGTTCTTCAGAGAATTTCCAGCATAAATGTTGAAAAAGTCTTGCAATCTGTCCTGGAAAGTCTTCCTGTTTCCCTTAATAATCCTCATCAAACCTCCAGCAGCAAATGGACAGCAAAAAAAATCTTAAAATGACATTTAGAATCCCCCTGTTCATCTGGTTACCTGTTATAGGAGAGTGTTAATTAAAGCAGTAGTCAGCAAAGTGTAGTCTGGTCTCTTTATTGAGAGCTAATAGGTTGTTTAATTGTCAATCAGCCCCTTAATGACCCTGTGAACAACGATTCTGAGTGAACTTCAACACATTTAGCAGGAATGTGTATTGTTTCAGCTGCAGGATAAAGCAGTATTTCAGCTTGAAACCGCAGTGTGGGCACTGAGAAGCCACAAATGCACCTTCTGAGACCATCAGGCCCTGGAGTGGGACTTGAACCTCAAGCTTTTGGCTCAGAGGTAAGGTTGCTGCTCACTACACCACAAGACCTCCTATTCGATATTCTACATGATATGCTAATGGATTGATAAGAGATCTGCCCTTTCTTATCACAGATTCCCTACAGGCAGAAGAGACCATTCGGCCCACTTAGCCTGCACCAACTCTCTGACAGAGTATGTTACTTGGCCAGTTCCCCAGCCCTATCCCCATCACCCCACAGGGCCCATGGCTAATCCACCTAACCTGCACATCTTGGGACACTAAAGGGCAGTTTAACATGGCCAATCCATCTAACCTGCACATCTTTGAAGTCTACCCACTGGAAAATTGTTCATAGTTGTAAATGTTTTGGAACAATGTTTTAGGTTAATTGTTCTTCTGCTACCAGTTTGAGCCTGGTTCAAGCTGGAATTGTTACCTGCCTGGCAGGGGTAAAACCATGATCATGGTGGGAGTTCACCCAAGTTAAGGTTACCAAAATGCAATTTGGTTGCTGAGATTTTGATGGCAATGAACCAAGTCGATTCTTATATCCAGATATTTTGTTTTTTGCTCAGTAGTAAAAATGCTGAGAATAGAACCTATATTGTTCCATAAAAACATAGAAACTAGAAACAGGAGTAAGCGTTTGGCCCTTCGAGCCTGCTCCACCATTCATTTTGTACATGGCTAATCAGCGAATTCAATATCCTGATCCCCTTTCCTCCCAAATCATACTTCACCAATCTATTGGAATTTTTTGAGGATATAACTGGTAGAGTTGGCCAAGAAGAACCAGTGGATGTGGTTTATTTAGACTTTCAGAAAGCTTTCTGCAGGGTCTCACATAACAGACTACTATATAAAGTTAAAGCGCACCCCACCCCGTCCCGGGACATCAGTCCCAATCCTGCCCAGATGTAACCCGTCCAGTTTGTACAGGTCCCACCTCCCCCAGCACCGGTCCCAGTGCCCCAGGAATCTGAAACCCTCCCCCTCACCATCTTTTCAGACTCATATTCATCCTATGTATCCTGTTCCTATTCTGACTAGCACGTGGCACAGGTAATAATCCTGAGATCACTACCTTTGAGTTCCTACTTTTCAGCTTGTTTCCTAGCTCCCTCTATTCTGCTTTTAGGACCTCATGCCTTTTTTTTTAACTTATGTTGTTTGAACCAAAGTGTACTATGATCACTGGCTGTTCGCCCTCCCCCTTCAGAATTTACCAGATCCAGATTTAATCACGGAAATATGGGAACTTTCCCATTGATGCCAGCCTCCCAGAATCTAAATGAAGCTAGTGTTGATATAATTTACTTTCTCTTTTCTTATCATTTAATTCGCAGATTGCAATTTGCTATTTTGGGCATACCATAAAAAGGATTCTATTTATTTTCCTTACACTGTTTACTCACAGATTGCCTGGGTAAACGTTATTTACCCTGCAGTGTTAATATGGCAATTTCCCTTTGTCGCTTACGCCTTTTTACTTCTTTGAAGGTTTTATAATCGACATCAAATAATGATTAAAGGTGCTCCTTGAGATCATGGATTGTTTTACAAGTGGTGCAATCTCTCAGAAATCCAACACAGTAGGCATATTAAGGTCAACGTTGTGCGAAAATTCAATTCAGCTTGAAGCAGGAAGATAAGATTAAAATAGTCCATCAGGTCTCAGTTCAAATTTCTTCCTGTTTCTGTTTTCATATTTCAAAAGAAGTTTATTCCATAATATTAATTAAGGTAAACCCCTCTCTTGCAATCAGTTCACTTGCAAAAGTTGTGAGTCTTTTATATAATTCAGGTACGCTGGATTCAGTCCACAAATCTAAGGTAGTTTTCAAATCACTACCGGGGGAAAAAATGAATGAGGAAGATGGTATGGAACTCAGGGAGAAAGAGATTGTGAGGCTCGAGAGCAAACTGACATAGGGAAGGACAAGTTATTGGAGGTATTGGCAGCCTTAAATGTCAATAAATCGCCACACCCGGATGAATTGTGCCCTAGGCTGCTGTGTGAGGCAAGGGAAGAGATTGCAGGGGCTCTGACTCAAATTTTTCATTCCTCTTCGGTCACAGGGGAGGTGCCTGAGGACTGGAGAACAACTAATGTGGTTTCACTCTTTAAGAAGGGTTGTAGAGATAAACCAGGGAAGTACAGACCAGTGAGCCTCACATCAGTGGGAAGGAAACTATTAGAGAAACTCTGAAGGAGAGCATCTATCTCCACTTGAACAAGCAAAGCTTGATCAGCTTTGTCAGAGCGAGGTCGTGCCAAACAAATTTGATCAAATTTTTTGAGGAGGTGGCCAGGTGTGTAGACAGTGGTCGTGCAGTCGACTGTAGTTTATATGAATTTTCGCAAAGCCTTTGACAAGGTCCCACATGGATGACTTGTAAAGAAGGTGGGATACAGGGAAATTTGAAAAAGTGGATTCAAAATTGGCCCAGTTGCAAGAGACAGAGCGTGATGACAGAAGGCTGTGTTCGTGACTAGAAGCCAGTGTCCAGCGATGTACCGCAGAGATCTGCGTTGGGCCCTTTATTATTCATAACTTATATAAATGACATAGATGACTATGTAGAGGGTAGGATTAGTAAGTTTGTGGATGACATAGACATTGGACGGGTGGTTAACAGTGAGGTGGAGTGTCATGGCCTACAAGAAGATACAGATGGAGTGGTCAAATAGGCAAATAAATGACAGATAAAATGGCAGGTACAACTTAACCCTGAAAAGTGTGAAAGGGGTAATTTGACAAGGAAATATTCAATGAATGGTAGGACACTAGGAAGTTCTGTGGAACAGAGGAACCTTGGTGTGTTTGTCCACAGATCTCTGAAGGCCGAAGGACGTTAGTAAGGTAAAGAGAAAGGTATATGGGACAGTTGCCTTTATCAATCACGGCATATGTTACAAAAGTAGGGAAGTCATGTTGGAGTTGAATAGAACTTTGGTGAGGCCATAGCTAGAGTACTGTGAGCAGTTCTGGTACCACATTATCGGAAGGATGTGATTACACTGGAGTAGGTGCAGACGAGATTCACCAGGATGCTGCCTGTGATGGACTATTTAAGTTATGAAGAGAAATTCGGCTGGGTTGGGTTGTTTTTGTTGGAGCAGAGAAAACTGAGGGGCAACCTGATTGAGGTGTACAAGATTACGAGGGACACAGACAGAGTGGTTAAGGAACAGCTGTTCCCCTTAGTTGAAGGCTCTGTCACGAGGGGATATAGGTTCAAGATGAGGGGCAGGAGGTTTCGGGGGATGCGAGGAACAGCTTTTTTACCCAGAGGTTGGTGGCAGTCTGGAATGTGCCCCCTGGGAGGGTGGTAGAGGTAGGTTGTCTCACATCCTTTAGTTTTAGTTACTGGACCAGAAGCGTCCAGAATGTAAGCCCACTGTCTTCTCACCACACAACAGAGTGAGAGTGGGGCTGCTAGTCTACCATGTCATTTTTGTTGTTGCTCCATTGTTGGTGCACTCACATGTGAAAAAAATATTGGTGTTTTGGAAGTATGTATTGTGCTTTGCCCAAGGGAGCATGGAAAATGAGCACAAACCCCTCTCACGTATAGGCTGGAGAAAACGGTCAATGTGAACAGCCGGAGCCCAGACAGAGGGCTGAATGCTAGGATGAAGAGGCAACAGCACAGGCACCAGGAATGAGGAGGAGGGTGGTATGGCCAGATTCTATCCTGTGAGGAGGTTATATAGGCTGAGGACACCATACCGCAACATGAAAGAAAACAGCGCTGAAGGAAATTCCAGTTGAGGTGTCGCATAATTCAGCAGCATATGGAACCACAATCGATCCCCATGGTTGCTGTTTTGGTGGTATTACAGATTCAAGATTCTAGAATCTACTTAGCATGCTTGTCCATAAGAAGGCTGTCAAGAGCCACCCAGTTTTTAGATAAAACTTGTTATTTCAGGCAAGTTTCAATTACATATGGCATATCCAACCAGACTGATTTACAAGTCCAAAACAATCACTACACAATAGAAGAAAGATGATGGTTCTTCGTGTTTAACTGGTAGATAACGGGTCTTGCAGGCTTTCCTTGAGAAATGCAAGATTAGAAACATAGGCCCAAAACATCCAGTCAGGATAGAAACCCCTGTGTCCGATGCTGATCAGACAGAAAATACTCACTTACCTTCAACTGTCCAAACTTCCCATGGAGGATCATAAAGAACTCCTCAGCATAGTGAGAGCAGCAAAGAAAAATTGTCTTGAAGCCTTGCCTCCATTTTAGAGTAAAAAGTCTGACAACACCAGGTTTTAGTCCAATCGATTTTACCCCAGTCCAACGCCGGCACATCCACATCACGTCCATTTTAGAGCACAAGCTATCATATTCTTCAGTGTTTAAATGTCTCCAAGTTTTTCTGTGTGTTAGTCAATATGTATATGAGTGAATGCGAGAGCGTGTAGATGAGGTAAGTAGGTAAATGGGTAGGGCGGCAGCTGGGTCATGTGACAGGAAGAGTGGAACCTGGGTATGATGATAGGTGGGTAGGATGGCACCTACCCACCAAGTGGGGTGACGTGGGCAGGATGGCATGTTGGTAGGGCAGCAGGCAGGTAGGGTGGCAGCTGAGTTTGTTGTCACTAGGTACAGTAGCAGCTGGGTCAGGTGGATTGGGAGGCAGTTCATTCTGATGGCTGGTGGTTGTGTTGATAGGTGGGTAGGGTAGCAGCTGGGTAGGGCATTGTGTATAGAGTACAGCAACTGGGTAGATAGACAGGGAATGTAGGGGGTCAGGAAGTTGTCAGGGAGCAGAGAGGGAGTCAGGAGTGGGGTGGCAGTGTGAATAATAGAATCATAAAATCCTTACAATGCAGATGAAAGCCATTTGGCCTATTGGGTCTATATCAACTTTCTGACAGAGCATCTTAATCGGGACTTATTCCCATATCCCACATATTTACCTCACTAATCCACCTTACGTACACAACTTGGGTCACTAAGGGACAATTTAGCATTGGCCAATCAACCTAACCTGCACATCTTGGGACTGTGAGAGATACCGGAACACCAAGAGGAAACCCATGCAGACACAGAGAGGACATGTATACTCCACACAGTCAGTCACCCAAGAGTGAAATTGAACCCAGGTCCCTTGCGCTGAGAGGCAGCAGTGCTAACCACTGTACCGCCCACTGTCAGGATACTTTATTGAGTCATTGCTAATCTATCAAGAAACTTCCAAGCAATTGCACCAATTATGGAAGAAGCAAATGGTTGGATTTGAGAACTACAGAGATGTTTAGATAGAATGGAAATTGGAAAGTCAGTAGTACTTTTACTCAGGAGTTAGACTTGGATTTTCCTATGTGACATTTCCTGAGTAATTATTTAGGTAAATCGGAACTATCCAAAATCTTTGACTCAAACTCAGAGTTGGAGACATTTTCGGAAGTTCTGGAGAACAGGAAAATTACTCATCAGAGTTCAAACTTTCTAGGTAACTCCCATAGAGTCAATGGGCCCTATTTTACCATTTTGATTCTAAGTGCTGGGCAGACTTGAAACTGGGAATGTTTCAGATCCGACTTTTAGACCCATTCTGAGACACTCGCATATTCTGTCTGCATGCAAAAATATGAGCGAGTCTGAATCACACTGCACAAGCCTGTGGGCAGGGCTTAACACACCCAAAACCCTGCAGCTCTGATCGGTGCCTCCAACTGCGCATGCGCAGATAAAAATGATAGAATGCCGCTCCCCTGACACATCGCTCCCAGGCCGGATAATGCCTCCCCCTTATCCCTCCCCACAGCCCCACTACCCAGACATAATGCTGGCCCTCTCCCCCTTCCTCACTGATCACAGGCAGAGTGGCAGCGAACCCATCTCCACCCCACCCCCACTGAACTCAAGCGGAGAGCTGTCAGATGCTCAGCACTTACCTCCTCACTAACCTTAATTGATGAAGCGCCCAAATTGGACTTATATGGAGCATGTCTGTTCGCGCTGATTCCGGATGGGTGAGCGTGGTGGTAAAGGGGGAAGTTCCAGTAAAGTTGGGTGTGCAATCCTTAAGTCAATTTAAATACATGCAAATGCATTTAAATTGCCATCATGCCCACTTGTGTCACAGTCCCGATCGTGGCCATTTTCGGGCCTCGGTAAAGGGGGAACTGGCGCAAAGGCAGGTGCGGATCGTGTTACTTGCATCACACCCAACTCTACCAAGTTTTCCTGCCCGAAAATGGGTGCAATGCGATGGTAAAATCAGGCCCAACGAGTTGTGACTTCAACAGGGTCCCATCTTGGATCGTACATCCACCTCTGACCCTCTAAAGACGGGATTTGAATTTGGGTGATTCAATCAGAACTTTCCAGAAAGTTGAGGTAGTCTGAATAACAAGCAAAAGTTACCCGACCTCTTGGCAGCCATCTTAGTCACCTTTGCAAATGCCCTTTTTAAAATATAAGTGGCAGTTCCAGAAGCTTCCACAGGAACACAGTTCAAGTTTGAAGTTATGAAAAGGACAGGCCTTCACTGCTGGGCATGCCATTATCATTGAGCTATAAAATTAACCCTTGATGTAGCTGCAGTTTGTCAGATTGGAGGATGCAATGAACATGAGGGCACCACATGAGTGCACACAAACCTCCGACTAGTTTTCCTGGCTCCTTCTTATCTTTGGTAATCTCGTGCTTGCTTACCTTCTCTTCATTATTTTCAAATCTGATGATACATCTCAGCGTTTTTTTGTTGATCCAGTCTTTGTTGGTCCCTTGCAACCTGAGTGACTTTTCCCTCTGAAGAACATATGTTCGCACCTGGACTGGATCCACGGAATGGGAGACAGGAGCACCTTCTCCAAGGAATCATTAGTTAAATGCTTAGATGATGGTGTGGCTCTCCCGGTATCTTAAACAGCTGCTCATTCCATCTGTTGCAGATCCTGGGTCCTCTGCACAAGCTCGAAAATAAATGAACTAAACCATTTAGTTTGCATGAAGGTCACGACTTAATTCTGAACTTTAATCTGTTTCAAGGATACAAATGTACGTACTAATAAATTGGATATTCTGAATGGGTTGGTTAATCTGGATTGCTGTAGTTATTGCCTCTGCTTTATAAGGTTCTTCCTTCTCCTTCAACAGCTTGCGAAACACTCTGCAATGAAGCTGGTAGTTGTTTGCCTGAGAGGATTAAGACAGATGTTAAAGTTGTACAATGTGACTGGGCTGACTCCCCATACTAGTTCATTGATATTTTGCTGTACTGAGTAATGAAAGTTTTAAAGTTTATTTATTCGTATCACAAGTAGGGTTATATTAACCCTGCAAGGAATTTTTGTGAAAATCTCCTAGTCGCCACACTCTAGCACCTGTTCGGACATACTGAGAGAGAATTTATCCTGGTCAATGCACCTAATCAGTACATGGACGGAAACTGAACCACCCGGAGGAAACCCATGGAGAAAGTGCAGGCGCCACAGAGACAGTGACACAAGCCAGGAATCGAACCCGGCTCCCTTGCACTGTTAAGCAGCAGTGCCAGCCGATAATGTAACAGCTAAAGACACTGTTCTCATTTTCACTGTCCGAAATCTCAATCACGCTACACACTATTAACATAGGTAAAGAATTGGATGATCGGTTGGAAGAAAAAAATAGGAATGAATAAGGCAATTTCAGGTTGGCAAACTGCAACTAGTGGAGTGCCTCAAGATCAATGCTGGGACCTCAGCTATTTACAATCCATATTAATACTTCAGACATAAAGATTGAGAGAAGTGTGAGAAAGGTTTGTTGATAATACATTTGCGCTGAATGCAAGCTGTGAGGAGAACTCAAAGAGGCTGCAAATACACACAGACAGATTAGGTGAGTGAGCAACAGGATGGCAGATGGATTACAAGGTAAGGAATGTGAGATTATTCATTTTCCTAGCAAGAATTGAAAAGCAGATTTTAAAAAGATGTGAAACTTGTAACAATTGATATTCAGAGGGACTTGGGTATACTTCTACAAAAAACACAGGAAGCTAACATTCAAACGCAGCAATCAATCTAGAAGAGGATAATATATTTGGTAGGTAATGACATAGTGGTATTGTCACAGGACTAGTAATCCAGAAACTCTGGACCTGAGTTCAAATCCTACCTCGGCAGCTTTTGAAATTTGAATTCAATAAAAATCATGGAATTGAACAGAAGTCTAATGATGACCATCAAGTCATCGCTGATTGTTGTAAAAACTCATCCCTCACTAATGTCCTATGGGAAAGGAAATCTGCCATTCTTACCTGGCCTGGCCTACATGTGACTCCAGATCCACAGTAATGTGGTTGATTCTTAAATATGCCCTCTGAAATGGCCATTCAGTTCGAGGGCAATTAAAGATGGGCAATAAATGCTGGCCTGGCTGGCAACACTCACATCCTATGAGCAAATAAAGAAAATAGAAGGCGATTGGATTACAGGAATTAAGAAATCTTGCAACAATTGTTCAGAGCTTTGATAAGACCACACCTGGAGTTTTGGTGTCCAGTTTTTGGTGCAATGAAGGCTCACTAGGTTGGTTCCTGGGGTGAAAGAGTTGGCCTAAGAATGATAAGTTTAGTAAATTAGACATATAATTGCCAGAGTTTGAAGAATAAGAGGTGATCTCATTGGCTGTGGTAGAGTAGACACTGCAAAGTTGTTCACTCATATTCCAGAACATGAGGGCATAGTCAAAGGATCGCTTCATCTGGGATTGAGAAGAAAATAAATTTCTTCACTCAAAGTGTTATGAATCTTTGGAATTCTCTACTTCAAAAGATTGTAGAAGCTCCATAAAGCTCAGTTTAAGACAAAGAACACAATTCTCTGATGTTGTACTCCCCACTTTGACTATATTTGAGGCTGTGATGCCAGAAAACAGATATTTGCTCCTTCAAGGAATCGAGGGACATCGCAAGTGGGCATAGAAGTGGAATTGAGGGTAAATATCATTCTGAATAGCAGAACAGGCTTAAGGGGCCATTTGGTCTACTCCTGCTTCTACTTCATGTGTTCTATGAGTATCATAACCTAACATAGTTTACACCCATATCGGGCAAGATTCTCCGGCCTCCCAGCGACGTGTTTCCCGCTGGTGGGAGGTGGTGTGTTGTTTGTTAGTGATGGGGTTCTCTGGTCCCACTGCTGTCAATGGTAATTCCCATTGATGTCACCCCACGCTGGGGGACACCCCTGGGCAGGGTGGTGCTGCGGTGGGACTGGAGAATCCCACCGGCGTGAACATTCAGATTTTACCAATTGGAGGCTAAGTGCCGGATCCGGGCGTAAAATGGATCCGAGCCCAGAATCGCCGTTCTGGCACACCCATACGCTTTTTGCTGCCTCCAGTCTGGACCGCGCTGTGGGGTGGGCCGTAGCGCTGCCAGAACGACCGGAGCTCTGAATTGCGCACGCGCAGTTCAAAAAAAACTCAAACAGTGTGCCTGGGCGCGGAAGACAAAACAAAGAGTGATCGGGGGGGGGGGAGGCAGAGGATGAGCTACGATCAGGGGGGGATGAGCCTCGATCATCCTCTGATGAGGCAGGCCTCCCCCGATTAGGACCCCCCTCACAATGGGAGGCAGCTCTACACGTCCCCCCCCCGCATCGATCAGACCCCCACCGCCTCGGACGGCAGCCCCCCCCCCAGGAGGCAGCCCTCCCCCTCCCGCAGTCAGACCCTCCTGGGAGGCAGCCCTCCCCCACAATAGTCAGACCCCTATGGGAGGCAGGCCCTTCCCCCACTTCCCAGTCAGACCCCCCCTGGAGGCAGGCCCACCCCCCGTCAGCAGAGCACACGCCCACCCTACCTAGATAGCTGCTGTCCCTCCACCATCCTTCTGACCTGCACTCGTTGATGTGGAGATGCCGGCATTGGACTGGGGTAAACACAGTGAGAAGTCTCACAATATCAGGGTAAAGTCCTGTTGGAGTTTAAGCTGGTGTTGTGAGACTTCTTACCGCACTCACTGGACAGCCTGCGGCACCTTCCTGGCCTTCCGCTGGCATCTGCTGGCTCAGATGGATCTCTGGTTGGGGAAGGGGTAGGTGGTGGAGGATGGGGGGGAGGATGGACTTGGGAGAATCTCCACCACCCCCACCCCCACAACCAGAGAACCATCTGAGCCCAACCTCCTCCTCCGGCAGAAGGCCAAGAAAGTGCTGCAGGCTGTCCAACGAGTGCAGTAAGAAGTCTCACGACACCAGGTTAACAGGACTTCCCAACAGGATTTTAACCTGGTGACTCTGTTTACCCCAGTCCAACGGTGGTATCTCCACATCAACGAGTGCAGGTCAGAAGGATGGTGGAGGGACAGCAGCTATCCAGGTAGGTTGGGGGTGTGCTCTGCCAAGGAGCGGGGGGGGTCCTGCCTCCCGGAGGGGTCTGATCGCAGGTTGGGGGGGGGGAGGGCTGCCTCCCGGGAGAGTTTGATCGCAGGGAGTGTGCTCTGCCGAGAGGGGTCTGCCTCCCGGGGGGGGGTCCGATCACGGTGGGGGGGGTGACGTGTTTGGATCGCGGGGTGGTGGGTCTGCCGGGGTGGTTAGCGGGAGGTCTGCGAAGGCTGTTCGAGGAGGATGGGTTTCAGAGATTCCCCTGCAGAATAGGAATCCACTTTGGATTTTTATTCTGCAGGTTGGTAACAGCGTGGATCCGAAACAGATCCGAAGACGGTAAAGTGGGATTTGGCGGTAGAGTTGGGCGTGTGGTTCATTTAGTCGATTTAAATGCGTACTAACGCATTTAAATCATTGGGCCGCCCGACTGGGGCACGGACCAGACCCACGCCCAAATCGGGTGTCAGTAAAGGTGCAATCTGCCTGGTTTCAGGTACAGATCGTGTTACAGGTCAGACGTGAATTTTTGCTAAAATCGGGCCCATAGTTTCACTAATGTGGAGCCTCTAAGCTCAGTTTAAGACAAAGGACAAAATTCTGCCGTATTGTACTGCCAGAGAGAACACAGCATCTGACACTCAGTCAAATCTCAATTCACAGCAGCAGGATCGAAGAATCTCAGCCACGGGCGAGGTTGGAGAACCCTGGAAGAGTCTGTGCACATAAATATGTTTAGATTGTTGTACCTGTTAGTGGTTTTTGGGTCAATGATGATACCATGATGGGTTCATAGGTCAGCTCATGGGGTAACTAGCAAGAGATATCCTCACGGAGGTTCAGAATTTTGAATTAAATACATATGGCATGGCAAGTGCAAACTCTGTGTGGGGTTGAGGGTAAAATGCTGGCTGAAATAAATGTTTGAAAGATGAAGCACTGCAGGAGAAAGAGAGGTCAACTTACACGGCAGACAAAATCTGAAAGACAGTTGCATTAAAAACAAGTTGAATACTTGGAGTGTAACTGAAGGGTTAAGAAAAAGAGACAGAGGATAAGAGTTACTTTCTACCTCATTTTGTTAGTGTGAAAGTTTCTTATCGAGTATAACTGAGTGATACTTGTTATCAGAATCAGATTCACGCTCTTCACAGAATGTGGTAAAAACAAAAAAATTTGGAAATACTCAATTGGTCAAACAGCATCTGTGGAGAGAAAAACGTTAAAATTTTAGGTTGTGATGACCGTCATCAGGTATTTAACAGTTTCTGCCTGGCGAACTTAATACTTCGAGAATCATTTTTTTTATTTCAGATTCCGAGCACCCGTAGCATTTTGCTTTAATTTTAAAGTCTGTGTGTTGTTAGCTTTCAGTGACAACTCCTATGTTGCTATTGCAAGAAGTTATCTGGCTGTAAATCAATGTGAACTTCTTAGAAGTATTTTAGTGGGATTACAATTCAAATTGTTATTGCTCTCAGCAGTTTAAATGAAAAATACATGTTCTCGTTTAAAATCAATTCAAACATTTACAAAACGGTGCTGTCCAGTTTGGTTTATTTCTGCAGATGGTAAAGTGTTACCTTCCGGACATTAGGTCCAATGGATCCTTACTGAGTTTAAGCACTCACAACAGTCGTATTTGAGCACCAAATTTTCCATTCTCCCTGGCAGTGGTGGTGGGGCTTCCGACACTGGAGAATTCTGGCCTTTGCCTTAGATTGAGCTTTGAAGCCCCACGTTACTTAGACAGTTGCCAGGATTTTACCGCCCTGCCCACCACAGGAATTGGAGCGGACAAGGGGCAGATAATGGAAAGGTCCGTTAACCTCCGGCGGGATTTTATGGTTTCGGGATGAGCGGGGCTGGAAAATCCTACACAATGTGTGAATATGTTATGTTAGATTATGGTAGTCAAAGAGCTCAAAGTCCAAGCCCATTCTAAATTTGCCCCATAGACCGGTTAGAATGACAAGGCGGATAACGTAATCATGAGGTTTCAGAATATCTTGAATGCAGAGCCTGGGTGAGGAATGTGTGGATGGTGCGAACCCATGGGGTCCATGCCTTCAGTGGGAGAGGGAGTGTCCAGGTGTGAGCAGCACCACACTTCTCTAAGCTGCCACTTCATGCCCCGGGGGTAGTGAGTGAATGTCGTGTGCTCTTGGTACACTGGCAGCACCATCCCTTAGCGTAGCCTATTCATCTTCAATTGCAAGCAGTAAAAGAACTAACTTCACAAAGATCTTAGACCTTTGACAAAGGTCTTTCACAAAGCTAAACATCTCAAAAAGAGGTGTATAGGATCATGAGAGGCATGGATAGGGTGAATGCACTTAGTCTTTTTTCCAGAAAAGGGGAATCGAGAACTAGAGGACATCGGTTTAAGTTAAGAGGGAAAAGAATTAATGGGAACCTGAGGAGCAATGTTTTTACACAGAGGCTGGTATGTATGTGGAATGGTGGAAGTGGTTGAGGCAGTGACCTTGACTAACATTTAAAATTTATGGACAGGAAAGGTTTAAAGGGAGTTGGGCCAAATGCAGGCAAATGGGGTTTGCTTAGATGGGCATTTTGGACAGCATAGACCAGTTTGGGCTGAAGGGCCTTTCTCCATGACGTAGATTCAATGATTTATGATTCTATGAAAGTAAATCAAAGAAAAAGGGTTTAATAAAAAAGCTTCATTAACACAACACTCAGGCCACACCCTGAGCTACACAAGCTCTCCACAATCCCCGTCTGCTTTCTAGTTATACCGGATTAGCTGACCACCAAATCATTTTGCCATTGGTTACATTATAACAGATTCCAATGTTATCATTGGTTATATGATAGCATAGCCAACCAATGGCCAGATCCACATCCAACTCTGAAACCTAGCCACGTCCCCAATTCGATGGAATCTGGGCACAGTATCCGAATTGGTTGCCCTCAGGGAGATCTACCCGACCGGTTCACCAGTGACAGTGCACCTCCATCCCTGGGCTCTTGGCCCTTATTCCTGGTTCTCCTCCCTCACTTGACTGTACTCCATATGGTTCTAACTCCCTGCAGTGATAGTCAGGCAGTATCACCGGGCTCTGCTTCTTCAATGAAAAAGGCAAGGAGAAAAACGGTTTTATTAGTCAGTTCCTCTGTTTGGCAATTTTTAATGGTCATTTTTTATTATTGCTATCTTTTTTAATAATCAATTTATTGCTTTAACATTGCTGTTTATGTGTTCTTTGAGTGTTAACTTTTTGTTTGAAATGCATGTTTAATGCTTTGTGAGCACAAGACGCCAGGCAGCTGCTGCTGAGTTTTGTGCTGAAGGGGAATGAGAGGCTTACAGGATATTTTTTGGAAGGCTGGCTAAATAGTTTATTTTGCTCCAGTAGTAATATCTGGTGACAAGGGAAACAGAGGTCAGTGACCATTCGTCAGAACGAGTACAGATCGTGGACACGAAGCTTTGATTGTGTTTCCTCTCCACAGATGCTGGCTAGTCGGCTGATAATTCCAGCACTTCCTGATAATTGGTCAGATTCTCCAACCTGCAGCTGGGATTCTCCAGTCTCTCTGCAGTGAACGGAGATTTGGCTTGAGTGCAAATAATTTGTGGCTGAGTACAAATTCTTTGTCCTTCCTGGCAGCAGCGGCAGGCCATTAACGGCTGGAGAATTCTGTTCAATGTTTCACATTTCCAGCATCCGCAGTACTTCACTCTTCTGCTATATGCCCCAAGATGGGCATTTGTAAGTGTCAATGTAAAATACAAAAGTATTTATCACCCAATGCACAGTGTGTGTTATTTTGTTAACAACGCCCACTCATGTGAATAGGAATAGCAGATTATTGCAAGTGAATTAGTTGATGCTAATTTACAGAAAGATTTTGTCACTATTAAACTTGGAAATGAAACCAGCAGTCATGTGCTAGTAGGATATGTCACTGTTAGTTCAAGATATTCTTATCTGTACCACTCTGTAGGATTACTCTTTGTGATACGTGAGGTTCCAGTCTTTAGGATGTTACTTTCCAGGGGGGGCTATTCTCCCAGTCTGCTGTGCTGCTCAAGTAGCGCTGGGGGTCAGGGTTCATCAGCGGGGGCCATTTTGTGTGCTTCCTGCTGGGCGTCAATGCCTCCGCACATCTTCAGGAACACAATTTTTTAGCATAATCAGCTCCACATTGATTTCATCATTTTTAATACGATGAACGGGCCCGAGACTGAATTGTCCTGGCCAGCTAGCATCTCCCCCCGCTACCCCCTCCCCCCCCCCACCGGGAGTGGTTCCCTCCAGTGGGGTTTACTCCTGCTCCTCACTAAAGGGGAACAGGTAACAGCACAGTACAGGCCCTTCGGCCCTCAATGTTGTGCCGAGCTTTGTCTGAAACCAATATCAAGCTATCCCGTTCCTTATCATTCTGGTGTGCTCCATGTGCCCATTCAATAACTGCGTGAAAATTCCTAAAGTGACCAACTCCACTATCACAGCAGACAGTCCATTCCACACCCCAACCACTCTCTGAGAAAGAACCTACCTCGGACATCCCTCCTATATCTCCCCCCATGAACCTTATACTTATGCCACCTAGTAACAGCTACATCCACTCGAGGAAATAGTCTCTGCACGTCCGCTCTATCAATCCCACTCATCATCTTATAAACCTCTATTAAGTCGCCTCTCATCCTCCTCCACTCTAAAGAGAAAAGCCCCAGCTCCCTCAACCTTTCCTCATAAGACCTACCCTCCAAACCAGGCAGCATCCTGGTAAATCTCCTCTGCACTCTCCCCAAAGCTTCCACATCCTTGTTATAGTGTGGTGACCAGAACTGAACACAATATTCCAAATGTGGTCTCACCAAGGTCTGGTATAGTTGCAGCATAACCCCCCTGTTAATAAATGCTAACACGCTATAAGCCTTCTTCACGGCTCTATCCACTTGAGTGGCAACCTTCTGAGATCTGTGGATACAAACCCCAAGATCTCTCTGTTCCTCCACATTCCTCAGGACCCTGCCACCGACCCTATTATCCACATTCAAGTTTGTCCTACCAAAGTGAATCACCTCACAGTTATCAGAGTTAAACTCCATCTGCCACTTTTCGGCCCAGCTCTGCATCCTGTCAATGTCTCTTTGCAGCCTACAAGAGCCCACCACTTCATCCACTACTCCATCAATCTTGGTGTCATCAGCAAATTTACTAACCCACCCTTCAGCCCCCTCTTCCAAGTCATTGATAAAAATCACAAATAGCAGGGGACCCAGCACTGATCCCTGTGGTACACCGCTAGTAACTGGCCTCCAGTCTGAAAATTTTCCCTCCACCACTACCCCTCTGTTTTCTATAGCCAGTTATTTATCCAATCGGCCAAATTTCCTTCTATCCTAAACCTCCTTACTTTCTTCATAAGCCTACTATGGGGAACCTTATCAAAAGCCTTACTAAAATCCATGTATATGACATCAACTGTTCTATCTCCATCTACACACTTAGTTGCCTCCTCAAAGAATTCAATCAAATTTCTGAGGAAGGACTTATCCCTCAGAAACCATGCTGACTATCCCAGATTAAGCTGTATCTTTCCAAATGGTCATAAATCCTATCCCTCAGGACTCTTTCCATTAACTTTCCGACTACTGAAGTAAGACTAACTGGCCTATAATTACCTGGATCATTCCTATTTGACAGGGACATACTTATCAAGGACACACAGTGTTTGATCCTTGAACAAGCTCTACTTTTCATTTGTGCCCAGACCTGATAATTTCTGTTCCCATCTTATGGTCCCTAATTCTTGGCTAATCCCATCATAATTACCCCTGCCCCAATTATAAACCTTGCCCTGCCGTATGGCCCTGTCCCTCTCCATTGCAATAATGAAGGACACCGAATTGTAGTCACTATCTCCAAAGCACTCTCCCACAAACACTTGGCCCTATTCATTACCCAGTACCAAGTCCAATGTGGCCCCATCTCTTGTCGGCTTATCCACATATTGTGTCAGGAAACCCTCCTGCACACACTGTACAAAAAGTGTCCCATCCAAACTATTCAACCAGTAAAGGTTCCAATCAAATAGAGTACAAAAGCCAGGAAGTTCTGGCAAACTTACACAAAACCCCATTGTGATTAAGGTTCCCAATTCTGAACACAGAAAATTGTAAGGGGAGGGTTAATGGGGGGGAAACTGAAAAAACAGTAGGGCCCATGATTTTTGATCCTGCCTGGGTGTGTTGGAATCACACATACCTTGCATTGCAGATAAATAAAATTCAAAATGAAACACCTTTTTAGACGTTGTATAGTGCTGCATGAAATCCCTTGAATCAAAGCTAAGAATAAAGAAAATTGCAGCGCAGGAACAGGCACTTCAGCCCTCCAAGCCTGCACTGACCATGCTGCTCGACTGAACTAAAACCTCCTACTCTTCTGGGGACCGTATCCCTCTATTCCCATCCGATTCATGTATTTGTCCAGACGTCTCTTAAAAGTAACTATCGTACCTTCTCCAGCAACAAGTTCCAGATATCCACTACACTTTGTGTAAGAAACTTGCCTCATACATCTCCTTTAAACCTTGCCCTTTGCACCTTAAACCTATGCCCCCTGCACCCTGGGAAAAGCTTCTGACTATCACTCTGTACATGCCCCTCATAATCTTGTAGACTTCTATCAGATTCACGCCTCAACCTCCATTGTTCCAGTGAGAACAAACCAAGTTTCTCCAACCTCTCCTCATAGCTAATGAACCAGGCAACATCCTGGTAAATCTTTTCTGTACCCTCTCCAAAGCCTCCACATCCTTCTGGTCATGTTGCGACCAGAATTGAACACTATATTCCAAGTGCAGCCTAACATTCTAGGACTGCAGGAGTGTTGATGCTGTAGGATCATCAAAGTGTAGGTTTTTTTTGACGTAAAATGACTTCACAGAGTTATAAAGCGACCTTTGTAGGACAATGGGATATGGGAGTTACCTTCAAAAGTAGTTGCAAACATTTCTGCCTCTGCCAATCTTGAGCATAATTTGTTTCTTATTAGAGAGAAAGGCAAATTAAGTTTTGTTTCTCTCCTTAACAATCCATAAGCAGAAGGTGTTTTGAATCATTTTAAAAGTAGGCTATGGCATATTTCCCAAATCCTCACTTTGATTCACTGAGAACTCACAGCAGGTTGGTTTATTTCACACACTGACACCTGGGGGAGGAATGTAAGCAACACCTCTCACACACACTGTAAGAAAGGATAGAAAAAAAAGATAACAACAGTTGAAGAACCACAGAGAGGATTATTGGTTCACATGATTATCAGAGTCCAGAGTTGAAGTCCAATGAGGAGCTCCTTCCTGTAGGAGATCTCAACTGGCTGAAGTTTGGAGTTGTAGAGTTCTCTTTGCAGTTGGTACTGATACCACAACATGAAGTTGTACACACAGGTTGGGTCAGTTCTGCAGATGATGAGAGAACAACTTCCAGCAGCATTCTTTTCCTGTGTAGACAGAAGGAGACATGGCTGGAAGCATTCAGGGTGTCAGGAGCTGGGCCTCAGAGGGCAGGGGCTGTGTGGTGACTCAGGACTAGGGGGGGATTTGGAGGCAAGTGCTAGGGAGTCAGGGGCTGGAAATAAGCTGAGTATCGGTTGGGTGGGATGCATCTCAGGACTTCAATCCAAGTTGCCATTTCTCGAGTGACCTGCTCTGTCCCTCAGGCGAGTATCAGTTTCTGCTGGGATTTTTTTTGTCTAAGTACATAAGATTGCAGATTTGAACTCACACAAAAAACTGATCAGAAACTCTCCTGTTTTTATGCCCACCTGGACTTAGATTTTTTTTTGGGAAGATTACACACTCTGTCTTAGTCAACATCTCATAGCCACACATAATATCTTTCAGTCTCCCTTAAACAAGTGTTTTCCCCTTTGATCTTCTACTCTAATGTTTCTGCAATCCTTTAGAAGTTTCCTCTCCCCAGAATTGATCAACCTTTTTTATTAATTTATTGCTACTATATTTAAAATGTGAACTTACTATTTTGCCTCACACATTTACGATCTCCCGATTCCATTGAAATCCAACAGCCAATTTCAAAATCACTTCTTTTTTACTTCCTATTGTACATTCTTGGTCAAGCTGCTTCCCTGGTCTCCTCTTGATTACCATTGCAACCACATGCCTTCACACCTCCTTTATTGATGTTTTAACCTTTGCAGTCTAACTGTTGCCAGTTAAATTAAACAGCCATGCCCATACTCACACTCACAAACATTTTCCCATTACAGAGTATTGCAAAAAGGTTAAGAACTCTCAAGTCCCTCCTGGGTTCTTGTGTCTCAAACCATTGTCTAAGCTGACACCCTGACTCAACTAGAGGGGTAAGCTTCTCAAGATGAAAATGACACCTAATGTGCCCTCAGTGGTTCCCTTTTGAAATTGATCTGGACTGACCCAGGTGTGAGATGAATCCCTTAACACCTCTGTAGAAATAGCAAATCCCTGGTTTTGCGATTATAACGTCCTTCCAATTGGGTGTGTGAATCCGTGATGATGAGAGGGGGATTCTTTTGTTCTTGTAACTCCTGCTGGTGGCTTCCAGAACAAAGGGTCAATCTTGTGTTCATGTGGCTTGTAGCATCGATCTTTTTTGGTTCAGTAGAAAGTCCATTTTAAAAATAGCAAAATGAATAAATTTTTGCTCCGTATAGTTTTGCATTTCTTATCATATCAAACTGACACAACATCCTAGAAATGGAATGGATGAGATATTATGCATTGCTCTTTCAAGCAGTCATGAAGGGAAATTCATCCTGAATTTTAAGGGGTAATCTTTTAAAAAAATTTTTTAACAGAATAGAGGCATACAGCCGAGGAGGTTCCTGCCCAATGCTGTGTACCAAGTAACAAGTTTTTTGGCAAATTAATTTGAACATTGTAATTATTGTGGTGTGTAAAATTGAATGAGAGGAAGAGATTTAGATCTTAAAATCAAAACAGGAGAGTCACACTACAATATGGAAATCTGTCTAAAATATTTTTCTTAGATGATAATAGATGATTCAGAATCAGTCTAAGGAAGGGTGGGAGGTGTGAAGAAAATATAAATGACTGCATCTCTAAATAACATAAGTCTCATGGAGCAAGAGATATCAACTTGCTATCAATGTACATTCTGCTGAAAGTCAGAAAAGTGTAGTGAAGAACAGTCAATAGTTTTCCCTAAAATATTCATGTCCTTGCCTTCCCTGAACAACAAAAGAAACACATTTGATAGCCTGGCCACTACCAGAGCTCATGGAGGGGCAGATAATCAATGAGATCCAGACAACCTCTGATCTGCTGATAAGATTACATAGAATTTCCTAGAATATAACTCACAGAAACAGGCTTATCAGCACACCCAGCTTCTGTTTGTGTTCAATCTCAACATGAGACTGCTACCATTCCATTCGGCTCCTCTGAGCTTTCCAGTGTGTCTTTCAGTTCCCTTAATTCTCATGTACTTGTCCAGTTACCATTTGAAACATCTAAGCCTCAGACTGGAATCTCTTCCTGTGCGAGCATATTCCATGGTTTAACAATGAGCACAGTAAAAAGTCTGACAACACCAGGTTTCAGTCCAAACGATTTATTTGATAGTAAATTCACTAGCTTTCGGGTTAGTCCCTTCGTCAGGTGAATGGAGAGTTCTGGCCTCAGACAGAGCATATAAAGCACAGACAGTTTACAGATTACTGATTAGAATGCGAATCTTTACACCTAACCTGCTGTTCAAGTCTTAAAGTGGCCGACAATGTGAGTGGAAGGAGCACTGATCACAGGTTAAAGAGATGTGTATTGTCTCCAGACAGTACAGTGAGTGAGGTTTTGCAAACCCAGGCAAGTCACGGGGGCTACAGATAGTGCGACATGAACCCAAGATCCCTGTTGAGACCATCCTATAACCAAGTTCCGCACACATGAGGACGGTCTCAACAGGGATCTTGGGTTCATGTCGCACTATCTGTAACCCCCGTGACTTGCCTGGGTTTGCAAAACCTCACTTACTGTACTGTCTGGAGACAATACACATCTCTTTAACCTGTGATCAGTGCTCCTTCCACTCACATTGTCGGCCACTTTAAGACTTGAACAGCAGGTTAAGTGTAAAGATTCGCATTCTAATCAGTAATCTGTAAACTGTCTGTGCTTTATATGTTCAGTCTGAGGCCAGAACGCTCCATTCACCTGACGAAGGGGCTAACCCAAAAGCTAGTGAGTTTACTAACAAATAAATCGGTTGGACTGAAACCTGGTGTTGTCAGACTTTTTACTGTGTTTACCCCAGTCCAACGCCAGCATAGCCACATCTAAAGAATGAGCTACACAAAAACACACATAGAAACATATATAAAATATTAAAGCAGAGTAGGCCCTGCAGCCCTTCAAGCTTGCTCCACCATTTATTATGATCATGGCTGATTATAAAATTCAATACCCTAATTCTGCCTTCCTCCATATCCCTTGATTCCTTTAGCCCAAGAGCTATATCTAATTCCTTCTTGAAATGACACAATGTTTTAGCTTCAATTCCTTTCTGTGGTAATGAATTCCACAGATTCACCACTCTGAGTGAAGAAACTTCTCCTCACCTCAGTCCTAAAAGAGTTATCACTTATCCTCAAACTATGACCCCTAGTTCTGGACTCCCCCACCATCAGGAACATTCTTTCTGAATCTATCCTGTCTAACCCTGTTAGAATTTTATGTTTCTTTAAGATCCCCTCTCACTCTTCTGAACTCTAGTGAATATAATCCTAACTGACTTAGTCTCTCCTTATATAACAGATCTGCCATCCCAGGAATCAGCCTGGTAAACCAATACTGCACTCCCTCCAGTACAAGGACATCCATCCTAAGATAAGGACACCAAAACTGCACACAATGTTCCACCAACATCCAGCACAATTGCAGCAAAGCATTCCTATTCCTATACTGAAATCCTTTCACTATGAAGGCCAACATACCATTTCCCTTCTTTACTGCCTGCTGTACCTGCACATTTACTTTAAGCGACTGTAAGAAGTCTCACAACACCAGGTTAAAGTCCAACAGATTTATTTGAAATCACGAGCTTTTAGAGCTCTGTTCCTTCATCAGGTAAGCAACTGATGCATGAGGGCACCAAGGTCTTGCTGAGCATCCACCTCACTCAATTTACATCTATTCAAATAATCTGTCTTTCTATTTTTGCTACCAAAGTGGATATCCTCACATTTATCCATGTTATACTGCATCTTCCAGCACATACCTACTTCCAGCACATTATTACTACTATTGGTTATAAGTGTTAAAATATCATTCTGTGATACACTGTTTGTGAGAAACATATTCTATAATAACAAAGAATGGAGGAGAAGGGCCCTAGTTGATATTGTTTGATAGTAAAAGGATGAATTTAACTTAGAAGGGTAAGACATGGCAGGAGAGCTCCACCTCCTGTGGTGTGCTCTTCGTGCTCCATGTGTGGGACCACAGACTTTGAGTGCCTGGGGCCAGTATGTGTGCAGGAAATGTGTCTAGCTGCAGCCCCCTAGAAGCCCAGGTTTTGGGTGGATGGATAGAAAGCTGGTTAGCAGACAGGAAGCAAAGTGTTGGAATAAATGGGTCTTTTTCTGATTGGCAGACAGTGACTAGTGGAGTATCCTCAGGAATGTAAACTTACAACTCCGCTCTTTCTTGCAGTTTTTTAACCACCTGGTTCTGCTCTTAGATTCATTTTTTTCTTTACTACTCTATCCTCCTATCTTTGTTAGTTGTTATCTTGTTCAGTTATTTAAGTTTCAGCTATTTAAAGATGGTCCCTAGTATCAGTCCTCACCAACCAATCAGCTTACCACTTCCCCGTAAAGCCACTCTTTTTCAAACTGAGCGTGCCCTTTGGCGGCTGTCCCTGAGCCTCGCGCTCCCTGAGGGCCCCAAGCCTCACTTTCCCTTTATCCTTCGCTCCCAGAAGAATGCCCCTCACAAGTCTGGTGGTCTCAGCTCCCCAGAGGTAAGCTTCCTCAGCTCACTGAGGCAAAAAAGAATACCTTGTTTCCTTAGTTGCTTTATGAGTAATTATTAATTACTAATTTTGGATTCTCTCCCACAAGTGGGAGAAGTAAATTAGGTAGAATTTTAACTGGCAAGAGAGGTGGGACGAATTAACTCCTCAAAAAAAGGTGACATGTTAGAAACCCAACAGCATCCCACCTACTCCTGACTTTTATCAAGGCACGCTCGGAGGTGTGCAGGAAACCCCTGTGGAGATGTAGATCTCAAATTTCAACATGCTAAGAGACAATTAATTCAGACTCTTACCCAACATTTTGGCTGTAACATCCAGCGCAGAGGTTTCCAAAACTGCCTCTGAAACTTGTCAGGTTCAATAAGGTGAAAGAACATCAGGGACTTGTTGTTGCTTGAAACTGATAAGTAAGAAAATTCCTGTACACTGGAATTGCAAGCTGCTTACCTGTCTATATGAAAGGCATGGGAGATCTGAGTGTGTACTTTCACTGCCTTACAGTCGATTTCCAACATTCTTGTTACCTTTGACTTTGTCGACTTTGACTCATTCTTCACTGTTCTACCTTGGACACCTGATGCAAAACAAGAGGAGCACCAGCCACACAAATAGCACTGGGAGGTACACACATGTGTTAATGGACTTGGCCATTTCCACAAGAAAAGAATGGGCTCCGAGCTCAACTGCTATACCTTGATCCAAGATGGTACTGGGGTTCTCTGTCCTTCTTGGAGTTGAATGCAAGCTTTATAAAAGGCTTTCCAATGCACCAAGTAGTTAATTGTGCATAGCCATCAATGTTCCTCTGCAATCTCTCTCATCAAAATCCATATATGAGTCCTCTGCAACAAAATCTGTGTGACCTTACCCACAATGAGTTGACACCTGTGTTGGCCTTGCTGTCTGCCCTGGCTACAACCCACTCATGCTCAGTGTTACATAATGTGTGGATGGCACTTCCAAACTGTCCTGTAAATTTCTACCTGAGGCAACAGCCAGATCAGTTATGATCTTATTGAATGGTGGAGCAGACTCAAGGGGCTGAATGGCCAAATCCTGCTCGTAATTAAGAACATAACATAACAAGAACATAAGAAATAGGTGAAGGAGTAGGCCATCTAGCCCTTCGAGCCTGCCCCGCCATTCAATAAGATCATGGCTGATCTGAAGTGGGTCAGTTCCACTTTCCCACTTTCTCCCCATAATCCTTAATCCCCTTGCCTACCAAAAACCTATCTACCCGTGTCTTAAATATATTTAGCGAGGTAGCCTCCACCACTTCAACGGGCAGAGAATTCCAGAGATTCACCACCCTTTGAGTGAAGAAGTTCCTCCTCAACTCCGTTCTAAACTGCACCCCCCACCTTATCTTGAGGCTGTGCCCTCTAGTCCTGCTGTCCTTTCTGAGCGGGAAGAATCTCTCTACCTCAACCCTATCCATCCCCTTCATTATCTTATACGTCTCTATAAGATCCCCCCTCATCCTTCTAAACTCCAACGAGTACAGGCCCAGTCTATTTAGTCTCTCTTCATAGTCCAACCCCCTCAACTCCGGTATCAGCCTAGTGAACCTCTTCTGCACTCCCTCCAAGGCCAAAATATCCTTGCACAAGTGCGGCAACCAAAACTGCACACAGTACCCCAGCTGCAGCCTCACCAGTGCCCTGTACAGTTGCAGCAAGACCTCCCTGCTTTTATATTCTATCCCCCTCGCTATGAAGGCCAGCATCCCATTCGCCGCCTTGATCACCTGCTGCACCTGCAGACTGGGTGTTTGCGACTCATGCACAAGGACCCCCAGGTCCCTCTGCACCGTAGCATGCTGCAGCTTTTCGCCCTTTAAATAGTAATCCATCCTACTATTATTCCTGCCAAAGTGGATAAGCTCACACTTGCTAACATTGTACTCCATCTGCCAGGTCCTCACCCACTCGCTTAACCTATCTAGATCCCTCTGCAGACTTTCCACACCCTCCGCACAATTTGCTTTTCCACTCATCTTTGTGTCATCAGCAAATTTTGACACCCTACACTCAGCCCCCTCCTCCAAATCATCTACATAAATGGTAAATAGCTGAGACCCCAGCACCGACCCCTGCGGCACTCCACTAGTTACCAACCGCCAAAGTAATTCATATCTTTGCATGTATGTATGGATAAGTAACCTAGCTGGTGGTTGTGAGCATGGATTTGAGTGATGGAACGTCTTTATCATCAATGTTTTTTTTTGCTTACCCTTCAATGTCTGGCTAGGTTGCAATTTTTGGGCCACTGAAAGGTAAAAGGCACAAAAATAACTCTGTGGTGTCAAAAACAGTTAAAAGGGATGCCATTTTTATTCTAATGATATAGACACCAATTGCTCATAAGGCATTAGATAAACATATGAGTTCATTTGTTAAAGAAAGGCACACGTGAACAATCTTACATTGTTGTAAAGCTTGAGGCATGGAGCTGTGTGTGTGCGCTCAGCTTAAAGCAAAAGTGAAACTAGGACTGGATCATACAACACACTTCCCTTTCAGTTATGTCATTCTGCTATTCCTTAAAGACTTATCACACCATCCCCCTTTCATTTTAAAGATACTCACTGGAATTCTACCGCCCCATCTCCCACGGGTGAAAGTTGTTGAGCAAAATTGGGAATGTATGGAATGAAGAAATTAAAGAGAGCCAGATGCCTTCGAAGATTGGCCTTATCTCATGGTGTTGGCACAGCTTTAATATCTACCTTACTTGGATTGAGACATAGGCCAACACTGGAATAAGTAGAACTGAATAAATTGATCTGCTGCACACTGACGTCACATTTCAGACTGGTGCACACCATTCCTTCTTTACTTGTTACATGGGTCAATAAATGCAGAGTGCAGCCATGTTTTTGCTCCATTTTTCCCACACCACTATGTCATCTCCCATATAGATACATCATGGTACAGTGCACTTAACACAATTCACGAGAGTTTGGAAGAGATCTTGGCAAACAGTTAGCCCAAAAGGAACTTGTTGAAATCAATGTAATCTGAATGGGGTATGAAATATATTAAGTGCTTGGAACTTCTCCATGAAATGCACTGACCAATAACGATGCTTGGCATCAAACGTTGAGAATTCTGCATCTGCAAATCTTGTATTTATTTCTCCTAATGTAGGTAGTTACATGCAGACTTACAATCCCGCAAAGATATCACATTCATCATAGTGCTGGAAGGCCTCAGGATGACAAGCCACACCACCTTTTACAACACTGGTGACCTGAATCTGGTGCAGCAAGGGCCAGTCTTCAGACTGCACATAAATTCCCTCATTTCTTTGGAAATCATATTAATTATGTTAAAAAGTGACATAAAATTCAAAGATGGATACAATTCCAGCTTTTAAAATTTAAAATAATTAAATATTTCCAGCTAATTTAAAAAACATAGAGGAAATAATCCCAACTTGGTTTTTTTCCTTCAGTATTTTGTAACAATTTGATTGTTAGGACTATTGCTTTGTGGTATTACCAGGCTTCAGTGTGTTACTGTATCTTTCTTGTTTAATGAAGGACTGGAGCTAGTTGGTCAATAGTTTTTCACAAAACTGTTTATTAAGAACTATTTACAAAACCTTGTGATGAATTTATGGTTTTCTGAATACAGATTATTCTTCTGCTGTCTTTGATTTGATTTACTACTGTCACATGTGTTAGTACACAGTGAAAAATATTGTTTCTTGCAATCTATACCGACCATAACATACATAGAGAAAGGAGAGAGTGCAGAATGTAGTTTGTCAGACATAGCCAGGGTGTAGAGACTCTTGGCTACTTCACCTTGTTTCATGCTTACATCTTCATCATCATTGTTTCATTAACATAGTCATTAATCCTTTATACCTGTGGATTTAGATCAGCTTTATCATAGAATGCCTACAGTGCAGAAGGAGGCCACTTGGCACATCGAGTCTGCACCGGCCCTCTGACAGGGTATCTTACTCAGGCCATCTCCCCTGCCCTATTTCCATGACCCCACATATTTACCACGGCCAATCCATCTAACTTACATATCTTGGACACTGAGGAATGTTTTACCATGGCCAATTCCTCTCAAGAAATTTCTATTGCCCCCTGCCCTCCTCCTATTTTCGTATGAACTTGGAGGCTACAACAATGCAGAATCCTTCCATTTTCTAACTGAGTAACCCTAATTCAATTGCTTCAGCGGCACAGTGGTTAGCACTGTTGCCTCACAGTGCCAGGGACCCGGGTTCAATTCCCTGCTTGGGTCACTGTCTGTGCGGAGTCTGCACACTCTCCCCATGTCTTAGTGGGTTTCCTCTGGGTGCTCCAGTTTCCTCCTGCTGTCCGAAAGATGTGCTGGTTAGTTGCATTGGCCTTGCTAAATTCTCCTTCAATGCACCCGAATAGGCACATGAGGATGGCAACTAGGGGACTTTCACAATAACTTCTTGCAATGTTAATGTAAATCTACTTGTGACTAATATATAAACTTAAACTTTTCTCATGTAACTGATAGAAAGTAACAGATCAGTAGACCGCACCCTTGGGTCAGAAAGTCTTGTAGCCTTATCCAACATAAAAACTGAGAAAATGCATTCTGCCAATAGATCCCAGGGCACAGGCTTCCTTGCAAAAACAAAACACATCAAAACAAATGAAAGTGGCTAACAAGGAACAAACAGAGTTTTGTGTCCACTGATAAGTTAAACTGGGTTGGTGTGATCATTCAGCTAGCTGGCTTGCTTGGCAATGGTTCTCTGGGATGTCATGCAGTAATTTTCTGCAGTTTGTGGCAGTAACTGTGAACAGGAGTCAGGCTGGAGAGGAGAAATAGTTCAGTCTCATTTTGGATAAGAATCAAACGACAGTGATTTCTGACAGTAATCTACAGTAACCCAGCTAAGTGAGACTTGGAGCACTTATAACTGATGGGCTGCTTCTTTCATTCTTCTATCACTACAACAGGTCCACAGCAGATGCCCTCTCCCTGGCCCTATACTCAACCCCTGAACACCTGGATAACAAGGACACTTATGTCAGATTCCTATCTATTGACTACAGCGTAGTCTTCAGCGCAATTATCCCAACAAAACTGATTTCCAAAATCCATGGCCTATGGCTTGTCTCCTTTTTCTGTGATTAGTTTCTAGACTTCTTAACTCACAGATAGTAATCAGTAAGTAAAGGTAATGACACCTCCAACACAATTATCTCCAGCACTGATTTTCAACAAGGCAATGTCCTCAGCCTCTTACTATTCCCCTTATACAGTTATAACACTCAAGTCAAGATTTTATTTGCATACATATAACATAATAAGTTGGCCAGTGTTACAATACAGGTAAAAAGCCCACAAACACTCACCCCATCCCATCATTTACCAAAAGTCAGATTGGTTCAGTTGGTGACATTCAGAAAAGGAAGCAAGCATAATTTACAAGAGTTCATGTCTGGTTTTCAACTTTCCCAACGTATTTATTGAGAATTGTATTTCACTTGCGATGCATTTTATTCCTTGTCACATACTGAACGACAATGTTAACCAGTCAGTTTTGTTTTTAATTTGAGAAGAGACCCTGACGTGATCGACATTGTGGTTTCCTGAACAGATTTATTTAATTAAACAGTGTGGAAATCTCAGGCACGGCAATGATTAATGGCCGCCCTTACACTTAGCAACATAAAGATTGCAGTTATGGCAGGGTCAGGGCAAGACATAAAGGAATTCGGAAGGGCCAATTCCCACAGTTTGACATTTTTCACTGTGTCAGCAATTCTCTGCCAATCCCTTGCTAAACATTTCAGATGTTCTTCACCTCCGTGATGTGCGACTTAAAAAAAAGCAGAGAATAAACTCCATATTCAATACTTATCCTTCAACATCACTCAGATTTATTTTGTCAGTTCTTTTTATGAGAAAAACCTTTCACCCCACTGTTGATATTTTTACCAGAATTTTTAGTTCCAATTAGTTATCCAAATAATGTATAATTTTTCTGCTATCTGAATTTTCTAATTTAAATTTGCCTTCATCTTTGGTCTCGTTAATCATACAAATCATCAGTAAATGCAAACTATTGTCAATTTTAGAATAACTCAGTTACTTCATGTTTCAAAGCTTCTTTCAAAGGTTACGGAGAGAAGGTTTTGTAACTGGTAGGTAAATGGGAAAGGAGTAGGGTGGCAGGTGTGTGGGGCTGCAGGATGGCAGTGGTGGGAGGGGCAAGGGGGCAGCTGAGTGAGGTGAGTAGGTTGGTGAGGTCGTTTGGATGCCAGGTGGGTGCATGAGTAGGTTGGAAAGGAGTTAGTCGGATCAGGTTGGGAGGGGTTTTCAGGCCAGGAGCTAATCAGATTGGGTCGAGAAATGAATCGGGTGCTGGAGGCTATTTAGGTTGAGTCAGAGGCTAGTCGAGTCAGATCAGGATGGAGGTGGGTGGTTGCTGGCAGTCAGATGAAGGGATCGGGTCAAGTTGGCAGGGAGTTGGGTGGTGGGAATAAATCAAGTCATGATAGGGGGGTGGGAGGAAATGGGAGGTCAAAGGGCTAGGAGGGAGGTGGGTTGAGGGGGGTAGTTAGAGAGTGAGGGCTAGTTAAATCAGATAGGGGAGACTTGGATCAGGAGGGCAGTCTGGGAGTGTCATAGAATCATACAGTGCAGAAGAGTGGGGCGGCACAGTGGCAGTGGTTAGCACTGCTGCCCCACAGTGCCAGGGTCCCAGGTTCGATTCCAGCCTCGGGTCACTGTGTGTGTGGAGTTTGCATTTTCTCCCCGTGTATGTGTGGGTTTGCTTTGCGTGCTCCAGTTTCCTCCCAAAGATGTGCGAGTTAGGTTGGTCTGTCATGCTAACTTGACCCTGGTGTTAGGGGGATTGGCAGGGTAAGGTCTGCAGGGTTGTGATATAGGGCCTGGGTGGGATTGTGGTCGGCACAGACTCAATGGACCAAATGGCCTTCTTGTTAAGAAGGCATACGGTGTGTCAGCTTTTATTGGTAGAGGGGTTGAGTTTTGGAGCCATGAGGCCATGTTGCAACTGTACAAAACTCTGGTGCGGCCGCACTTGGAATACTGCATACCATTCTGGTTGCCGCATTATAGGAAGGATATGGAAGCATTGGAAAGGATGCAGAGGAGATTTACCAGGATGTTGCCTGGTATGGTGGAAAGGACTTATGAGGAAAGGCTGAGGGACTTGAGGCTGTTTTCATGAGAGAGAAGAAGGTTAAGAGATGATTTAATAGAGGCATACAAGATGATCAGAGGGTTAGAAAAGGTGGACAGGGAGAGCCTTTTGCCTTGGATGATGATGGCTAGCACGAGGGGACATAGCTTCAAATTGAGGGGTGATAGATTTAGGACACATATCAGAGGTAGGTTGTTTACTCAGAGAGTAGTAAGGACGTGGAATGCCCTGCCAGCAACAGTAATGGATTCGCCAACATTAAAGGCAGTTAAGTGGTCATTGGATAAACATATGGAGGATATTGGAATAGTGTAGGTTCGATGAGCTTTAGATTGGTTTTCACAGGTCGGCACAACATTGAGGACCGAAGGGCCTGTACTGCGCTTACTCATCTATGTTCTAACGCCGACTACGAAATAGACTTTCAGGCCCGCACCCTTTTTCCAGGATCTCCTTGATCTGTGCCAGGCACAGCAAGATCAGAAAGTTACCACAAATATTTCTGAGAGAGAGCCTAAATCACTGGTGTATACCACACAAAGCAAGCAACCTAAATAGTGAACCCTGCAGGATTGCACAGGAAATAACATTGCAGCAAGAATAACATCTTTTCTCCCTGAGCCATTTTATGAATCCAATTTACTTCTCGCACTTAGATCCCATGGACTTGACATTTTTTTATAAAAAGTGAGACTTAGACACAACTGGCTGGCCAGCATTCTTAATTCTAATTTTTTTTAATTGAATTCAAATTCCACCATCTACCATGGCAGGATTCAAACCCGGGTCCCCAGAACATTAGTTGAGTTTCTAGAGTAATAGTCTAGCGATAATACCAGTAGGCCATCATCTCCCCTTTGAGTGCTTGAGGGTCAATAGTATAATGTTGTTTCCTATCTACATGCACACAGGAAGAGGAACTCTTCCAGATAAAGGAAAAGGGGATCCAAATAATACCTTGGGAATATTCCATCCAACAGGGTGGTTTTATCAAAGACAAGGAGGCAAGAGAAACTTTTGTTTAAGTATCCATGGGATCTTGATGGAATTGTTGAGTGGGAAAATGAAAATGAAAGTGGAAATTAAGCGTGGAATGAGTTAGCTTTGGTAATCTCTCAATGGTGTGGAGACTATTAGACTTACTCGCAATACAAAGGTGCTTTGGACCCTCATTTACTCAGGGCATGCCAAACTCACAGTTGGCGACTGACTACTCCTGAGCGTCCCCTGTGATTTTGTCAAAGGGGGTGAGGACCCTCAGGATGGGTATGTACCTGTCAGTCTTCCCTCACTCCCTCCTGTTCTGTGCTATTCTATCCTTGGGGGAAAGGAAAAGGAGACTTTGAGAGGGTGGCCTGGGGCAAGCCTGTGAAGGAGCATAATGGGTGTTGGAGGGAGGGTGTGGTAATGATGGGGATTATTGAGGTTGGGGAAATGCAGGTTTTTTAGGCAGATGCTAGTAGCCTGGAATTGATGATGTTAGATGGCTGCGTTAGGGTCAGGAATGATGCCGGGGAGGACAAGTGAGTACTCTTGCAGCTCCGAGGAGGTTGTTAATTTTCTTCCTGCATTGCACTGCGTTCCCTCTGGTCAGATTGTTGCTACTGACAGCCTCAACCGCTGCCTCCCAGGCTTCTGCCACTACCGCTGCTGGTATTCTTCTACCCGCCCTGGGGAAAAGGAGGCTGGTGGGCTTCAGGCTATTTTCTCTGGTGATGTGACTGCAGGATGTACGGGGAACGCTTTTAAGCTGCTCCCACTTGTTGCCCATTGAGGTGATTTCTCAATGGCAGGAGTTGGAGAAACCGTGTGTTTTACATGGGTGCCAGGCTATTCCATTTGAATAGGTGGGATGGCTTGTCACTGCTACCAGCGGCAATATGATGCACTCTTATTTTCCCATTGGCAGGAGCACTTAGTCTCAAAACAGGAGAATCAGGCCCATTATCTACATTTCTGCCTTAATTATTCAGTCCTGCTTTACTGACTCCCATAAGGACAAAGTTGCGATTGCATCCAAACTAATATTTACACAGCTTTATCCTGAATGAATTAATCATACTTCTCCTTTGCTGGTAGCATGTTTCCTGTTGTTTCCTGCACGTATCCCTTTAGGCAGGAGATCAGCTCTTCTCATTTCTCTCTGCATCTGCCTCTGACCAATTCATGCTGCTGGGTTACAATCCTTGTAAACGCTTCAAACTAGGGTATTGCTGAGCAGGAGCTTTGTGAAGTGATTACAATAATGCTGATATTCCCCACTTCATGTGAAGAAATTAATAAGTATCTGTCTGCATTCTTGATTTCTGGGGCATTCAAATCCAATTAAAGACAATTCTACATTAAAACTATATTCAATAAGGAGAACTCTTCTGATCAACTTCTATTTATTTTTACATGGGATGTGGCACGGCATGGTTTTACATGGCACGGTGGCACAGTGGTTAGCACAGCTGCATTACAGCGCCAAGGACCCGGGTTCAACTCTGCCCTTGAGTGACTGTCTGTGTGAAGTTTGCACGTTCTCCCCGTGTCTGCGTGGGTTTCCACCATGTGCTCCGGTTTCCTCCCACAGTCTGAAAGATGTGCAGCTTATGTTGGCCATACTAAATTGCTCCTTTAGTCTCAGGGGAACTAGCAGGGTAAAAAAACGGTGTTATGAGGATAGGGTGAAATTGCTGTCAGTGCAAGCTTGATGGGCTGAATGGCCTCCTTCTGTACTGTAGGGATTCTGTGAAGTTATTTGAACATTGCCCTGGTCTGGAGTCACATATAGGCCAGACCACGTCAGGACAGCAGTTTTCGTTTCCTAAAGGATGTTGGTGAATCAGATGGGTTTTTATGACAATTGATGATAGTTTCAATGTCCCCTTTACTGAGGCCAGCTTTCAGTTCCAGATTCTTTTCATTGACTCGAGGACCCCAGCAAAACTGAAATGAATGAGAAGCAGGCAAAAACTCTCCACTGAATTAGTCTTTATCTACAAGAAGACGGTGCTAAAAATAACTCTTTTCAAAACTCCAGCTCCATAAAAATTAAACAGAACAAATCAGCAGACAAGAAATTTCAGAACAAATTAAGTTGAGTTACCTGAGCATCAAGGCTTAGATTGCTAAAGCTCAGAGGTTATGTATGTATGGTCTGCTGAACACCCTCATTTAACTAATCATGTTTTGTTCCAGTTTATTAAAGAAACTGTTTATTAAGTCTATTGCATTCTTATCATGACTATTTGAGCTCTAACAGTGATCTAACATTCCTAAATTAAATTTGAATATTTATATGCTCATTCGTGCATCTATTTCTCCTATTTACTGTTCACAGTTTATCATTTAGCAATCCTGCAATCCTCAGCCATTTCATTTGTATTCCATAATTCTGAATCTCACATTTCTCTCCAGATTCTTTTGTACCTAGATTGATTCACGTTTCCCCGTTATTTGCAATTGACTGCGTCGGCTAAAATTATAAATGAAGAGGGTTGCTTGAATTTGAAAAATAGGTTTCCATTTGTATTCCCTGCACAACGCAAAAAGTAATTCCTAATAATTCAGGAAAATTATCAACACTGGAAAAACAAATTGACTTTGCTGCTTCAATCAGTTAGAGAGACATCAGTCTGCAAGCATGGCACTAACCTTCCTGTTGAGTGCCATTTTAATTCAGCATTTTGCTCTCCTGTCCACTTGTCCGTCCCCGGCTTGTTGCAATGCTCCAGTGTAGCCCAGCACAAGCTGGAGGAGCAGCTTCCCATCTTCCGGTTGGGCACACTGCAACCCTTGGGATTTAATGTTGAGTTTGGCAACTTTATATTTTAACCTTTCTCCTCATCTTAAACCCTTCCCCCCATTTAATATCCAATGCATGTATTTTGCCTGAATTCTAACCATCCCCTCCCCCCGGCCATCTGCCATTCATTCTTAAAGATGCTACTTTTTGTTACAGTTTCTGCAGCTCTAACACAGAGGGGATTTTCATGGTAACTTCATTGCAGTATTAATGTAAGCCGACTTATCTCACTAATAAATAAAGAAAATTCTCCCTCCCTTCTGTTGAAGAGGCTCAGGACTTAAAAAGTTAACTCAGTTTCTGTCGGAATTGATGCTGCCGGACCTGTAGTGTTTTTCCAGCATCCTCATTTCTTGTTTCAGATTCCATTGTCCACACTTATTTTTGAGAGCTAACTAGAACATTTTTGAAATTTGCTAAAGAAAATGACCAGAAATGGATGAAGAACGGAATCCAATGAGTTAATTCTTCTCTAGTGAAATGCTGTCACCATTATTTTGGCTAATTTTAAAGTTAATGGCCAGTTGCCTCATTATAGCAATGAGTGGTAAATTATTCATCTTTAAAGTCATGTGGTGGTGCTTTAATACATGCTGCGCATGAATGATGCTCAAACTTATTTGAAAATTATTAATGTAGGCCCATGCTGTGGTAACCCGTGCTATGGAAATGTTATAATTTAATTTGGCTTCATCAATTTCCTTGAGCGGTATTATTATTCATCCTTCAGCAGGAATTTCCAATTTTGTGAAGTTGGCATTTGAGATATGCTTCTTTATAGAGTGATTTACTGCACAGAAAGAGGCCCTTCAGCCCATTGTGTCTGTGCCAGCCAACAAAATCCTATCCAATTTCATCCCATTTTCCAGCACTTGGTCCTTAACCTTGTACACTAAGTTTTTCAAGTGCTACTTAAATGTTGTGAGGGTTCCCGTCTCGACCACCCTTTCAGGCACTGAGTTCCAGATTCCCTTCAGACGGAAATGTTTTCCTCAAATTCCTTCTAAATCTCCTGCTCCTTATTTTAAATCTATGCCCTCCCCTTGTTATTGACCTTTCTACTAAGAGGAAAAGTTTCTTCCGATCGATGTTTTAAGATTAAGCATTGGAATTTCCAGGTGCCGCTAGCAACAGTTTAAAAAAAAGGAAACTAGGGTCTTGTGGGGTTTAGGTTGCTGAATAGAGGGTCAATGAGGAATAAGATTGTGTGAAGTGTAAAACAGGATATTGATTTACTATCACTCATTTCTTCACCTCGATATAATTTACCTCCCCTCATCTCCCTTTCCAGTGCTTTAGAATTAACCTTGCCTGGCTCTTGTGACCCAAGATGTCTGAATAACCCAGCAACAGTTCAGGGAGACAAGGATGGGCAGTAGCAGTTCAGTGGCGACACGATCTCTCAGAGGATTGCTTTGCCCAGTGTGACAGGAAAAATGTGAAAATAGAGAATGGGTAGCGAGGGTACCACCACTGTGCTGAGGTTTCAGCCTGCACAAGTCTGACACCTGGCTGTTATGCATCTTTCAACGATGGTGATAATGGCCTCTTCCTGAGGACCCAGCGTTTGCTCTGCAGAGGTACCTTCTCCTTTGTCTCTGTCATGTTGTGTGTCATTATCCCCATTTGATAGAAGTGGAAGTGAGGTAACTCTGGAGGAGAATGAACTGGGTCCCATTGTGTACCTGATGGCAGCTGTAGGTAAGAGGGTGAGTATAGCTCTGAGAGCAGTATCAGCTTCTAAAGGTGACTCCAAGCTGAAAGGAGGTATTGATTTATGAAAAGCCATGGTGATGTTAGAAATCTCAGCAAAGATACGGGCAGAATCTTCCCAAAAAAATCAAAAGTCTTATAAAAGTCTGAAAACAGAAATGTTCCACATTGGTCTTTTGGGCAAGGCTGGCACTGCAATCTTCCCGCACTCTGTCAGTTTTTCTGACAGCTGGAAGCTTTGTGCTTGTGGGAGGTGGTGGGGTGAGCGGATCTGGGGAAATAGGCTGCAGAGCACTCGGGCACCATTGAGCAGGGTGCCCAATTAGTGAACTGGGCACTCTGGGCACTCCGACCACCCAGGGAATCCAATGACCTCTGATACCCCGGCATGACCACAGTCCCTGACCCTGCTACTGCACAGCATTCTGATTCTCAGTGAGAGAAGCAGTTGTGAGGCCAGAAGAAGTGCTGCGGGAGCAGGTAAGTGATTTTAAATCACCTCAGTTTTATATAAATAGGCTTCACGCCCTTTCTGGGCACAAAGCCATTATCACCGGTTAAACAGGGCCTCCTTTGCAATATACCCAGCTCACCACGCTCACTGGTGAGCTGGTAAGCTTGTGCCCATGGAGTTTCAGAACTGTACAGTAAGTATGAGAGCCGTGAAGAGAATTCCTGCCTTGGCACAAATCACAGAGTTCCTTTTGACACTACAGCCAGATCCTGGGGAAATTGCTAATGCATTCACATATTATGCAACCTCTCACCACGCCCATTCACCAATTTTCTCTGGCATCTGTAGGCCATCCTTGGAGAAGATGCCTCACTTCCTTTAGATAACCTGTTCCACCGGTATCTCCGATGTTGCACCTGAAAACCTTGGGGCATGGATGAAGACTTGATGCCCACGTAAGCCCTCATACCACTTTGTGATGTTGCTTCTACATTTCTGGTGCCCACCTCTCACTTAAATTGTTTCCCACTGGAGAGACAAATTGAGGCACCATCTGAATCTAAAAAGATCTGACCTCTTTTTATTAACTATGATCTCTGAAAATGCTGGAAATGACTGAAGCCACACTTAAAGACAGCAGACTAATGAAATCCAAATTTCTGTATTCTTTCCTGCGTGCCTATTGTGCGTTAGATAATAGATCTATGGAAACCCCAGAAAATTGGGATGAATTATAACTTGGCAGAAGCTGGAATGGGACTGATAAGGATTAGAAGCACAGACATTAAAGCAGTAGCAAACCTGCTGACTTTGGCATAACACAGCAGCACATTAGGCTGTGTCTGACCCACAGCCTCAGGAAAGAGATATGGAAATGCCAATTTCCATATCTTAGTCACTCAGCTCATTATTAACATGGATTTGACTGTGGGTTCGATTTCCCATGCTTCCTGGAACTCACCTGTGAAAACAACTGCAATGGTGAGGCTGAAGAAAAAACAGGGAAGTCCCAGGGCTGCTTTCTTGCATTTTTGCAGCTGTGATCTACCAGATCAGTGTTGGTTCCACTGTGTGGTTTCACTTCTGACCAATGATAAGGAGCAACATAACCAACAGTGTGAATGTTCTACCAAAGGCCCTCGGTCTGAATCCCGCACCTATAAACAACTCAAGCTCAACTTTAGCCACACCCTGGTCTACTGCAGGCCCATGTTTCTTTGGGCTCCAGCCTGGTCTTAACGTGATATTCCTCCAACCTCCCTGCCCCATGACCTTCCCTCAATCACCTTTGGCCTTTCCTTGTTAGAAATATAGAAAATAGAAGCAGGAGGGGGCCATTCGGCCCGTCGAGCCTGCTCTGTCATTCACTTTGATCATGGCCGATCGTCAAATTCAATATCCAGATCCCGCCTTCCCCCTTGACTTTCGCTCGATCACCCTTGACCTTTCTTTGGTCCCCCTCAACCCTCCTTTCGTCACTCTCGACCTTGTCTCAAATGCTCTTGACCTTCCCTCAATCATCCTCCGGCTGCCTTCAGTCACCCTCGACCCTCCCTCAATCACCGTGGAGTTGCCTTAGGTCACCCTTGACCCGATCCACGATTCTTCTCAGCTACCTCTCCCCCGTTCCTGCAGACTCCACCGGTGCTGACAGACTCTCCCAACTTGCTTAAGTTCCAACTAGAAGACTGCTCCACCTGCTCTAGCAGCATTAACTAAAATTAGCCTCCTGCAATATGCAGTTGCAAAGGTTGTTCTGCCTTCAAGTTGCTGCTGGGAGAAGTCAGGAATTTGAAATGTCGCTTTCTGCCCAATATAGCATCCCTGCCCAACTCATTCTCTATTTCCTTGATCAATATTAAATTCCACACCTATTTTTCCTTACCACTGCCCAGAAGATGGTCACCCACTTCTGTTCCTGTACCTCTGTCCTACCCCTGAATGTGTGCACTCAGAAACATTCCTCCCCCTGTCTAATCTGGAACGTCTCAAGATAAGTAACTGAGCTCAACCAGTCTGATGATTCCCAAAGGCTGAGGTTTTCCTAGTAGCTCTATGCACCACTGCTTTTCACTATCATGTCACAGTAAATGGACCTCAAGGACTCGAACTAATTATACTTCAACGTCGAATTCCAATACACATTAAACTTCCTCTATCTACACAGCAACCCTCTCACTCTGATAGGTATTTCTTTTGATGTCACATTATTATCTGTCCCAGAGGCTGCAAAGGTTGTCAGGTTCAAGACTGAGGGGGAGGTTTTCTCAGTAGTCAGCAAAAGCCGATGTCAGGTGGGAAAAGTGGCATTGAAGCCTTCGACAGCAACAGTGGTTTTCTCCACCGTACAGTGCAGCACCTGAGGGGAAAAAAAGCATGATGGGGAGGGTCCCACAACATATCTCTGATATGCCCGCCGGCAACTTAGCAACATGAGGATTGGGGTGCCATTTATAAAGGTCATTTCAGCTCAAAGGATTTCACCCTGCACTCCCTCCACACCCACTCCATGGCACTAACCCCAGCTCTGTCCCATTGACACTACCAGGCACTACCTGGACACTGCCAGGGATCAGTCCCTGGGCAGTGCTGGGACCAGTAGGAGGGTAGTGCCCAAGCATGACTCTCTCTCTCTCTCTGCCCCCACAACCCCCCTCCCTCTCACCCCATTACCAATTCACTCCCTGAGTCCCCTTGGGAGCACTGTTTGCCAGGTACTTGCCTTGGGAGACCATTCCTGATTCACATCATTCTGCCATCATGCCAACATGTATGGATTTTCTCACACGCGGTGAGTGGGATGATTCGGGTGACAGGGCTGATAATGATATGTTAAAAAATACAAATGATATTCCTGAGAAACACAGCCCATTACTGACAGGGAGAGGGGACAATTATGCCACACCTTTACATTGATGTAAAAGTGATTTGGCTGGTCCTGTCACTAACCCTGCCTGACATGATAGGGAGTGGGAAATCCTGGCCTAAGACTGATAGGTTTCTCCATATTGAAGACATTACGGGATAAGGGGATAGTGCAGGGAAATGATGCTAAAGTAAAAATCAACCATCATCTCGTTGAATTGAGGAACAGGCTCAAAGGGCTGAATGGTTAATCCTGCAAATCATTCTTACGTCCTCTCCTTCAGCATGTATTTTTATTCCACTCACTACACACATTAACCTTACAAGTTTATCATTCTTTGGACTATTCCTCTGTCCCCATTTAGAACTTAACGCCATATTGCCCTCTTTTCACTCTCTAGGCAGAACGTTTATATTCATTGATTGCCTTAAAATAGTTGTCAGGGTCATTTGTCACTTTGTTAATACACTGCTTTGAAATTATCAGAGTGAGTTGACCTTGTTCTCTTTTCCCATTCTGTTCCAGTAATGGATCAGGAAAGGAAGTTATAACTAATGCATGTTTTATTGTAGAGGATTTTGGAAACGTTTATTCCTACACCATGATGGACAATATACTGAAGACTGAAAATTTGTTCGGGTCCATTTTTGGATGCAGAGATCGAGGTTCAGAAATTGCCCCATGCACACTCTTGTTAGGTCAGCAGCACCTCAGTTCTACCTTATCATTTGAATGATTGTAGATTTTGGTTATGTAGGGCCCATGCTGCTGACAGACTGAGCACTGAGCAGGGGCCTGAGCTGCAAAAGCTGATCCTATCTGGTACAGCCAGCCTGTTCCTCTGAAAGGGGAGCTGCACTCAGTGGACTGGAGCTGCAGCTGACTATCTGTTCTGAACTAGCTGCAAGTAGGAGTTATACAAACAGTACAGTGGTGGTGGTGAAGAGAGCTCCTATGTTTATGAGTATAGTGCTGCTGGAGGCACTATTGGTGGGGATTGAGAGAAGGAGATAGGCCAACTTTGATGGGGTGGGAGAAGTGCAGAAAGCCCTTATGGAGAGCTCTCTAAAGAGAATGGGAGCAAGTGATAAGGTATGCCAAGGAACCTTGCCCAAGGATCTGCTAACAATGTCAAAAAAAATTCAAAGACCTCACATGGGGGTCAAAGTCAGTGAACATACTTTCACATGTCATCTCCTACATATTATGCTGCCAACATCTCACATTGCTCAAGGAACCATACTCCCATCATTCATTCATTCGCAGCCTTTCCCTTGCAATCAGAACAGACATAACATTCAGTCTTCCATCTCACATCCATTCCAATGATGCTAGCTCCATAACGCCTGCTCACAGCTTGTACATACTTTCTGCGATTCAACTGTATGAGACACGCCACCCAAATACAGTACAACACACTCGCTGATATTCTGCTCTCTCTCACACAGGTTAAGGTCACCAGGGTAGACTGAAATCCATGATTGTTGTCATGCCTGACACTGTCATCATGGGTGTGAATCTCGATGCTCAAAGTGGCTTGCAAACTCTGTGCTCCAGCTAGGATGACTGAAGGGAGTGAGATTGGTTCCGTGGAATACAAACCCAATACCATCTCTTGGGATGACAGCATTCCAGCTCCCACCACTGCCAATCCTCCAGTGCCTTTGCCGTTGCCTCTCAGGCAGTCAGGTACTGGTACTGAACTTAAGGTGGCACTATCGAGAGGCAGGACCTCAAGCTTCAGAGCAGCTCAAAGTTGCCCTGTGAGGCTTTTGTTGGTAGCTTTTATTGTAGGATTTCTGGCCAAGAGGACACTGAGGAGACGTTGCAGGTGGGAAATAATAGAGCCATGGTGCTGAAGTGACACAATCCCAAGAGAACTGGAGTCAGAATAGATGCTCACACACAGTCTATCCAGATTAAAAGCACCTTGCATGCTTCCTCCTTATTCTCTCCTGATCTCCCCCTGTCTGCAGCCTCTGCTACACTTCTCTTTCATGTTGCAGACCCAGAAGCTTTTCAACTTCAGCTCCTCATATGTGTTACAGCCTTTCTATAACCGGGGCCTCTGATCCTCTGCCCCCCTTGTGAGGGTGCAGCAGTAATTCCTGTCTAACCCAAGCAATGCCATTTGCAGTTGAACACATGTTTGGCGAGTGAATTCCTGGATCTGGGTGGTCCAAATGTGGAATATGTGTGTCCAATCAGCCAGAATGGTACCTTAATGTCAGAATGGGGTTAGTTGAGCAGTTGCTAGCACATGAGAGCTCTTCCCAGCATGGGGCATGGCACGGACCACAGCAGAAGCACTGTGAAAGAACTGTGCACCACGCTCAGATTTTGTAGCTCCCGGTGACACTGTAGAATTTCCCTCAAGTAAAGATTAATAGGTATGGTCATACAGTAAAGATTTGGTGAAAAGGAAAAGATCAACTTTCGATATTAAGAACGCCGTAATTTCAAGATCCTATGTTGACACTTGGTGATCTGAAATTTCCATCAGTGGAAAAGTGTCATCTAAACATTGGAATCAGATTCCAATCTGAATCCTGCAAAACAATAAAACTGAGGAAGTGTGACTCTCTGTAGGATAGAATCACACCCTGCTTCGGTTTGCTCTAGAAGTTTAAAAGTTAAGTTTATTTATTAGTGTCACAAGTAGGCTTACATTGACACTGCAATGTAGTTATTGTCGCCGCACTCCAGTATGGCACCCCCTCAGTCACCACACTCCAGTGCTTGTTTGGATACACTGAGAGAGAATTTAGCATGGACAATGCACCTAACCAGTATGTCTTTTGGACTGTGGGAGGAAACTCATGCAGACATGGGGAGAACATGCAGACTCCTCTCAGACAGTGACCCAAGCTGAAAATCGAACCTGGGTCCCTGGCACTGTAAGGTAGCAGCGCCAACCACTGTTGCCACTGTGCCGCAGTGATTTAATACTAAATCAGTGCATGTCAACATTCAATAAATGTGAACATGATCCATTGACCTCTCTTCGGATTTGTGTGAAGAGAATTTGCATTTCTTTTTATTCATTCAAGGCATGTGAGTGTTGCTAGCAAGGCCAGCTTTGACCATCCCTAAACACCCTGGTGAAGATCACGGGGAGTTGCTTTCTTGAATTACTGCAGTCCATTTGATGTTAGGGAGGAAGTTCTGGAATTTTGGCTCAGTGGCAGTAAAGGAACAGTGATATATTTCCAAGTCAGGTCTGTGGGTGACTTGGAGGAGAACATGAAGGTGGTGATGTACCCATGCATCTACTGCCTTGTCATAAGTGGTAGAGGTCAAAGGATTGGAAGTTGCTGTCAAAGGAGTTTTTGAGTTTTTACAGTGTATTTTGCATATAGTAAACACTCCTGCCACTTTGCGCCTTTTTAAAGGATGCTCCAAATGCAGAATCCCAGTTTAGCCAGCATGGTTAGGCCTCGCCCCTCCAGCTGACTGTGCAATCCTTGTCAGGACTTCAAAATTGCCCAGAGTGCCTTTAATTCAGTCTTGAAAACATACTTCTGAAACCAACAATGCTCACACATCTTTTCTCACCTAATCCAACACTCTGCAATTTTGGAAAGATTGAACTCAGGGTTGTCCAGTCAGTGCCCCCAAATCATACTGATTGGCTAAACTACAAGGTGTGCCTGCCCTTACTCACGCATATCTTAAAACTCCCACCCATCCCAGTGCTGCCTCCAATATCTCTGTCACAGGGAATCAATGGCCCTGTTAATACACTGCGCATTAAACAGTTCTAATAGGAAAGTTTTGTTTTCCACTCACTGTGAACAGTGGTACTGGAGAATCAATAGTCCATTAATTAATAATCCATCCAATGGAACTGATTGGAGAAGTTTAATCCTATCTTTAACCAATTTGATGTGTGTGTAGTTCTGAATGTACATTTTGGATTGAGTAAATAGGAGAAAACTTCCACCCTTTGGTGGAAGGGTTGAGAACAAGGGAGAACAGATTTAAGATAAACAATGGAAGCAATGAGGATGACCTTTTCCACACAGCAAGTGGTTAGGATCTGGCATGCCCTTCCTGAGACAATGGTAGAAGTAAGGTCAACCGAGGCATGCATGATGGAAATGGAGAATAATTTGAAAAGAAAGAGTGTGCAGGCTATGGGAAGAAGGTGAGAGAGTGGCATTAGGTTAGTTGCTCCTTCAAAGAGTGGTGTAGACTCAATAGGCTGAGTGGCCTCTCTCTGTGCTGCAACCATTCTGTGATTTAGTGCTGTTAGTTCTGGCTGGAAGCCTGGAAATCATCAGGTAGCACACTTCATCATGTTATTTGGTTTTTATAACTGGTGCGTCTGGTGAAACATGATTTGAATTAAAGTCAGGTGCTTTGTCTTGCTGCTTCTTGCAGGAAATATCACAGCCTGGATATATTTTAATGAAATATTTGTTCCTCGTGTCTCTGGGAAATAACGTGACACTCAAAATTAATATAAGTTTTCTCATTCTTCCAAAGTTGCAAATGAAAATCCTATTGGAAAAGCTCAGTGAATGAACATTTCTATACAACTGAGTTTGATTAAATATTGCATGAGATTAGAAAGGAGGTTTGAATTTGCCTGCATTTATAAATGGGGAATTACTTCTTTATTAATCATTTTCAATGTTCTTGCAGAAGATGAGTGGAATCTCCCCAAGGCATTTGTAGCATAAAGATTGCTATAAAGGGGACTGCTAGTGATTAGAAAAGTCTTGCAACATTGCTAATGCTAAGTTTTCCTGTCTTTAAAGTTTTATTTGCCAAATCTCATCTTTTCACATATTCCTCCCTTTGATGACTCTGGCTGGCAAATAGTTGGACTAGTAGCCCTTCAGAGCTTATCTGAGTCACTATTATTTACACCTCAGCATGGTATGAAAGATTAAACAGACTGGGATTCTTTCACAGGGACAGGTTTGGATTCATTCAAGGAAAGGGGCTCGTTCACAGGAATGGAAATACATACAGGATCACTTGTGAACCCATTCTCATTTTTAAGGGAGCTCACCCCAATGCTTTCAGTTTTATGCCTACCTTCCTGACAGATGATGCAGATGTGAGCTAAAGTCCCACCATAGCCACAGGGAGGCAAAGCTTTGTTGCTTCTGTCTCCAATCAGCCCAGGATTTATGAAAAGAGGCCTTGACTTACTCCAGAGAATTGAAGAAGTTTGCTGAACAGCATGGATTTAACATCAGCGTCTCACCATCACATGGCCATACAACCATAGAGATATACAGCACAGCAACACGCCTTTTGGCCCAACTCATCCATGCCGACCAGGTTTCCTAAACTGAACTATTCCATTTCCCTGTGTTTGGCCCATAAACCTCTAAATCTTTCCTATCCATGTACCTGTCCAAATGTATTCTAAATGCTGTAATTGTACCCACCTCTACCACTTCCTCTGGTAAACCATTCCATATACGCACCACCCACTGTGTGAACAAGTTATGCCTTAGGTCCCTTTTAAATCTTTTCCCTCTCAGCTTAAACCTATGCCCTCTAGTTTTGGACTCCCCTACCCTGGGGAAAAGGTTTAAAGACAGACGCACCCTGACATCAAGAGAAGCCTCACAAAATGCCAAGTGACAAAGGAAGACCCAAACCTTGTCTTTTTGTCACTCTGCTCCACATCTCTTAAGAGTGATGTGAAATCGCTTGAGCAGTTGTTGAATGGAAGAAAGTTTAAGTCAAAGTTTAATCCAAAAATGTGCAAGTTAGGTTGATTGGCTATGTTAAATTGATCATTAGTGACAGGGGGATTAGCAGAGTAGATATATGGGGTTATAGGGATAAGCCTGTTTGGGATTGTTGTTGGTGCAGACTTGATGGGTCAAATGGCCTCCTTCTACACTGTAGGGATTCTATGATCCAACTCTGTCAAGCAGGATACCCCCTCCAAGTGATCAGGAGGCTGGAGGATGTAAGACAACTAGGTACACAGATAGAAGGAGGTAAACACTTCAACAAGCATGCTAAATACCTGCCCCAACTATTGAAAGGACAATTCTATATGTATAGAGTCCAATCATGAAAACATGAAATCCAGAGAAAATTCTTGCTGAAGCTGAGACTCCAAAGTACCTAAACTGGTGACCAAATGAGAGAGAACATAATTAATCTATACCTGAGCTGAGAAAGCAGAAAAGATCATCAATACACCAGCAACATCACTTACCAGTGACAGAACAGCATCACTAACAAGCAATGCAACATGTACAATGTCACCAATGAGGGACACAATATTAGCGACATCAAGATTAACTCTGACAACACCAGGAGCAATGTGCACAACATCACCCATACAGTGTGTCAATCCACTATTGACAGCCATGAATACCAAATCTACAAGATGGAGACACAATATAATATCTTTTAAATAATAATGTTTTTCTGAGAAAACAAATCAAGCTATAAAAGATTCTTAAAGTGTCCAGTTTAATTATAAAAGCTGATTTTTTTTCTAAACTAAATAAAATTAACAGCTAACTGTCAGAACAGTTGTATTGATTTTTTTATTATTCGGGAAAAGCTGGGAGATAACTGATATGTGAATATGTATCTTGAGGTGCCATATTCAATGTTGCATTGAAGTCATGTGTCAAGTAAAAATGTATCAATCTACCAGCTACCTGGTGAACAGAAAGAAATATATACAATGAGGCACCAGTATTTTGAGTCTAAAGCGTGTCTGACATTATATTAATGACCTGGAAGAGGGAACTGAATGTATTATCACCACGTTTGCAGATGATACAAAGTTGGATAGGAGGGTGAGCTGTGAGAGGATGCAGAGATGCTTCAGCATGATGTGGACAGGCTGAATGTGTGGCCATATGTTTGGCAGGTGCAGTATTATGTGAATAAATGTGAGGCTATCCACTTTGGAGCAATAATGGGAAGACAGATTATTAGTTGAATGGATGTAAATTGAGAGAGGTGGATACTCAGCGAGACCTTGGTGTCCTCATTCATCAGTCACTGAAAGTAAGCACACAAGTACAGCAGGCAGTAAAGAAGGCAAATGGTATTTTGGCCTTCATAGCAAGAGGATTTGAGTAGAGAGAGGGATGGTTTGCTGCAATTGTATAAGACCACACCTGGAGTATTGTGTGCGGTTTGGGTGTCCTTATTTGAGGAAGGATGTCCTTGTTATAAAGAGAGTACAGCAAAAGTTTACCAGGCTGATTCCTGGGATGGCAGGTCTGTCACATGAGGAGAGACTAAGTCAGTTAGGATTGTATTCACTGAAGTTTAGAAGAGTGAGAGAGGATCTCATAAAAATTTATAAAATTCTAACTGACTTAAAAAGGGTGGATTCAGAAAGAATGCTGCCAATGGTGGGGGAGGTGAGGAGAAATTTCTTCACCCAGAGGGTGGTGAATGTGTGAAATTCACTATCACAGAATGCAGTTGAAGCCAAGAAGAAATTAGATGTAGCTCTAGGGTCTAAAGGGATCAGGTGATATGGGGGAAGGAGGAGATCAGGATATTGAATTTGATGATCAGCTATGATCAAAATGAATGAAGGGGCAGGCTCGAAGGGCTTACTCCTACTTCTAGTTTCTACATTTCTACATAACTTATTGGCACCAGAAGATGTCTATATACTTAAGAATGTGAGCTTCCCATTTCATAGTTCTATGTGCGAGATCGCTTTAGCTCAGTTGGCTGGACAGTTGGTTAGCGACACCAATAACATGGATTCAATTCCTGTGCCGGCTGAGGATATTCATGAAGCTGCGGCCTTTTCAACCTTACCCCTTGCCTGAGGTATGCTGATCCTCAGGTTAAATCGCCATCAGTCACTGCCTATGGTCATCTGGGATTATGGCAAAATTAAATTTTAATTAAGTTCTATGTTCATAAAATGGAATTATTGCTACATCCAATATTGTCTAACGATCACTAAGAGTTCCTGTTTGTTTTTCAGTAATTGTTCTATGAATGTAGGAAAGCTTATTTCAGAACCCAAGAGATTTCTTGAGAAATGGGTATTAATAGGTTCATAGAATCCCTACAGTGCAGAAAGAGGCCACTTAGCCCATAATTGCACTGACAACCATTGCACCCAGGTCCTGTCCCTGTAACCCCATGTATTTACTCTGATAAGAATGTGCAAACTTCACGTAGACAGTGATCCCAAGCTGGAATCGAACCTGGGTCCCTGGCACTGTGAGGCAGCAGAGCCACCAGGCTGCCCAGGATCATAGAATCTCTACAGTGCAGTAAGATGCATTCAGCCTATCAATTCTGCATCAACTCTGCAACAGAGCTTCTTACCCAGGCTCAACCTTACCCTATAACCCCACACATTTAGCAAGTTAATCCCCCCAGTTTATACAACCATGGACACTAAGGAGCAATTTAACATGGGCAATTGATCTAACTTGAATATAGGAATTCTTTCCTTATCATTGGACTGAGAGTGGAATCCGGAGCACTTGGAAGAAACCCACGCAGACACAGGGAGAACGTGCAAACTCCACACAGTCACCTGAAGCTGGAATTGAACCCGGTTCCCTGGCACTGTGAGGCAGCAGTGCTCACTACTATGCCACCCAGCATTGCTGAAGGACCATTTGTGTAGCTGCATGGAAGGAAAAGCTGGTGATCACTTCCACTTGCACTGTCATTACACAAGTTGTCAGTCCAAATCCACTTTCAATTCCTCAAATTGCTGAAAATGTACGTTTTGTGAATCAAAAAATCTCTGAAGATGATAAATACCAGTCCTTTTGAACATTAAACTATTGCACAAAGACTTAGCAAGACAGCTGTAATTGTTCCATTATTAAACATGTGTTTGATCCCAATGGAGGAATCACTGAACTATGTTGTGCGTTTATTCCTTACACGGTTTCTTTTGTGGCCTGAACAACGACATGGGAATCATGTGATTGACACTTTTGAATCAACTGACAGAATAATAACTGTTCCAAAACAAACCTAAATTCCTATCCATTAGCACGCATTGTGCCAGTGTAGTATAATAACTGTGTAATACTATAATGTGGACTCATTGTTCAATACATTGTGGAATAACAAAAGATAACAGATTTCCTGGCCACATGCACCCAAAGACTCAAAATTCCCACCTGAGGTCAACAGACCTTTGAATTGTCCCTGAATTTTATTTCCACCCACTACAATTCCCATGGTGGGCAGGGTGGGAACATTCCAGCCAACCTTTCACCAAATGAAGCAAACATTTCTAAGCTTCCCATTGTAAGTGGAACAAATGTCAACCCATGCACTCTGATCAATGATAATTTAATGAGATACGGTCACCTGATTTAATTTCCACAGGCTAATTGTGGTAATAATCACCCAAACATACATTTGCTGCTGTATGTCATTAAAAAAGCCACGGTAACATGCTGAAAAATAGTTACATTTAATCATGTTTCCTTTAAAAAAAAGGTGCTTGGCATACTTCGCAATTCTCCATCGTAGTCCGTGGGGGAAAAGAGGTCCAAATAATGGAAAATGTTACATTGTGCAATTTTATTATCTTGGACCTGTTAACATGAAATAAAAAAATTCAATACATTTCAATTTCCATCAAGCAAAGAGAAAATGAAAAAAAGGCTTTTCAATATCTGTACCTTTTGAATGATTTGACACCAAGACAACAGATCAGCACAATTGATTCAACTTTGTAAGAGAGAGGTAGGAAAAGCACAGTAAGAAACTTAAGAATAATAAAGCTGAATAATAGTCATTTCTGCTAGTCAATTGAAAGGTAGAGTATATAATGGTGACCAATCCACTGCCCCCATTTTGTACCATTAATAATTATGCACCAAATGGTGGGTAAAAGACACTGAAAATTTAGTTGCTGTTAAGCCTCGAATTGCTGGCTTTGAATCTCTTACCTTTTCAGATGAAATTTGTTGAAGATTTAGTTGGCTTTTGTGATATGTCTTTAAGGGATATCAACATGACATCACTTGAAAATAAATGTCTCACATGATTAAGTCTTAGTTTCACTTTTGCTTTGAGCAGAGCACACACTCACAGCTCTGGAATCTTCAAGCTGTGTACCTATGTCTAACTATTCTCATGTGCCCAGTCTAAATAAATGAACCCACATGTTTATCCAATTCCTGATGAGCAATTGGTGCCTTGAGTCCTGTACAGTAAAAAAATCCCAAGATATTATCTCATTATAATAACACAATGGTGACCAGTGGTGGCAAGATAGTGGCAGCAAGATGAACCATAACCATAGAACCCTACACTGCAGTCTGCACCGAACACAATCCCACCCAGGCCCTACCCCCATATCCCTACATTAATCCCATACACTAATCCGTCTAACCTACACATCCCTGGATACTAAGGGGCAATTTCTTAGCATGGCCAATCAACCTAACCTGCACATCTTTGGACTTATGAAGTCTTATGAAATATAATAAGACATGGGGAACAGCCTAGAATCATTTGACATAGCATGAAAAGCCCCTTGATCTTTTGATCAGATAGCAACGAAGTTTAAACATTGGAAAGTGTTGGAAATGCAGTTTGATAACTGTGATTAAAAAAAGGTTTTAGAGACACAATACCAAGCTAAGGCTCAAGTAAAGAGCTGGTAAGCAGATGAATCCCAAATGGTGACATTGCAGCATATATTCTGCCAATTCAGTGAGTCATGATGTGGGTATGCCGGCGTTGGACTGGCGTAAACACAGTAAAAAGTCTGACAACACCAGGTTTTAGTCCAACCGATTTATTTGATAGTAAACGCACAAGCTTTCGGGGTTAGTCCCTTCATCAGGTGAACGGACGAAGGGACTAACCCCGAAAGCTTGTGCGTTTACTATCAAATAAATCGGTTGGACTAAAACCTGGTGTTGTCAGACTTTTTACTGTAATTCAGTGAGTGGCAGAGCACCGTGCGGGAACTAGCATTAGCTCAGATGAGAAAGCCAAGTGACCAGCATGTGGGCCAGATCGATTGTGAGTGAGGGAGAATCAAATTTTAAAGAAACAAAAGCTTTGTAAAAAAAAAGATCGGGCCAGGGAGTTCTGTGAACTTAACTGGAGTTGCTGAACAATAACTTGAATAAAAAGCAAAAACACAATATTCCGTGATGCATTCTTGTCACAACCCATCTTCATGAGCAGAACTTTGGAAAAGTGCATAAAAATAGTAACAGTTGTCATTCATCCCAGTTACTACAAAGAAAGAAGCACAGAGGAATATTGTCAGAGTATCCACAAAATTTCCCAGTTTGAATCGGAATGCGATTAACTTACTATCAGAATTCAAAATGTTTAAACTGTGTACAGTACTTGATTTAGACGTGAGCTCATCAGGATTAAGAGCTAAGCTCCAAATGGACTTTATTGAATACTTAAGTGTCACAATATTAGGTTTACTTTAACATTGCAATGAAGTTACTGTGAAAATCCCCTTGTTGCCACATGAAAAATGATCTCTTGGAGTAATGCTGAAAACAGTGCCTGTTCTGATACACTGAGAGAGAATTTAATACGGCCAATGCTCCTCACCAGCATGTCTTTTGGACTGTGGGAGGAAACCGGAGCACCCAGAGGAAACACACGCAGACGTGGAGAGAACATGCAGACTCTGCACAGTAATCCAAGCTGGGAATCGAATCCAGTTCCTTGGCCCTGTGAGGCAGCAATGTTAACCACTACACCACCATGCCACCCTGCTTTAGAATCAGATGGAACATCTGTATTTACTGATGAGAGTTCATGTCATTTCCACAACAGCCTGAGAATCTATCAATCATTTTGTCAGCAGATGCAGGGAAAGGGTATGTACTGTGATTTATCAAGCACAGAGCTAGCAGACAAAATTGTTGATTTGACAATTGCACCAGCTCTATTCCAGGAGAATCTGCTAGACATGAGCAAAAATTATAGCATTGAACAACTACTCAAGGATGGACATAAGGACGATCCTCACAGATTAATGAAGCTTATAGTCCCGGGTACAACAATTGTTATTGATGCACTCACTAGCACACCTGACCATCTGCCTTAACTCCCACCCATTCTCCAAATCCCTTGGTTTAGGAACTGGAGTGTAAGATGTGGTGTGCTTCTCAAACGTCCATTGGCTTAGCTGGGACTGGAAAATTCTACAAGCAGGACAGGCCATAGAACTCTTCCAAAGAACAGTTTCCCTTTGTAATTCCGGAACTGTGACTCAGTGATCCCTTGATGTTTTAAGGTGAATGATATTTTCAGCATTCAATGTATGTAAAGCATTATAAATAAACACTTAATGTTCTATACTTATAATGCAGAACTCTGCAGGTACTAAATTCATTTCCTAAATCAAATTATAGCTCAAAATTCACTGAAAATGTTGTAGATTTCATAGTGGATATGGTACTTGTTTTATTTTTCCCCTCTTCTCCCCTCAAAGTGCTAAGGAAGCTCAATGAATTTTGGAAGTTTCCAGCATTACTCCAAGGGGTCATTTTTCGTATCTGAGAATAGGTGATTATTGCCTGCACACTATTTAATGTGAGAGTGTGAACCAATAGCCACACATGCACACATTCCAACAAAAATAATCAGATGTCAATCATTTGTTGAAATTCTGGCTAATCATTTAACCCCTCCCTAGCTGAGCAATCTTGCACCAAGCTGAACTAGCACTTGTAAGTATTGCACCTAACTAATAACTTATTCCCAAAGCTGCCACCAGCACAAATACATCCCTCTCCCCAGACCACACCCCCCCACCCCCATTCTGCTTTCACTGCCCTCATACACATACATTTGGTCTCTATTCACTGCTTTGGCATTTTCCAATCAAACATATGTCAGGGACTGCTGCTGCTTCTATCTTGCTTTGTTGCAGTTGTCAGAGATAAAAGTTATTTTTTCTCCCTCAAGAATTTATAACATAATGATATAACCACATGACAGGCCTGTTATTGTGAACAAAATAAATCTCAAAAATGGTGAAATCAACTTTTAAATTCCCTGGGACATAAAATATACAATTTTATCTGTAATGACAACCTTAGAGGCTGCCTATCATATCCATCATAGATGTGCAGTTTGCAGAGAGCCATTTATTTTCCACGATGCTATCAATGTGGACTGAATAACCATTTAGATTGAAGCAGCTACTGCATCTTCTGATCATTATCCGGACAAGGTGTAATTGTCCTGTATGGAAATGAGAGTGATTGTTGTTGCTTTTGCTGTTTAAGGGTAAGACCCATCATGCCATTACTATGGAAGAGTTGTTGTCTGATTCAATGATGGAGCTCTTGTGATGTATGATCTTATTTATGATCTACTTGGTCAGTGACTGATGTGGTTAGATTACAGCACAACCTGACATACCAGCAACTGTACCAAGAGCTTTAATTCAGAAATATTTTTCAAAATAGGTATGTTTACATATGTCACGTATAGGCTTACAATAACACTGCAATATTACAGCACAACCTGACATACCAGCAACTGTACCAAGAGCTGTAATTCAGAAATATTTTTCAAAATAGGTATGTTTACATATGTCATGTATAGGCTTACAATAACACTGCAATGAAAATTACTGTGAAAATTCCCTCGTTGCCACATCCGACGCCTCTTCAGGTACACAGAGGGAGGACTTAGCATGGCTGTGGGAGGAAACTGGAGACCTGGAGGAATCCCAAGTGGACATGGGAGAAAGTGCAAACTCTGCACAGACAGTGATCCAAACTGGGAATTGAATCCGGGTCCCTGGTGATGTGAGGCAGCAATGCTAATTAACGTGCCTCTGTGCCGCCTCAATGTTCTTTAAATGTTAAAACATCTACTAAAAAAGAATAAAGAACTGCAGTGAAATATACCTCACATGATCCAGGGTGAGGTAACTAAATGGATACAAAATTGCCTTGATGATAGAAGCCAAAGGGTGGTTGCAGAGGGTTCTTTTTCAAACTGGAGGCCTGTGAACAGCGGTATGCCTCAGGGATCACAGCCGGGTCTATTGTTATTTGTCATTTATATTAATGACTTGGATGAGAATATAAGAGACATGATTAGTAAGTTTGCAGATGACACCAAGATTGGTGGCCAAGTGGACAGTGAAGAAGGTTATCTCTGATTGCAACAGGATCTTGATCAATTGGGCCAGTGGGCTAACGAATGACAGATGAAGTTTAATTTAGATAAATGCGAGGTAATGCATTTTGGTAGATTGAACCAGAGCAGGACTTACTCAGTTAATGATAGGGAATTGGAAAGAGTTACAGAACAAAGAGATCTAGGAGTAGCTCTTTGAAAGTGGAGTCGCAGGTGGAGAGACTGATTAAGAAGACATTCAGCATGCTTAGTTTCAATGGTCAGAACATTGAATAGAGGGGTTGGGACATCTTGTTGAAGTTATACAAGACATTGGTAAGGCTACACTTAGAATACTGTGTACAGTTCTGGTCACCCTATTATAGAAAGGATATTATTAAACAAGAAAGAGTGCAAAAAAGACTTAGTAGGCTGCCATCAGGGCTTGATGGCTTGAGTTATAAAGAGAGGCTGGATAGACTGGGACTTTTTTCTCTGGAGGGTCAGAGGCTTAGGAGTGATATTACAGAGGTCTATAAAATAGTGAGAGGTGTAGATCAGCTAGATAGTCAACATCTTTTCCCAAAGGTAGGGGAGTCTAAAACTAGAGGACATAGGTTTAAGGTGAGAGGGAAGAGATACAAAAGGGTCCAGAGGAGCAATTTTTTCACACAGAGGATGGTGAGTGTCTGGAACAAGCTGCCAGAGGTGGTAGTAGAGGCGGGTACAATTTTGTTTTTTAAAAAGCATTTAGACAGTTACATGGGTAAGGTGGGTATAGAGGGATATGGGCCAAATGTGGACAATTGGGACTTGCCTAGGGGTTTAAAAAAAAGGATGGCATGGACAAGTTGGGCCGAAGAGCCTGTTTCCATGCTGTAAACCTCTGTGACTCTATAAGCAAGCATGGAGCTTTTTTTTAAATTCATATTCTATACAGTATTATTTTCTTTACAGCCTGGTTATGCGATTCTGCTTTGTTGTATTTTTGCTTCTATGCAGCAGCCACCCGTGTGTCAGCAGTGCTGGTCTTGAACCTTTACTTGATATGTTTGTAGTTGACAGACATTTTCACTGGAAATTCATATCTTCTTGCTTAACATATCTTTGTTACCAAAATTCAGAGGAAAAGATGGGATGTTGTTTTTGACTAACATTGTGACAAGCTTCCCCCACAATAAATTGTTTGACATATTTTGAAAAAAGAAGCACTGTTGTATTGGGAGAAGATTTAAATTTGAATGATACTCAAAAAAAATGGGAGTGACATTTGTGACAGGTGAAATATGAATAGCAAAATAGGCTCTCTGCATGTGCAAAGCTGTCTTCAAAGGAGCTCCTTAATGAGAAATACACGTCACACTGCTTTAATGTTACACAGGCAAATCCTTACAATTTGGAGTAATATTAACATGATTATTAATATTAATTAGTTATGCCCTCTGATGCCCTTGGTCTGAGGCTCACGAATTTCTTTCAATTTTAATTTGATCTTGGTGGTTTATTATGATATTTTAAAATAATAGCATTGTGGGATGCATTTCATCATATTGTACACTGCTTGAGCTTTATTAAAATGTGTTGGCCACACCGTTGCTGGAACATGTGGCTGGAGGGTAATGGATAGAGGAACGAACGGAGTGCCAGAAGTTTCTTTCAATAGATTGTGGGCGGCACAGTGGCACACTGGTTAGCTCTGCTGCCTCAGAGCACCAGGTGGCTAAGTTCAATTCTGGCTTTGTGTCACAGTCTGTGTAGAATTTGTATGTTCTCTCCGTGTTTGCACCGGATTCCTCCTACACTCCAAAGATGTGCTGGTTTGGTGGATGCGCCATGATAAATTGCTTTGTATGCCAAGGGGCTTAGCAGGGTTACAGGAAAAGTGTCTGGATGGGATTCCTGTCAGTGAAGGCTCAATGATCCAAATGGCCTCCTTCTGCACTGCAGTTTCTATGCTGTAAACCTCTATAAGCAAGTATGGAGTTCTGTTCTATTCATATTCTATACAGTATTACTTTCCTTACAACTTGGCTATGCAATAAAGATTTGTTGTATTTTTGCTTCCATGCAGCAACAAGCTGTGTGTCAGCAGTGCCGATCTTGAGCTTTTACTTTCAATGACAATTTGATGGTTCTCCGACCCCACCCGGTTACAAATGACAATAGAGAATTTAATGTCCCAGTCGAGACTTCAGTCACTTTCAACGGCAGTGGAGAATTCCATCCACGACTGATGAGGGAAGATTTCAACACATATTTATGGTGACACAGTTGAAAACCATCTTCTCAGGCCCTTCCTTCTATGAAAACTGGACCTGTTTCTGGTGAGTACTGATGATATCATATAAATGGCAGTGTAACATTAATCAGAGCTGCAATAGCTTTCTGACAAGTTTTGACTGTCTGAAGGGATTTAGAGAGAAATTTTTCTTGCATTTTCTTTCCAAATTGCTCTGGGTTTTATTTGGTTTCCCCAGAAATTACATGACCTTAACTGAGCTGGAGTGTGTATATATTGTGATGCACTCGATATTGCAGTTGTGTGGGCCAGACGCAATGGACCAGTGGGACTTTTCCTGTTAATCACTGTTAAACATTCATGTGGTATGTCTTTTGACAAAACAGAACAAGTAACTAATCTCAACTGATCAAAACTCTGTAATTAGTCATAATGTTCCTAGCTGCAAAGGAGCAAAATCAGACAAAATATCCAGTTGGTGGGCTGATATTAATTGGCAAAGTCAGGTGCACATACAGTAAGTCCGTGGCTAACCCACCATATTCTGTCCACCCTTCAGTTCACCCCCATAATACACTAAGAGCATGGCTGCCAAAATCAGTAGCTTGTCCATCATATATAAACAAATAACTAAGGGTCGTTCTCCCTTAGTTACTGAGGGGGGATCTAATAGAGGTATATAAGATTATGAAGGGTATAGATAGAGTAAACAGAGGTAAGCTATTCTCTATGTTAGAGACACACAGTACGAGGGGCCATGGGCTTAAGGTGAGGGGGGAGAGGTATAACACAGATATTAGAGGGAGGTTTTTCACACAGAGGGTAGTGGGGGTATGGAATGCTCTGCCAAGTAAGGTGGTGGAGGCAGGCACGCTGGAGTTGTTTAAGAGTAACTTAGACAGGCACATGAGTGGGTTGGAGATGGGAGGATATAGGAGATTGTTTTACAGAAGGTTCATTAGCATTGGGACGTCCCTGGTAATGTAAAAGGATGTGGTATGATAACAATGTTTTTTCTCTTATAACTCACAGGTTTTAAGTCAGTCCGCCTTGTTGTCCAACGAGGGGCATACACGCGATGGGTCGTACTTGGGCTGCTCTTGAATGTTCGAGATTGGCCTAGTGCTTCATGTTGTTAGTGTGTGCTTAAACTGGACCAGATGCTGGGCAAGACGACAGCTCAGTGACTATCACTGTTTGCTGTGCAGACACATGGATTTGGGCCAGTGTCTGTGGGAGTTTGCGCATTCTCCCCGTGCTTGCGTGGGTTTTCTCCGGGTGCTCCGGTTTCCTCCCACACCCCAAAGATGTGCTATTCGGCTGATTGGAAGTAAGAAATTTTCCCTAAATTCATTTCTCTCAATGTGGATTGCCATAAAACAATAGATAAGGGTCATGGGTGGAGGCGGGGGAGTGGTAATGTTAAAATGGCGGCACGGGCTCGTTGGGCCAAAGGGCCTGTTTCCCGGGCTGTTTTTGTTCTTTGTTCTTTGTTCAGGTTTGTTAACAAGCTCATTCAACTAAATAATGTACTGTCCATGAAAATGCCACTATTAAAAGCCTAAATGAGAAACGAAGTGTGGGGATTGGGAGGACAACATTTGAAGCATGCCCTGTGTGAATCGGGGGCACCGCCCTCAAAATGTCACCCCCTTTCCTTCTGTGCCACTACCCAAAGAGAGCATGCCCTCACCTCCGTTACCCTTCCCTTACAAAACCTGCCTCATCCCAACCTCCATCTCCCCTTCCCTGACAAAACCTTGCCCTCTCCCTTCATCTGGACCACCTGTCCCTGACAGCGCCTGCCCCCCCATCTCTGTTTTTGCACCCCCCCCCCCCCCCCCCCCGACAGTGTCTGGCCCCCCCCAACTCTGTCTGCCCCCTTCCTGACATAACCTGCCCGTCATCCCACCCCTATCTTCCCCCTCACTGACAGAACCTGTCTACCTCCCTACCCCTCCACCTCCATCCACCCATCTGCTACTTGGACTCTGGAATTCCACCCTGCCCTTGAACCCAGGACTTACCCTCTCAAGACAGGTTGATGTTCCTCAGACTTTTGCTCAGTATTCGGCCTGCTCTTGCCTGGACTGATGAAGGCTGCTGGTCAATCCAGGGTGAGGGATGGAAGTTCCACTCTCCACTCATATAGCTTTCTCGCAGCATAGTATGGCTGAGGGGTGGACTTTGAGCGAGTGATCTTCCAGATGACTTTACTTATGGGGCAGGGAAGTGAGTAATGTGCCCCCATGAAATGCTGTCCCTCAATGCTCTTCATTTCATTGCGTTGCAAACTGTAGAAATGAACTCCAAGGTGAGAAAGGAATACATTTCCTGTGTTTTCACCATCCCTTCTCCCACCCACACTCTCACATTCCCTATCCCATGTCTCATGGGCAATTTGTTAGCAAGTCATCATGGCTTAGGTTTAGAGATGAAGATAGGCTCCTTCAGTGACCTTCCAATGGGCCACAGCTTTACAGGCATTGGTGAAACCACACCCAGAACACTGTACAGTGTTTGTCCCCTCACTTAAGGAAGGATATACTTGCATTGGAAGCAATTCAAAGAAGGTTCACTCGGTTCATTCCTGGATTGCATTGTAAGAAAAGGTTGCGCAGATTGGACCTGTACTCATTGGAGTTTAGAATAAGGAGGATTTTACTGAAGTATATAAGATACTGAGGGGCTTGACAGAGAGAAGGCTGGGGGACTAAAGGGAACAGTGGGGTCTCCCATTTAAGACAAAGTCGGAAGGAGTTTCTTCTCTTAGAGGTTGATTACTCTGTGGAATTCTCTTCCCCAGACTGCAGTGGAGGCTGATTAAATATATTCGAGGCTGAGTTAGACAGATTTTTGATTGACAAGTGAATCAAGGATTATGGGGGTCAGGCAGGAAAATTGAGCCACAATCAGATCAACTTAATGAATGGTGGAGCAAGCTTGACGGGCCCAAATGGTCTACTCCTGCTCCTATTTTTGATGATTCTGTGACAACAACCGAACTGATGGTTGATTTGTGCTGTTAAGTAGGAAAACATCCCATGGTGTTCAATGCTGAGACCCTTAAGGAGAATGGTATCCTTAAGCTTGATTACAGAAGGTTTTAAGAAGAATCTCCAAGGAGGGTGAGAGACGTGGAGAGATCCAGGGAGGAAATTCCCAGGTTTATAGTCTGCACAGCTAAAAGTATAGCTGTTAGTGGTGAGGTGGAAGGAGATCGGCATGAGGCCCGAATTGGAGAAGTGTAGAGATCTTGCCTTGGAAGGTTATGGCGATAGAAGAGGTGAGAGAGCTAGGGAGGGGAGAGGTCATGGAGGATGAGAATTGTAAAATGGAGGTGTCACAAACGTGTAATTATGACATAATGGACTTTAAGGTCAACAGTTTTTAAAAGCACACTTCTGTTTTCAAATCTTTACATTGAGTTTAAAAGCTTTCTTCAAAATCAAAGTATGGACAGACAACATTGGTCAGCTAGCTTTCAGTGGGCAGGACCTCCCCACCCTGGGTGAAGGCCCACTGCTGGCCTATTAATTGCCTGAATGGCACAAATTTAGAGGCAATGGGTTTTCCCGAAAAGACTCGCCAGCTCTCCAGCTGGTGGCTGAGACCCACCACCCCCCCACTACCTCAACAAGATTCCACCCACATAGTGAGTCAACAGGTAAGAAAATACAAACACTGACAATGATCAGTTTCTTTTTTTGGAGCAAAGAAAGGTCGTGAAGCAGATTTGAGCTAACTCCATGCAGAAACTCCCACCACCACCTGCTTTGAAAGATGAAAAAAAAATTCCTTTTTGCTTTTCTGGAGCACCACAGTTTATTGGCTCCAAATTTTAAACAACCCAAGCGTGTTCTGTTAATATGAAGCCTATGAGCTGTAACTCGGATCCCTGTTGTGTTTGCCTGAGGATCAATCCAGCACCGCCCCCCCTGCACCCCCTCCCCCGTTCTCACGTCTTCTGTTTTTCATATTTTTGTTTCATTTGCTACTCCTGGCTTTTCACAATCTACAGTCAAAATGAATAGATATTCCATTAGTGCTTTAATTAAGCAACATGGTGGCTTGGAAATCTCTGCTGGAATATATCCATCAGTTTTAATAGAGAATGAAAAATAATGCACTAGTTTTAATTATTCAGCTTCGATTACTTCACATCGAGGTGGCATTATTAACTGGTAGCTTTTAGTTTCTATTTATGTTGGCTTAACTAAATGCACAGCTGGCATTTGTGTGCAAGGAACTAGTGCCAATGCTGTTGTGTGGATTAAGGACAACATCAGCAGCACTGTGCACTGAACCTACCAAAAAGAATATTAATGGCAATTCTATGTGGACATGTTAATTGGGCAAGAAAGGTATCAGTTCAAGTCTTTGCACACACTTAGTCAAAATTTAACACACTGTCAAAAATGATAGCCTAAAATGACTAAAACCCAGCAAGTTAAATAGTCTGACACATATTGCCTGAGATTTCCATGTTCTTATTTTTCATATGGTAATCATTTTAACCCTTTTCAGCACACCATTTCTGCAATTTAAAACTCCAACATCCAATTGTACCTGGATGTCAATGGTTCACCTCGGATGTTGCTACTTTATTTGATGGTCAATGCCCAGATTTTCATGAAATATAACTGGATACAAATAATGGTCCAAGTCAGAATGAGGATCTCCTTCCATCTGTATATATCAAAGCAAATTACTGTGGAATGCTGGAAACAGACAAAGAAAATGCTGGAAAACCTCAGAGGTCTGACGGCATCTGTGGAGAGAGATCAAAATTGAAATCTCAAGTCTGGATGACTCTTCATCGGAGTTAGAGAGAACTGGAAACAGGATGAGATTTATCGTGTGTGTGTGTGTGTGTGTGTGTGTGTGTGTGTGTGTGTGTGTGTGTGTGTGTGTGTGTGTGTGTGTGTGTGTGTGTGTGTGTGTGTGTGTTGGGGGGTGTTGGTGATGCGGGGTATGGGCTGCGCAGTGGGCCAGTGATAATTGGAGGGTAGGGAGAGATTGACAGAGTATCATGGTCAAAAAAAGTCAAAGGGAATGGAAATAATGGGGATCATGGTTAAGAAAGGTGTTGATAGTGACACATGAAGAAATCTGGATCTGTTAACGGCAGAACAAACGTAAGCAGAGTGTCAAAGGACAACCTGAGACATATGACAGATGACCTGAGTAGGGTGGGGGAGACACAGAAACATAGAAAATAGATGCAGGAGTAGGCCATTTGGCCCTTTGAGCCTGCACCTCCATTCAATATGACCATGGTTGATCATGAACTTTTAGTATCCCACTCCTGCTTTCTGCCCATATCCCTTGATCCTTTTAGCTACAAGGGCCACGTCCAGCTTCCTCTTGAACATACCTAATGAACCAGTCCCAACAACTTCCTCTGGTAGAGACTTCCATGGGTTCACAATTCTCTGAGTGAAGAAGTTCCCCCTTATCTCAGTCCTGAATGGCTTGTCCCTTATTCTTAGACTGTGATCCCTAGTTCTGGACTTTCCCAAAATCGGGAACATTCTTCCTGCATCTTGCCTGTCCAATTCCACCAGGATTTCATGTATTTCTACGAGATCTCCTCTCATTCTTCTAAATTCCAGTGAGTACAAGCCCAGTCGATCCAATCTCTCTTCATATGTCATTCCAGAAATCTGGTGAACCTTTGCTGGACTCCCTCAATAGCAAGAGTGTCCACAACTTCACACAATACTCAAGTGTGATCTCACCAAGGCCCTGTATGACTGCAGCAATATATCCTTATCCTATACTCAAATCTTCATGCTATGAAGGCCAGCATGCCATTAGCTTTCCTCATGGCCTGCTGTACCTGCATGCCAACCTTCAATAACTGTTCCATCATGACTCCCAGGTCACGTTGCACTTCCCCTTTTCCTAAACTGCCATATTCAGATAATAATCTTCCTTCCCGTTCTTGCCACCAAAGTGGATAACCTCACATTTATCCACATGATATTATATTTGCCCACTCAGACAGCCTGTCCAAGTCACCCTGCAGCCTCTTAGCATCTTCCTCACAGCACACACTGCCACCTAGTTTAGTGTAGTCTACAAATTTATGAGATATTGCATTCAATTCCTTCATCCAAATCATTACTGTATATTATGAAGAGCTGGGGTCCCAGCAATGAATGCTGCAGTACCCCACAAATCACTGCCTGCCACTTTGTAAAGGACCTCTTTATTCCCACTCTCTGCTTCCGATCTGCCAATCAATTCTCTATCCACATCATTACATTACCCCCAACACCAGGAGCTTTAATTTTGCTCACTAATCTCTTGTGCAGTACCTTGTCAAAAGCCTTTCTTTTGAAAGTCCAGATATACAACATCCACTGATTCACCCTTGTCCATTTTACTGGTCGCATCCTCAAAATATTCCAGATTTGTTAAGCACAATTTCCCTTTAGTGAATCCACGCTGACTTGGACCAATCCTGTCACTGTTTTCCAAATTCTCAGTCATTACATCCTTAGTAATTGACTCCAGCATTTTCCCCACCATCGATGTCAAGCTAACCAGTCTGTGGGGGTTGTGGGGATAGGGCCTGGGTGGGATTGCTGTCAGTGTAAGTTTGATGGTCCAAAAGGCCTCCTTCTGCACTGTAGGATTCAATAATTCCCCATTTTCTCAAAAAAAAGTGAAGTGAGATAAAATAGGTGATGGAAAAATGGGGTGAAGATGGAGTAGACAGTTCATGATCTGAAGTTGTTGAACTCTGGAAGGATGTAAAATGCCTAATCAGAAGATGAGGTACTGTTCTTCCAGCTTGCATTGGGCTTCACTGGAACATTGCAACAGGGCTAAGGACAGACATGTGGACATGAGGGTGGGGTGTTAAATGGCAAGCAATAGGAAGGTTTGGATTCTGCTTGCAGAGGGACCTAAGGTGTTCTGTAACATTATATGGTTTCAGTTGTGATATGAGGTCTGGATGGAGTGAGCATTAATTCAAGGAACCGTTTTGTTAAATAATTTATCCCCTCTCCAGAGAACCCAAGTGAATGAAAACTGCAGCACGAGCTCTGAATACTATTGTTACAACATCCAGTGTGGCTATTTGCATCTGATGGGTATGTGTACATTCCACTCAACACTCCAAAATTAATATTAAAGGATTGACTGGTTCTTCACCTAGGTGAAGAAGGGTGATGGGTAACAACCTAAGCTGTTCCCCCTTAGTAACTGGCTCAAGAACATTATTTGTGTGACTTGAGGTTGGTGGCTTGATAGCGTACTTATTCTGTACATTTCAATCAGACCACTGCCAAACACAACCCCTATCGATTGGAAGCACAACGGCATTAGTCACCTGTCTGAGTTTGTTCTTTTCTACAATGAAACAGAAATTAATTGTCTGGTGTCCAATCCTCTAGTGAATTAGTGGGATATGCACTTCTCGTTGGAGTAAAGACAGGGAATTAACTTATGTCCCCCTTTGCAAAGCTCTTCTTCAGTTTGACAGAGACCTGTGGAGAATATCTGCCACCTGAGCGTTTGAACCTCAGTCGCGGAACCGGCAACCGCTTGAATTTTTGGGCCTCTGGAGCTGAAAGTTTTGCTTTTATCTAAAGCCTAAAACTAAATAAATCTGTTGTGTGATATCTTTTCAACTTGTGTTTTCTTTCCATCGAGCAAGTTACAAGTAAAAAAAAGTGACAATTCTATGACACTTGCTTGCTTATATTGCATTAAGGTGTTGTCACTGCTAACTTTGATTATATAGTTTATTGCAAATGCAATAGGAACAATTGCCAGCTGAAGTGTGTTTGGTTGTTGTTTTTATATAAAGTGGTCTGCTATGATTTGCTCACAAGGGCTCAGAACCTGCCAGATTCTGATGTCAATTCCTGAGAGATTAAATTTACAGAAGGCTACATTTTGGAGAACTAAATATTTCATTTATTAAGAAACTGTTACAGTTTCAGGATTGTTCCCTAACTACTTTAACAGTTGTTCTCTTTAACAAATCTTTCACCCCCAAGGTTGGAAAGGTGTACCATTTGCCATATTTCAGCCTCAGAAATGCAGGGGAAATATTCATTCCATCTGCCTCGATTTGATACAATTTGCACCAAGCCACCAAATCCTGTTCAAAATTGCGTATATTTCCACCCAGACTAGAGGCTAACTTACTAAAACCACTGACCACTTGTATTTAAAAATAGGAAGCTGAATCACAAATATTCAAAGGTGCAATGCACGTATAACATAGACGTACAGATCACTAAACTGGGTAAGAGTGGGTGTCTCTATGTCAATTCAGTTAGCAAAGCTCTTGTCATTATTCTGCAAATTGACTTGCCTCCTCCACAACCTTCAGTATTGGAGACATTCACTATTTCTTTCATAAATGTTATTAAAATCTCACAAAGTAAATCTGCCTTGTTGCAAAAACTTCAGCCGCAATTCTCCCCAAAGTGCTGAATTGGTGGGAGAACTGTTCTAAAGCCCAACTGTTCTGTCAGTTCAGCTTCTCACCTGAATCTCCACATTCTGTGCACTGAAAAGATCCCAGTCGTGAATCTCATTAAGAAATCGGAGGGAGTTTGACCGTTCTGGAACTCTGCGTATGCACAGTGGTCCTGATCTGTCAGTCTCCCCGTTTACTGTCAGCTCAATCACTGGCCAACCCAGGACCCCCGCAATGCTGCCCCTCCGCCCTCCCCCCCCCCCCGTGACCCCATCGTGCCCCCCCCACAGCAATTCCCAGACCAGCCTTGTCCCAGAGTGCCCCGATTCACAGCCTACCCCCCCAGCAGTGGCAATTCCCCTCCCCGAGGGTAAAACCCCCCTCCGGAGACAGCTGAACCCCAACCCCCCCTCCAGTAGACCACTCCTCCCCCCAAATCGCTACCCTCCCCCCCAGATTAATCCTATCTGCAAAACGGCAGCGGGAACCCCCACCCCCACCGATTGCCCCAAACCCCTGAAAGGTACAGATAATTACTCATATACTTATTTAGACATATTTTAAAAAGATTTAAATGACTTACCTGTTTTCCTGCCGGTTTCCAGTGTGGTCTGACCGGCGAGTGTTTGCCAGCTCTGGGAGATGTGCGTACTTTCACGGCACATGCGCAAATCCCTGTTCAAGGCCAGAGACGCGTGTCTCCCACCACGACCCAACAGAAAAGTTGCGGGTCGCAATGGGAGAATCACAGCCAACATTTCTCAGTGCTCCCTTGGGATATATTTTCTTCTGAGCTAATGTTTATCAAAATTAGACATGAGTGACCAGGTGATAGAAAGCAATATTGAGGTTTTCTTACTTCCCTTGCGCCTGTGCTTAAATGAACTCTATGGCTGGAATTGAACCACTGCTCCCAGCAGCGTGATTTTCCCAATCCCGTTGCAGTGAACAGATATTTGGTTGGGTGCCAAATTCTTCAACTTCGCTGCAGCAGGAGCATGGCGTGGACAACCAGTAAGGTTGGGCCCTGCACTCAGAAGACACTCCTTCAAGCCTGCTTCTTTGTGAAGGTCAAGATGGGCAAGAAGGCAGAACTAAAGAGACCATTCAATTGTGTGCATGAGCTGACAACAAGCCTTAATATGAAAGAAATAGATATGTATGGAGAATGACAAGTGAGGCCTATTTTTAGCCTGTATTTAAATTATATCTTAAGTACCTTGAAAATATTTGTCAGCAAGCCAGTCCTTTGCCAAAACGGATCACACTATTTTGGTCATCGTATCTAACAGGACATTGTTGCTTGGAAACATCAAAAGCAAAATGTTGATTTGGAATTTGTTGTGAAAACTGTGGGCTGAACAGAGATGGGAAACAAAAGTCGGGTTTGTTTTTGAGTCCGGAAACTGATAAGAGATTTGATTTTCAAGGGGGTTAGCCCTGAATTGATCTGGATTTGGGTGCTTTGTCTAATCAGAGCCTTTGGGTGCAGGAGCAGGACTGGGTCAGATGGAGTGTGGAACTGATTAAAGGTCGCCACGGCAACCTTCACCAAGGCTGTTGATTGTTCTGAGGGAGAGATTTCTCTGACTGCTTTCTGTAGCCATGATGTGGAGATGCCGGTATTGGATTGGGGTAAACACAGTAAGAAGTCTCACGACGCCAGGTTAAAGTCCAACAGGTTTGCTACCAAATAGACCTGATGGACTTTAACCTGGTGTTGTGAGACTTCTTACTGTGCTTTCTGTGGTACCAGGGAAAAGTAAGATGTCACAGGAGGCCAGGAGCATTGGCACTTCGGGCAGGGCTGCCCTTCGCTTCATTAATGCCATGATGGGTTTAACAAAGATCATGAGGGTGGGGAGACAAGTCCCAAAGAGTGACAGGAGGAGGCCACCATATTGTGTGGAGTGTTTCTTGGACAACGGATTTCCTCTTGTATAGCTTATGATACCCAGGCAGATGTTTGGGATCTTTCTTTGCTGCCATGGCAGGAAAGTGGTATGTGGCAATGAAAGAGAACATGGCAGCCTCCGTAGTAGGGATACAGTCTCTGGGCAGGTTTACTTCCTCCATTGCCAGTATGTGATGAGATGTTCTTTCCATGCATCGATTAGCCCAGATTTCTAAGCCTCCCTTTCATGGCATTTCTCTGAAACTGGAAGGTCCAAATTGAAACATTCCTGATTCCGGAGATCCCAAACATTCATGGCATCCTCATGAGCCGTTCAAACTACCTGGCCACAGCATAGGGGCATGAATCAGTTTATCATCCCCTCTCTCTGCCTCCATTTGAACCTCCTCTCTCACCTCCTCCTCCTCAAACTGGTTCCCTGATGAGCTGTCTCCATTCAGGGACTCACCATCCTCAAGAACAGGAAGGGAGAGGGGAGGGGGAGGGAGTGGAGACTGAGTGGGAGGGCACAGGAAGGGAGAGGGGAGGAAGTGAGATGGAGGGAGTGGGGAGGGGAGGAGTGGATAGGGAATCTGGGGGGAGAGGGGAATGGGAGGACACAAGGAGGGAGAGGGAATGGAGTGAGGAGAGGGGGAACAGAGAGGGAGTGAGGAGGAAACAGACAGGGAACCAGGAGGAAGAGGAGAGAAGGCAGAGAGGAAACAGAGAGGGAGTGGTTATGGAGCAGGAAGTGAGCTAGGGATTGAGGAGGTGGAAGCAGGGCAGGAACTGAGTGGAACCACCAGTGGCTGGAAAACAGAGAAATGCTGGGAAGATAGGGACTGAACATCAGGTCCACATTAGAAATGTTCTGTCAGCCAGCAAATCATTAAATTGCAGGCTGGTTAGTGAATAGCTGGATGGCACAGGTTGCTGGAGAAGTTGGCAATAAAACAGACTGGAGTTGTTGGAGAGACCAGGGAGGCTGGACAAGTAATGCAGACAATGATGTGAGTGAGAGAGTGTGTTGGGGAGGAGTATAGAAGAGGTGAAGTATAACACAGCAGCTTTGCGCGAAGGGTCAAATATTCCTGCACCTCCTGGACCCCAAATCCCACTGGAAAAACAACTACCCAGATACTGGATCTAACAGTTCTTAACCTTTTTTAGCTCCTGGTTTTCTGAATCAGCTGTGCTGGAGGTGTTTATTTCAAGTCACCAGCAGATTCTGAGGCACAGATATTCAAATGAGCAGCATAGCTAATCCAGAGCAGATGCCATGGCCAGCATCAATGGGAAGTGGCGTCTGTTTTCTAGGTTATAATCTAAATCAATGCAATCATACTTTGTTTGAATGTGGATGTGTGCTCTGAGCTCTGGAAGACTGATGTTACATTCACATTTATGTGACAAAAATGTTTACTGGTCCTTCATAGGATAGGAAGAAAGAAAGTAATGAGGGTGAGAGAGTAAGACGCAGTGTGGTGATCTATTCCAGTGATGGCGCCATTGGCAAAGCCTGCCCGCCCGCTCTACTGGAAGGGCAATCTTGCTGCAGGAGGTTGAGGATGTTGAGCATGAGGATCTGTGTGAGCCTGAGCCTCCTGAGGCATTGGTGCTCAGACAGGATGAGAGAGCTAATCCTCTGCCTAAAGACCCTGTATTGGAATTTGGGGATCTTGCCTCCTTCCAACTTGACCTTGGAATCCATCACGTCTACCCTTTGGATAGGTACGTAATGAGGAGAAAGCCAATGGTGTTGGTGTTGCCCCTTTAACTGCTGGAGCTTTTGGCAATGGTGTGGCTTCTGTTCTCGCCCCTCAGCAGGGCTAGACAGTGGAGCTGTGTAAGCTGCTCCCACGCTGGCAGAGGGAAGTCCTACTGAAAGTGAGTGAAGTTCCTTCGACAAAGTTAGCAATTACCTGTCAAGCAGTGAAATTGTGTTCTGAGATAAGAAGTGCTTTGAGCAGCCACCTCACAATGGCTGGAGCTCTTCATTGTAACTTCCCAGCCTGTCAGGTTCACTGAAGGGGCTCTTCCCACTGTTGGACTCACCTTGATGAATTTGGTGAGTTCATGACATGTCAGGAAATAGCCAGAAATCCATGATTCAGGACAAAAGTGCCACATAACTGGCTTCTCAATAACCTTGACAAGTATTTTACTACTTACCAGATAGACGCAGGGAGCCCAGAATCCAGAATGATTGGCAAAGGTTTGATAAAATAAGTGCTAAAGTAAGGAATTTAGTGCAAGTGGGAATTTGGTAGAGAGGAGGAAGAAAGAATTACTTTGTTTATCTGTTGGTTTTACCTCCCATAAACTGGTGAGAGCTTTACTATTATCTTTAAGCAACTGTAGCTTGCTATTCTTTTACAGTACCAAATTAATAGCCAATTAACTGGCCAAATCAGTAAATAAGGATAGACAGAAATGACAGGGACTGTGCAGTGCTGTGACTACAATATGTTTAAATTCCATGGTGGTAGGGGGCAGTATTTCCAGAGGGATAAATGGATCTCAATAGCTATAGTCAGGAGTTCCAAGGGTGTGTTGCATGCCCACAGTCAGGGTTAAAGACATCACCTCACTGCTGCAGATATATTTGGAGTGGTAGAGAAAGGATCTTGTTATTGCGGGCCACCTACAAATCAACTACGTAAGTTGAATTAGAAAGGAGGTTCTATTGAAAGAATTTTGAGGAGTTTGAATACAAATGTAAGCACAAAACCTCAAAGGTAATAGCTTGAGGATTGCTGCCTGAACCCTATGCAAGTTGGCACAGAGTCAGGAAGATTAGAGAATCAAATACATGGATTGAAGAGTGGTGTGGAAAGAAGAGTTTTTTTATGGAACACCGGGGAAAGATGGAACTACTTCTTTGGGAAGGGCTCCACCTAAACCATGGTGAAAGCAGTAACTCTGCAAATTGAGTTTTGATTGAGCTTTAAACTAAAAGATGCAAAAGAGGTCCGTTGATGGAAATTTAGAAACCTCAAGAAAAATATCTTAAGGGATAACATAGTACAACAATTTGGTGTAAAGAGAAGCTGAGCAGGACAAAAGAGCAACAAAGTTTAAATGATAATCATGCAAGAGTGAAAAAGTTCCATGCAAGAATCGCGGTTATAAAATTAAATTAAAACTCCTTTTTTAATGCACAAAGCATTCATACTTAAATTAAACTAATCAAGATAATTGATTTGATAAAACAGAAACATAGTTTGCAAGGTGACCAAGGTTGGGAAATGAATCTTCCAAGGGTACACGTTTCAAAAAGACAGGTAAAATGGGAAATGACGAGGGGTAGCCCTGACTTTAAAAGTTGGCATAAGGACAGCAGAGAAAGAGGGACCTTCCCATCCTGCCCGCCACGGGAATCCTCGCAGGTGGGGGCAGGCCGTGCAAAGATCCGTTGACCTCGAGTGGGAATTTCTGGCCATGGGGTGAGTTTAGCCAGAAATTCCCACCCCTTGACTCAGATGATCAGGAAGTAGAATTCGCGTGCTGAAAATTAGGGTCAGAAAACAGGTGTTTTGTTAAGAAGTCCCCTAACACTAGTTGTTGGAATATTAATCAAGAAGTAAGTGGAACTTGCACCAAAGGCAATATAATAATTATGGTAGCCTCAATCTTCATATGGACTGGACAAATCAAATTGGCAAGGTTAATCTGGAAGATGAAATTGTGGAATGTTTTCATAAAAGCTTCCTGGAACAATATGTTAATATTACCAACTAGGGATGAAAGTACTTTGGCATTGTGTACTGAGGCCAAGTTTATTTCAACCTCATAATAAAAGATGCTCCGGGGAAAATGTTATCATAATTCAACTAAATCCCCTATTAAGTTCGGGGCAACACTACTTAACGTATTGGACCGGATAATTAACTTAGTTTAAATTTAAAATTAAGTATGAGGAGAGCTGGCTAAGGTTGATTAGGTAGAAGTAGGTAAAAAGGAATGGTGATAAATAAAATTTGGGTAACATTTAAAGAAGCTATTCAAAACGTTCAACAAAAACGTATTCCGCTGGAAAACAAAAACTCAGCGAGAAAGAACCATCTGTGTTTTACTGGGAAAGCTAGGGATTGCTTTAGATTAAAAGAGGTGGCTTACAACGTGGCAAAGGACAGCTAAAAAATATGGGAACTTTAGAAACCACATAGTTGCTAAAAAGGGAGAAATGTAATGAGAGTAATCTAGCTAGGAATGTGAAAAACAGGCCGTAAAAGCTTTCGCAAGTATATAAAAAGAGGAAGGCTAAAGTAAAAAATGGTCTCTTATAAACAGAGGCAGGAGAAATAATAACATAAGAACATAAGAAATAGGAGCAGGAGTAGGCCATCTAGCCCTTCGAGCCTGCCCCGCCATCCAATAAGATCATGGCTGATCTGTCGTGGCTCAGTTCCACTTTCCCGCCCTCTCCCCATAACCCTTAATCCCCTTGCCTATCAAAAACCTATCAACCCGCGTCTTAAATATATTTAGCGAGGCAGCCTCCACCACTTCAACGGGCAGAGAATTCCAGAGATTCACCACCCTTTGAGTGAAGAAGTTCCTCGTCAACTCCGTTCTAAACCGCCCCCCCTTTATCTTGAGGCTATGCCCTCTAGTCCTACTGTCCTTTCTGAGCGGGAAGAGTCTCTCCACCTCTATCCTATCCATCCCATTCATCATCTTTTATGTCTCAATGAGATCTCCCCTCATTCTTCTAAACACTAACGAGTACAAGCCAAGTTTATTCAGCCTCTCCTCATAGTTCCACCCCCTCAACTCCGGTATCAGCCCAGTAAACCTCCTCTGCACTCCCTCCAAGGCTAAAATATCCTTGCATAAGTGTGGCGACCAAAACTGCACACAGTACTCCAGCTGCGGCCTCACCAATGCCCTATACAGCTGCAGCAAGACCTCTCTACTTTTATATTCAATCCCCCTCGCTATGAAGGCCAGCATCCCACTTGCCTTCCTGACCGCCTGCTGCACCTGCAGGCTGGGTTTTTGAGACTCATGCACAAGGACCCCGAGGTCCCTCTGCACCATTGCATGCTGCAGTTTTTCGCCATGTAAGTAATAGTCCTTCCTACCATTATTCCTACCGAAGTGGACAACTTCACACTTGCCAACATTAAATTCCATGTGCCAGTTCCTGGCCCATTCGCCCAGCCTATCTAGATCCTTCTGCAGACTCTCCACACCCTCCGCACAATTTGCCATTCCACCAATCTTGGTGTCATCAGCAAATTTCGACACCATACTCTCGGTTCCCTCCTCCAGATCATCTATATAAATGGTAAATAGCTGAGGCCCCAGCACCGACCCCTGGGGCACTCCACTAGTCACCAACCGCCAATCCGAACAGCACCCATTGACCCCCACTCTCTGCCTCCTATTTGACAGCCAATCCCCTATCCACGCTAACACCCTACCCCCAACTCCATGCCCCCTGACCTTCTGTAATAACCTCTTGTGCGGCACCTTATCAAACGCCTTCTGAAAATCAAGAAACACCACATCCACCGGCTCTCCTCTATTCACCGCCCTAGACGCATCCTCATAGAACTCCAATAAATTCGTCGACACGACTTCCCCTTAATGAAACCGTGCTGTGTCTGCTCTATCAAACAATTCTCCTCAAGATGCCTCGCTATTTTCTCCTTGATCACGGATTCTAACATTTTACCTACAACAGACGTTAAACTAACCGGCCTATAATTCCCTGCCTTTTGTCTGACACCCTTCTTAAACAACGGCGTAACATTAGCTATTTTCCAATCTTCCGGCACTTCCCCGGAATCCAGCGATATTTGGAAAATAATCATCAAGGCATCCACTATCACCTCCGCCATTTCTTTCAGAACCCTTGGGTGCATTCCATCCGGTCCTGGGGACCTGTCCACAATCAGTCCCTCCAGTCTGTCGAGCACTGCCTCTCTAGTAGCAATAATGTCATTCAGGCCCTCCACTCCTACCAGCTTTCCATCGCTAACACCCGGCAAATTATTCGCATCCTCCTCCGTGAAGACAGAAACAAAAAAGTTATTCAAGACCTCAGCCATTTCCCCATCCCCTACCACTAAGTCCCCCCTCTCATCCTCTAAGGATCCAACGTTCACCCTAGTCAGCCTCTTCCTTTTTATGTATTTATAAAAACTCTTACTATCCTTTTTTATATTAAGCGCTAGCCCAGCTTCATAGTTTATCCTACCCCTCTTTATCAGCTTCTTCGTCATTCTTTGTTGATATTTAAACCTCTCCCAATCCCCTTCTCACCCACTACTCTTAGCTACTCTAAATGCATCCGCTTTTAATTTAATACTTAATCATGGGGATTAAGAAAATGACAGTCGTTATGATGGCCACAAAGGGCTCAGAGGATTGTCGATAGATCTCCCAATAGGCTTCGTGGAGTAGGAACTCCCTTACAGAGTGAGCGGAGGCTTGTCCATTTGGAAGAGAGCAGTAGGGCTGTTAAACCCATTGGTTCAACCTGGACCGGTATTCTGTAGGTCCCCAGGCATTGACATGTGTGCTGTAAGCCATTGGTGTGGCTCTTTCTAGTGTTATCATTAAAGGGTTTTTGGTACTGGAAGACTGGCCTTAGCAGAATTACTACAGTAGGGAAGTTGAACAAATATTTTTGTGCCTCTTTAAACTGGAAGATACAAATTACATGCCAAAAATAGTGGGTAACCCAAGGGTCTGATTAAAGTGAGGAGCTTAATGTAATTAATATCAGAGAAAATGTAGTAGAAACGTTTAAGGGACTAAAATCCAACAAATCCCCAGGACATGATAGCCCACACCGTAGGATTTTAAGAGAGATAATTGCAGGGATCACACTGGTTTTTCATAGATCCCCTCGATTATGGAATATTCCCAGTGGCATATAAATTATTAAATGTAACATTACTATTTAACCTGCCATCAATCTTTAGGAAAATGCAGCTTAAGACAGTTTTAACAATGCACTTAGAAAATCACAGTATTATCGAACAAAGTCAATTTGCAATTATGAAAGGGAAATCTGTCTGATGAATTTATTGGAGTATTTTTGAGGATGCAACAATTAGATAAGGAGAAGCCAATAGATGTAATGTACTTCGATTTCCAAAAGACATTCAATAGGGCACCTCAGAAAAATTTAAGATGAAAGATAACGGAGTTTGCAGGGGGGGAGAGGGGTGGGGGTAGTTTATTGGAATTGGTTACTGAACAGGAAACAGTGAATTGCAGGGGAAGTGGCAGGGGGAAACAGGACATTTTCATGTTGATGGTCTCTAACCAGTAGAACGGAAACAAGAATTAGAAGTAGAAGTAGGCCCAGAAACCCCAGATCCTACTCCACCTTTTGATAAGATCATGGCTGAACTGATTGTGACCTCCAATGCACTTTCCAGTCTGCTCCCCACAATACTTGACTCCCTTGTTAATCAAAATTCGATCTAACACTGCCTTGAATCTGTTCAATGACCTAACCTACACTGTTCCCTGATGAAGAGAATATTGCAATTATCTCTGGCTTTAATGAAACCATGATGTGGAGGTGCTGGCATTGGACTGAGGTAAACATATTAAGAAGTCTCACAACACCAGGTTAAAGTCCAACAGGTTTATTTGGTAGTAAACATGACTAGCTTTCAGAGTGCTGCTCCTTCATCAGGCGAGTGGGGAGTTCTGATCACAAACAGGGCATGTAAAGGCACACACAGTTTACAGAATTCTGATTAGAATGTGAGTCTTTACACTTAATCAATTAGGTTGATTACTACCAAATAAACTTGTTGGACTTTAACCTGGTGTTGTGAGACTTTTTAATGAAACCACACATTGTACTGTGTGAAGTCATGGTTTTCATATCAAATGGCATGCCAGTGAGAAGATACTGAAACCCCCCAGTGCCATTTTTACAGCTGATCCTCCTCCCAGCCCATTGCCAATGTGCCCAGAAATTCTGGCTCATATCGCAGCATGAATCAGCACCTTCAGAAGTGGAGGAGAGAAAATTGAAAAGCCTTTTGGTTAATTGTTGCAGTTACATTGAACTACGCAGTGCCTACAGTGAGAATGCAAATTACTTCTCTGCAGTTTTTTTATAATTTAATCTAACTTGAGAATTGATCAAATACCAACATGTTTTGCAAGGTCAAAAGACATCTTCAAACAAAAATGAAGATGCTGAAAAGCATTTTTCACAGATAAGATCCTGGGAAGGAATGAATTATTGAACCCTGATGGAAAACAAGCATATATCCAGGCTATACTGATCAAAGAAAGTGGAACCAACACTCATTGGAATGCAAAAGTTAGTTAGTGTGTGAAAGTAATAAGCCTGGTTTGGCTGGATAGCCATTTTGAACAGTTCTTTAGCAGGCCTAATTGAACAACTCCGAATACAAACTGATAACAGGCAAATACAGACAATGAGGCCCCTGAAAACGCACATGAAGGTGGAGATTAGATGTTTCTTGGCAGTCATGGAATTGACCACAGTGAATAGGAATCAACCTCGCTGATGTTGACAAAGTAACAGGAAGATTTAATGGCCAGCGCAAAACCTATGCTATCTGTAGAGCTCATGGTGTAGAGCTCATCTGTGGAGCTATCCATAGGATGGGTGAGTCAGGTGATTGTATCCTGAGGCTGGCTAAGAATGAAGGCATTGTGGCCAAAACTGTCTAACAAGCTGAAGACTTGGGTTATAGGAAGTTTCATGTTTGTATTGAAATAAAAAGTCAAGCCAAAAATTAAACACCAAAAAATAAATATGAAAAGATAAGGAAAGCGCTCCTGATCCTGCTGTATGTGCAAAGGCTATAGAATGCCATGGAAGTTGGAATATAACTGGAGGGTGGGCATTTACTCCCTGGTTTAAACAAAGAACTCAATAATCCATTGGATATTTTATGTATTAAGAAGATTTTGTAGAAGACAATAAGATCCTGACAATATGACAGTCAAGTCCACCCCTTACAAAGTGTAAAAATTATAACAAAAGTACTGGGAGCTGCTGCAGTTAAAGACATCCTGATGATCGGTTGCCAGTTAAAGGGCCACATCAAGTCATTGCCAAATAGACTGTCTACTGCCATTCACTTATGTGAGGATTTTGTTTCTATTCACTTGAGCCTAGAGTTAAGGGATAGATTTGTGCATGCTTTTAGGTGTAATCTGGAATTACTATGTGACACTGTCATTGGAAACTAACTTGTAACATCATGCTGAATTTCCAGTAAAAATTAACTCATTCTAGAAATCTGTGCTTTGACTTGTTTGATCCACAGGTCCAAGCCCTGTAAACTGTTTGACAAGGAAATAGTCTTATGCACAACCCATTCAACACAACTGGTCTATTCCATGGTATATCATAGAATCATACAATTCCTACAGTGCAGAAGGAGGCCATTTGGCCTATCAAATCTGCACTGACCTATAACCCCACATACTTACCCAAATAAGTGGCCCTCACGACACACGACAGTGCAGAGTCAATGAGCAGAGACTGATAGCCAAGTTCCTCACACATGAGGATGGCCTCAACCGGGATCTTGGGTTCATGTCACACTATCTGTAACCCCCAAAACTTGCCTGAACTTGCAACATCTCACTTACTGTCCCGTCTGGAGACAATACACATCTCTTTAACCCATGCTTAATGCTACCTCCACTCACATTGTCTGCACTTTTATGACTTGAATAGCAGATTAGCTGTAAGGACTCACATTCTAATCAGTACTCTGTAAACTGTGTGTGCCTTTATATGCCCTTCTCTCATCAGAACTTTGCACACACCTGATGAAGGAACAGCGTTCCGAAAGCTTGTAGGTTTACTATCAAATAAACTGGTTGGACTTTAACCCGGTGTTGTGAGACTTCTTACTAAATCTGAGCTCACCATACTAAAGATCCTAACCCCTGCTGTGTGAGCAAAGCAATCCCTCATGTCGCCATTCGTTCTTCAGCTAATCACCTTAGATCAGTGTCCCCTGGTTTTCAAACCCTTCCACTAATAGGAAGAGTTGCTCTCTCTCTCTCTCTCTCACTACCCTGAACACTTCTATCTAATCTTCCTACAACCTTCTCTTATCTAAGGGGGTAACAATCTAGCTTCTACAATTCCTAAATGTCAGGGTTTCCTAAACTTTTCAAGCTGTGGAACCTCTAGTAAGAGCATGGGGGGACGGCCAGCACTCTCATAGTGTTGAAATCCCCTTTTGCTTCAAAATAGATGTGAAAGCAGAAATAAGATGTAAACACACTACACAGCAGGTTGAAAAGAGATTGTGCTTTATGTAGCAGGCAAGGGGCAACGAGAGCTCAACCAGATATTGTAGAAAGAAATGAAAAATACATGAAGTGGGAGTTAAAATTGCTCCAGAGCAATTACTTGGCCTACAGAAATGATCTTCCCTATCCTTGGTCCTCTCTCTTTATGTCTTGGAGCCTTTGGCTCCAATAACCAACCCTCCCCACTCAGGCCCCCCCCAGGGGAGGCCATCTCCATTAATCTGGTGGTCTCCCCACATGGTGAAATGAAGATACTCCGCTATCAGCAAAATGCCAGCAGTTCCATAAGATGATCTCGAGGAGGGTCTTTAATTATGTAAATTGTCTGCCTGCCTACCTGCAGCAGACAGAGGATCCACATTGTAGCCTCACCACTCGAAATATGACCCAGTGGCAGAAATGCCTTCAACAGTGGGCCCAACATACTCACCACTATTAAAACAGTGTCCCCCAACCCTTACATTCACAGCCTGCCACCCTGGGGCTAGTGAAGTTCTGTCCACTGCTCCACTGAGGTCAAACCCATGTTTTACAGAGATTCACCGCAGCTTCCTTGCTTTTGTACTCCACACCTCGATTCATAAATCTCAGGATTCCTACTGCCATTTTAACCACTTTCTCAAAGATTTGGGCCCACCTTCGCCCAGATTGTCCTCTTCCCACATCTCCTTTAGAGTTGTTCCCTTTTGTTGATGGTGCGTCTCCTCGATCCTCCTTTCATCATGAATCGCCTGCCATTTGTGGCTTTAAATTTCTCCTGCCACGTGTCTGCTCATTTCACCAACTGTGCCTTCGTGGTGTTTATCACTAGTCTGCGCACAGTTCACAATACATTTGCACTTGCTATCATCAACGCGTTTTGCATTTTTCATTCTCCTTCATGAACTTATCAAGTTTCCCCTTAAATGCAACAGTGACCTCAGGAATTGTGTGAAACCTCTTATATTTTATTGCTTGCATAATTTATTTCACAGAGTGCAACATAATGTTCCAAATTGATATAGCTCCCTTACTAATCTCCTGTCAACAGGCAGAGTTTGGTGAGATGATTGTTTTTGATGTATAAGTGGGAGTAATTATATCTCACTAAATCAGACCCGCTCAAAAAGTTTTAAAGGATAACCTATTAATGTACGGGTCAATTTCTAATCTGGCCACTTGCTAAAAGCTGATCTGTTTACATTCCTGCCTTAATGAAACCAGCACACATTCTTTCCTTCTTGAATTGACACATTATGATAAGCAAGTGTTGCATGTTAAATAGGCTTATATGGTTTATAAATAGCACTACATTTATATTCCAGAATGAAACTTCATAGTTTTGTTTCTTCTTGTAAGTTGCAGGAAAATTCCATAGAAATGTGCTGACATTGTTTTTCAATATGCTTACTTTTACATTTATTTACACAAGATCAAATAAAGAAGATTTGCATCGATATAGCATCTTCAACAACCTCAGCACATCCTGAAGTGCTTCATAGCTAATGAATTATTCTGTGTCAGCAAGTGCAGCCAATTTTTCCATCCCACGGGCAATAACTGAGATGATTAACCAGTTGAATTTTGTTTCAGTGCTTTTGGCAAAGGGAAGAATGTTGTCCTGGACCCTGGGGGAACTCAATTGTTCTGCTCTGAAGAGAAGTCATACGGATTTGAAACCATTGGGGTGATTTTCAGCCCATATTCACCGTCAGAGGGAATGGCAGAGAAAATCCAGAGAGAGTTGGGAAATGCAATTCACTCCAGAAAGATCACAGTTCCTGATTTTTCCCACACTTCTCCCGTGATGTCATGAGATTCTCGCCCAAAGAGGATGCAGACTTCTTTTTAATGGATTTAAATACACTTTAATATGTGCATCCAGGAACCCCCCCTCACTCAATATTCAAACCTTGCCAACATGGGCAAGTAAGCTTTACAACAGCTCAATAAAAACAAGGATGAGTAGATGGGGTCCCTCCAGGAGGGCAAACCCTGACCTGGTAGTGCCAACTTGTACCAAAGGCAGTGCCAGGGTGGTCCCCCATTGCAGGCCCTTGGTGGGCATTTATGTATGGTGGGGAGAAGGGAGAGCGGGCAGTAAGGGGGAACTTGCAGGCACTGGGGCGAGCAGACAGTAAGGAGTGGGAGAGTGGGGGCGGACACCAACAATACTTACACGGTGGTGGGAGGGAAAGCCCTGATAATTGTTAGTGGTGGGAGGGGTGATTGTGCCAGGGGGTTGAGGGAGGAGTCCTGATGATTGTGTGTGGTGGGCGGTGGAGCCACTGATACCTCTGTGTTGGAGTAGGGAGTGGGCAGAGGGTTCGCAGTTCTACTTCAGTTCTGATCAGGGCACCATTTAAAGATGGCACCCCAATCTCAATCAGACCTTGCCCCACCAGAGTGAAGGCATAAACCTCGCCCACTTATTTGTAAGATCTGTAAGAAAACTTGTCCATGTGGTTGGAGGCTACAGGCCAGTTTTCAGTCTGAACCTGACACTGAACAAATAGGGCAAAATTCTGCCAGTCTCTCTCCATGGAAACTACCATACCTGCTGAGTTTAACCAGCCATTTCTCTTTTTAACCCTGCTCTTCAACTTGTACAATAGTACCTGTCACACCAATTGGAAAAGGCAGATGGTGCCTTGGTTTAATCATCCTTTCAGATAAAGAAACAGCATCTCCAAGCATATAGTTAAAACTAGAATATATATTGAAACCCTAACGCGAGGTATGAACCAATTGTCCTCAAGCGCTGATGCTAGAGAGCTGCCAAATTCATTGCAGGTCTTTTCTGCTCCATTGTCATCTGACAGTCTTTGAGATTCATTCAGTCTCATTAATTTTCTCCTTTTTTATGTTTTGTCTTCTCCCACTCAGAATGGAATTGTGCTGTCAGCGCTCAGAATGAGCTGAAAGCAATTCTTTTTATGTCGAGTTTGATAAACAGAAAATGATTTTGCTTGCCTGACACAAAGCTTTCTCCGCTAATATTAAAATATTTTCAGTCCAATTCCCACAAGCACATGTTGGTGACATCTTTATATCGGGAGAGGGGGGGAATATAAAGCTTGGTAATGGAGTGGAAATTCTGCAGTACTGATCATCGTAACAACACGTAAACCTGAGGTGGTGGTGAAATTTTAAAGTGACATGACACAGGGATTTGCTCAGACCTTAGGGAAAATAGAAACAAAAAGAAGGCAGGCGTTTGACAAACTGTAGTTACATTGATCAGGAGGTGCTAAGAAATTGACCAACCACCGAGATCATCCAGCCCTTTCTTAGCTTGCCCTAACTGCAGTGAACTTTGAAGAAAAATATATAGCATATTGACTTTGGATGCTATCTGGACGAGAGGTGTATAAGTGTGGATTGTCTTGGGGGTCGAAAGTGGAATAATTGATTTGGCTAGAGATTAGAAAGCCCACTGGAGGAGAGCCTTTCCCTGAAGTGGATTTGATCTCTGGAAGAATGAGCTCCAAAATAAACTGCGTTGATCAGATGTTGGAGAAGTACCGAACCCCTGGTTAGGTTAATGATTTTTATCTTGCGTTACAGGCTTTTGATGTGTCCAGTTCACAGCTGGATTTTTTATTTATTTGAATTCTGTTGGGCTTTCAGTATCTTTTTTTTAACCTATTGATTTACAGTGATATAATTCTCTTCAGATTGGGACAGGATCATTTGTCAGACAGCTCATGACTCCTAAGTACAAGATCTGAAAAGAAGCATTGTTTCTCCTCTTTTTTTCACCCAGTGAAGATCTTCACATATGGTCATGCCTTCCTTTCCACTGACTTTCCTAGGAAATTGCCAGAACTTTAATCAGCTGGCCGGATTCTTCAAAGAGTTTTATGTGGAATTCCAGTCATTTGAGGTATTGAGCACAGTGAACCTGAATTCATTCTCCCAAACCATCCCTAACACTAAAAGGCTGACATAGAATGAAAGAGAGCTGGTGCATCATAAATGATAGGTCATCCAATTCACCGAATCCATGGCTGATTATACTGAACTGAGAGATTTGTATCCTAAAATCTAAGGTTAATCTACCTACTTATAAAGCTACCTGCTTATTTCTACCTGTATTACAAAGCTACCTACTTATATTTGCAGCCTTGTCTGTTGAATTTGTTGCATGTACATTAGGTATAGATAGTCTCTGCACATTTATAAAATACCATTGTCATTATACGGTTGGCATCCAAAACTTAAACATAAACAGAAAATTCCTGGATACCCTCACGCCAGATGGGCATCTACAGAGTAAGAAATGAGGAGTCCATATTTCAGACTGATAACCTCTCAAAGTAACCAGGAAACATTATAAAACAAAGAACAAAGAACAACCCAGCACGGGAAACAGGCCCTTCGGCCCAACGAGCCCGCGCCGCCATCTTAACAAAGCATTTTCCTACACGTACCTAGACCCGTGTGTATGCGTATGGTACCCCCATTGGAAACCAGATTCAGGGGAGAATAGTTCAGGGACAATTTGTTACACCAATCAGCCTAAGAGCACATCTTTGGGGTGTGGGAGGAAACCGGAGCACCCGGAGGAAACCCACGCAACCACAGGGAGAATGCGCAAACTCCCACAGACACAGGCCCAAATCCATGTATCTGTACAGCTAGCAGTGATAGTCACTGAGCTGTTGTGGTGCCCATCTGCTGGTCCAGGTTTAAGCACACACAGCGACACGAAGTACTAGGCCACTCTCGAAACATCCAAGAGCAGCCCACGCACGACCCACCGTGTGCATGCCCCTCGTTAGACAACAAGGTGGACCGACGCACCTGCTGAGTAAAAGAGACAAAACATCAACATGCAGCATTACATTTCCAGTAACGTCCCGAGGCTCTGACCCTTTTTAAAACCATCTCCTATAACCCTCCATCCCTGTTTCACTCATGTGCCTATCTAAGTAAACCTTAAACAAGTCCAGCATGCCTGCCTCCACCACCTTACTTGGTAGTGAATTCCATACCCCCACGACCCTCTGTGTGAAAAACCTCCCTCTAGTATCCAAATTATACTTCTCCCCGCTCAACCTTAGCTCGTGACCCCTCGTGATATTTGTCTCCAATCTGGGAAAAAGCCTGCCACTGTTTACTCTATCTATACCCTTATATTATACACCTCTATCTGATCCCCCCTTAATCTCCGTCTTTCTAAGGAAAACAGCCCCAATCTTTCCTCATAACCCAGTCCTTCCATACCAGGCAGCATCCCGGTAAACCTCCTCTGCACTCTCTCCAGGGTCTCCACGTCCTTCCGTTATGGATAAACAGCTCACACGTGGACAGGGAAGAGGGGGGAGGGGACAATAAAATAATTGGGTGGAGGGCAGGAGATAATAATATGGTAGATGGTGTAAGAAAAAGGGAAGCAAAAATGAGAGAAGATTTCTCTGAGAACATTGCCTGTGTGAATGGTTATAGAACAATAGCAGTTCCCAGCTCAGAAAAACAGTAAAAACTGGGAAATAAGTGTACTGGTCCAAACTCCTCCTGGGAGAGGGAGCGGCACGGTGGCACAGTGGTTAGCATAATTGTCTCACAGCACCAGAGACCCAGGTTCGATTCCCGGCTTGGATCACTGTCTGTGTGGAGTTTGCATGTTCTCCCCGTTCTGTCCGGATGCCCTCCGGGTGCTCCAGTTTCCTCCCACAGTCCAAAGATGTAGAGGTTAGGTGCATTGACCCAAACAGGCGTCGAAGTGTAGCGACACAGGGAATTTCACTGTAACTTCATTGCAATGTTAATGTAAGCCTTACTTGAATAAATAAACTTGGGAAGCATGGCAAACCTCTATTTGCCCAGGAGTGTGATGGAGAATGACAGGAGACACTTGGGTTCCAACATTCATTAAGCTGGTGCATATCCACCAACGTGAAAGTCTTGCCCTGCTGGAGGGATCCGGGGAATGGTGTGACGCTGCATTCCTTGTCCTGTTCCTCCCCAAAAATCTCTGGTCTAAGCAGTTACTTGTCCTCTTGGGATGCTGAAACCTGCAGGAAAAAAAACGTAAACAATTATAGGTTAGGGCTTCACTATTCCTCCCCCCCACCATGCCTGCTATAAGCCCCCAGTCTACAGAAGCGTAACACATTCTCCACATCTCAACTCTCCAGGGATCTGGAGGGAGTTGGTAAAGATAGATGGATGTCAGTTGTCCAGATGTGGCCATGCATCATCAGGCGGCTACTGCTGGTACTGCCCATCGCCAATGCCAACTGGGCACTCCCTCCCCATGTGCAATCCATCCTACATTGCCAATTTTGAGCCGCAAGGAACTGTGCAATAAATAAGTCTCACTCAGAGGAGGACATTGATATCCTGCACCCAGAATCAAGGGTGAAATCTACTACTGCCGACCTCTGCTGTTTTCTACATCCAGATAGTCGAATGGAAAGATTTCCTTTTGCTGTCACTTGCAACTGGAGAGGCTGCAGGGGGGCATCAGAAAACTATGAGGCCACCCGTTGACTTCCCTTCAGCATGTTGGCTGTTATCTCCCCGTCTGATCCTTGGGTGCCCATTGCAGCCAGGGTGGTTCAGGGATTTTCCAATGTAGCTAGAGGAGCTCAGGGGTGCAACCAGAGGAGTTCAGGGGTTTTCTAATGTAGCCAGAGAGGTTCAGCTTTTCCAGTACAGACTGAGGGATTTAGGGGTTTCCAGCGGGAATTTCATCACTGTTATTGAAGTGATCAGACAGATCAAGGGAGCACTATATGCTGGTTTTCAGAACCCTTTGAACATGGCGCCAGCATCAATATTCAAAAAGGGAGTAGAGTGAAAACAGGGAATTATAGACCAGTAAACTTAACAGCAGTAGTGGGGAAAATTCTCAAATTGATTGTCAAGGATTTATAGCTGAGCATTTAGAAAGCAATGGCAGGATCAGACAGAGTCTGCATAGATTTGTGAAGGGAAAATCATGCTTAACAAACCTGTCGGAGCTCTTTGGGTGGCACGGTCGCACAGTGGTTAGCACTGCTGCTTCACAGCTCCAGGAACCTGGGTTCGATTCCCGGCTTGGATCACTGTCTGTGTGGAGTTTGCACATTCTCCTCGTGTCTGTGTGGGTTTTCTCCGGGTGCTCAGGTTTCCTCCCACAGTCCAAAGATGTGCAAGTTAGGTTGATTGGTCATGCTAAAGTTGCCCCTTAGTGTCCTGAAACGTGTAGGTTAGAGGGATTAGTGGGTAAATATGTAGGGATATGAGGGTAGGGCCTGGGTAGGATTGTGGTCGGTGCAGATTCAATGGGCCAGATGGCCTCTTCCTGCACTTCCTACGATTCTATGAAGATGTAACTAGTGGAATTGACAAGGGGGAGCCAGTCAATGTGGTATATTTGGACTTTCAGAAAGTGTTTGACAAAGTCCCGCATAAGAGATTATTGTGCAAGATTAAAGTGCATTGAGATGGATAGAAAACTGGCTGGCAGAGAGGAAACAAAGAGTAGGAATTATCAGGTCCTTTTCAAATTGGCAGGCAGTGACTGGTGGGGTGCCACAGGGATCAGTGCTGGGACCCCAGCTATTACAATATGTGTTAATGATTTGGATGAGGGAACAAAATGTAACATCTCAAAGTTTGCAGATGATACCAAGTTGGGTGGGAGTGTGAGCTGTGATGAGGATGCAGAGATCCTTCAGCATGATCTGGACAGGTTGGGTGAGTGGGCAAAGTAATGGCAGATGCAGTATAATTTGGATAAATGTGAGGTTATTCAATTTGGAAGCAAAAACAAGAAGGCAGATTCCTACCTAAGTGGCTGTAAATTGGGAGAGTGTGCAGCGGGATCTGGGTGTCCTTATGCACCAATCGCTGAAGATAAGCCTGCAGGTGCAGCAGGTGGTAAAGGCAGCAAGTGGCATGTTGACCTTCATTGCATGAGGTTTCAAGTACAGGAGCAGCAATGTGTTGTTGCAATTATACAGGGCCTTGGTGAGGCCACACCTAGAATATTGTGAGCAGTTATGGTCTCCTTTTCTGAGGAAGGATGTTCTTGTTCTCAAGGGAGTCAGCGAAATTTACCAGGCTGATTCTGGGAATGGCAGAACTGATGTGTAAGGAGAGATTGACTAAGTTAGGACTGTTTTCGCTGGAGTTCAGACTAATGAGGGGAAAATCTCATTTATAAGAGACTATAAAATTCTAACAGGACTGGACAGGATAGATGCAGGAAGGATATTCCCGAAGGTGGGGGAGTCCAGAACCAGGGGTCACAGTCTGAAGATTCAGGGTAGACCATTTAGGATGGAGGTGAGGAGACATTTCTTCACCCAAAGAGTGGTGAGCCTGTGGAATTCATTACTGCAGGAAGTAGTTGATGCCAAAACATTGAATGTATTCAAGAGGTGGCGAGATATAGTACTTGGTGCGAACGGGATCAAAGGTTATGGGGAGAAAGCAGGATCGTAATGAATGGTGGGGCAGGCTCGAAGAGCCAAATGGCCTCCTCCTATTTTCTATGTTCCTTTCTGAGGTTCAGATGATGGTGAGGTTGGCATTGCCCATCCCAATGATAGCATCGGACAGGCTCTGCACCCCCACGATGCTAACTGACCGGCTATTACATTCAGCAACAACACCCGCTTCTGAATCCATGGGTGATAGCTGCTCCAGGAATTAAATCCAGCGTGACATCGGTCTGTTTTTTCCTTCCATTAAAAGTAAATAGGATTGGAAAATAGGTCAGGGTACATTAACAGGAGCCAATCCTGCATTCCCTGCTCCCCTCAGTTATAGCATTTCTACCAATGTCGCGGAAGTAATGATCCCAAGGATTGAGTTTTTTGATTTCTTACACTAGCTGGCAGTTCAGCAGAGTTTAATTAAGAATGTGTGCATCCAAATTTGCATTGCCATGTTCCAAAATAAAGGCACTAATCTCACAACAACAAAATAATTGGCAACTAGGGAGCACTTCCATGATCAAACAGCTCGAAAATAATCGAATGGTATCTAGATTTAAAATGTTGTTAATTTATTGATTTTGTGCTATTGTTTTACTACATATCACCTGTGGAAAATAAAAGGAAAGAGATTTTTCTCCTTCTCTTGCAATGCACTATTAAAAGCAATAAATCGTTAACTGGATGCTGCAAGATTAAAGCCAGAGCAGTTGATCAGATATCACCTGTGGTGTACAAGTTTTTCTAATTCCATGTTTAATGGTCCTGGAAGGCAGGAATCCAATCACTATAACAGCTTAATGGAATCACATTCCGGTGACAGAGTATGTATCTAAGCCCAATTTCCATTCTAAAAGGGAAACCTAAATGGATTTGCTACCATAGGATTTGTCTCTGCCCATAACACTATTTCAAATAATTTATAAATGAACAGAGAATTCTCTTTTAAAAAATAGAACCTCGGTGCAACTAAAAGAAAATCCATCTTGATTCTGTTGTAATTGTTTTTAGTCATCTGTGACTGAGTTGGAGATTAAAGCTTGGTCCATAAAACAGTGTGGAATGGCAATATTTGCAGCTCCACATTTGCGAGGTCATATCAGAAGCATTAACATGCAAATGCCCGAGTAAGGGAATTGCCCCAAAGGAATAAAACCTCAATGATATCAGTGGTGAACATCATGTGAACCATGTCGGTGACTGCCCACTGTGCTGCCAGCTCTTGGGGAACCTATGCAGCCTGCATACCACCAATTCAGACAAACACGTTTCTTACTCCATATTTTTTTCAATTTGTAACATGTTGACCAAAACAAAACATGGTCTATTCTCGAGCTCCATTTACTTTGGTCCATAAGTTTAAGTTTATTTATTAATGCCACAAGTAGGCTTACATTAACCCTGCAATGAAGTTAGTACGAAAATCCCCTACTAGCCATACTCCGGCACCTGTTTGGGTACACGGAGGGAGAATTTAGCATGGCCAATGCACCTAACCAGCATATCATTTAGACTGTGGGAGGAAACCGGAATACCCGGAGGAAACCCACGCAAACACGGGGAGAACATGCAGACTCCGCACAGACATTGACCCAAACTAGGAATCGAATCTGGGTCCCTGGCACTGTCAGGCAGCAGTGCTAACCACTGTGCCACCCATAAAGGGCGCTTGCATCTGACAAATACGTTTCTTACAGCAGTTACATAATAGAACTTACAACACAATTCTGGAAAACACATTTTTTAAAAAAAAGGAATCTGGCACAGGTCAATCTGGCAGGTTAACACTGGGGTTGTCATTACTTGTGATAAGTAATCACAATAAAGGACATCATTGGAAAATCAAACACGGGAGCAAGGAGGTAAATATGAAATCGCAAGAGTAAAACAGAGAGAAGAAAGGTCAAATACCATAGAAACATTGGTGGAATGGAAAGCAATGATGCAAAAAATGAAAAATGTGGCCCAGAAACAAAAATGATGAAGAAAATGAATGAGGGAAAAAGCAAATAACAGAACAAAATGAAATATCAATTCCGTTGACAAAAAAAGATGCAACAGTCTGAGATCACGTACAAACTAACTCAAGAACAGCTTCTTCCCTGCTGCCATCAGACTTTTGAATGGACCTACCTCACATTAAATTGATCTTTGTCTACACCCTAACTATCACCATAACACTACATTCTGCACTCCCTCGTTTCCTTCTCTATGTATGATATGCTTTGTCTGTGTAGCGTGCAAGAAACGATGCTTTTTCTGTATGATAATACATGTGACAATAATAAATCAAATCAAAATCAAAAGAAAAAATGTAAATGGGCAGGGCAAGGAAAATGATTTATTGTAACAAGCAGTTTTCATTAAAACAAGTGTAAATAGGGATGAATTAAAACAGTACTGCTAGCTGCCAGTTTACTTTATCCCATGTGATAGTAAGCATGATGTTTCTAATCACTGAAGGGTATGTGGAACATTTGGGACTTCTTTCATTGTAATTCATTTTGTCACTTTAAGCACAAGCATACATTTGATCAGTTGTAACACTCTTAGAATCAGTTCTTTAACGAGACAACACAATTCCAAAATATGTACATCTGTCTTTAACTTGCGATTCAATACAAGAACTTAGTCACAGCACAACCCCACATAAATACAGCATCTAGTGGTTCACTGACAATTCTTATACTAATTCTTAATCTACTACGAAATCACAGTGCATCTAAAACAAATAAAATGGCCATCAGACCTGGGGCTAGCAAAATGCACTCAACCTTTCCTAATCACTCCGTTACCATGATTATATGGCCAACTTAAGTGCTTCCAATTACTTTATTAGTGTACACAGAGTAACCAGACCAACATCTCCTAGACTATCAAGTCCCGAAAGAATGATGTTCGTAAATTTCATCAATTCCTTGATTTTAAAGACAATTTGGTCTGTTGCTGTCCAGTCTGATCAATGGGAGAAATTATATGAATAATTTCTTGTAACGTATTTGTGACTAATAGCTGTATTGTATTGTTAGCTAGTATTCCTACCAAATCTAACAAAGCTACTAGTGTTTATTTTGAGCTTTGAGTATTGTTTCATTATTTCACATAAATCTCCAATCTGAGCCATATAGCAACCTGCCAAGGATAGAAGGTTACGTCGCACATTTAGTAAAAAGCTATTTAAACTCCTTGTACAAGGATCGCCCAAACAGCTCAACACACTGAGGTCTGCAGGGAGTGTAAATGGTCATCACAAAGCATATATTTCCATGCTCCCTGGTTATCCAAGGGAAGGGGGCTATGTCTGTGATCCTGGGGAAGATAGCATACTTTGGCTTGGGTTAACAGGGCTGGATTTTTTAAAACTTCACAATATATTTTTAATTTTAGAACCTCAAAATGTAAACCTGACCCCTTTAATCTCAAATACAGACTGTTACATTTCTGAGTACTGAGTTATCTCCTCAAGACCTACTCCACAGCCAGGCATCAGGGAACACAGGTCTGCATTCAGTCTACTCACTCCGCACTCCAAACGTTGACTGCCCACTCAGGGTGGGACCAGCTCACCCCACACCCCAGGTCAGCTGACCCATTCCCTTAAAAGGGCAATGCCCTAACATACAGAATAATACCTTTGTGTTGAAACCATTGACTTACCATGTGCAGCTAATATAAAACAGAGCTCTGCTTTCCTTAGAGCTAGAAATAGCGTTACTCTTTTCAGATGGGATGGGCTGTTATTTGCAGCAGGCTCTCCCAATTCCAATGGAGGTTGGGAGCACATACCTCATTTTTATGACTGTAGCAAAGCCCAAGCAGATCCTGTTCTCTATTCTCCGCCATAATTGTCATTGGCCTCTGTGCTCTGCAGGGAACCTGCCCTAGCATTGTAAGCAAACCATGTACTCCAGGCAGCCTTCCCTTTTATAAGGAGAAGTTGTATTCTAGAGTGTAGGTGGCTGGCTGATCATCATGGAATACTCTGGCTAAAGGGCGATGTTGCATGGAAAGGTCTCCCCAATTCAGTAAGGCAATCTGGAGAAGTGGTAACACAGATGGAGGCTGGAAGAAACTCTCACTGGGAGACAAAGAAAAGTTCAACAACCATAATTGGGTAGGCATCAACACATTAAAAACTCAAACCTGCAAGACAAGCCACCAGTCTCTGCTCACTGAATACATCCCCAGCATTCAGTCAGCAGCACAGCATGATATTCAGATTTAACCTTAACATCACGACAGTGCATCTCACCCACAAACATCTTCCAATCATATCAGCCACACACACGCCTCTTTAATCCTTTGCAAGCCTACTGCAATTCAGCCATGGCCCAAACACATGGTCACTGATATTGTGCCCTCTTTTCTGCAGGAGAAGGTGGTCTACAATGGGAGGGAAAGCCATAGAACCAATAGAGGACCAGTATTTCTGTGTGCCCTTACTGTCTTTGAGGGGATGGTGCAACAGGTAATTGGAAGAGATACCACGGAGCCAGTGGCATCCAAACCTACCCATGCCATTCAGGATTCTGGTAAGGTGCACCCTTTCCACTTCTCGCCACCCCTGTTCTAAAAGGTGCCATGAAATGAGAAATGCAGATTGGGATTTCCACAGTCAAACACTTTCCTCTCCACCCACGCTGACGTCAGCCTCTTCTTATACTTTCAAATAGTCAAGAACTGATGCCTTCTCGGCCTCCAAAGAGCCACAAGGGGGAACAAGAGCAACGCCGCAGCAGGATGAGAAAGTACTGTTGCTTCACCTCATTTTAGCCACCAGCTCAGACGCCAACACTGCACTGACATTAGAGGCCGGTGTCGGGTTAGAGTCAGCATGTGGCGAGTCACTGGCCATGAGTGGGCTGCGGCCAGGGCAAGAGGATGTATGAACCCTCTTGCAATCTCCGAGGGGCAGGGTCGCTGACGTGTTCTACTGCAGGGGGGGTTCGGGCATGGCCTGATTGGGGTAGATGGGAAAACGTTGCTGAAAATCAGGTGAGATGTATGATGCATTGACCGACCCAGCACACAGACTGCAGTCACTGGCTATAGACGCACTGAGGAATCTGGCATCAACACAGCAACAGGCATCGCTTGGTTCTTCAAGACCATCCCTTCTACTGTTGTGGCCAGCTCTAAAGCAGCACTGGCACATTGATCCAGGTGAAGCACCTGCTGATCCCAGTCTCAGCTTCCACTGTAGCACAGGCAAAACCTTGCCAACATTCCAGTTTTACAGTGGAGGTTCAGGCGGGAGTCATAGGTTTACTGCTGCTACCATCTGTTACCATCACGCATGTGGATTTCACTTCTCAAAGGGACAGTCAGGGTCTCAGAGTAGTCCAGCTACTTGTGTTCCAGGATTGCTGAGGTACTGTCCTGAAGCACCAACCTGCTGGCCTCTCTCAGAATGACAGCATTCATGCCCCTTCTACAACTATTCAGCCCACACCCTCAGTTGTCACTCAGCCAGCCAGCCCAGGCTGCTGAAGCTTATGCCAAGGTAGTGCCATCATAGCCCAGAGCTGCTTACATCCAGCATCATTTGTCTCTGCCAGTGAGTCACCAACCAGGCTGCAGCCAGAGGGGTGACACTCCATAGAAGCATTAGGCCAGGCATGGACACCCACTAAAGGAACACACAATGGTGATTCATTTTTTTGTTATGTATTATAGATGTGTTGCTTGATGAAATTGTTTATTGAAGGATTTTGCTGTTGTCTTTTGTTGAATGATGATATCCAGTGTCATTGGATCATCGACACAGATGCCATCATCTCACATAAGAACACTATCCACCAGATACACGGTACATACTCTCGCAACTCGACCAACGTTGTCTACCTGATACGCTGCAGGAAAGAATGTTCCAAGGCATAGTACATTGGGAAGACCATGCAAATACTACGACAATGGATGAATGAACACATCACAAGGCAAGATGTTCTCTTCCTGTTGGGAAACACTTCAGCGGTCACAGGCATTAGGCCTCTGATCTTCAGGTAAGCGTTCTTCAAGGCAGCCTTCATGACATAGAACAGCGCAGAGTCACTGAGCAGAGACTGATAGCCAAGTTCCACACACATGAGGACGGCCTCAACCGGGATCTTGGGTTCATGACACACTATCTTTAACCCCCAAGACTTGCCTGGACTTGCAAAATCTCACTAACTGCCCTGTCTGGAACAATACACATCTCTTTAACCTGGTGCTTAAAGCTCTCTCCACACACATTGTCTGTAACTTTAAGACTTGATTAGCTATAAAGACTCACATTCCAATCATTATTCAGTAAAACGAGTTTGTGTCCTTACATGCCCTGTTTGTGAACAGATCTACCACTCACCCGATGAAGGAGCAGCACTCCGAAAGCTAGTGGCGTCGGTTATTATGACCAGGTGAAAAGAGGTGAACGAGCTCCCCTTCAGTCACAACAAAAGTTTTATTTTCTTTTTCATAAGGATATGCCTTTTCTGAGTCCAAATTTATTGAATCATTTATGCAGTGAGCAGCAAGGCGACAATCAAAAAGATTTTCTTGAGTGAAAGAATGAGCAAATATATTAACATCTAAACCAGAGACAAAAATAATAAAAGTAGGATGTCACACATATACACAGAAATAAGGGAAGTTAGAGTCCAATAGAAAAGTTAAAGGAACGTATAGTTAAATATCCTTTGTGTGTCCTTGTTGGGCAGCACAGTAGCACAATAGTTAAGGATCAGGTTCAATTCTGATCTCAGGTCACTGTCTGTGTGGGATTTGCACTTTCTCCTTGCCTCTGCGTGAGTTTCCTTCGGGTGCTCTGGTTTACTCCCACATGATGTGGGGATGCTGGCATTGGACTAGGGTAAGCACGTAAGGAGTCTCACAACATCAGGTTAAAGTCCAACAGGTTTATTTAGTAGCAGAAGCTTTCAAAGTGTCACTCCTTCTTCAGGTGAGTGAGGACTTGTGTTTATAAACAGGGCATATATAGACACAAACTCAATTTACAAAATAATGGTTGGAATAAGAGTCTTTACAGGTAATCAAGTCTTAAAGGTACAGATAATGTGAGTGGAGAGAGGGTTAAGCACAGGTAAAAGAGATGTGTATTGTCTCCAGTTAGTGAGATTTTGCATGCCCAGGAAGTCATGGGCATTACAGATAGTGTGACATGAACCCAGATCCCGGTTGAGGCTGTCCTCATGTGTGGAACTTGGCTATCAGTTTCGGCTCAGAAATTTTGCATTGCCGTGTGTCCTTAAGGCCGCCTTGGAGAACGCTCACCCAAAGATCAGAGACTGAATGTCCTCAACTACTAAAGTGTTCCTTGACAGGAAGAGAACTTGCCTGCCTGGTGATTGTCAAGTGGTGTTCATTCACCTGTTGTTGTAGCATCTGCATGGTCTCACCAATGTACTATGCCTCGGGACATCCTTTCCTGCAACGTATCAGGTAGACAACGTTGGTCAAGTTGCAAGAGTATGCACTGTGTACCTGATGAATGGTGTTCTTACATGTGATGATGGCATTCATGTCAATGATCCAGCACGTCTTGCAGAGGTTGCTGTGGCAGGGTCGTGTGGTGACATGGTCACTGTTCTCCTGAAGGCTGGGCTGTTTGCTCTGGGTAGTTTCCTATGGACAATAGTCTGCTTGAGGTTGTGTGGTTGTTTGAAGGCAAGAAGTGAGTGCATAGGGATGGCCTTGGTGAAATGTTTGTCTTCATCGATGACATGTTGAAGGTTCTGGGGAAGATGTCGTAGCTTCTCCGCTCTGGGGAAGTACTGGATGATGAAGGGTACTCGATCCACCATGTCCCGTGTTTGTCTTCTGAGGAGGTCGGTGCGGTTTTTCACTGTGGTGAGTCGGAACTATCAATGAGTTGAGTGCCACATCCTGTTTTTATGAGGGCGTCTTTCAGCGTCTGTATGTGTCTGTTCTGATCCTCCTCATCTGAACAGATCCTGTGTATACAGAGGGCTTGTCCGTAGAGTACATGGGGTTTTGGGGATAGGGTCTGGGTGAGATTGTTGTCAGTGCAGTCTCGATGGGCCGAGTGGCCTCCTTCTACACTGCAGGAATTTATTGTTGTAGTGGAGAATTTCTTGTTTTCCGAGCTGTGATAGTAAAACTTAAACAAAGTTTGCTTTGCAAAAACAACTAGCTTTTATTATCACAAAACTGCATGCAGTATATGGCAGAGTCTTGGAGACAGAGAGCAGTCCCTACAAACTGCTGATTCTATACCAAGATCACGCCACTACAAGGATCAGTTCCACAGTTATACCTTTTTCTTATCAGTGTACATGTTCAATTAGTAATACAAGCAGTAATACATCATCAATTGTATTAGGATCCGGTGACCTCCGAGACCTCTTTGTCTCATCAATAATATCATTATCTTGTCCTTTTGGTAGAACAGAAGAAGGCCGATGACTTTGTCATTTCTGACCTTATCTTGCCTCACACATCCAGCCCTAAGTTATGTGGAGTCAGCCTTGACTTGACCTTCTCTGATGTTCATCATGTCTTAGGTTATTCAGAGTCAGTTTCACAGGGGTGTGGCAATTTGGAATAGCTTGCTCAGCTCTCCTTTATTTTATACCAATTACTTGGCCATTTTTCCCATCATGCCACTGCTTCATTCGTACACTATCACACTGTGACTTAGATTAGTTGGTTGCGTAGATGTGGTCAGATGTAGAAAGGATTGCAATTATTATGAGATTTCGAGTAAAGTTGATATCTAAACCAGTTAATATATTTGTTCCAAAAGAGAGTGAGAGAGAAAGAGAGAGAGAGTGCATTGGTTTTCAGCCTATTTTCTCTGCTAAAAACATTTTTGACACTTGCAATCTCTCTGCACGGGCTACAACCTGGCCTATTATAGTTCAATGGCCTATTATAACCCAATCCATTACACAAATCAGCCTCCCATCCATTGACTGTATACACTTTCCTCTACCTCGGCAAAGCAGCCAGCATAATTAAGGATCCCACATACCCCAGACATTCTCTCTTCCGCCTTCTTCCTTCGGGAAAAAGATACAAAAGTCTGAGGTCATGAACCGTAGAGTACGTGGGGTTTTGGGGATAGGGTCTGGGTGAGATTGTTGTCAGTGCAGTCTCGATGGGCTCAAGAACAGCTTCTTGAATCGAATCTATGTCATTCTTCATGGTCTTCATGATACAGCAACAATGGCCCCATATCTGTGTGCGGCAGTGCGTGCAGCAAGTATTTCAAATCAGCTCCAGCAACTCACCACAATGCTTCCACAAATGCAAAACTAACAGATACATCTCACTGGCAAATTGTGGTTCAATTCTTTGTCCCAGAGATCCAGATCTTCCATTGCAAGGAGTATAGCAAATAAAACAGATGAGCTGAAGACACAGGAAGAAATGTGGCAGTATGGTATCATAATTACTACAGAAACATGGCTCAAGAAGGGACAGAATGGCATCTCAACATTCTTGATTATAGGGCTTCAAGATGAGATAGTGACGGGGATATATAAGGAGGGGGAGGGTGGTAATTTTGATCAAGGAAACAATTACAGTTGTGAGGAGGAATGATATGTCAGAAGGAGGACATATGGTTTGAGCTAAGGGCCAAAAACAAAAGTGTCAAGTACACTGCTGGAAGTGTACGGAATCCGAGTCGGAGGGGGATAGAAGAGCAAATATACAGACAAATCTCAGATGCCTAAAGTCTGGAATGCAGAACCTGGAAGTGAGGCAGGTTCAGTTGAGACATTCAAGAAGGCATTACATGATGGCATGAATAAAAACAATGTAGGGTTACGTGGAAAAGGCAGGAGATGGTATTAAATCATGATGATCGTTTGGAGAGCTAGTGTAGACTTGATGGGCCAAATAGCCTCCTTCTGCACACTAAAATTCTGTGAAGTGCAAAAACAATAGGACAGTAAAAGTAGGTGATTTTAACTACCCAAATATCAACTGGGATAATGGCCACTTAAGTGCCTTAATAAGGACTATGGTGGGCTTCTCATCCAAGGCTCTATCTAACCCACCTTAAAATCGCATCTGGGTCAGCGCAGGCAGGATTCTGGAGGGAATCTCATTCACGTGATTTTACGTTCCCCCGCCCCACCTCAGAACCTGGCAGGTGGGAAGAGTAAAATTCCGGTCATAATCTTTGTTGTTTCAGGAATGATTCATGCAGATGCTGCCTTCATATGTGTTACCCAGATTTGGGATCCCGGTGTTGGTTTAACTGACTGCTGGTATAATATCGCCCCTTCACTGCCTTGGGGAATGTGCAGGGGTAAAAGGGAATGCTAGCCGTGCCACACAGCGAGGAGAAAATCATACTCCCAGCCCAATACTAAGATAGTAATATGGGAATGAATTATCAGCCCTTTCTTTATTGAGAGAGCATTCAGTTTTATCTTTTTGTCAGAGTGCTTGGCAGACTTCTTCAATGTAGATGAACTTATGCTAGTTACAGTATTGTAAAATATATACTCTCTGCCAATCTTCTGAAGAAATCCTCAAAGTCATTTCTGGTGCATTTCAAAGAAGATCGCAATAACAAAATTGCTGAGGAGATCCATTATGCCACTTAATAAAATTATAACCTTTGGAAGCGTGCATCTTCTTTCACAGCTGCTCCTATTAAAGTTGTAGACTTCATACCTGCTGTGCCTTACCAGCTCCAGGCGATTAGATTAAGTCTCATCTCACATGGCAAACTATTTTTTAATCAATGGCACAAACCACTGAAGATTGTCGACAACTGCATTCCATACAAGCAAACACTTAACTCAAATTCAATTCTTTTGTATTCCTTACAGTTTTACTGTTAGAAAGCCAATCTGTCAGGTGCATGTGTGTGTGTGTGCGTGTGCTCAATTAAACTTTCAGCATCGTGTGTCCTGAAAGCAAGCGGCAGCTGTAATTACCTTCACTGGGCCATAGGGAATGGGACAATTATTCTCAAAGTTATCAATAAAATAAATCACTTCTTGCATAAAAGAAATACTAGCACTGTGGACTGGAGGAAAGGGTGGAATTGAAGGGATAGTTACAGTACTCTGCATATTCTTGACAAACCCAGTAAATTCTAGTTTTGAGTTTATTTCAGAGTTAATAAAGTAAGATTTAATGATAAGGAGTAACTTTATTAAGATGCAAAAATGTCTTAATTGGCCTCTGCTGACAGAACTCCATATTCAATCTTGCCTGCAACAATCTCCATTGCCTGATTGATACAATGTCAGACAGTAATTGATCAGGAATAATTCTGCATTACAGTTTGAAATTGATAGGAAACTTATTGAAGTATAGGACTGTCTATAAATTACACACACACATTAATTTTAACTCTCTATTTCCCTTTCTTTTTGTGTCTCTCTAATCCAATTATGCTTTCACTGTCTTTATTCCTCTTTTTTGTACCTGATGTGGCAGTGAATTCACCCACTCAAACTCTTGTCCTTTCTCAGGCCCTCCTGTGATAATTTCCTAATCCTTCAATATGATTGCTAAGGAGATACTTTATTGTTTGCCCGGTTTACCTCCATCTCTTTTCTCCCACACTGTGCTGTTATCATCTCACTTTCTGGGCTAGACTGTATGGAGCTGAGGACTGTAGGACCAAGTCTAACTTGCAGCAGATGCTGTTAAGGTGCCCTGCTGCTACAAGCTCCAACGCCGGCATACCCACATCATGGCTACAAGCTGACCCATTGGCATGAATTACTTTGGACACCCGTATCTTTTTTGTTAGTTTTTAGGTTGAGAAAGGAAATGTGAATTCCACAAGGTGTTGGTTTGAAGGAGTTACTGGGGCAGACAGTTAAAGGTAGGAAAGAACTTACATTTATATACCCATCTTTCACTCTGTCAACATCACCCCAAGGATTTCACGACCATTGAAGTGATACAGAAGCATAATCTCTCTTGTAATGCGCAGAAATGCTGTGAACATTTTGCAGCTATGTTACAGTTCACTCTGTGGCAACATACTCTTTTACAGGCATGTTGTGGTCTGGTGCAATGGACAGTGATAATAGAGACTCCAATGTTCTTTCTATCAGATGGCTGACCAGGAATCTCTCCCACTCGCATTGCCTGTTATTGGCGGAGTGTTGGAATAATTTGCAGGTTGATGCTCAACCGGTTTGGCCGTGTTATGTATACACCTTCCTTGGCCATCAAATCTTTGAGTGGAATTTTATACTTGGAGCATCTGGCTCAAAGGCAGGGAAATGGGGTTACGGAGATAGGGTGGTAGGGAGGGGTAAATCTGGTAAGATGTTCTTTCGAAGAGTCAGTGCAGACTCGCAGGGCCTCTTTCTGCACTGTAGGGATTCTATGGTGTTCTATACTGCCCACTAGGCCACAAACCTGCCTTTGCATACAGAAAGGTTCCAGAAAAAAACAATGTGAAGTAAAAGACATCATATTCTAGTGATATGGGTTAATTTTTTTATTCCTTTGTGGGATATGGTGTTATTAGCTGGCCAGCATTTATTGCCCATCCCTAGTCACCCTTTAACTGAGCATCTTGCTCGACCATTTCAGAGGGTAGCTGAATGTCAGCCACATTGCTAAGGCTCTAGAGTCTCATGTAGGCCAAACTAGGTACATTTGACAGATTTCCTTCCCTAAAGGACATTAGTGAACCAGATGGGTTTTTCCAAAAATCAAGATGGTTTTGTGGTCATCAGTAGATTCTTAATTCCAGATTTTGTTAATTGAATTCAAATTCAACCATCTGCCGTGGCAGAGATTTGAACCTGGGTCCCCAGAAGGTTAGCTGAGTTTCTGAATTAGTAGGCTAGTGCCAATACCACTAGGCCATCACCTAAACTTTGGGTCAGTGCCATGTAAGATTTCACATCCTATTCTTCAAATGCTGTAATTTGAGATACAACATTGATGAAGCTTCTCATTTGAAATACAACATCTGCAACAGTGAGGCATTCCTCAGAATTTGTGCACAAGCCTATATTATATATTAAGCAGCTAAGTTGAAATGACTGTTTTAGAAAAATGAAGTTTAGAAGATTGTTTTGAGACTTTTTTTAAATTCAGAGTGAAATGGAGGAATGAAGGGGGTCCCTTGAATTCTGCCCATCAGCATGGTTTGATTATTAAGAGGTTAAAGGGGACCCCAGATGATTTTTACTGGGAAGAAGATGCAAGATCACACCTGTAGACAGTGGCAGGAGCATCTGTGCTGACTGTGAGTAGCTTGTTAGGGTGAAATTTCACCAACAGCTTGTAATTTCTGACTGCGCGGCATTTACAATTTTTCTCTTTTTACCCTTTCCCCCATGATTAGAATTAAAATTTCTAAGTACCAGCAATGTGCATGAAAAACATGCGCAGTTTCTTGGTGGGGGAAGCTTTCCAATGATGAAACCTGCCATCAGCTGATAATGCTACATCCATGGGTATCCTATTCGGGAGGCTGTGGGTCAGTGCCAGAATATTCTGCTGAGACCACCATAATCACCGGAGCTATGATTGATCACTGTGGATTGGCCTCCAAGCTGTCACAGAAAAGCAGGAGGTGCTTTTCCCTAAGGACGATAGAAGAAGGCCATTGTGCCAACCCAAGGCGGCCTGGGTGGAGGTGGCAAAGGCAGTGAACTGTCCAGAGACTAGCAGGAAAACCTGGATCTAAAGCAGGAAAAGGATGAAGGACCGCAATCCACAACAAGTGTCAGGGTCAGATCTCCAACGGATGTATCTGATGGGGTCATCAGTGATGTATATGTGTCAGTGCAGCTATGTCAAAAGAGTGAATGTGTATTCAACCTGAATGGCAGGACAGTACCTGTGATGGGCATGCATGTAGACAAGGGGTTAAATGTCAGTTGACATGCCACTAACTCTATACTTCGTGATGCAGGACAAGCAAGCCCACAGCAGCAGGGAGAAGAGATGGATAGATGGAGGTGTGCCCCATCTAAGGCTCCTCACATCAGCAGAGAAGGACTCTATGGCAATAAGCTGGCAAGGATGGAGCAAGATCCGTGGCAGGTGGGGAGACTGGACTGGCCCGGTGTAAAACGAACGAGGCACCCAGATTATTGGGAGAAACTGAGCACATCGGATGTAGGTGATGCAATATTATGCACTCAAAAAACATTGATTTTTGTTCTCCACTATAGGTCATCATCATTCAAGGAACAGCTCACAACCAAGACAACAGCCAAGAAGACTCCACCCCTGAGGACAAAGTAGTCAATGTCCCAAAGGATGCACCAACATCTTCCTCACCCTCCACCTTGACCAGCTGCAACCACAGGCAATGTCTGCATATGGATTCGGGAGCACAACCTGGTGACCATGTCACAGACAGGTCCTAGCAGCTGAGGAAGGATGTCACAGCTGGATCTCCTGATAATTGGAGCACCCTTGGGAATCAGGCCCCTGCTGAGCCCCTCACTGATGATGAGCCTCTGGTCATGGTCACAAAGAGCTTACTGGACAGTGAAAGAGATTGGGGAGAATGTGGCGGAAAGTATGCCAGGAATTATGCACAACTTTGCACAGGATATGAAGGATCCATGGACACCATGCATTCTGCCATGACCCAGGCATTGGAGAGCATGGCTTCATCCATGGAGAGGAGGGTGATCATCATGGACAGCCAGGTTGAGTACTCGATCCATATGAACTCTATCCAGCATACCATCACGCTAGCCATGGACTCAGTGCAGCTAAGCAAGAGGGGACAAAATCCCAGACCTCATTCACAGCAAGGGGAATAGCAGAGTGAGCAGACTGCTTCCAGTTCAGCTGATGATATCAGTGTAGCACCAAGACTTGTGAGTAGGAAGAGAAAACTTTTTAAAGAAAGCTCAAAAGTGGCACCGGTGATCTTTCTATAAAATTAGCACTCATAAATAAATGCGTAATATAATTAATTCTCCGCAATTGTTAGTGATTATTGAGATTTGTTGTGGCTTGTTATAGTATCAGATGTACTGATCAGAGCTAGCCCCCCATGTTTCTGACAGCACCATAGCAAAAAGGAGATAGGGGCATCAACAACAATCCGAATGACGTGTGCTGCATTTTTGTGCATTCATTATTGAATGTTGATACTAATTGCCAATTGGGTGATAAACACTCTCGAGGAACATGGCTTTAAATGCAGGTCCAGTTGGTTAGGATTGCTAGTGGGTAGGGTGGTGGGTAGCATTATAGATGGGGAGGGTGCCAGATCAGTATGGTGGCAGTGAGATGGTAGATGGCTATGGTGGAGGTGGATTAGTGGTAAGAGTCAGGAAGTAGTCAGGTCAGGAGGGGTAGTCAACTTGGGGCCTTGTCGAGTTGAAGATAGGTTGTTGGTAGAGGATAGTCATGTGATCAGGAAGAGTTGTTGGGGGTGGGATCAAAAGGGAAATCACTGCAAGGAGGTGGGTGGGAGGGTTTGCCCTGTCGTTATACAAGAGTTAGACTCAGACTTTTCTGTCCATTTTCTGAGTAATTAATCAAAAAGGTGCCATGGAAGCATCTGAAATATCTGTCTCCAGCCCAGAGCATCCAAAGGAGCAGTGGAATTTCCTGTCAAAAGTTCAAACTTCATGAGGAATTCAGTTGGTCGAGACTGCCACACAGTCCTGACTTGCATCTTGGGTTATAATTCCATTCTCCAACAAACTGGAGATGGAAGGGGGAACTCAGTAAGGGAAGATGGCAGGCCATGTTCTACACCACATGAAGCCAATGGACATCAAACAATGAAGCGATGGTCAGGCAGATGCATCATTGCTGTGCAAACCTTGGGTTGATCAGATTGTCCTTGGTATCATAAAACCTAGACAGTGCAGAAAGAACCATTCAGCCCATTTAGTCTGCAGCGACTCTGTGGAAGAGCATCCCACCCAGAACTTCCCCACCGTTCTATCCTGTGAACCCACATACTCCCATGGCCCTGAAGCAATTCATTTCAGCTCCTCCTCATCCTCTGGTAAATCCTCATCATCTGAAGAGAGCTGATTCTACTCCTGCTCTTCTCCTTGCACACCGGTCTGTGTTGTAACATTAGCTTGTATAGTACTCAGAAGACCATTACTGCTCCTGACACCCTCTGCGGTGTGTGTTGCAAAGACTCCCCTGTCCAGTCATGGCAGCCAAAGCACATTTTAAGAAGCTCAATAGTTTGCCCTATAATGGCTCTGGTAGAGGTTATATTGTAGCATTTCTCTGCCTCACTCTGGAAATGCCTCACTGCTGCCTTCAACCACATAGGTAGGGGATAGCCCTCATCAGTGAGGATCCATCCAGCTATCTGAGCTGGGACTTCATAACATTCTGGGAACTGCAAGTTGTGCAAGATGTATGCATCAGGACACATCCTTGGGAAATGAGCACATAATACTTCATTCTTCTCCTGTGGTTAAATACCAGTTAAGAATTGATGCAATGAGGACCTTGAGAATTTACAAATGCAGTTGGCTTTCTAGGGAGCTTATATAGCCACATGAGTGCAGTCAATTACACCTTGCGCTCAAGAAAACCCAGTAATGACACCAAACATGGGTGACATTGAGCCTAGTTGTTGTCATCAGTGGTGAAGTGAATAAAATCTATGGCATGATAAAATAGGGCATCATTAACATACCCATGTGTGACAGCCTATGAGATGCTGTATATAGCACTTGCTGGCATAAGAATTGAAGGCTAAAGGAACTGCTTCAGACATTACTGACTGACTCTGACCATTGCTCAGAACTGAGGGTAGGTGCTTGCTGGGAGATGCTGGAACATGGATGGTGCATGCAGCAGTCAGTTGTACTGACAATGACAGACCATAATTCACATGAACGACACAAAACAAATTGTCTTTTATCACCACATGCAAGTTTTGCAGTTTACTGAATTTAGATTTTAAAAAAACCTTGTGTTTCAGGCTGCTCAATATAATTAATGTGACATCCCCAATTCTTGGGGGAGGCCCTCTTTTTGGCGAGGTAAGCATGTCTGTATCACCCGTTAGCCACTTATTACTGCATATTAAACAAAACAAAATTATGCTGGAATTATATATTATACCCTGTTGTCTGCTTAAGTGTAAAGTAAGGGAACCAGCTACCCAGTTTATTTCATTTATAATCCACAAAAAAAATGCATAAAGGCAGATGAGAAAACAATGATTTATGAATGAGATTAAATTAAACATTAGAATCTCTTCCTCGCACAATGCAATATATTGCTCAGTAGTTTGGAAGAGAAAAGGCAAGATAGTTTGAAAAAATGTTGTAATTACTGTTTGAAGACTAATATATTTGCCTCATGGTAAAACAAACAGTTAACAGTTATTCACAACTTATTCAGCACTGCGACTCTCAGTGCAGCAGTGGTAATCACTAAACTAGACATTTGAAGAACATTATAGCCAAGACGTGGTACTTGAGAAACCAGTGTGATTTCAAACTACACAGATATCATTTAGAGGTAAAATCTCCTTGGAGACAAAACCAACTAATCCTTCTCAAAATGAACCAATTTTTTTTCTCCCCCATCAGAACAGACACTTCAGAATCTGAATTTGAAACTGCAGTGTGTGTTGGTTTAAAGATGAACCTTTTGAATTCCAAATTGCTATCTGCTCTTTCAGGTTGGAAAACCTCTCAGTGTAAACTAAAACTGACAGACAATCTAGCTGATTATAACACCACACAATACAAAATTAAGTACAGTTTGAACTTTGGAGTTTTTCAGCTCCTGTTAACTTCCTTACACTTACTGTGTCCAAACAGCAATAATAGAACAAATGATGAAAGAATTTTAAGCCTGCATAATGGGTGGCATGTGGCACAGTGGTTAGCACTGCTACCTCACAGCATCAGGGACCCGGGTTCAATTACGGCCTCGGGTCACTGTCTGTGTGGGGTTTGCACATTCTCCCCGTGTCTATGTGGCTCTCCTCCAGTTGCTCCGATTTCCTCCCACAGTCCAAAGATGTGCAGATTAGGTTGACTGGCCATGCTAAATTGGCTTAATATCAGGGGATTAACAGGATTAATATTGGGGTTACGGGAATAGGGCCTGGATGGCGTTGTGGTCAGTGCAGACTCGATGGGCCAAATGGCCTCCTTCTGCACTATAGGGATTCTATGATTCCATGAAATGGCTGGAGCAGAATCATACAAACTCAGAACATCGGACAGGGTTTTCTGATGCTTTCTGGTGGTGGAAGAAGCACCAGCAGCATCTTACGGTGCCCCCGGGGTCGATGCCATTTTGCATAGTTTGCCTGACCCACCGCCAGGGAATCCTCCTTGAGGGGTCAGCTACTTTAAATGAAGCAGTTTTAAAGACATTTCCACAGTGATTTGAATTGCTCCAGGGTATTGTATTGGGCTGGGGGGCGGGGAGTGGAGGGGGAGATGCGATGGTGATATCCACTTGCAGGTTTCCAGGTAAGGTTTTCACAGCAGTTTCCTGGAAATGCAAACTTCCTCTGGGAAATTGCATGCACTGTTAATCACATAAAAATATGATTTAAATCACAAACTTTGGATGGTTCTAATTGGGATACACCCACGGTTACCCAGAAAAACTAGAAGAATTACAACTTCTTCTAATTTCCACACAGACCCACACCAACTCCCCACTGGACTCCCCCCAACAACCACAAACCCACAGGGGACTCCCACAATCCCTGACACCCTCGGAGTCTCCCTCCATCCTTTCTCAACTACTTCCCCACAGGACTCGTCCCCTACCCCAATCAGGCACTCGATTTTGATTTTTTTTTATTTAAGGGGGGACTACTTTATGATGCAATGTTTTGCTACAGTCAGCTTGTCTGGAAAGGAATACAGCAGATGCTGAGAACCCTCTGTCTTCTATGGCCAAGCCAGTTCTGTACCCATCTAGCTAGTTCACGTTTGATCCCGTGAGATACAACCATTTGCACCAGCCTGTCATGACAGACCTTGTCAAATGCTTTACTAAAATCCATGCAGACGACATCTACAGTCTTTCCGTCATCAATCATTTTTGTCACCTCCTCAAAAAGCTCAACCAAATTTGTGAGGCATGACCTCCCTCATATAAAACCATGTTATCTATCACTAATGAGACTATTCAGTTCTAAATGTGTATAGATCCTATCTCTAAGAATCTTCTCCAGCAATTTTCCTAACACGGACAACAAGCTCACTGACCTATAATTATCCGGGTTATCCTTGCTACCCTTCTTAAATAACGGGAGCACATTTGCTATCCTCCAATCCTCTGAGACCTCACCTGTGTCTAATGAAGAAAAGAAGATTTCTGTTAGAGGCCCAGCAATTTCATCTCTTATTTCGCTCAGTGATCTAGGACAGATGCCACCTGCCCTGGGGACCTGTCTACCTTAATGCTTCCTAAAACACCTAACACTTCCTCCCTTGTAATTGGGTTTTGAATGTTGACTTGTTTTCGTTTGGTGACCAGAAGGTGTTGGAATCAATGAAGCTTCCACCAAAATATAAAATTCAGCCATCTGGAGATGAGGCAGCATGTCAGATATTGGGAGTGAGGGAGAGGGAGAGGGATGTATGGCAAGCTGAAGTGCTTTGAGTGGAGTCATGCCCTCTACCACCACTATCCCCCTCTGGGATCTGTGGACTATGACTTCTCCCACACCAGGGTAGGCACTATCTCCTCCATTCTCCCTGCTGTTGTGGTGAGCATACTTGGCAGGACTACCTCACAGATGTTCCACTGGCCCTCTATGATTTTCCCCCACAGCTCCTTCCGTCAGGATTCAGCATCTGTGTCCAGCTGCCCCGAGGTTGGAAAGCTGTTGCACTCTCGGACAGAATCTCCGTAGGTAATTGCTGCCACCACGCTCTTCTCAAACTCAATCGTGAACTGTAATTTACAACATGACTCCCCAACAGAACCCAAAGAGTGTATATCTGTGCCGGTGCCTGGTAAGCATATTCCCCCTAACCATGCACCTTCAGATGGAATCAGCTCCTCTGAAGAATTGTGAAGAGCCAGGGAGAGAGAAGAGGTGGATATCAATTTGTACCGAGTGCTATGATGATATTCATATTTCACTCTTTGCTGAAATCAAGTCAGATCAGAGACATTTAATTTAATCTCAATCTTTCCATCTCAGAAGGTCAGGGACACATACAGCTGGATGTTGTAGGGCCAATGAGAGTCTCACCTCTGTAGAGGGAACCCAATGGAATCAAATGTCTTCAGGTACTTAAATAGATATCCAATGGACTTCCCCTATGATTAAGTAGGCCCTACTGCCATGATTTGCACTATGAATGCCTGCTAACCCATATACTTCATTGATTTCCATGGCATCTTCCTCTGATGGTGTCAGCTGCACTATCTGTAATGGCCCCTCACCACTCCTCTCCTTCATGTGTTGCATTCACTTCTACAATGGAAGAGGGGCAGAACTATCAACGTCTGCAAGGACATTTTTTCATCTAGTGCATGTAACACATTCTGAGAGTGTGAGGCAAATACATCACTAAAGGGGGATAGTAACCAGATTAATAATCGTGAGCACTGAAGGATTAAAGAATTTGGTTTAGCTGAATAACATACAAGCTGCAAACTGTGAACAAGGACCCAAGGACACAAACTTCAAGTATAGCTAAGTCTCAGAGACTGTTAAAACAATGTGGGATTGCTCTACCAAATGGTCTAAATAATAACATAGGGAGGAAATATTGTCTTGAAACCTCCATAACATGGGACAATTCATTTAGCATGGACAGAGAGGATAATTGATATCCACAAGTTAGATGCAAATTGTTGTGTTAAGAACAAGTTGTAGCTGTTAGTAAATCAGACTAGCTAGCACTTGTGAGTCTTTACACAGATTGGATATTATAATCAAGTAAACATGCACAAGTTGTAATTGGACAATTACATATTGGACAACTATATCTTATACATTATGTAATCCTAATTGTTAGTTGGAGTGAATGTAGATAACTTCTGTGCAAATGTTCATCTCTGATTGGAAAATGCTAATTACTTGGAGTCAAATTTAGAATTGTATCTGCCTGTATTCAAGTCTTTTGGTTGCAGCACCTGCTGGTGTACTGGTGCCCTAGCTATAGCTTGTAACAAAGGCTGATTTTAAAACTCCAAAAATTCTTCATCTAGTTACTTGAAGGGAACAAAGTCTATCAGCAGCTGGACAGCTAATTTTGCCCCTAACAATTATATTGCATAAGGACTGTGGCAGTTATGGAGGATAAATGATAAGGTGAGGAAGTGAACAGAAAATAAATAAAGGCCACTGTCCAAAATTATATGGCTCTGAAGAGTGATGGGATGGAACATGTTTGACAAAACAAACTGAGGAGCTGATTGTACACGACATGATCTAAGTGAATCTGCACATACTAATTCACCTCTCCTTAGTGGCTTAGGTCAGTAATCCATTCCATACCGTGGATTCAGGTACAGGCCACAAGGATCCTACTTCTGACCTTCTCTCCCACCTTTAACCAAACCTTCTGGGTGACAGCTGGTATCATCTCCATTCTTCTCTTCACTGTTCTCAGCAGCACATCTAATGAGGAGTCATTAAACTCCATTTCAGCCATCAAACGTCCATCTTATACGATTACTGTCACTGTGCAAAATCTGAAACTACTTAATGCCAACCTGAGGTCAGCCCTTTCAATGGAAAATCATCCTGCCTTACAATGTTGGCTGTGGGCAAAAATGGATGAGATCTGTATCACTGATAGGAAAACTTTAGTTTATTTCAATTAATCACAGGATTCCTACAGTGCAGGAGGAGACCATTCAGCCCATCAAGCCTGCACAGATAACAAACCCCCCCACCCCCCTTCCAGGCCCTAACCCTGCAATCCCATGTATTTACCCTGCTAGCTCATTTGACGCTAAGGGACAATTTAGCATGGCCAATCCACCTAACCGGCATATCTTTGGACTGTGAGACAAAACCGGAGCATCCAAAGTAAACCCACACAGACATAGGAAAAAATCGCAAACTCCACAAGGACAGCAACCCAAGCCAGAAATCAAACCCAGGTCCCTGTCGCTATGAGGCAGCAGTGCTAACCATTGTGCCACTGTGCTTCCACAAATTAAAATTTTGTCATTTTATGTACATTTACTCTTGGCATGGTGACACAGTTGTTAGCACTGTTGCCTCACAGCACCAGGGATCCGGGTTCAATTCCAGTCTCGGGTGACTGTGTGGAGTTTGCATGTTCTCCCTGTGTCTGCATGGGTTTCCTCTGGGTGCTCTGGTTTCTTCCCACAGACAGATGATGTGCGAGTTAGGTAGATTGGCCATGCTAAATTGACCCTAATGCCAAGGGGATTAATAGTAAATACATGGGGTTGCGGGGATAGGGCCTGGGTGGGATTGTGGTCGGTGCAGACTCGATGAGCCATATGCCCTCCTTCTGCACTGTAGGGATTCTATGGATCCTGAAAACCCTTATTGTTCCCGAATACTTAAATATCCCATGATCTGGGGAAATAAGGCTACAATGTAAGAGTTAAGTATCCCTATGCATCTACTGAAGGGGATTTCAGACTGAGCAAATAACAACCTTGCTGTTGTTCACGTTGGGTAATCCATCAAGTCTAATATAAACAGGCGTGAGAAGCAGCAAAAAACGCGATAATGAAAATTTAGCAATCAGGATTAGCTCAAATGAGACTGGGAAAAGAGTAAAAGGTAAAATGCTGGTGCTAATAAATGAGCTGAGGTCCATGGTTGTCTATGAGTCGTGACGAATAGTGTTTGAGGTGAATAGGGAGATAGGAAAAATAGCAAAGGGATCAATTAAGAGAAATAAGGGGTTGTAGGAAATGTTTACAAGGAATACAAGGAACAAGGTCAAAAATAACAAAATGGGGGTGCATAACTTTTTAGGAGAGCAAAATTTACAGCTTAGGCCTTGAGGGCTGACTCGGTGAAATATAGAGCTGAAACTTTAAACAGTAAGAAGGTTTTAAAAAGAAAATGTATCCCTATGGAAAATATAGAGAAACCTATTGAGACGCAGTCCAAAATGATTAGAAGAAAGAATTTGTCTAAAAGCCTTACAGAAATATCCACATAGGTAGAAGGCAACAATAAGTCATTTAGATTAATGGGTGAACAAATGTCTGCTAAGGTTAGCATTGCAAGAAGGCAATAGAAAGGTGAATTGCAGAAAATGTATGAGGATCCAAGTACATAATTTTAGTTCTGTTCAAAATGGTAGGCAGTTTAAAGAGGAGACAAGTCTTTCTTAAGGATATTTTCAGGAGACAGTTTAAAAATCTTAAAATTATTAATATTAAGCAAATTCTTCATATATGAAGGCCATGGTTAATCATTTTACCTCTGAAATCCATAGCACAAGATGACACAATAAAATGTGCAATATGGAGAAAGTAAAGCAAGTGATATAATGACAAAAATGCAATTTCAGTTGCAGTGGGAAAATTAACACCCTTAACAGTCAATAGCACAAATAAAAGTAAAAAATAATGTCATTGTGGAAGACAATAAAGTGAAGTCAATCCCTTTATCAGGTTATAACTTGAAATGCACAAATTCAAATTTACATTACTGTCTGTCTCCATTAATCTCACACATGTCAAATAATCTGCTTTACACTCACTGCCTAGGCTAACCGAAAGAATTATTTCCTGAGAAATTGGGGGCGAACTGTGCCCATGTCAATCAGGTCTTAGCACCTACGAGAAACAAAGAAAAAAAATATATTCTAGCATGAAGCGGAGAGAGAAATACTTTACAAAAGGAGAAAAGAACCGCTGTACCATTATAAGTACAACAGTATCAAACGACTGACTTGAATAACCTTTGTGACTCTCAGCTGTAGGACTACAATCAAATCCTGAAGACTGGAATATTCCTTTACTTGTACCCAACACCATCAAAAAAAAGTTCCTAATTCAGGTTATCAGTAAAATATCATGTACCCCTTGTCCAACAAATGTAACATTACTTTAGTGTCAGACTTGTGCCCTCACACACACGCAGAGAGTACAAGAAAAATTTATCTTTCTCGAAATACGCCAACCTCTCAAAGTAATAGCGTGGACTTGACGCCAAGTTCACGACAAGGACATATGTCTGCTGAGAACTGGAATGAAACTGACAGAACCTATTTCACATCGGTAATAGTTTGGGGTGAGATTTAATCTGAATATGGAACAAAGTATTCATCAGAACACTCCAGGTTCCTTGTTCCCATTTGACAATGTAATTGTAACTTCAAAATGTTAAATTAAAACAATAACTTCCTTCTTAATTAAAAATAACCTGTTGTTGATACAAATGGCCACAGTTATTAAAATAAGCATTTTATTAATTGGATTTTCAAACTCAATAGGATATTACTGGACAGTTGTTTTTGAACTGTTCTGACTTTGTTTTTACTGGCAGAGTTGGAGTTAGCTGGCAATGAAATTGTACATCATTGCTGACAAGTCCTCAGGAGAATTCAGTTAGAGTTACACTCTGCATGTTTGACCTATTAAAATTCCGAAGTGTCAGTATCCAGTATAGTATGATCTCGCCCATGGTGCCATTTACCTGAAAGTAAATGGGTGAACTGTGCTTCCTGCAGATGGTCATTGAGCGACATCTGGTATTCTTTTTAATCATTGCCCAATAATAATTCTGTAGGCAATTACTCTGGCACAGAGAAACCTTTCTAGATACTCATATTAATACTGAAAAAAATGCTTCATGTCTGTGTTAATTAAGTCATGGGAATTTTCCCTGCGGTGAAAGAGCCAGTTGAAATGGGGAAACAGCAGGTTTAAGGATTGCAGAAGCTGCATGAATATTTTGACAAATCATCTATATAGATATATATCAAATTTGATGCCTTGCATGTGGTGATGGTACAACTAGGGGGTGGGGGAAGACATTAATCTTTGTTCCTATGTGGTAAACTTCTATAATCTGAGATTATAAAACAATAAAATTGCCAAAGTGCTGCCTAGCACTGGAAATGCAACTTTCAATTGTAAAATATTGTGGCTTCAACATTGCTTTTCTGCTGTGTGTTCATTAATTAGCTCAGTTTGGTCTTTACCATTCAGGGATCAGAACGTATTGTCATACCCAATAAATTCATATTATATTTCTAACTCCCGGACATATGAACTTCATTCAATGCATTTAAAATTGACTTTCCTCTAAAATATGGACAATGTTCTGTAAAAATGATTGTTGACGGTTGTACATTCAAGAACTAAGCTGCTATTGTCTGCAAATTTAAAGAATTTTAATTATAACGCAGTCTCATTCCTGTCTGTGGATTCAGTGGATGGAAGTTTATGGCCCCCACTGCCAGCAGAATTTTCCAGTCTTAGCAAAGTCTTTGAATGACTCATCGCAACTTACATCCCATAAAATTCCACCCAGTGTCTGTGAACACAAAACTCAAAGGAAGGTGTGGAAAAACCAGTTTATCACAAACAAGTATGAACAAACACTATTCACCAACCCAACACCCCGCCCACGGCAACCCCCCACCCCCCATGACCCCCACTCTCCCCAGCCCCCAGCACCTTGTGTAGTAACGGCTTCTACCTTCTAATCATGTGTGGAAAACAGAAGTATTGATCACGTGGTCACTTTAAATAATATAACTTAATTCCATGGTCATCCAGAGTAGTTCAATGTGGAGGCCAACAGGACATGATAGACCTTCCTCCAGCTAGAAGACAGAAACCTTCCTGACAACCAGTCAAACTGAAAAGGAGGATTTTCTCAGCCATGAGGAGCAAACAATTCAGGAGAACGTGTCCTACAAAAGAGACAGAAAATCCTGAGTAGTTTTTACTGCATGTCTGATCTTCCTTCTTGATAGTTACAACAAATACATTGCTTGGAGTGGGTGGAGGGAGATCTTTTCCCTCTTAAATCTCTATGATGAGCACACAAATGAGATGAGAGACAAAGCCCATCAGCTTTGAAGACTTCAGTTGGAATACCATCAGGGCTGATGACTGACAGACTGATCATAGACTTCTTCAATTGGTGAGGAACATCCAACTAACACCAAAACTTCACAGAACCAAAATGGTGATAGCCTAGAGAGCATTAACAAGCACAATGGATTCACAGTTGTAGAATTGTTGAAAATGCTCTTTCTACCGTTGATAGGTGGCCTACCTGTAACTGCAACACTATATTCTGCACCTTCTCCTTTCCTTCTCCCTTATGTACAATATGAATGGTATGCATCGTCTGTCTAGCGTGCAAGAAACAATACCTTTCACTGTATACCAATAATGTGACAATAACAAATCAAATCAAATGGCATTGTCACTCTTAAGAAGAGAAACACCATTCAGGGGGCAAATGGGATTTTGTCCATTTGATCTTGGTCTATAGATGGCATTGGTAGTTTCCAAAAGCTTCACATCATGATAATCTGCATATTGTTAGGTCTCATGGATTTCTCTTATCATCACATGTCTTTTATCTTCCAGATATGTCTTTAGGCAATGCCTTGAGCTGCTGGATTGCTGTATTCTTAATTTGTGACCTTGGGTTGTTGTCTAAACAATGAAGGCTGTGCATTTTTCTTTAGGATGTTATTTATTTCAGCTTTGTTCTCATCGAAGCATTCCTGGTGACAATGAACTCAAAGCCAAAGACCTGGGCACAGGAGTGACGTATAGATGATTTGCTTTGATCCCACTGCTGTGGAATGGAGTTAGATTTTGTGAAGATTTTCCAGATTGGTTAGGTGTTGCATTTGGAATTCCTCTCTTTGCTCGGGCTACTTTTGGGCTAAGTGACTTCTCTATCCCTTTGATTTTTGGATCCTGTGTAGTTTTGGTGTTAGTTGGATGTTCCTCACCAATTGAAGAAGTCTATGGTCAGTCTATCAGTCATCTGCTCTAACACAGATTGAGTGATACAGATGTCACTTAGATCTTTGACTCAAAAAAAGGACATAATCCACTAGGTATCAATAGATGCCTCCAAGTAGTAATGTATCTATCCTCCTGTTGAAGATGATGTTTGTTTTTTCACTCAAAGGGTGGTGAATCTCTGGAATTCTCTGCCCGTTGAAGTGGTGGAGGCTGCCTCGCTAAATATTTTTAAGACGCGGGTTGATGGGTTTTTGATAAGAGAGGGGATTAAGGGTTATGGGGAGAGGGCGGGAAAGTGGAACTGAGCAGCGACAGATCAGCCATGATCTTATTGAATGGCGGGGCAGGCTCGAAGGGCTAGATGGCCTACTCCTGCTCCTATTTCTTATGTTCTTATGTTCTTATGTTTTACTGAGGCCATGCTGAACACACTATCAGCAGGAGGATACCATTTGCATAGACTTTCCCCAATGGTCCCGAGCTGGATAGTGGAGACATGGCCAAAACTGGCATTATTATCCCCCAGAGGAATAGTATTTTCTTCCTTTGGGATGGCAGCGAGGATATCAAAGTCAAAATGAAACTTTTCCTTAACATCCTCAGAGTTGGGGTATAACTGCTGATGACAATAGTATATCAGTGGCTGAGCCGATGAAGTATCCTGAGCCTTTCATTTATGTAACTATGGAGTTCTAACAGTGCATCCAAGGTCCAATTCTGGGTGGCAAAACCAACACCACGGACGTGAGGGTCACAGTCAGCCTTTTCGTTCCCATAGAATTTGCAGTTTTTCTCCAGCTTTCCTTCCCCAAGGAATATATGTTTTACCGAGGGTAGAGCTGCCAATTTGGAGTTTTGATACAATTACAGTTCATTCTAGGGGCTATTTAAAAATGTTCCAACAAGCAGGCCCTTCACTACTTTGGATAAGGAGAGGGTATCCTGAAGAGGACAGCTCAGTCACAATGCTCCTGCCCCAAAACATCTCTCTCCCAACAAAGATGTCCATCATGCATCTGTCAACTTTCTGCAGATTTTTGACTCGAGGCTCCCCGGTTCACAACTGTGTCTCTGTCATAAATTCTCCATCATCTCAGAACTTGACAAATTAACCCTGGTAGAAGGCTACACCTGACTCTATTTAATGTGAGGATCTTGTGGTGTCATCATTGGCCACACAATCTTGATGGGTTCGTGGTCAGATTTTGGTAACGGGACAAAGCACGATGCCCATGGCCCACTGCAGCCTTCTTCCCCCTTTCTAACCGATGGGACACACAATCTCAGCCGTTGAGGACTTTTTGGACTGCACTTTGTTTGGCATCTACCCCTCCCCCGACCATGTTATCATGGGTTGCCCTATCCAGAGCAAGGATCTCCCGTTGGCATTACTCAAGGGATTGTCAAAGCAGCCAAGCCCCTTCATAATGTCAAGGCAGAGATGCATGGAGGGTGAAATTTAAAATCTCTTAACCACACGTGATGTCATTACATGTGTGGGGTCACAGAAACCAGGTGCCTGGAGCCAGATTCCCACATTGATTTCCATGCCAACTCAGTTCCGGTGCCTTTTGAACTTGTGTGTGGAGAGCCTCCTGGTCCCAGCAGATGCATAATAACATTCCTCCTTTCCATCTCCTCCACCAAGACCTCCAGCTACAAACTAGAGTTTGTATCCAAAAACTCAGAAGCCTGCTCTGTCCCAGCGTGCGATTGCTCACTCTTTCCCAAATTGAATCGTCTTTAATGTTGATGCCTAACACCTTCTGCAGTCACGATGCACCTCCCTGTTAAGTGGTGCAGGGTAGTGGTGCTAGCAACTCATGACATTGATCCCCTGCTGTTGTGTCCAGCCAATGCGCATGTTGATTCGCATTGGCCAGATTGCAGATGTAGGTAGCATGAAGTTGGCATGTTGTCTGCATTGAAATCAATGTGCGTGGGTTAATTGTGGATCCCAATCCCTGTGTCTATTTTCAGGGTCCATCCAGTTTAGACCCCTTTATCCACCTCCTCCTCAAGATGTCTTTTAAAACCTAACTCTTGGCCAAGCTTTTTGTAGAATCCCTATAGTGCAGCAACTCGAGTCTGCACCAATTCTCCTACAGAGCATCTTACCCAGGCTTTATCCCCATAACCCCATGTATTTATCCCATTAATCCCCCTAAACTACATATCTCGGGACACTATGGGGCAATATAGCATGGCCAATCCACCTAACCAGCACATCTTTGGACTGTGGGAGGAAATTGGAGCACCCAAAGGAAACCCACATAGACACATGGGAAAAATGTACAAACATCCACACAGTCACCAAACTTGAATTGAACCCTGGTTCCTGGCGCTGTGAAGCAACAGTTCTAACCACTGTGCAACCCAATTGATCAACTTTTCAATAGTCTGGTGTCAAATTACATTTGATGAAGCTCCTGCGCAGTTCAGTAGCATACTTCAGTATGTTAAAAATGCTATATAAATGCGGGTTTTATTTAACCTTCCACAGCCAATGCAGAAATGTGAAGTCAGCCATTCTCTTCCCTCGTCACACCTGCAGTGATAACAAAATCTCTTATTAAATGTGCCAATCCGTGTCAGGACCTGGCGCAGCATAATTATATTCTTAAAACACTCCCGCAGTGCAAAGAGACATTGATTACCAAAGTTCATGAAGCAAGAAATTTCAGGTAAGAATGGAAGATAAAGTTATGGTACATAAGCTGTGAGGAAAGGAAAATGGAAAAATAAACAAGAGAAACTTTTGCGTTTTGCTTCTATCCTTCATTTTTGATGACAGAATGGCCCATGTACAAGGACCTAGTGTGGGATTTTCTGGCACAAGATCATTAAACCCCACCCTCGAATGTCAATGGACATTTGGCTGGGACATCATATCCCCTGCAGCGTGTCCCACATTGGAGAGTGGGACCTGGATTTTCTGGCCATGCCAATGATCTGAAAAGTGCATCTTCAATCTGTGCATAGAGTAACTTACTGAGGATCACCCGTAAAAGCAGCATGTAATGCACTAGAGGTCATATGAGATGCTCACCACGTTCTTCTCCTCTTATGAAAGCGAGGTCAATGTGCAGAGGCTCATGTTCAGACTGAATAATAAAATAAGTGGTTAAAGTACCCTTCTGACAACATCTCTCTCATACAGTTTAATAAGTGATGGAGTATTTGGATGTTTCAATCAATGTGTCTTCAAAATGCATTATGTAGACGCTGATTCCTAATGCAGCTACAGAGTTTCAAACTCCAATCTAAACTAAAGCCCTAAGCAATCTGTGCTGCGGTTTATTCCATACAATTTCTTCATGTTACACTGAGTTCTTTGAAGCCAGCCTGAATACCTTGTCAGGTCAAGATATTACCATTTCCCTGAAGCTATTTCCCTTTAAATGCTGGGCAATCAGAAAAGATAAAATTTATCCGTGAATCTAGCTATGTTAGAATCCAGATTATGTTAACTTTTCAGGTCATTTGGAAGCCAAATTAGATAGCTACTGATTTCAGGCATGGGGATTATGATGCACAGTTTAGCCCAGGCCTGACTGAAATGTTGTGTTGCATTCTTCCCTCTATAATTGTGCTATAGGAGGATGCATATTGCTGGGATAAAGACTTGGGGTGATCTAGAGAAAAAGGTTAACACCAGTTGCACATGATGCTGGTGGAACTATTGATATAACTATGATGCAGTCTCATAGGACTAGGAGACTGCAATCTGATGGGAAGCAGAATGCAACATTGTGTAGAAAACAGATGTATATAGACCAGTAAATAAATGGGTTTTACAAATATCAGGCCTAAACCAATGACAATCCCACCCAGGTTCTTTCCTATCCCCGTAACCCCACATATTTGCCTTCCTAACATGAAGGGTCAATTTAGCATGGCCAATCAACGTAACCTGCACATCTATGAAGTGTGAAAGGAAACCAGATCAACTGGTGGAAACTCACGCAGACACGGGGCGAACATGCAAACTCCACATGGACAGACATTCACGCGAGGCCAGATTTGAACACTGTGGCGCTGTGAGGTGGCAGTACTGACCCCTATGCTACCATGTCACTCCATGAAAAGTTAATCACCAATTGTCTGATTCTCAATGGTGATTTGTGAAATGAATTGCCTGTAGCAGAGTGAATAACTGGCACCTTTATCTTTCCTTCATGGTCACAGCAGCACCTGGGAGGGATTCATTTGAATTTAAAGTCAAAGTTTTCATCATTTTCATTGACTGCTACTGCAGATGATTTGAAATGATAGACCGCACAGCATCACGGCATGGACAGTCATTCCCTCGCTAAAAAGGACCTTCATGACTCATGGCATCCTGGACATTATGGTATCAGGCAATGTAACTCAATTTGCTAATGAACTGTTCTACAACTTTGTTTAGCAAAATGCTTTCATCCATATGATTAGTTCTCCTAGAAATACACAATGGAACAGAGGAGGAGAAAAAGTTTGCATAAGCAAGGGATTGATTTTCTTAAAAAATATTTTTAACTATGGAACCTCAACATTTAAAAAGGATTCTGGACATGAGGACTATTGATGGGAAGATTGCTGTGAATACAACTTCCAGCCTGACAAAAAATTACTACACCCTAACATTACCTCAAATAATCGTGAGAGACTTAGGAAAGTGAGAAGCAACTAAGAGACGGGCAAGCTTATAATTTCAAAATCAGGCATAGGGCATGAGATTTGACAGTGCTACACCCAGGGAGAGTGTGTGGATTCAAATTTAGCAGAAAGACAGCATTTTAATAGAAGGAGGTCCACAACCGAGATCTTATAGAATTGAGACAGACAAGGAAAATATCAAAAGGAACTGAAGAGCTTTGAAATGATGGGAAAGGAAATCAATAAAAGTGCGGATACCCTATTCAGAATCCAATATAGAGGCAAGGAACCAGAAACAAGTAAAAACTCTACAACCAATCGGTGGAAGGCCACCCTTATTGAAAAACAAGAGAGTGCAGTTCCTCAACCACAAAATATAATCAGGAATAGATCATGGAGATTGGTCAATGCACCACAAAGATTAACTTTGCAAAGTTTGAAACTTTGGGGGAGATATAGCCAGAAGGGAGATTTAAGGGGAGACTAAAGGGTTAACATCAGGGGCACCTGATACTGATGACAGATGATGTAATTATGTAATGTCATATGACCAAGAGACTAAGATCTAATTGGAAGCAGAAGTACAAGCTTGTGTAGTGCACAGAGTTGTATATAGATCTGTAAATAAACACCTTTTTTAAAAACAAATAGCAGTGTATGGTGGAGTAACAGACAAACTTAATGAAATCCTATCTAGACCCAAACCCAAGACAACACAGCCAAATGCTGAGTGTGTTGCTGACTGGATGCGTGCTTTAACTGGGAGCCGAGGTTCGTGCGAGGCCCACTTGAAACACACTCCACTTAAAACCAGACTGTAACTCTTAAAGCCAAGGTGCAAATACCTCCAGCGAAGAATAACATTGGAGAATTTCAGGAGGAACCCAAAAATAGAGAAACAGAGGAGGTTTACTAGGCTGATGCCGGAGTTGAGGGGGTTGAGCTATGAGGAGAGGCTGAATAGATTAGGCTTGTACTCGTTAGAGTTTAGAAGAATGAGGGGAGATCTCATTGAGACGTATAAGATGATGAATGGGATGGATAGGATAGAGGTGGAGAGACTCTTCCCGCTCAGAAAGGACAGTAGGACTAGGGGGCACAGCCTCAAGATAAAGGGGGGGCGGTTTAGAACAGAGTTGAGGAGGAACTTCTTCACTCAAAGGGTGGTGAATCTCTGGAATTCTCTGCCTGTTGAAGTGGTGGAGGCTGCCTTGCTAAATATTTTTAAGACGCGGGTTGATGGGTTTTTGATAAGAGAGGGGATTAAGGGTTATGGGGAGAGGGCGGGAATGTGGGACTGAGCCACGACAGATCAGCCATGATCTTATTGAATGGCGGGGCAGGCTCGAAGGGCTAGTTGGCCTACTCCTGCTCCTATTTCTTATGTTCTTATGTTCAGACACGGGGAGAACGTGTAGACTCTGCACACAGACAGCAACCCAAGCCAGGAATCGAACCCGGGTCTCTGGCACTGTGAAGCAGTAGTGCTAACCACTAGGCCGCTCCTGTGCTATTATGGAAGCTCAGTCTGAGGTGATGAAATCTCAGCTAGTTGCCAGGCAGCTTCAGAGTTCTGCCATCTTGGAGGTCACAGCAAGCCAACAATCTCAGCTCCAGCAGCATATTCAGATTGCTGAGATGTCATTGCCTGTGTGGAACACAATCCTGCTATTGTGGGAGAATCACCACTCAGAGTCAGATTTAAGATTCAACACACAGTTTTATCAGACAAAGCTTTGGGAGAAGCGCTGGGCTCTCCGCAGTGCACGCTGTCACCTTCTCAACTATACAATGGCAGTTGAGCATCTTTTATACTTATACAAATAATAGACAAGTACGGACATTGACAGTTATATCCTTATACATAGAGTAGACAGACATTTGCAGTTATCACATCATTGTACACAGAGTAGATACATTTATGCATTTATGTTCCCCCATCAATGGCTGATCTCATTACCGAAACTCATTGTTTTGGCTCTGCTTTATCTCAAGCTAAGGTGCCTCAAGGTCTGATCTATTTCCTGCAGTAATTTAGACACTAACGGGCTTTAACTCTTTGTGCAATGTCTGCACCCAAGTCAGTACATCTTAATGTCTTTTCCCAGAGTCCATTTTGTGCCAGGTAACCATCTTGTATCCTTTAATTTTAATTTTACTCCAATACTGCTGTCCTCTCTCAGGATGACTGTGTTTGCACTGCCACTCCACCAATGCGCTGGATGCTGCCTGTGAGGCAGCCATGCCAAACTGCTGTCACCTCGGGCACAGTCCAAAGCTGAGCCCTTAAGTTCCAAAGCTGCAGAAGGGTCTCCTACAAGGGCATGTGCAGTCTGTCTCAGTGAAAGTCAGCAAGTGTCTGCCAACCATACTGTAGATTTAGAGCTCAGATTTTATTGAAGCACTGGACCAGGTAAAAACACCCACAAAATATGCACTGAGCAAATGCACAGGGTGAATAGCAAGTATATTTTGGATGTAATGTTGGTTAAGGTTGATAAGGATTGGTTATTTTTGGGTATCTTTTATTTCAGGATTGTGACCAAGTGATGACTGTAATTGTCCATAACAGAAGGGTAGTAGGAAAAAGTATGGAGCAACGTCTATCTGGAGAGATGATGATCTGCACATGGAGAGCCTGTGCAGGCCAAGAGTGAGAGATTGACGGCTTCCCTCATCTTCCAGTGGTAAACTGAAGCCCTGAAGCTCTGAAGTCAGGGATCTTGTTCTCATTATTTCCAGGTTGTGGACGGTAGATCAGATTACCAAGATTAATAGACGCACTAACAAATACTCAAGCACTTTCCCCTGTGTAGTCCAGGCAATGGAGCCATTAGGATGTCAGTTGTTCGACAATGCTCCTGGATGCAGCATGGTTTCCATTGTGATGGCCTAGTGGTATAATTGCTAGACTATTAATTAGAAACTCAGTTAATGTTCTGGGAAACAGGCTCAAATCCTGCTGCAACAGATGGTGGAATTTGAATTCAATAAAAAAAATCTGGAAGTAAGAATCAACTGATGGCCACGAATTCATTGCCGATTGTCAGAAAAACCCATCTGATTTATTAATGTCTTTACCTGGTCTGGCCTACATGTGACTCCAGAGCCAAAGTGGTTGATACTCAACTGCACTAGCAGGGCAACTAGGGATGGACAATAAATGCTGGCCAGCCAACAATAATGTGGAGATGCTGGCAGTGGACTGGGTTAAAAACAGTAGAGCTGGTGTATGAGGTAGTTGAGGGATGTAAGAGAGGTGCGACGGCAAAGTCTCTCAGCACAGTCTGTGTTATAGGTTGATCTGAGTGGGTTTGTGATCTGTAGTCCTTTCGATATCTTGTCTGCTTTCTATGTAGAAACTTGATGTCTGTGTTGATGTGCACAATCTTCTTGGAGATCTTCTCCACTTTAACCTAGTATCATGGGACTTCTTACTGAGCCAGCAATACCCATGTCACACGACTGAATAAAAAAACTTGTAGAAGGCCTGCCTACACATAGTGGAGTGTGGAGAGCAGACGTTGGCCACACATACAGAGAATAGTCCAGGTTGTAGAACAGCCACCCTCCATTGAGACAATCACTGCAGACTGGGACAGGAAGAAATCATCCTGATTGCTGCTGGATTAGTAAGAATTCACCAATCTGATGGCCTGGGTGCAGTTGCACACTAATTGAATCTTGATTGAATATGCCCATTGCATTAAGATCCAGCACCCATAAGACCATGGGCCTGCGGTCAATAACTCCCTGCACCTTGGAGAGGCCCACTGTTCTCACCCTGTTTGTCCTCAAGGGAGCAGCAAAATCTAAATTGACAGATCAAGCATGAATTCCGCAGTGTTTAGGATGTATTTTTCTAATGAAAGAAGGGACCACGGGCAGGGAAAAGAGACCTCCTCTCCACCCCTGCTATCCCCTGGCCCCAGTGATTTGGATGTGGAGATGCCGGCGTTGGACTGGGGTAAACACAGTAAGAAGTCTCACAACACCAGGTTAAAGTTCAATAGGTTTACTTGGTAGCAAAAACCACTAGCTTTCGGAGCACTTGCTGCTCATTCGTCAGGTGAGTGGGAGTTCTGTTCACAAACAGGGCATATAAAGACACAAACTCAATTTACAAAATAATGGTTGGAATGCGATTCTTCATAGGTAATCAAGTCCTAAAGGTACAGACAGATTTTTTATAAATATATAAAAAGGAAGAGGCTGGCTAGGGTGAATGTTGGTCCTTTACAGGATGAGAAAGGGGACCTAGTGGTAGGGGATGGGGATATGGCTAAGGTATTGAATAACTTTTTTGTTTCTGTCTTCACAGAAGAGGACGTGAATAATTTGCCGGGTGTTAGCGATGGAAAGGTGGCAGGACTGGAGGGTCTTAATGACATTACTGTTACTAGAGAGGCGGTGCTTGACAGACTGGAGGGGCTGATTGTGGACAAGTCCCCAGGACCGGATGGAATGCATCCGAGGGTTCTGAAAGAAATGGCGGGGGTGATAGTGGATGCCTTGGTGGTTATTTTCCAGACGTCGCTGGATTCCGGGGAAGTGCCGGATGATTGGAAAACGGCTAATGTTACGCCGTTGTTTAAGAAGGGTGCCAGGCAAAAGACGGGGAATTATAGGCCGGTCAGTTTAACGTCTGTGGTAGGTAAAATGTTAGAATCTGTCATTAAGGAGGAAATTGCGAGGCATCTTGAAGGGAATTGCTTGATAGAGCAGACGCAGCACGGTTTCATTAAAGGGAAGTCGTGTCTGACAAATTTACTGGAGTTCTATGAGGATGTGTCTAGGGCGGTGGATAGAGGAGAGCCGGTGGATGTGGTCTTTCTAGATTTTCAGAAGGCGTTTGACAAAGTATCTCACAAGAGGTTATTGCAGAAGGTCGAGGGACATGGAGTTGGGGGTAGGGTGTTAGCGTGGATAGAGGATTGGTTGTCAAATAGGAGGCAGAGAGTGGGGGTCAACGGATGCTATTCGGATTGGCGGATGGTGACTAGTGGAGTGCCCCAGGGGTCGGTGCTGGGGCCTCAGCTTTTTACCATTTATATAGATGATCTGGAGGAGGGAACCGAGTGTAGGGTGTCGAAATTTGCTGATGACACCAAGATTGGGGGAACGGCAAATTGTGCGGAGGGTGTGGAGAGTCTGCAGAAGGATCTAGATAGGCTGGATGAATGGGCCAGGAAATGGCAAATGGAATTTAATGTTGGCAAGTGTGAGGTGGTCCACTTTGGTAGGAAGAATGGTAGGAAAGACTATTACTTACGGGGCGAAAAACTGCAGCAGGCGATGGTGCAGAGGGACCTCGGGGTCCTTGTGCATGAGTCGCAAAAACCCAGCTTGCAGGTGCAGCAGGTGGTCAGGAAGGCGAATGGGATGCTGGCCTTCATAGCGAGGGGGATTGAATATAAAAGTAGGGAGGTCTTGCTGCAGCTGTATAGGGCATTGGTGAGGCCGCAGCTGGAGTACTGTGTGCAGTTTTGGGCGCAGCACCTGCGCAAAGATATTTTGGCCTTGGAGGGAGTGCAGAGGAGGTTTACTAGGCTGATACCGGAGTTGAGGGGGTTGAGCTATGAGGAGAGGCTGAATAAACTGGGCTTGTACTCGTTAGAGTTTAGAAGAATGAGGGGAGATCTCATTGCGACGTATAAGATGATGAATGGGATGGATAGGATAGAGGTGGAGAGACTCTTCCCGCTCAAAAAAGACAGTAGGACTAGGGGGCACAGCCTCAAGATAAAAGGGGGGCGGTTTAGAATGGAGTTGAGGAGGAACTTCTTCACTCAAAGGGTGGTGAATCTCTGGAATTCTCTGCCCGTTGAAGTGGTGGAGGCTGCCTCGCTAAATATTTTTAAGACGCGGGTTGATGGGTTTTTGATAAGAGAGGGGATTAAGGGTTATGGGGAGAGGGCGGGAAAGTGGAACTGAGCAGCGACAGATCAGCCATGATCTTGTTGAATGGCGGGGCAGGCTCGAAGGGCTGGATGGCCTACTCCTGCTCCTATTTCTTATGTTCTTATGTTCTTATGACAATATGAATGGAGAGAGCATTAAGCACAGGTTAAAGAGATATCTACTGTCTCCAGACAGGACAGTTAGTGAGATTTTGAAAGTCCAGGCAAGTTGTGGGGGTTACAGATAGTGTGACATGAACCCAAGATCCCGATTGAGGCTGTCCTCATGTGTGTGGAGCTTGGCTATCAGTCTCTGCTCAACGACTCTGTGCTGTCGTGTGTCATGAAGGCCGCCTTAGAGAATGTTTACCCAAAGATCAGAGGCCGAATACCCATGACCGCTGAAGTGTTCCCCAACAGGAAGAGAACAGTCTTGCCTGATGATTGTCGAGCGGTGTTCATTCATCCATTGTTGTAGTGTCAGCATGGTGTCCCCAATGTACCATGCCTCAAGACATCCTTTCCTGCAGCGTGTCACAGAATCACAGAAACCCTACAATGCAGAACTAGGCCAGTTGGCCCATCGAGACTGCACCAACCACAATCCCACCCAGGCCCTACCCCTCATATCCCTACATATTTACCCGCTAATCCCTCCAACCTATGCATCTCAGAACACTAAGGACACATTTTAGGGGCAATTTTAGCATGACCAATCAACCTAACCCGCACATCTTTGGACTGTGGGAGGAAACCAGAGCACCCGGAGGAAACCCACGCAGACACGAGGAGAATGTGCAAACTCCACACAGACAGTGACCCAAGCCGGGAATCGAACCCAGGTCCTTGCAATGTTAACCACTGTGCTACCGTGCCACCCTCACATGAGGACTCATGTGAGAACACCATCCACCAGATACACAGTACATACTCTTACAACTCAGCCAACATTGTCTACCTGATATGCTACAGGAAAGGATGTCCCAAGGCATGGCACATTAGGGAGACCACGCAGACACTACAACAAAGAATGAATGAATACTGCTCGACAATCACTGTTCTCTTCCTGTTGGGGAACGCTTCAGCGATCACGGGCGTTCAGCCTCTGATCTTCGGGTAAGCATTCTCCAACATGGCCTTCACAGACACAACAGCGCAGAGACGCTGAGCAGAGACTGATAGCCAAGTTCTGCACACATGAAGACAGCCTCAACCAGGATCTTGGGTTCATGTCACACAATCTGTAACCCTCCACGACTTCCCTGGACTTACAAAATCTCACTAACTATCCTATCTGGCGACAACACAATCTCATTAACCTGTGCTTAACGCTTTCTCCACTCACATTGTCTGTACCTTTGAGACTTGATTTCCTGTAAAGACTCGCATTGCAACCATTATTTTGTAAATTGAGTTTGTATCTTTATATGTCCTGTTTGTGAACAGAATTCCCATTCACCTGACAAAGTAGCAGCAAGCATTCTGAAAGCTCGTGGTCTTTTCTATCAAATAAACCTGTTGGACTTTAACCTGATGTTGTGAGACTTCTCCCAGTTATTAGAATAGAAGGTTCCCCTCCATTGCTATATATTTAAATTTTATTAAACAGTTTCCTCAGCCTACGTGGTACAGCCACAGGGCCACTGCAGCAGCAGCCAGTGTTCCTATGATAAGAACATAAGAACTACGTAGGCCATTTGGCCCCTCGAGCTTACTTCGCCATTCAATAAGATTATGGCTGATCTTTTCATGGTCTCAGCTCCAGTTATTCGTCCGTTCACCATAACCCTCAATTCCTTTACTATTCAAAAAAACTATCTATCTCTGCCTTAAAAAATATGCAATGAGGCAGCCTCAACTGCTTCACTGCGCAGGGAATTCCAGATTCACAATCCTTTGTGTGAAGAAGTTCCTTCTCAACTGAGTGCTAAATCTGCTGCCCCTTATTTTGAGGCAATGCCCCCTAGTTCAAGTTTCACCCACCAATGGAAACAACCTCCCTACTTCTATCTCATCTACTCCCTTCATAAATGTGTACGTTTCGAATAAGATCTCCCCTCATTCTTCTGAATTCCAATGAGTCTAATCCCAGTCTATTCAGCCTCTCCTCATAAGCCGACTCTCTCAACTCTGGAATCAACCTAGTGAATCACCTCTGCACCCGCCCCCCCCCCAGTGCCAGTTTATCCTTTCTCAAGTAAGGAGAACAAAACTGTACACAATACCCCTGGTATGACCTCACAAGCACCTTATACAGCTGCAACATAACCTCACTGTTTTTAAACTCCATCCTTTTAGTAATGAAGGACAAAATTCCATTTGCCTTCTTAATTACCTGCTGCACCTGCAAACCAACTCTTTGTGATTTTTGCACAAGGACACCCAGATCCCTCTGCACAGCAGCACGCTGCAAAATAGTCCATTTTCCTGTTATTCCTCCAAAAATAGATGACCTCACATTTCCCAGCATTGTACTCCATCTGCCCATCCCTTGCCCACTCACTTAGACTACCTAAATCCGGCTGCCATAGCTGACGCTGCTGAAACTGCTGGATGTTGGATTGGGCCAGCAGGTGTGGCAGGCTAGTTGGCCAGTGGGCAACTGTCCTATGAAGGATGGGAAGCCCAGCACCAGCTTATTCACCAATCAAAAAATTCAAGGGCCAGGTCCAACATGCATTCCTAGCCACTGTCAGACCCCATATCGAATCATAGAAATCCTATAGTGAAGGATTATTCAGTCCATCAAGCCTGCACCATCAACAATCCCACTTAAGCCCCATCTCCGTAACCCCACATATTTACATAAGAACATAAGAACATAAGAAATAGGAGCAGGAATAGGCCATCTAGCCCCTCGAGCCTGCCCCGCCATTCAGTAAGATCATGGCTGATCTGAAGTGGATCAGTTCCATTTTCCCGCCCTCTCCCCATAACCCTTAATCCCCTTGCCTATCAAAAACCCATCAACCCGCGTCTTAAATATATTTAGCGAGGCAGCCTCCACCACTTCAACGGGCAGTGAATTCCAGAGATTCACCACCCTTTGAGTGAAGAAGTTCCTCCTCAACTCTGTTCTAAACCGCCCCCCCTTTATCATGAGGCTGTGCCCTCTAGTCCTACTGTCCTTTCTGAGTGGGACGAGCCTCTCCACCTCTATCCTATCCATCCCATTCATCATCTTATACGTCTCAATGAGATCTCCCCTCATTCTTCTAAACTCTAACGAGTACAAGCCTAGTTTATTCAGCCTCTCCTCATAGCTCAATCCCCTCAACTCCGGTATCAGCCTAGTAAACCTCCTCTGCACTCCCTCCAAGGCCAAAATATCCTTGCGTAAGTGCGGCAACCAAAACTGCACACAGTACTCCAGCTGCGGCCTCACCAGTGCCCTGTACTAATCTGTCTAACTTACTCATCCCGGGACACCAAGGGGCAATTTAACATAGCCAATGCTCCTAACCCGCGCATTTTTGGACTGTTAGAGGCAACCAGAGCATCTGGAGGAAACCCACACAGGCAGGGGAGAACGTGATAAAGATAATGTTCAAAAATAGCCTGTGCCAAAAACCTATGAATATTAATTGCATGAGGGGAACATGACCAACTGCTTACCTTGGGAGAAAATGCAAATCAATTTATGGCAGCTGGCATTTGAATCTTAGAAATGAGAATGGAATTTATTTTTAGAACTCCTGGCCGGGTCTCTGCTCAGAATAGATCAAACTATATGTACTGAATAAATCAGGTCAGCCATCTAATCTTCCATTGAACAATATCTAAAGAAGATAACACTGCTATCGGGAAAGTAATAAAACAGAAATAATTGGGCAGGAAAAGAAAGGAAACAGGTGTCCCCACAAAATGAATCTATCCTTGATGTTACTAAAATTTTTGCTTATAGTAACAATTTAAACACCATGGTAAACCAGGCAGAAATAAGCAATGTGATCGAGGTGATGAAATAACTTCACATTCAAGGTTAAAGTGAACCACCAGAGAGTAAATATTTTAGTGTTTTTCTGGGAACGCTTTTTTTTATTGCTCCCATGGGCTGAGTTTGCTTCGCTGTGAAAAAGTGAGGTAATGCAGGCAGCCGACACGATAAAACTCGGCAAACCGGAGCTTCATGACAACTGAGGGCAACAAAGCATAAAATGCTGGTCCTGTGACACCATTTATATAAAATTAACATCAAACGTACACACAGCTGAGAGAGTAAATGAGGAGGACATTATTTTTATTGTGCAGTTCCACTGTAGGCCTGACATAAGAGCTTCATTAGTGTCGCAATGAGCCCTGTGATTTCCAATATTGATCCTGATGGTCGGATCACGTGCTGTGTGAATGTTTGACAAACAGTTCACAAAGAGTATCTTTTATGGCACATTGACAGCGAGGAAATGATCCATGGTGTACACCAAAAGTGATACAAAGACTGCTTTAAAAAAAAGACTCTGCAACTGATGAAAATAGACAATCCTTACATAGGAACGACTTGAAGATATGGTGTAAAACAAAATCCAGGAAGGCACTTCCTACTATGAGATGCATCATGTCACTGATGCTGAATGTAAAGTTCAGCTGAAAACATCTCATTTGGAAAGTCAAAAGGGATTATTTTGGTGAAAGGATGGACACCGGTACTAAATGACTATTGTACAAACAAGATATGCCTGTTTGAAACAGAAAATGCCAGAAAACCTCCACAGGTCTGGCAACATCTGCGGAAAGAGAAACAGAGTTGATATTTTGAATCCAGTGTGACTCTTCAGAACTGGAGAATGATAGAAATGCAGTGGATTTTATACTGTTGAGAAGGCCGGGGTGGGTGGGGGCAGATTGAACAAAATATAAGGCCAGGGAGAGGCTGTGGGGCAAGAGAGGTTAACTGACAAAGATTAGGCAAATTTGAAACACAAGACAAAGGAAGTGCTAATGATAATATAAAGACAAACACTGAAATTTTACCGCTTTGCCCACCCTAGGCTTGTAAGAACCATCTGTAGCCAATGGAAAATGCCATTCTGCGAGCCTCACCTGCCCTGTAATCAGGGTAGGCGTGCTGGTAAAATTCCAGCTAAAAGCTTTGACCCTGAGTAGATGCTAATAGCAGCATCCATAACATTTTGTTTATATTTATACCCGTTTGAAAGCCTGATGTTAGCATGCAATTTTGGACCTAATTAACTGATTACTCCAATTTGACATTGTCAGGAGGTGTTCAATCAGAACTTGTAGCCAGAGCACTCAAATGTCAACTAGAAGCAAGTTTTGTGAAGCAACGTATATGTGCTCCACTCAATGATAGTGTGGAGTGGACTGGCCAATGCACAATGACAGGCTTTAGGGTCACTCCTCCTCCAATTAATTGGTTAATTATCCACCACTATTTATGTTAAGTGTGGCAAGACTCCAGGACTTTGAACTGATTTATGATTGTAGGATCGCTTTGCTCTCTCATAGTATGATGCTTATTCTGTTTGGCATACACGTTGTCCCGTGTTGTCGCTTACCAGGGTGGCACCTCAGTTTTGTGCTGCTTCTGGTCTGTTCCACTATACTCATGAAATCAGGATTGTTCCCTTGACTTTATGATCATGTTAGAATGAGAGCTATGTTGTGCATGAGGTTATAGATTGTGACTGAATGCAATTCTGCTGCCCACAGTTATTCGTGGCTTCCCGATTTTAATCTGCTATATTTATTCTGAATAAGTCCCATTTGGCACAATAGTGTTGCAACTCAACAAGGTTCATTGTGAAGATGGGACTTTGTGGGAGGGATTTGATAGTCTCGCTCAAGCAAGACCAGAAATTCCCACCTGAGGTCAACGGACATTTGTTGTTTGCCCCTCAGCCGCTCCCATTCCATGGTGGACAAGTCGGTAGAATTCCAGCATATCTCTTGTTCTGAATTTGAGAAGTCAGTGGGGTTAGCAGCTGAACTTGAGATGAAAACAAAATATCAGACAAATAACAAAATTGGAAGACATGTTGAGAAATTAAGGTGTGAATTGCCACATCAGAAAAACTGTTTACCAGAGATCAGTGGTGCTATATAAATAACTTCTAAAGGCAGGGAATTGGAGAGAAGTAAACAGCTGAATCCACAGATCAAAGGAACATAAGAACTGGGAGCAGAAATAGATCATCTGGCCCCTTGAGCCTGCTTCCACCATTCAATAAGATCATGGCTGATCTTTTTGTGGACTCAGCTCCACTTACCTGCCTGCTCACCATAGCCCTTAATTCGTGTACTGTTCAAAAATTTATCTATCCTCACCTTAAAAACATTCAACTGCTTTACTGGGGATGGAATTCCACAGATTCACAACCCTCTGTGTGAAGAAGTTCCTCCTCAACTCAGTCCTAAATCTGCTTCCCCTTATTTTGAGGCCATGCCCCTTCAATCTAGTTTCATCCGCCAGTGGAAACACCTTCCCTGCTTCTATCTTATCTATTTTCTTCATAATTTTATTTTTCTATAAGATCTCCCCTCATTCTTCTGAATTCCATTGTGTATAACCCCAGTCTACTCAGTCTCTCCTCATAAGCCAGTCCCCTCAACTCCGGAATCAACCTAGTGAATCTCCTCTGCACCCCCTCCAGTGCCAGTATTTCCCTTCTCAAGTGAGGAGACCAAAACTGTACACAGCACCCCAGGTGTAGCCTCGCCAGCACCTTGTACAGCTGCAACATAACCTCACTATTTTTAAACTCCATCTCTCTAGCAGTGAAGGACAAAATTCCATTTCCAGATTGAACAGTATAACTGATTGGGGAAGCAGGCTAGTCTTTCCATCCAACAGTCAGACAGGCTAGTTCCACCTAATCATAGAATCCCTATAGTTCAGAAGGAGGCCATTGGGCCCATTAAGTCTGCACCAACCACAATCCCACCCAGTAACTCCACATATTTACCCTGCTCATCCCCTGACACTAAGGGATCCACCTAGTACGCACATCTTTGAACTGTGGGAGGAAACTGGAACACCCAGAGGAAACTGATGGAGACATAGGGAGAATGTGTAAACTCCACACAGTGATCCAAGGCTGGAATTGAACCTTGACCCTTAGCACTGTGAGGCAGCAGTGCTAACCACTATGCCACCATGCTGCCTTTCAGAGACACCAGTTCCATCTATGATCAGAGCTTTGGAGGCCTGTTCCAACTGACATTTATAGCCACTGAAGATATTCTGTTCTGGTGAAGATGACTATGTCAGGCTGTTGCTTGACTGGTGTGTGGGACAGCTCTCCCAATTTTGGCACAAAGTTCCTAGATGGTGTTAAAGAAGTTTTGTCAGGGTTGCATAGCTGGATGTACTTTGTTGTGTTTGCTGACTGGTGGTCCATTTGGTTTTGTTTTTATTTGATTTTATCTTAGCAGTTTGATAAAGCTGATTGGTTTACAAGGTCATTTTTGAGGACACTTTGGTACAAACACTTACTGTACATCTGACTGAATAAAAACAGCAGATTTCCTTCCCCAAAGTGAACCCAATGGGCTTTATGACAACTCGTAGTTTCATGGTCATCATCAAAACCAGCTACTTATTCCAGATTTATTTAATTGATTGAATTTCAAATCTCCAACTATTGTGGTGGGATTTGAACATGGCTACAAATTATTCATGCAGGCTTCTGTATTACTAACGCAACAACTATACTGCTTTGCCAAAGTCTCTTTTCTCATTGAAGGTGTAAACCCATTTCTTAATAATCCCCCAAAACACAATAGATTATACTTGTCCATATTAAATTACATCTGACATCTATCTGTCCAATTCATTGAACTGTTGAGGCAGAGTTTTACAGTCCTGTCATGGTGAGGGCAGGGCTGTAAAATTTGGCAAGCCATTCAAAACTTTATTGACTTCAGCAGGAATGGAAAATCCCATTGGGGGAGGGACCATAAAATTCCTCAGCGTGCTTGTAGTTTTTGACTGTCTTTCTTCCTATTTGCTAAATTCCTTACTTCTATATTATCACAGACAGCAAGGCCAGTCCCAGTGTCACCACGACCACTTGGGTGGCACACCAGATATTGTCACTCTCAATTTTCCTCACAAGCTCTAATTCAGGCACATGTTGACCTGATGGAATATATAATGTTGTGGAGGGGAATTCATTGGGTCAGACACAGAGTAAAAGTGATTAGGAAAAGCTGGTAGACAAGAGGCAGATGTTGAGTTCATTTCAGCACTCCAGGGAAAAATCAAGGGATGCTAATTCATTGGAACTGATGCTGAAACATGGATACTTTCTGAGCATTATGCAATGGTCTGCTTATTGCTGAAAAAAGAGATGAGCTGTTTCTTTTTGCACCCAACAGGACATGTTGGTAAGAGTACTAAATCTCAAAGGAACAACAATTTACGCGGCTTGAGAAGAGGGTGCTGATTGGTTGGCACGTGAACTCTGTCTGATTATTGTCTTGGAGAATGAACCAAGGAACAGTGTACACTTGTTTAAATTCAAATCAGACAAGTCGACTCTAATTGGTCAAAGCACTGACACGGGGAATAAACCAGGGAATGGCTGTTCCCCTGATTTTGTTTCGTTGAAAAATGTGCAATGAATGGACATGTTCTTGCCAATTGATAGCCCTGTTGTGGTGAAGGCAGAGCTGTAAAATATAGCAAGCCATTCAAAACTCTATTGACTTCGGCAGGAAGGAAAATCCCATAATCAGGATTGGACAATACTTGCTATACAATCACACAATCACATCTAATGTTGGACATTTATGTTGAGTTTTTCAAGCATGGGGTACAGTCAGTACTTCGCCTGTTGCAAACAGCCAAAGGGGTGTATTGTTTGATGTAATCCATCCATTAGTGGGACATTCAGCCTACATATCTAGCATCACACTGGCACTGAAATTCATATATCACATCACTCATTTGTGGACAGACATCTTTTTGGCTTGATGGCAGAATCCTGTTAGTGGTAAAGACCACTTATGTTGCTACTACCTAGTAGCAGCAGGAAACGGAATGCTTCATCTGTCACTCAAGTTTTTTGAGATGCCTTTCAGGGTAACCTGAGGTAGACTGGATACTTTTCAGGACCAAAAATGGTGGTCTTAGGACTGCATAATGTAAAGTGAGCAATGATCTGATCAGAGTAGCCATGATCCTGCAGGATAACTTTGCGATGCCCTACTTCAGCATCAAGTTTGCACAGGCTCTATTCCTGAGGCTGCTGATCAGGCCAGTCTTATAGCACATAAAATTGTAGGAATCCCAATGCCTGTACTGACCAGTGAAGGTGGGCTTGCAATATGCAGTAGTATAGAATCCATTGGAAGATTTCTCAATTGGCATATTGAGGAAAGGGAGCTCATTTGACTCTTCCATTTCAAAGGTGCAGCATGGAGTCTATTAAGGTGTGTAAGAAAATTCTTACAAGCAGCTATGTATTTGAATAGCAAACATAACTTCCTAGCTCTTGCATAGTTGCGAAATGTAGATGCTAAGTGTCATTCCATCCAAGTTGTATTTGTCATGAAAATGGACAAAAAAGTTTACAAGAGCTGGACCTAGAATGGAGAATGTGCTGCTTGGGTCCTCAAATGATACAGCAATTGGAATGGCAAGCTTGGAGAACATGGAACTGTAGGAATCCTGGTGTGTATATTGACAGGTCAGCATGGGCTTGCATTTGGCAGTAGTAGAGAACTGCTACTAGGGACCTTTGCTTGGCCCTCAAGTGGCAGCACAGCAAGACGCTGGCAGATTGGGGGGCAGGATGTGGCTGAAGGGAGCCAGGTTCTAGACTATGAGGCAGATCTGCCATTGCAGAGACTTCATGCATATGTCCAAGGGAGGCAGCTGTACCACAAATGGCAGGTCAATAATCAGTGAAGGCAACTCTGCCAAGGGTAACAAGGGACCTTAGAGAGAGAGAGAGCGACAAGAGATCCCAGAGGGAGGGCACAAGAGAGCAAAGAGTTGATTGTCCTTCAAGATTGAATGCATTCAGTTACATGAAGAAAGTAACACTGTATTAAACAGCAGATTGGAAATTCTACAGAAGACATTTGAAGAGGCTCCAGCGAATGGCAGGAGTGTTCAAGCTGAAACAAGGGAGTTTCACAAAGAAAAGAAAAACATGTTGAAAGATCTTTGTACACTACAAGAATTCCTTGGATTAAGGTGCATTCCTCTGGAAAATTACAAAGAGAAGCAAAATGAGTTTAAAGACACACTGAACAAACTGAGGAAGCAGTTGGCAGAGAAGACTCGGCAATGTTCCATATACACAGGGAGAAACTAAAAGCTAGAACAAACTGAAGAACTGAAACAGCAATTGAACAGAAAAGTCCTTTCCTCTTTTCAAGCTGTAAGTGGATAATGAAACCATGAGTAGCACAATTAGGGAAAGAAGTTCAGGCTTTGCAGGAGACCAACTTGGTCAACAGTGAAACCAGAATGAGGGACAAGGACATAGCTCTGTTGCAGACAGAAGTAAGATGAGAAAATGTAAATCTGACACTGAAGCGCAAGGAACTAGCAGAAACAGCTGAGTCGAATAAAAAAAATCCAGCAGCTTGCTAAAGAATTTGAAAATAAAACATACGGTTCAGTTTAGCTGAAACTGAAAGAAATGAAAATAAAGGTGTAATGATATGATGTAATGCTCAGACTTCATCAGGAACACAAAGGGTATTAAATAATAAGGAAAATCAGTACTGAGTCACTGGGGGGAGGGGGACATAAACTTCCATCCCTCAGCTTCCTCTTCAGGCTGAAAGATGGTGGGTGGGCAGAATGTCAAGACGTGAGAGGGAAGGAAGTTACCAATAGCTGCTGGAGGCATACCTCTTTGCTGTAGCATATCTCTTCCCTGTAGCTGCTCCATCACTCGTGTTTTCCCTTTGTTCCCATTGCTTCCTGTCGATTCCATAGCAATCACTGAAATACAAGATTTAACCCACAACCAATATCATCAAATTCTAGACTTTCTGATCACTTATCTCATTGCTGTTAATGGGACCTTGACTGCCCTTTTTGCCAATTTGCAGTTCAAAAGCATTGATTCACCTTGAAGGACACTGAAGTACACAAAACTCACACTTAATATATTGCTTCATGTCACCTTTATTCAGAGGTAGGTTTTTTGAAATCTAAGGAAGATTGTGCTATTTACCTGATATGGTTCATTCTAGTGCACAATGATATCCTTTGCCCAACTTTATAGCTCAACCCCTCAATGTCTAGCAAGTCAAGCAGTCTTTTTCAAGTCTTATTTATTAGTATCGCAAGTAAGCTTACATCAACACTGCAATGAAGTTACTGTGAAAATTCCCAGTCGCCACACTGCAGCGCCTGCTTGTGTACAATGAGGGAGAATTTAGCGTGGCCAATGCACCTAACCAGCACGTCTTTTGGACTGTGGGAAGAAACCGGAGCACCCGGAGGAAACCCACACAGACACAGGGAGAACATGCAGACTCCACATAGACAGTGACCCAAGCTGGGAATTGAACCTAGGTCCCTGGAGCTGTGAGGTAGCAGTGCTTAACCACTGTGCCACTATGCCCCAGTTATTGAATTTGAGGTAAAAAGGTTTCATTCTGTTCAATTCATGTTTGTCTTTTTTCTGACCCTTAAATGTTTCCTCATGACAGGGTTCAGATTGAAGACTTGCACTGCCATACTCAAAAGTCCAGGAGGAGAAGTACATATTCCAAACATAACCAAAGCTTCCACTAGCAGCTCAAACAATCCAACCAGCAAATGGAAAATGCATAAATACTTCTTAATCTCAAAGATACTCTCCAGGTTCCTGTGCCAGAAGGTTAGTTGAAGCTGTGTAATACCGTAATGTTCTGACATCCAGAGTGCAAATGAACCGAGAAATGCTCACACAATTAAATCCAGCACATCACAATCTCTCCAACCTCAAAGGTTGCAAATGGATTTATACATCTGAATGTTATTTCTTTCATAGGTCTCATGTTCTTTGTGAAATGCTGTAAATGCTATCAAGCATGGAATAATAAATCAGGGCCTATTATTCCTCTGTGCCGAGGACTTAAGCCCTCTTCACGTAACCTAGCGTTAATGGTTGCTGAACACAATGCTATAGGTTGAATAAATGCATCATTAAGCATCTCTGCATTATGAAGACAGTAGCTAGCCTTTTTGCCTGTTGTTTCCTCTTTTTCTGCTTCACGTCAAATCCAACTTTCGAAAATATTGCTGGCTAAAGAATAATCGTACCTGTGTTGTTTCCTTGTGAAATTTCAAACAATGCATGCAAACTTCAAAGTGAAAGAGTGGAGAATTTGTCTTTATCTGTGTGATTTCAAGATTCAAAATCAGGGAAGCTCTGTGTCGGGAATTCTGATATGATGTCCCATTACACTATTTGGTGTATTCTATAGGCCACCAACTCATGAAGGAGATATAAAGGAGCAAATTGGCAGGAGAATTAGAGAACGGTGCAAAAACTATAGAATAGTGATAGTGGGGAATTTCAATTATCCTATTATCAAATGGGATCATAATAAAGTTAAAGAGAAGTTATGTTGGGGGGGGGGGGTATCAAGAAATTTCTTGCATTTTGTTACCAGTGATATTGAAAGTAGTGCTGAATTTGGTTCCAGGGAATGAGATGGGTCAGGTGGATCAAGTGTTACGTGGGCAACATTTAGGCAGCAGTGATCATTATATTATAAGGTTTTTTTAGCCATGGAATAGGGTAAGAAGCAATCGAGAATAAAAATATTTAGTTGGAGTAGGGTCAATTTCAATGAGTTGGGAATAAATCTGCCCTGAGCCAATTGCAAAAAAAATGGCAAGCCAAGCTGTAATTGAACAATAGCTTCCTTTAGAGAAATGATGGCTTGGGTACAGTTGAGGGAGAAAATCAGGAAGCCAAAGCCAGATCTCCCTAATTGTCAAGAGATAGAAAGATGAATCAGAAAAAAACAGGCATACGGGAGATCATAGCATCCCTACAGCGCAGAAGGAGACCATTCGGCCCATCAAGTCTGCACCGACCACAATCCCACCCAGGCCCTATTCCTGTAACCCCACATATTCACCCTGCTAATCCCCTGACACTAGGGTCAATTTAGCATGGCCAATCAACTTAAACCACACATCTAGTCTGTGGGAGGAAACTGCAGCACACGGAAGAAACCCACGTAAACACGGGGAGACTGTGCAAACTTCACACAGACAGTCACCCAAGGCTGGAATTGAACCCGGGTCCTTGGTGCTGTGCCACTGTGCTGCTGTCACATTGTTAATGCAGATTGGTTTAGCTCAGTTAGCTAAACAGTGATACAGAGCAACGCCAACAACGTGAGTTCAATTCCAGTACTGGCTGAGGTTATTCATGCAGGCCGTGTATTCTCAACCTTGTCCCTCACCTGAGATGTTGTAATCCTCAAGTTAAATCATGACTAGGCTGTTCTCACCTTTAAGGGGCAGAGCAGTCAATATTCATTCATCTATGATGAATTTACCTTTTTTATATAGACGAGAAACACAGAGGGGTCATTTTTGGTGAGGCCAGAGGATCCCACCAGTAGGAAGAGCCAGGAAATCCCACCTTATATTTTGAGTTTTGCGTGCATGGGCAGGTTGCCTATGGTCAGTAATTTGCCTGTTGCAAACAGCCAAAGACGCATGCTGTTAGGTACAATCTGCCAGTTGACCTCCACCCCTCCTCCTCTCCCCACCCCACCCCAACTGAATTATCCCTTTTTCTTCCCCTCCAACTGACTATCTGACCCCTCAAACAATCAACTGATCTGCCCCCTCACCCTCCAATCCTGTCCATTTACCTTCCAAACCTACCTATTCCGTGGCTTCTCAAAGTAGCTGGATCTTTACACTTAACTGCTTTACAGCAGCTAGTTCTATAAAAAAGGGGCTTACTTCCAAATTTCCATCCCTCGGCTGAAGGCTTCAGGAATTCACTACTGTACATAGTTTGAGAAACTCAAGCTTGGCAAGAAAGGAGTAGCAGGAGTGCTGATGCTGCTGAATTCCACTCCAATCCTTCTAACAATGACTTCAAATCTGTACCCCCTGGTTATTGACCTCTCTGCTAAGAAAAATAGTTAATTCCAATTTTGATCTTTCCTTGGTCTCCTCCATCCAAAAGAAAACAACAGCAGCCTATCCAAACTTCCCACAAGCTCACAGACTCCATTCCAACAATTTGAGCTTTGGACAGAAGTGATTACATTCTTCTTCTTTTTTGGAATCCAGAGGTACGTTTGCTGCCTGTAAGAATCCAGAGGTGTGTCTGCAAATTGGCACTGGCTGGCAGCAGCTGAAAGAGTTAAGAGATCTGCTTAATTCCCCCCTGAAGCATCTGATCAAGTTGCTCCATGTATTCAAGTCAGCATATTCTAGCAAGGTGGGAGGGATTTTTTGCATAGGTCAGTGAGTCACTGCTACCCCTAGTTATTTATTCCTTCTGTGTCTTTTATAATACTATCTGAGTCGGAGAGAGTGTAGCATCCACGTGTCATACTCAATATGCCCTTCTGACCAGAAACATGTACTCCCATAAGATACGGAGTATCTTTCTTTCCATGCCTTCACCCTGGTGACCTTTATTAAAAAAGAAAACATCTCGAAACTTTTTAATCTGCTTATGTCTTGGGGCCACATAGTAAAAATACAGAGGTGGAATACCAGTCGGAGAGGTTGGCTGTAGAAATATCTGTTGCTTGGCTTTCTCTTGGTAGCTTAGGGACACTTTCATATCTTCAATCAGCAAATTCCCTTTGCTATTTTGTTTCTATTACCTCCCATGGGTATTCATGTTGATTTCTATTTTGACTCAGCTAACATTCTTATTTTTAAATTGAAAAAAAAAACAAAAAGACTCATCAAACATAGTGCCCTTGGTATAACTCATCACTGAACACACTACCATTCGCACAGAATTTAATGGGTGGAATTTTCCCAAACAAAAGTGTCACAAAAGTCTGAGAACCAGAGAGTTTCATTCTGTTTTTTTCAGTAAGCTACTCCAAGCAATTTTCCCACATGCTGTCAACTTTCTTTGGCAGTAGGGAGTTTCACGCTGGTTGTGGAGGAGTGGAGCCTAAGCTCACCGGAGATGCCGGCTGCAGAGTGTAGGGCATGCGCACTGATCTCCTATAAACTGTGTACAGGTCTACACAGTATATGGGAGATCTGTCAACACCACAGCTCTCTCACTCATAACATACATCATTCCCACCACTCCCCCCCCCGCCCCAAACACCACTACCCTTCCCAATCGCCATCCCCACACAGACAGCCCCCCTCCCCATAATGGATGCCCCCAATCACTGGCCTCCTGATCACATCCATTCCCTCCCCCCCGCCTAATGCAGAGTTCACCGTTCCTCCCCATTCAAAATGCCCCATCCTTTGGCACTGCCTGTGGCCCAGTAGGCACTGCTAGGGTGACAGGATGGCACTGCCAGAATCCCAAGCTGGCACTCCCCTCGGGGCACTGATCATCCTCCTTGCTGCTCACCATCAAGGGGGCCTCACTGGCCCTGTCCTATTGAGGCCATCACATCAGGTCCCCAATGGCAGGGACCAGCTGTGATCATCGCCAGTGAGGACCTCCACTAGCGAGGTTGGAAAGACACGTGAGCCTGGATAATGGCATGTGGAGCTGTCTGAACAGAATTACATAAAGAGAATATTTAAATCAGCCTCATGGCCTTCCCAGGTACTCATCTACTGTTTATGAGACGCTGCTGTGCCCAAATAAAGTTCTTGTACCCCTTGTGAGTTCAATTCTTAAAACCCATTAACTGTTAGGGGATGTTCTTGGGATGTCCTGAGATCATGGTAAAGTCCTAGCTGAACAAACTATCAATGCTTGGAGTTTTTTTTTGTCAAATAAAGTTCTCTGATTTTTTCCTGCGCCCATTTTTTAGTACGAGAAGTCTCAGGGCAGTATGAAACATGGAGACTTTTAAAAAAAATACTTTCCATTTCCACTGCAATATTTTGCATTCACCATCTAACAGAGAAACAGATGGCCCCATTGCGACATCAGTGTCTCTATGCCAATGGCTGAATTACTGAACCCCTACAAATGTGTTTACTGCGGATGGGGGTTGATTATATTAATTATCATGGTAACTAAAAGCATCTAATGTTTTTATTTGGAAATGCAAGTAATTGAATACAGCAAACAAAGGTTGCTATCTTCTTGGATTTTGTGCATAAATGTGAATAATTAGCTATTTAATAATCACATAGATTGGCACTGTATAATTTCACAAGATTTAATGGATGATTAATTCCTGACAGTGTGTTAAGGAGAAGGGAGGAACAACACAAATTGTAGCAGAGTACAGCACTGACAGTCAACAAAGTCATCAAAATTTAAAGCTCTGAATTGCTTCTCTGTGTTTTCCTGTATTAAACTGAAGGTACAGCACAGTGGCTAGCACAGCTGCCTCACAGTGCCAGGGATCCAGGTTTAATTCCTGGCTTGGGTCTCTGTTTTTGTGAAGTCTGCACTTTCTCCCCGTATCTGCATGGGTTTCCTCCCACTGTCTGAAAGACATGCCGATTATGTGCATTGGCCTCGTTAAATTCTTCCTCAGTGTACCTGAGCAGGCACCCGAGTGTGGCAACTTGGGGATTTTCAAAGTAACTTCACTGTAGTGTTAATGTAAGCCTACTTGTGACATTGATAAGTAAACTTTAAAATTTTATGTAAGATGTAAATAAAAAGTAGCTTATTGTGATAAAAATGAAAAATTAATTTTTGAATTTCAGTTTGCAGTGTAAAAAAGAATTATGGTGAGTTGGCAGCCCATTTCATATATCTCCCAATTTTTTTATTTACACTGGAACTAAAAGTTGAGGGGTATTAAACAGGCTGCTGATTTGCTCTCATCTCAATTCATAGAAACAGATCAGATTTTATATTACTGCACAAAACCAAAATTACTCTGTATGATCTTTATTCGAAATGAGTAGTCCGATAAATAGTGAAGCACTTACTAAGTGATGGAAATAAGTGTAAAGATTTCTCGGTGATTGTAACTTTTAGAAAATTGATTGCTAATAAGAAGTCAGTCTTCCCAGCTTTCAGGCCAAGCGGCACTAGCATTTTGGGAGCCGCAAAATTCAGAGTCAAACACTTATCAACTTTTTTAGGAGCATGCAGATGAAAGTTGTGAAACTGGAACCAAATGTGTTGAGGGGGAATCGACAAAATATGAATGGCAGAGACCTAGTTGCAAAATTTAAGATATCAGATATAAAAGATACAGAGACGGCTAGATCAGTGTGGTAATGATTAAGCAAGGGAATTTCATCTATTGAATAGTGATTAAAATAAAGCAAAATCCATGAATTCAGTCCCTTGACTGTGGAGATGATATTGATTGCAAAGGGAAAGCAATTGTTTGTTTTTATGGACCTTCTGAACAAGAGAGAGAGATACTGGGAGGGAGGCCTTAAAAAAAGACTTTCTTTATCCCCATATTGACTGGAAAATTGCAGGGATCCAGAAATGAAGAAGTTCTGCCTTACATGACTTATTGAAGAGCCAATTTGAAGATTTCATTTTTAATATAACGCTCCAACAATGATAGATAAGGTGGGTGTCTAAAGGTGTATCTAGGAGCAAGCAGCTATAACATAATTAGATCTGGAATTTCATGAGTATGCTAATAGGACAGTGGCAGGAAAATACTGACCTTTAAAACGCAGCCTTGGAGGAAAAGGGAAAATGAGTTTTAAAAAGGTTAATTGGAACAAACTAATGGCCAGGAGAGTTACAGTACAAAAGAGGGAAACAGTTACGGAAACGTTGAGCATACAATTGAAGTTCATTGCAATCAAATCTAAACACGATTAAAGAGAAGCAAAACCCATTGCAGTTTGGTAGGAGTGAAAATTAACCTTGAGAATGAGGCAATGACTTTCAGAACGTACAAGTCGTCAAATAGACAAAGGATAAGTTATAAGTGCCCACTAAAGCCAAGTAGAAGGCAACAAAGTCTCTAAAATAAGATGGCCGAGGCACAGAATCATAGAATCCTTACAATGCAGATGGAGGCCATTCAGCCCATCGTGTCTGCACCGACCACAATCCCACACAGGCCCTATTCCCACAACCCCACATATTTACCCTGATAATCCCCTGACAATAGGGTCAATTTAGCACAGCCAATCAACCAAACCTGCACATCTTTGGACTGTAGGAGGAAATCAGAGCACCTGAAAGAAACCCACTCAGACACAGGGAGAATGTGCAAACTCCACACAGACAGTGACTTGAGGCTGGAATTGAACCTGGGGCCCTGGCGCTGAGACAGCAGTGTTAGCCACTATGCTGCCCTTGAGTAAGCAACCTGAGAACGTTCCAGGGTTTTGATATTGGTGGGTCCATTCATTCCTTTGAATGGATGATGGGACAGCACTGGTACAGGGTTTTAAAATGAATTTCTTTCACTGAACAGAACTTAAGAAAATTAACATGACAGAAGTGAAAAGAAAAAGTAAACTTTGACTTTTAGGCAAGCTAATCCCTGTACTGTACAGGACAGGATCTTGAAACTAAACAACCACACACTCAAATCCACAATATTTCTCAACCCTTATCTCGTTATTTAGAGCTGTCTCCATTTCAAAAACAAGCCTTGCAGCTGCTGCTGTTTGCCTGAATTGTGTACTCTTCAGGAATGCAGTCAATTTTTAGCTTACCCAGCATGCCTTCTGAGTTTTAAAATGTAGTCAAATTAACAGAGTTAATTGCATAGGTAGAAATATCTTAAAATTAAGTCTTTGTATAGACTGAAGCAAAAAGGGCTAAGCGTACATAGGAAAACTCCGATATGTACAGTATCATGTTGTATAGATATTTTTACCAATGCTGTGGTAGTTGCCATGGATGCCAGCTGCTTTATGTTTTCCCTTTCCTTCCTTTAGATGAGCAGGCTGTGTGATGGGTCTCAGACTTGAGGAATTCAATTCTATTGGCATTTCTTGATAACTCAGTTTTTTCTGGATTACCTCATGTTAAAATGCCATTTCTGACTTTGGCATTCTATGCCAACTTGGCTCAGCAAAAATGTTTACATGTAACAAATGGTGACAATAAAAACACATACAGATGTAGCTATGTAATCTGCCCAGAGAGTTAAGGGTAGCACTTCATAACCTTGGAATATGAGGCAAGCAAGTCAATCATTGCACAGCCCTTAAAAGGAAGCTTCAGAATGTTCTTCCCTCCGCACTCGCACTGCTCCCAGCAGGAATCCTGGCTGTCTGACCCGAATTGACAGCCTACCACATTTATAATTTGTGTTGGCAGAACATCTCCCAATATTGCACATTTTTAAATGGAAAAACAATTGCTTTGATATATGTAGGGCTGGATTCTCCGACTTCACCCGAAGCTGGGATTCTCCGCTCCCGCTGCAATGAACAAAGATTTAGCCGAGAGCTGAATTCTCCGTTCTTGCTGGCAGGGACAGCGGAGTGTGAACAGCTGCAGAATTCCAGCCATAGTTTTGAAAAAGATGGTGGTTTCTAGGAATATACTACTTAGAAATGGATATTCTTGTAAAGCTATTAGTACATCTGAGCAGATGAGAGAATGATATTTTAACTCTGATGTGCAATAACTTATGGGTGGCATAGTGGTTAGCACTGCTGCCTCAGCCTCAGGAACCCAAGTCAATTCCAGCCTTGCATGGAGTTTGTATGTTCTCACCATGTCTGCATGGGTTTCCTCTGGCGGCTCAGTTTTCCTCCCACACTCAAGATGTGCAGGATAAGTTGTTTAGCCATGCAAAATTGCCCCTTAGTATCAGGGAGATTAACAGGGTAAGTACTTGGGGTTACGGGAATAGGTCTTGGGAGGGATTGTTGTCGGTGCAAGCTCGATGGGCTGAATGACCTCCTTCTGCACTTTAAGGACTCTATGGTTATTTTCAACTTAAATTAAATCCCTATGCCGTAATATTTAGTAAGAAGTCTGACAACACCAGGTTTAAGTCCAACCGATTTATTTGATAGTAAACTCGCAAGCTTTCGGGGTTTGCCCCTTTGTCAGGTGAATAGAGTTCTGGCCTCAGGCAGAGCATATAACAGTAATATTTACAACATGCTACTGTGCAGAGTGACCTGGCGGTCCTTGTGCATGAATCGCAAAAACTCAGTTTGTAGGTGTAGCAGGTGATCAAGAAGGCAAATAGAATGTTGGCCTTTATCGCGAGAGGGATGGAGTATAAAAGCAGGGAGGTCTTGTTGCAATTGTACAAGGTACTGGTGAGGCTGCACCTAGAGTACTGTGTACAATTTTGGCCCCCTTATTTGCGAAAGGATATATTGGCCTTGGAGGGAGTGCAGAGAAGGTTCACCAGGTTGATACCGGAAATGAGGGGGTTAGCTTATGAGGAAAAGTTGAGTAGATTGGACCTGAACTCACTAGAGTTTAGAAGGCTGAGGGGAGGTCTTGTAGAGACATATAAGATAACAAAGGAGCTAGACAGGGTAGGTGCAGAGAGATTATTTCCACTTAGAAAGGAAACAAGAACTAGAGGACACAGCCTCAAAATAAGGGGGAGTCAATTTAGAACGGAGTTGAGGAGGAACTTCTTCTCTCAGAGGGTGGTGAATCTTTGGAATTCTCTGCCCATTGAGGCAGTGGAGGCTACCTCATTAAATGTGTTTAAGTCGCAGGTAGATAGATTTCTGATCAATAAGGGAATTAAGGGTTATAGGGACCAGGCAGGTAAGTGGAACTGAACCACTATCAGATCAGCCATGATCTTATTGAATGGCAGGGCAGGCTCGAGGGGCTAGATGGCCTACTCCTGCTCCTATTTCTTATGTTCTTATATTTACTCGGGCTGTTATTTGTTCCTTGTATTAAAAATTGTTTTGCTGAATTATTCAAAGAAAAATCTAGATTTTTATCCTATTTTAATATTTAGGACGAATAATAGTGATACCTCAATTTCCCTTTGTTTTAGCATTCTATTTGTTTTAGACCATTTAATAGTATTAAACAATAAAAGCTACGCCTGGTTGAGGCCAAATTACAAAATGTAAGTTTACGAAAGAATGTACTCTTATGAATGTTAGGTTTGGACTAATTACTGAACTATTGTGTCCTGTGGTTCATTAATGTTTGATTCTGAAGATTTAGAAATTCAGCTCTGAATTTGAACTTGGTGATTGCTTGTTTTAATTATCTGTCTGAACAAATGTTGGCTATTATATAATCCATTCCACTGACATAAAAGTCATAACCTTATTTTAATGGAGCGTATTTTGAAGAAATGTTGTTTCGGTTTATCAATTTCTCCAGCCTCCTAAAAATGCATCATTTTAATTATATTAATAGTCTGGATTTCGTGGTTTCAATGATGACAAAATGCTCACTGTTCATAGCTTTTACTGAGACTGAAAGCAATTTCTGTTAAACCTACATATGCAGTCAAACATGGAAATCCAGAAGTTGGCGATGGTGATTTCTCCATTATTGAAGTTGTCACAGATAAAAAATCAATTAGAAATCACTGAATTTCTATGAACTTGAACTTTTTATGCTATTAAAAGACCCTGTAAAGTATGCCTTCTTGAGTGAAGTGCACATTTTAACAGCATACTAAATCATCATTACCTCTGAACAGGTCCTGAAAGCATGTCAAATGATTAAAATTCCACAGTAAAAATTCCATGGATATTGAAAATAATTTTTTAAAACTTTGTTGTATTTTGGTTGCTAACTTAATCCTGTATGTTTGTCCCAGTATTTATTTTGCATTCTGTAAAACTACATATTAAAAAACCAATGATAAAACCTGCTTGTCAAATCCTGGTTTGCTGATAGTGAGAATGCTCCATGTGTTTGGTTACCTCGCTGGTGCTGAATCCCAGAGATCCCTTATACCTGGCAGAATTATTTTTGGGAAAGGTCAAATTGACACCAGAGTTTGTCAGATTCTTGTGGGCAGCTTACTTCAAGGTCAGTGATGAGAGCCATCACTTTGAAAGTAACTGCAAAATCTAAGCCATAGACTGTTACCCTCTTCAGCACTATCACTTGTCTCAACAAGCCATGTGGCTCCTGAAAATTCAACTAACACTTCTGAATGTATTTTATTTCTTCAGATTGGTGTATTTATTTTAAATCATTTCAGTGGAACTTCTGAATCTTTTAATTATATTCTTTCAACCCCAGCACCTTTTCAACAGATTTTTTTTTCCCAGTCACGGTGAACTATAACCTTTCAATCAACTGAAAAGGGATGTTGGTCACAGATTAAATTAGAAGTAGTCTTGGTAATCAATGAGGTAAATCACATATGCTTCTACCAATTTCAGGCATATCAAATGAATCTCCTTTGGACACAGTCTGATAATATGTAAAAGATTTTTTAGATGAGTTGTGTGCAACAAAAAAATTAAAATGAAAGCAAGCGTGGCAATTTTATGACAGACAACATTTCACAGAAAACTGGAATTTGTTTAACAAATGTCGCTATGTATGAAACAGCAATAAATAGAGACAGGAACAATGGTTTTCCCTTCACAATGTAAGCTGCAGTCAATGTCTATAAATGGCTGAGACTGCAGAGCTAATCAATAGAACAGGAAAAAAACTAGAAGGAATTGGTCATCAGAACAAGATTACCTCTTACGCTTCTTTCTTATCCTGTCAATTAGCTCTCTAGATTACTTCTACAGATTTGTTCAGTTCATTAGTTCTGTGGATTCATTCTTGTCATTCCCCCTTGTTCTGTCTACCAGTTCATAGAATCAGAATCCCTACAGTGCAGGATGAGGCCATTCAACCCATCGCGTCTGCACCAGCTCTCTGTCAGAGTATCTCACCCAGGCCCACCCCATGCATTTCCCCACTAATCCCCCTAATCTAGACATCTTGGGACACTAAGGGACAATCTTTTAACACTGCAATCCATTTAACCTAACAGTTCTACAGGAGCAGGAGAAGACTCCTTGAGCCTGCTTCACCATTCAACTAGATCGTAGATGATCTTCGACCTCAGTATGGCCGGAATTTTACTGGCATGCCCGCCCCGAAATTGGAGGGGTGAGGCTTGCAGAATAGAATTCTATGTTGGCCTCGGGCGGGATTTTATGAGCCTCACCTGAGCAAGGTCGTAAAATTCCAGCCTACTTCCATATTCCTTGATATCTTTATCCAGAAAGCTATTGATTTCTTTCTTGAATGTACTCAGTGACTGAGCCTCTTCAGCCCTCTCAAGTAGGAAATTTCAAAGATTCACTCCTGTCAAGTGAAGAAATCCCTCCTCATCTCAGTCCTAAATGACCTTCCTCTTATTTTGAAACTCTGTCTCTTGGTTCTACCCTGCCAGGGATAACCTCCTCCCTGCGTCTATCATTTCAAGCCCATTAAGAATTGCTTCAATGTGGTCACCCCTCATTCCTCTAAACTCTGAAGAATATAGGCCTGATCTCCTCAATGGCTCCTCATACAACAATACTGCCATCACCAGGATCAGTCTAGTGAGTCTTTGCTACACTCCCTCAATGGAAAATATATCTTTTCTAAGTTAAGGAGACCAGAACTGTACACAAGACTGCAGGCACGAACTTTTCAATGCTCTACACAACTGTAACAAGACGTTTACTCCTGTACAAAAATCCTGCAATAAATCATAGAAATCCTACAGTGCAGAAAGAGGCCCTTCAGCCCATCGAGTCTGCACCGACCACAATCCCACCCAGGCCCTACCCCCTTATCCCTACACCTTTACCCGCTAATCCCTCTAACCTTCACATCTCAGGACACTAAGGGGCAATTTTGGCATCACCAATCAACCTAACCCACACATCTTTGGACTGTGGGAGGAAACTGGAGTACGCAAAGGAAACCCACGCAGACACGAGGAGAATGTGCAAACTCTACAGTGACCCAAGCCGGGAATCGAACCCAGGTCCCTGGAGCTGTGAAGCAGCAGTGCTAACTACTGTGCTACTGTGCTGCCCCAACATATAAAGGCCAATATATCCTAATTGCTTACTGAAACTATGTTATGATTCAGTAACTTATGAACGAGGATATCAAGACATATCCTATACAGCTATTAGGTTCATTGTCCATCTTATAGGACAAAACTGCACTGACACCATATGAGGAGACATCACAAATTAACAGCAATTTCTTAGATGGGTCAAAATGCACCAATAAGCTCAATGAATAAAACAATTACTATATCTATTGAAAGCTTCTCCCTGGTGCTGCTTCCAAAACTAACACCAGTGCTTCTTTAGCATCATATATGATGGAGCCAAATTCGGTAGAAACTGCCCGTTGAACAACGAATGAACATTTAAATCATCAGTACTGGACTCTTCCATATTGTGCACTTGCAATGCATTGCTAACTCTGTCGCTGGGTAGACTAGATTTGCTTTTATGTTGGTACCTCAGCTGCGTGACACATTGGTTAGCGCTGCTGCCTCACAGAGCCAGGGACTCGGGTTCAATTCCAGCCTTGGTCACTGTTTGTGTCAAGTTTGCACATTCTCCCTGTGTCTGTGTGGGTTTCCTCTGGGTGCTCGGATTTCCTCCCACACTCCAAAGATGTGCAGGTTAGGTTGATAGGCCATGATAAATTGACCCTAGTATCGGGGGATTAGCAGGGTTAACGTATGGTGTTATGGAAATAGAGCCTGGATGGGATTGTGATTATTACAGATTCATAGTGTCATAAATGGGCCAAATGGCCTCCTTCTGTACTGTAGGGATTCTATGAAGTGAAGACCTTTCCTGTGGCAGGAAAAACATTCAGCCTGTTTATAACTGTAGGCTTCAGTGGAGTGATTATCCCTGCACCAGTAACATTCTAATTTGATCCTTCATGATTGATATACAATTTTAAATCTTCTGGTTCTACTTGTGGCCACATTTACTTTTCATTTTAAAATCAAATCTTCATTCTTGGTGTCACTGACTGCAGCTTCCCACCCTGTTGAACCATGCCATTTTGTATGTTCTGTAGCTCCTGTGCACCCTTCTCAGCACCCTGCATTGCCAGTGCTATTTCCATTGCCTTCTTAAAATTAACATCTGTCTCTGCCAACAACTTCTTTTGGATGCCCTCATTTATCTGGGGGAGGGAGATGCTGCTCTTGGTGAGGGATTGGTGATACTTCCACAGATTAAATGATCTCACAGCATATCGTTCAGATTGGCTCCAAATTCTCCTAAGTCTCAGCTTTGTAGTATCGGCTGCAATGGTCTGCCCCGTGTCTCTCCCTGTTGAATTACATTTAAGCTGCTGCAGGATAATTGATGAATTTGAATGATTATATGTCTTCACCAAATCCAACTATCTTTGTGAATGATCTGGAATTGGGCACATTTGGAGATATAAGGCTACTGACTAAAATTGTAGGCCTGAGTCTCATACACACTCAGGAGGATTGCCTTTCTTTTCCCATCCTCCTCTATTCTGTTGGTCTTGGAATAGTAGCCCATGTGTCCAATCCACCACCAAGGCATCAGAGATAAATCTGCCTGAATAGGCAATATCTGCAAGCACTTCTCTTTCTGAATTTGGACTCAAACTTCAGCAGAGTTTTATATTCGCGATCTTGGGACTGACTTTTTTCCTCTATCTTCATCATCAATTGCACCGGACGCCAAACCCATTGTGATCCTCCTGACCTGCCCCCATTCGCTTGCCCCTTGCTATTTACCCATCCCTTGGCAGGAAGTGCACTGGATGGACTTTGGTGCTAACAATGACTAGCGTGGGCCTGGCACACTGAGCCCTGAGGATCCAGGGGAGCATCATCAACCCGTCAGTATCCTCCCCCACCACTCAAATAATGAGTCTTCCCCACACACAAGCAGACATGAGGGTGATCCTTTCTGCCCCCTTATCCCTTAGATCCTCCACTCAGCCCACCTCCCTCCTCTTACCCCCACTCAATCCACCTCCCTCTCAGACCTCTGCCCTCAGAAACCCTACTCAGCTCACCTCATTTTCAGGCTCCCCACTCAATCCATCTCCCTCTTAGAACCTCCACTCAGCTCACTTCCCCCCTCAGGTCACCATCAGGCCACACACCTTGGCAGTTGCAACAGTGCACTGCCCTGGCACTCTGGCACTGATACCCTGGCCTGGCCACTAGACTTCACCACTCTACCTTGGGATGGGATCTTGTGACTGGACTGCTGCTTCTCAAACTGGCAGACCTGAGATCGCCATCCCAGAGGAGATTGGCAAGGTCAGCTCCTTGCCCACAGCCCAACACTACCCAACACCCAAGACCCTTGGTGGGCCCTCCCACTGCAACCTGACAGCAACAGTGAGGCAAATGCCTACTGGTCCTATATCCTTAACCACCCTCCAAGACCAAGGCTCCAGGCCAGAATCATCATACCAGGATGCTGAGGGTCAGTGCACCCTTGACATTGCCAAGGCACAAAGTCTGATGGGGGTCTGAGTGGGAAAGTGGAGATGAGTAGGGAGGTCAGGTCATCCTCATGCCTGCGTGGTATGGGGAGATGGCCACTTATTTGGGGGAGGGAGATCCTGCTCTTGGAGTGGGATTGGTGATGCTTCGCTGGTCAGCGGAGGGGGTGGGATTGGGTGGGATACAGTTTCATGTTTTGAGTAGAGGAGGACTAACCCCAAACACAGAGAAACAGGCACACTTTAAAAATGGCATCCCGATCTCGGAAAAGCCGGTTTGGCTGGCAGATTTCCTGGGATGCTTGGATTTGCATTCATCAGATGGGTGAACCCCACCCGACAGATGTCCCAGTACTAGCAGGAAACATTGCAGTTTTCCCACTTGTGTGAGTACTTACTCCTGATTCGGGGGAATTCTGCCCGCTGTTACTATTGCCTGCCATGGTAACCTATTTTTGACATAACTCCTCCAAGGCCTGGGTGTCCCTTTACCAGAGTTAGATTTAGTTACATAGTAACTCTCAGACAGGTACTTCCTTGTACAGAGTATCAATCAGGAGTCCCAATAACCCTAACACTCCACATTATATACACAGGGAGGACTCCCTGATTAGACAAGTCATTACTGCCTTAATCAGAGAGCTCGTACTCAGAGGGGTACATCAGTTTAATAGTGTCGAGGTAGGCTTACGTTAACACTGCAATGAAAATCCCCTAGAACCTGTTCGGTTACACTGAGGGAGAATGCATCATGGCCAATCCATCTAATCAGCATGTCTTTCGGGGCTGTGGGAGGAAACCCATGCAGACACGGAGAGAACATGCAGACTCCACACATATACTGACCCAAGCTGGGAATTGAACCAGGGCCCCTGGCACTGGGAGGCAGCCGTGCTAGCCACTGTGACACCCCACTGGCCTTGTTAAAGTTATTACAATTTTTAAAACTCTTTTACTGCTAACTCACTAAAATCGACTCGTGTTTGACATTTGAGCTTTCTTATTAAATTAAGTGATGAATTATTTTAATAATTCTCACCTCAATTGAATAACATTAATATTCTCTCTGAGACAAGTATGAAAAGTTTAACTGTCACATGTTTCGCGTATGGTTAATGTGGGAATAGTGGCTTCAAAATGGGATCTAGTCACCTTTCCACACATTAACACTAAAGCTGCAGCCAGTTCCATTTTGAACAGGTATTATAGCAATGTGTCAAAATGTCTGCTTGTAGGCCTGTTTTCATATGTAACCCAGCAATAAGGCTGTGCAGATAGGGTAGTGGGAGTAGGACAGGGATAGCTGAGCAACAGCAGGAACTGGACTTTCCCCGTTATTTTGGGGCACAATTGCCCCATTTACAAATACTGGGAAACATTACACAGTGTCTTCTGTCCACTCATATTCTGCCTGAAATTGAAATCAGCTGCCTTTAATAGATATCTGGAAAGAGACTAGAAAAAAAAGCTGAAATATTTGCTCCTGACTGCAAACCCGATGATGGAGAAAGTACCCCAGGTGTGGAATGACTTCAATGAAGTCCATAAAGTGGATCTGTTAGAATACGAGCTCCTTGATTGAAGCAGTTACTGCTGGAGCCCTGCAGAGGTGTATAAAGTGGAGTGTCCTGTTTACCAGCACTCAGGGTGTATACTCTGTCCTGGCTGTCTAATAGTAGCTATTGCAAATAAATCTGAATTTGGTGAAGGAACACTGGCCTCGGTGGAATTATTTCAGGGTGGTCTGATTTTCATTCAGTGTGCGTGGGTGTTAAAGGGAGTCAGACCTGCTGACTGTAGAAACAATGCATAGGCAGCTACATGAACAGAGCCTGGGAAGCAGACTGTCTAAAAGGCTAGCCTGCTGGCACAGAACTTTGTCCCAACTGTAAAACAACAGAAGAAAGCAAAAAAAGTACCCTGACCTGTGTAATAGCGTGCCACAATTTGAATGTCATCAGACTTTGTTAAGAACAAAAGGTATATATTGATTTCAGTAAGCTTTATTCAAGCGATTGTAGCCCATGTCTGTCTAGAGCTCTGTTCCAGCCTTTCCATGTTGACAACATGGCTGCCAGATGTATTCCAACTCCTCCTGGTTCCTGTAGGCTCCTCAAGCCAGGTGACACTCTTCTGTTGTGCTGTCTTAAAGAAACAGACACAACAACCACCCCAACCTGTCACAACCCTCACCCCCACACATACTCCCCATGCCTCATCCATGTCAACCCATGCAATCCCATATGCCCAGCAACCTCCATGTTCCTTCATATCCGCCATGCCAACCTGTGCCCTATATCCACCTCCAAGGCCTTTTATAGCCTCTATGCCAACTTAGTTTCTACTCATGCCAACCCATGCCATCCATCCTTCATCCTTACACCCTTGCATGCCAATTCACCATGTATCAACCATGGGCAGATCTTAGGACCCTCCTGAGATGAAATTTAAAAAGTTCTAAGTGTCTACTGATGACTTCAATATGTTAAAAAAAAACTCTCATTAATAAAAACCCATTACCTGAGCTCACGTTAGAACAAGCATTTATGTTCATAACTCAACATCAAATAATATAACAACTCGCAGCTGTCAGTCAAGCTGTGAACTGATAGGTTGTGGAATCTGTCATGTAGCACACATTGAATAATGATTACCTTCACAAATATGTCAATAGAGTGAAATAGCAAGCACTGATTTTTTTTGACTTTTGGAATTACAGACTTTTATGTAAAGGCCAGGAGTCTTAAATTCCTTGACAGATTGACAATGAGGTTATCCACTTTTTAATCACATTCATGTCTGGCATAACGGGTGCTTGACCTCACCCAAGGGTGTCCCAAAAGGACACCTTACCTCTCCAAGAGTTACCCTCTAACCTCTTCAGAGCACTCTGGTAAATTTAACCGTCTGTCAAAAAGTGTAAAGACCACAAATCCTGTTTGGCTGTCCATTTTTCGAAGGTAGCTGTAATTTTAGATAAGTATCTGCCTCCATGAACTATGCATGTACAAAGTACAACCTGCACACATTCTCCACCTACCCCAGTGCTCCCTGTAAATACGGTGGGTGATGGATTCAGGGGAGGGAATTACAGAATTGGAGCTCCGGAGTTATTTTGGCTAAACCAGAGACCCTCCATCAATGCAAAAAATTCAGGTCTACAAATCTTTCAAAGAAACAATTGGCTATAGAAAAGTGAGAACTTCAGAAACTTTCAGGACAGATGAACTAAAATGGTTAAATTTTTTTTCTGTCATTATTTTATAATCTGGTGATGTAATTGTTAAAATTGATAGTATTATCTAGGATATTTTAGATTGAAGTACAAATTAACATGGAAAAAATGTTATACCATTAGATCTTACGATCAGTAAGTTAATAAAACCTTACAATCTGTATAATGCATCGCAAAACTAATAATAATTATTCTTTTATAAACCAATTACTGGTGTGATTGGCTATACTTAGGCATACTTTGGAATTGCTTCTTCTGCTTCTTCAAGCTTTTACCAAATCAGAGTTTGTCACAAGATAAAAATGAAGTGTTTCACTTCCTGTTTGAATTCCTTTAATAACATATTCGGAATCATTTTCCTCTGAAACTTATTTTTAAAAGTTTATTTTATTAGTGTCACATTAACACCGTAATGAAGTTACCATGAATATCCCCTAGTCACCATATCAGTGCCTGTTCGGATACACTAAGGGAGAATTTAGTATGGCCAATGCATCTATCCAGCATGTCTTTCGGACTGTGGGAGGAAACTGGAGCACCCAGAGGAAATGCATGCAGCCACAAGGAGGACATGCAGATCCTGCAGAGACTGTGATTCAAGCCAGGAATCGAACCTGGGTCCCTGACACTGACAATGCTAACCACTGTGCTGTATTTAAATGTTATTGTGGCATTAGATTCACTGTTCCTATTTTATATCAACACAAGTTCCTTTGGAGACAACTGATGTCACAATTTTTGGAATGGGAATTGTACCACTTTGACACTTTTTTATTTCTACCAGATATATTTTGCTTTCAGTGAACAAATTCATTTTGTAAAACAATTGCATGTTAGACACAATAGTGCTCACTTTCCTTGGTTACATTTGTTTAATTATAGGTAGGTAAATGGCTGCAATAAAATATTTTTCCAATTTCCTGCAGTATTTGCCTTTGGGGTAAAGAAACAGCCTTATATTATCCTGCTCTTGCAGCCATTTAAGTAGATTGTTCTCTGAACACAGATTAGTTATAAATTCATTACATTGAACAGCAGTTAAAGAATTGTAATAGTGATGGTATGAAAAGTCGTATTCAACAGCTACTTCAAGGAACAAAGCTGATTATATTTGAATTTGTCTTATTTATTTCAGAGATCTGATTACATAAGAACTGAATCAACGTTACAAAAAAAGTTCAAATACATCTTCAATAAAATCAATAGTTTAGGTGCACTGAAGGTTATTTCCAATACTTTGAAGGTATTTTCCACTATGTTAGAGCTTTTCATCTTTGATCTACACTTGCCCATTGATAGCCGTTGGACCAGCTTGGGAGCTTCTAACTTGGACCTCAGCTAAACAACAGGTTGAGGCGCAGCAACAATAAGATCAGCAGGATCAGAACCAACACCAACAGGACCAGCAGCAGCACCAGCAGGACAAGCACCAGGAGAAGGACTAACAGGACAAGTGCCAGCAGCAACAGGGTCAGCAACAGCAGCAGAACGTGTCTGCTCATGTCTGTGTGGCGTTTGCACATTCTCCTCATGTCTGTGTGGGTTTCCTCCAGGTGCCCCAGTTTCCTCCCACTGTCCAAAGATGTGCGGGTTAGGTTGATTGGCCATGCTAAGAAATTGCCCCTTAGTATCCAGGGTAGCAGAGGTTAGCGAGATTAGTGGGTATAATATGTAGGGATATGGGGGTGCCTGAGTGGGATTGTGTTCAGTGCAAACCCGATGGGCTGAAGGGCCTCTTTCTGCAGGGTTCTATGGTTCTATGGTCACAGCACAACAGGATCAGCAGGACTGATGAACAGAGCACAGAACTCCAGCCCACCACCAGGAATATAGTCAGAGGATAACCTCTTGGACATTACAATGTATCAGATACCTTGTCAAGTGTAGTAGATGGACCTATGTTGTTTGTGGCTGCCAAAGTCACACAGCCCCTAATTCCCTTGCCTCTGGGTCCTTTCAGGGATCTTCTGGTAATGTTTATAAATTCTTGTAATCTGCTGCCCACACATCTCATAGGTGATTGTTGCTATGTTTGCCAGAGCAGACACAGTTGTGTATTTTCAACTATCCATATGTGGTAATCAAGATGTATCCAGATGACCCAGGCATCAGCCAGAAAGAGATTTCCCTCAATCAATGGTCAAATGGTCAGAAATCAATGAAAGATCATCTTTCATATCTATGTAAAATTCCAGGGAGCTGCTATGTTGTATTTATGCTGTCATGATGTGGAGATGCTGGCATTGGACTGGGGTAAACACAGTAAGAAGTCTCACAACACCAGCTTAAAGTCCAGCAGGTTTATTTGTAGCAAGCACCTCTAGCTTCTGTCAGGTGGGTGGGAGTTCTGATCACAAACAGGGCATATAAAGACCCAAACTCAATTTACATGAATAATGATTGGAATGTGATTCTTTACAGCTAATAAAGTGTTAAAGGTACAGACAATGTGAGTGGAGAGAGCATTAAGCACAGGTTAAAAAAATTGCATTGTTTCCAGACAGTGAGATTTTGCAAGTCCACGCAAGTTGTGGGGGTTACAGATAGTGTGACATGAACCCAAGATCCTAGTTGAGGCCGTCTTCATGTGTGTGGAACTTGGCTATCAGTCTCTGCTCAGCGACTCTGCGCTGTCGTGTGTCGTAAAGGCTGCCTTTGAGAATGCTTACCTGAAGATCATAGGCCGAATGTCCATGACGGCTGAAGTGTTCCCCAACAGGAAGAGAACAGTCTTGCCTGGTGATTGTCGAGTGGTGTTCATACATCCGTTGACACTACGATCTGAATCCCACACTGTGTGCTGCAAGTCCCTGGTGCCAGCTTTTGCTACAACATGGGAGCAGTTTATGCAGCTCTGCCTTCCACCTCTGCTGAGAATGAAAACAAAAGTTACACCACTGCCAACAGGCCCAGTAGCATTGGCAGCAAAACCAGCAGCAGCACCAGCTGCTCTTTCTCCAGCTGCATGTTCCTGCACAGGACAGGTGGGATGGACATCAAGATCCAACAGAAAACTGGCAGGACCACCAACATAGACAAAGGATCTACTCTTCCCACATGCCTGAGCACCAGTGTCTCAAGAGGTTTGTGTGGGTTGGCTGACATCTGCAGCCTCCTGGAATAAGATCTCTTTCCTGCTTTTTATGGGCACAATTCCCCACATTGTGGGGCAAATGCCAATATTTACCAAAGGTGTGGCTTGTTTTGATTCATCGGCCTTCGGTACTATAGCCAGGATTTTATCAGGGCCAAGAGGCTTTGCTTTAATCAATACATTTATCCATTTTTGACATTGTGTGGAGTTCATTGAATTGACTGAAAACTGGCTTGAAGTTGCGAGTTGAAGATAGTTACAATCATCACAGTCTTCTCATTTGTACTTGTTGCTGTGCCTGCCACAGTGTCTGTTTTAACCCTTATACAGTAGACAAAGAATTATGAGTAGACTTGTTAGTACAACAATTTTCTTTTACATGGAGAATTAACAATCACCCACCCAATCAACAATAAGTTATCTTACAGAAATACTAAAGTTCAAATCCAATACCAGATCTTGACTTAACTTTTGCATGACTGGCAAGTACCCAGGCAGACATTGGCCTTTATCCGCGTGTTGGTCTCTGTAGTCCTCTGGTCCTTTGGTCTAACCTGATTCTCTGGCTCTGGTCTTTCTTCCTTCCTTGGGTATGGTGGCTCTCCTCGTGCTGGTCATTGCTGGCGACGTTCACCACTGTTGCTCATTCATGGGTCAGAGAAAGAGAGATTATTCTGTTGTGCAACACTCTTTATACCCTGTTGGTTTTTGCTCCCTTTTGGCCATTGCCAATCAATCAATCAGGACTTGATCACTCTGATAAAGTTTAATCGGGTGCTGCCACACCAATCTCTGGGTGTATCCCCAATGCCCATGTCTGTAGGTGCTGGAGGCATGTAGGTCCTCCCTCCCAAACAAGGGGTTAAGGTGCCCCTATGTCTGGTAGACAATCCAGTTTGACCAGAAACTTTCCTTTGTCCTGGAGATGGCCCATATCCTTTGCATTCTAGCTCCTGCACCAGCAGCTGTAGCTGCAGCCTGTCTTTCTTTGACCAATTTATCCTGCAGCTGCAGCCTCCCTGTTATGGCACTTGTCCAATTATCCAGCATGCTCTTGCAAACCACCATCTTAGATGGCCCATTTGGCCACAGACTCATACGGCTGGAATTTTGTTACTGCAGCTGGATCCCTGCCCAAGGACCTGAAATCATGGGCAACCTATCACAGTATTCTGTGAGACACGTTTTACTGGCTGCAGCCAACTAATTTTTGGCTGCTAGGACAGATATCCCTATTAAGGAAGGCCATCTGCCCCCAGGAGCTACCTGCCAATTGGAAGGCTGACAACTCTGGGTTTCATTCGCAACACCAGGAGCAGTGGCCGCTGCTAGAACTGCACCTGGAATTAGAGGACACTACAGAAGGACAACTCGCTCACAAATAAATTAGTGGAGTCACTTAGGTAGATCCCAGCAATGGTGGTTGGCTGGTGAGGGAAGGTAGCGTCATGGCCACAGAAGTGGCCATTGCTACTGAAGGTGGCCCTTGTCCATGTCAAATGGTTTCCCAAGTAGGATAACAGGCCTGATTATGCTGGTTGGGCACATGCGTTTACTTGACAGATTTCCCATGGCGGACCCACACACCCACCCAAGTGCTGGGTTCCACCATCATTAAAGATAGGTTTATTTATGGAACTTCCCTCCTGTTATAGTTGTCTAGTTGTGCACCAACTGAAAGTGGCAGGACTGAAAGGCTGTAATGTGACTAGTTGGTTGGGAGATTGCTGAACTCTGTCTACAATATGCTGCATTTAATGTTTGTCTATTATGCTGCGACTATACCGGACCTTGGTGAGACCACATTTGGAATATTGTGTGCAGTTCTGGTCACCTCATTATAAGAAGGATGTGGAAACATTGGACAGAGTGCAGAGATTTACCAGGATGCTGCCTGGTTTGGAGGGTAGGTCTTATGAGGAAAGGTTGAGGGAGCTGGGGCTTTTCTCTTTGGAGCAGAGGAGGATGAGAGACAACTTAATAGAGGTTTATAAGATGATGAGTGGGACTGATAGAGTGGACGTGCAGAGACTATTTCCTCAGGTGGATGTGACTGTTACTAGGGGGCATAACTATAAGGTTCACGGTGGGAGATATAGGAGGGATGTCCGAGGTAGATTCTTTACTCAGAGAGTGGCTGGGGTGTGGAATAGACTGCCTGCTGTGACAGTGGAGTTGGACACTTTAGGAACTTTCAAATGGTTATTGGCTAGGCACATGGAGCACACCAGAATGACAGGAAGTGGGATAGCTTGATCTTGGGATTGAACATAGCTCAGCACAACATTGAGGGCTGGAGGGCCTGTACTGTGCTGTAATGACCTATGACTAAGTTTCTACATCTCAGGAATTGCAAATAGTACTGAAATCTATGCAATCATCAGCAGATATCCCCATTTTATATTGGTGGGAGAGTCATTGATGAAGCAGCTGAAGGTGGGTGGGTCAGGGATATGGACAAAGTAGAAACATCCCCAGCTATATTCTGTCCATGTCATATCCAATTTGTCCAATTAGTGTCAATCCACTCTCAATCAGCAATGTGATGGACGAGCAATCACACACATTTAATCCCATGTTGTTACTTCACCAGGTTAACATTTCATTTTGAGTTATATGTGGTGCTACTCCTGGCTTGCTCTTCTCCTGTTTGTCCTTTAAAGCAAAGGTGACCATATTCATGATCTGAGGTGCTTGTTAGAATTCTGGTAAGTACAGTCTGCTGAAACCAATCTGCATTAGAAAGGTTCTACTGCAAATTGGATAGAGTACTGCTGATGATTTATTTTTGGACAAGTTGCTAGCTCAGGATTTCCTCTCTTGGCATTTTCTCTCTGCCTTGGTTATGCTTTTGTTTTCAAGAGAGACCACATGGTGTTTTTATTTGGTTGCACCAAGTGCAACAATCATAGATGAACTTCTCCTTGGACTTTAAGTCAATATCAAAATTCCCAAACGATGTCTTTAGCATGCCCTTGTAGCATCTCCTTTGATTGCCATGAGAGTGCGACCCAGCATGTCCCTCTGTCCTCCTTATTGAGCCAGGATTGCACCTCTGGCTTGAAGGTAATGGCGTTGCAAGTCACAGATTGTGTTTGAATACAATTCTGCTGCTGCTGATGGCCAACAACACTCCGTGGATGCCCAGTTTGGAGCTGATAGACCTGTTCTGAATCTATCTCACTTAGCAAGCTGGCAGGAGCACTCGACGTTCATCAGCTTTTGGGCTAAATCTGAGGTTCAAATAAAATAAAAAACAAACACTCAGATGCTGGAAATCTGGAAATAAAAATAGAAAAACACAGCAAGTCAGGCAGCATCTGTAGAGAGATCAACAGAGTTAATGTTTTGAGTCCAATATGACTCATCTGTGGGACATTTAAACAGACTTTCAGTGCATTACTGTATCAGTGTGGTAGAGTTAAGTGGGTAAGCGGGTAGAGTGGCAGCTGAGTGGAGTAGTACATGGGAAGCGTGGGAGCTGGGTAGGACGGCAGCTGGGTGGGATGGTCAGATCAAGGTTGAAGGAATTGTTGGAGAGGTGGGGGGGCTGGTCAGTGAGTGAGTTGGGTGATAGGGGCTAGTCTGGGTTAGTCATTCCAGGATGGGGTAGTAGGGAATTTGATGGCGGGGGCTAGTCAGGTTGGGTCGGAGGTATCAAAACAGAGAGTGGGGGAAGAGGAGTAGTCAGACTGGGTGGGGAGGGACAGTAAAGTCGTCAGTCAGGGATTATAGGGAGAATCGGAGAGGTCAGTTTTACAGTTACCCAGGAGTTAGACTAGAAGTTTTCAGTCTGAAATTTCCTGGGTAATTATTTTGGTAAGTCTTAACTATCCAACGTCCAACTTGGAGTTGGAGAATTTTTTGGAGATTCCAAGAGAATTGTTCAAATTTCCCAGGTAGCTCCCATGGAGTGAGTGCATTGGGATCTCAGAGGTCCCATGTGGGACTATGGCTGGCCCCCTATGATCCATTGACTAGAAGGCCTGAGCCATAGAAACTTTACTGAATTTTTCCTCTTGAGCATAGATGAATGAGGTAAAATCTATGCACGCTAGGGCAAATTGCACATGATCAAGAGAAGGAATGGATTGTGAACTGTCTTTCCTCATTCCATTGTATCGTTTGCTTCCCCGTGCATTTCTACAACAACTCCCCAACAGTCTACACAATAATTACAACTCTTACCATTTTAGTGTTCCATTTCCTCTGATATACATTTTAGGGAGGAAATATACAGCTTAATTCAGTCGACTATATTCAGGACCTGCTCATTCAGCATTCCAAGAAAAATGGTGTATTTTTATTCATCTGTTGCATTTGGGCAATAAATATACTGGTGCCTTATTAAAATGCAGAAGACTGCAGCACAGTTAGAGGTAATGAAGCAAGGAAAAGCAAGTGTATCTTAGCAACATAGGCTAGCAATTATTCCAGAAATTAGTGCATAATTTCCCTGTAGGAAAATTAACTGTCTCAAAATTCAGATCTAAATTCAGTGGTAAATATAACGCATTAAATAATATAAAAATGAATGTTCCTTGGAGAAATAATGTTAATTCTTCAAAGACGGTCCAAAATATATTGAGCTTTTAGTCCCCTTTAAGCCATGCTTTAAGGAGCTTACTATAAGGTGATACAGGAGCACAATCCAATGATGGGCAAATGTATTGCATAATGTAATACCACAATGCAGATTTGTTCCCCTACTTCCCTAGCTAGGTGGGTTCATGATCTCAATCAAGCTATCAGTTTGGCACAGGCATTAATACTATCTGGTCAGCACCAAACATGGATTGTTAGCAAAAACTCAGGAATATGTTGTCCATTGAGTCTCCTAACTGGCTCCTAACTGACAGCTTCTTTATGGCACACTGGCAACTAAAAAGAAAAGGAATTCCAAATAGGTAGTCAGAAGGTTGAATTATATGTCTCTATAGCCACTGAAAATATAATAGCGTTCTGACTTTTAACAACAATCAGGAAAAGACATTTGCAGACATTAAGGACAATACAGTGACTCAGTGGTTAGCATTGCTGCCTCACAACACCAGGGACCTGGGTTCGATTCCAGCCTCGGGTGACTGTCTGTGTGGAATGTGCACATTCTCCCCATGTCTACATGGGTTTCCTCCAGATGCTCCGGTTTTCTCCCATAGTCCAAAGATATGTCAGTTAGGTGGATTGGCCGTGCTAAATTGTCCCTTAGTGTCCAAAGATATGTAGATTAGGTGGAATAGTCATGATAAATGCATGGAGATATGGGGATAGGGCAAAGGATTGAGCATGGGTAAAATGTGCTTATGGAGAGTTAGTCCAGACGAAATGGGCTGAATGGCCTCCTGCACTGTAGAGATTCTATGATTCAATAAACAGCAAACATTTTACAGATCTACAGAATTGCAGAAAAATATAATCATTTCAATGATGGTTTGTAACATCCTAATCCTACACCCTCTGTCCCACTGGAGAGATGTTCCACATCCATCCTAGAATGCCATATCCAATAATCTCAAACAAATGGAAAATCAAGAACATAGCCCTGTGTCTAATTCCTCTTAGAAAGTCCCTCAGAATCAAGGATGGTTTTCTTCCACTTGGGTTTGATGAGTTCTGAGATGGTCCGTAACTCCGCTGTGTGATCTGCAGATTCTGTCACACACTGAACAGATGATGATACGGGAAATGGTCCACATTTTCCAGGATCTCTTCATTGATCTTAATCAAACTGCGGCGATGTGGTGAGGTAGGAAGAGAATGTTAGTTTGTTGGATGTTCAGTGAAAGGCTCATTTTCTCAATGTTTTGGTTCAACAGCTGACAATGACGTGAAACTCAGTTTCTGAGTGAACATACAAACAAATGTCATCTCCAATATGCAGATTTGTGACTGATTTTGGGAGTGATTTGAGTTTTGGATTGAAGACAATGTATGTTGGATAGTTTTTACTGTGGATTGTCCCTACGCTTATGGATAATTGGTCAGTGGTGAGGTGCAGTGTTACATTGGGGAATAAGGAGAGGAGAGTTGTGTAATGACAGTCTTATTTGACTCCAGTCTTCACTGAGATAGGGTGTTGAACTTTTCCATCAAGAACTCATTGATTCATTAATTTGTTGTGCTTAATAAGGTAAGTCAACTTGGGGGCACGCTCTAACAGGAGTGTGGGATGAAGCAGCACAAGACTGAACATAAAGCTCTATAATTGATTACCTTTTTATAATAAATTGAGAGCAATTTGATGGTACGCGAAGTAACGAAGGATTTATTGGCAACGATGAATAAATATTTACAATAAAGGGTAAGACAGAATTAACTATGTGACTGTACAACACTCCTCCCTGGCACCAACTGCGGATCCTCCCCAACCAGATATACGCCTTTACACCTAATTGACTCAGCTTCTCATCTCAACACTCCATAGAGCCTGGCCCGATTACGTGGTCCTCAGGGAATGCCCCCTTAAAGGGGCCAAACTACCACACATTTACATGTGAATAAACAAACAGTTCCACTAACCTGTAAACATTTATGATATATTCCGAGCTACCTGTGCAAAAAAGCCCATTAGGAAATCTAGATCCAGGTTATGTTTAGTAGAAAAACATGGTTCCAATCTTACGGATAGTTTCAATTAAAGTTAACACATAAACAAAAAAAAGTTTATTTATTAGTCACAAGTAAGGCTTGTATTAACATTGCAATGAAGTTACTGTGAAATTCCCCATGTTGCCACAGTCTGGCGCATGTTCAGGTCAATGCACCTACACAGCACATCTTTCAGAATGTGGGAGGAAACCAGAGCACCCGGAGAAAACCCACGCAGACATGGGGAGAATGTGCAACCTCTACACAGACAGTGACCCAAGCCAGGAATTGAACCCAGATCCCTGGTGCTGTGCAGCAGCAGTGCTAACCACTGTGATATTGTGCTGCCTGGGTGCTCAAATAAGTGTTCGAACTCACTATTTTATATGCTATCTCAAAGAAAGCTTTAAAACTAAACCACTAAGAATCAGTGCTGAGCTATTATTTACCTATTGGTCTTTTTCAATTTGGATGAAAATAGAAAAGCTCACTGATATTATGTAAAATGAATCATAGAATCCTACTGTGTAGAAGGAGGCCATTTGGCCCATCAAGTCTGCAGCGACCACAATCCCACTCAGGCCCTATCCCCATAACCCTACATATTTACCATAGTTAGTCCTCCTGATACTAAGGGGCAACTTAGTCTGGCCAATAAATGTAACCCGCACATCTTTGGACTGTGGGAGGAAACCAGAGCACTCATGCAGACATGGGGAGAACATACAAACTCCATACAGTCAGCCGAGGTGCAAATTGAACCCCGGTCTCTATTGCTGTGAGGCAGCAGTGCGAACAACTGTGCCACTTGAATAAAATGCTGGTTATATTTGCAAGAGCTATTGCAGGAAGTAACTTGTATTTCATTATTGAATTTGAGAGAAAACAATATTTTAGAACATAGAACAGTACAGCACAGTACAGGCCCTTTAGCCCTCAATGTTGTGCTGAGCTATATTCAATCCCAAGATCAAGCTATCCCACTCCCTATCATTCTGGTGTGCTCCGTGTGCCTATCCAATAACCACTTGAAAGTTCCTAAAGTGTCCGACTCCACTATCACAGCAAGCAGTGCATTCCACAGCCCAACCACTCTCTGAGTGAAGAATCTACCTCGGACATCCCTCCTATATCTCCCACCATGAACCTTATAGTTATGCCCCCTAGTAACAGCTACATCCACCCAAGGAAATAGTCTCTGCACGTCCATTCTATCTATCCCCCCCCATCATCTTTTAAACCTCTATTAAGTTGCCTCTCACCCTCCTCTGCTCTAAAGAGCAAACCCCAGCTCCCTCAACCTTTCCTCCAAACCAGGCAGCAGCCTGGTAAATCTCCTCTGCACTCTTTCCAATGCTTCCACATCTTTCTTATAGTGAGGTGACCAGAACTGCACACAATATTCCAAATGTGGTCTCACCAAGGTCCTATATAGTTGCAGCATAACCCCACAGCTCTTAAACTCAGTCCCCCTGTTAATAAACACTAACACACTATAAGCCTTCTTCACGGCTCTATCCACTTGAGTGGCAACCTTCAGAGATCTGTAGATATGAACCCCAAGATCTCTCTGTTCCTCCACATTCCTCAGAACCCTGCTGTTGACCCTACAGTTCGCATTCAAATTTGTCCTATCAAAATGAACCACCTCACACTTATACTAATACTTTCTTTCCTATCAATGTTTTCCTTTCCTTTCCCAGGCATCGTTGACCATTGTTCCTGTGCGAGCTTTTGGTGCCCAGTGGCTGTTTGACTGGGGATGTATCACAGTCATGTTCAACCTTGTTCACACCTGAAATCCATCAGGATCACTGGAATAGTGATTGGAAGCTGGAATCCTGGCCAACTTTGCCTACCTTAATCTAGTGGTGCTGGAGTCAATTTAATGCCTTTACACCACATCTGCTATCATCAGCCAACTCAGCATAGGTCAGAATCTGATCAGTATCTGACTCCACACCAGGTCAAAACAGCTGGCCAGACGTGTCGTGTCAGTTGATAATAACAGCTATGCAGAATTTGAAGTTTATATCTGATTTAGTAGTTCTAAATGATTTCTTACTATACACAACACTATTTTTCCATTATCCCGTCTTTGTAACTACTCGTCTCTGGAAGGTATTCATTTCTACTGGAACATTCAGAGGAAGCTGGGGCCCTCCAGTATCTCACTCAAGTTGCCATTCTTTATATTTGAACACAACCTGGAAAACAGGGTGAAATCTTCCATTTGTCTGCCGTGACTTTGGCAGGAGAGCTGCACAAACACTCGAAAAAAACCAGCAACAACATTCTTCCGGTTTTCCACAGCTCCATCCTGAATGTTTGAGGCTTGTGGGAGATTTCCCTGCAGAAATCCTCCTGGTTAGTGTCGAGAGGCTCGCACAGTTCGCCTGCTCCAGTTCCCACCTCCCACCTCCCAAATTCCAACAAATGTCACTGGGTAGCAAACCAGGAGACGACCCCTGTGTTACTTTCATCACCTCCATAGCCCAGACAAGATGAACCAATTGTAACATTCAACCAGCTAAGGTCTGCTAATTCAGCACAGCCTGAAAATCAGATCTGCCAGCTCCTGTTCTGCACATTGAATGGAGATGTTACCCACTAGACCAATAACAGAATCTTTTCTGTTGACCTTGACACAAACATCACATGTCTTCTCATGGTCAGTAATTTCATTCACACAGTGATAATCGCTCGCTATGCCAACCAATGCTTTGGGATTCTGATGTATTAATATTGTCATGGCTTTCAGAAATGGCTCATCTGTTGTCCTGTAATTACTTGATTTTAAATATGAGCAGATGACATTTCTTCTTCTTTCCATCTGAGTAGATTGTTGAGTCTTCAGTAAAGAATACTCTTTGACAGTTACAAAACAGGTACATTTCTGAACCAGATGGGGACCATTCATCTGTCACTCATCTTAATGAGGAGGCATTCATTTAGAAATTCTGGAAGCTTCTGCTACAGAGGAAGGACTCTCGGCCCCAGAGAGAGTGATTGTGTTACCGTCACACAAGACTATATTTAACAAATGCTAAAGAAGGTAATTCATTCCAAGTGTAACAGAGTTTCAGTTCTCCTGCCATTTAGCACTGCTCCATCATTAACATATGCTTTCAGAATCCTGGACTGTTTCTCATTTTACAGAATAGAAATGAATATTGCAAGGCTACTTCCTCTCAATCTCAGAGTAATCTCCATCAGGAGTCCACATTGTCACAGACAATGACGGCCCAAAGTGTACCAGCTTGTTATATTTGAACGTGTTGTGGTATTAATACATTTTAATTGCTGCAGATGATAATGTTTAATAGGTGCATAGAATCCCTACAATGCAGAAGGAGTCCATTTGGCCCATCAAGCCTGGACTAACAATAATCCCACCCACGCCCTATCCCTGTAACCACATGCATTTACCCTACTAATCCCCTTAACACTAAGGGGCAATTTAGTATGGCCAATCAGCCTAGTCCACACATGTTTGGACTGTGGGAGGAAACCGGAGCATGCAGGAAAAAAACCCACGCAGACATGGGCAGAACATGCAAACTTCACACAGACAGTAGCTAGAATTGCTAAAGGCTAGAATTGAACCCAGGTCCCTGACTCTATGAGGCAGCAGTGCTGACAAATATGCCACCCAATTAAAAATAAAATTATGCAACTTCATTTTGCGTGAAACTTTTCAAAGTTGCAGATCTTTGGGGAATCATTTATATCAGATTCATTCTTGTTAAAGGCACATATTGGGGGCGATTCTTTCAAAAACAATTTTAAGTGTCAAATTTGCGCAAAAACTGGGGTAAATCATGTTGTTTTTTTCAGCGGGATTTTCAAAATGCATCTCCCACACTTTGTGCATTGCTGAGTGCACAATCACAAATCATACTGAAAACCAGTGGCCTATTCCTGCTGGAGAGACTGGCAGCATTGCGCTGAGTAGGCCACAGCGCATGTGCTGATCCGTCAGTGCAGAGCGGCCCTTGTCTGCTGGCCTGTCGAATACTGGCCAGCTCACTCACTGTCCCTCCCCGCCTTCCCCCCCAAACATGGCCAGGCCAGCCCCAACCCTCTCCCCACCTCCAACCCCGATGGACAGCCCTGATCGCTGGCCTCCTTCCCTCTGTCACTCAGCCCAACGTGCAGGGTGGCAGCAGGCACCCCCCCCACCCCAATCGATCGCCCCCCAAAGGCTCCACCCTCTTGGCACTACCCTATGCCCAGTGGGCAGTGCCAAAATACCCCCTGGGCATTGGCACTGCCAGGGGCCCGGATTGGCACTGTCAAGGGGGCACTCTTCCCAGCGCCAACCCTCTGGACAAGGCCTCAATTGCCCCTCCTTCTCTCCAGCAAGGTTGGGCCGCCAGCTCCCTGCAAGTGAGGAGCTATATATAGTAAACCCCGCTGGAGTAAAATACTCCTGGCGAGGGGATGGGCGGGGCAGGCTAGTTGGCACAAAGAGCTCAATCCCAGGCCTGCTAATGGCATTTAAAATAAATGAAAATTAGGATTAACATAATTTATTCAGCTCCAGGCCGTATCCTGGAGCAGAGAGACAGTGTCGGAAATTCGGCTGCCGGAGAAGCGCAGAGGCTGTGACGCCCAGCGGGGCCCAGCAGAGTCTCACAGCCTGCTACATTTTAAAAGCTGTGCAGCAGCACTGGGAGAATCGCCCTCATTATCTTGGAGAAAGTTAACTGTTGACACCGTTTATGATTTGTTGTGGCCACTTCTAACCAACAGGCTGATGTGTGCAGAACAATTGATTCCCTTGATCTCGATTTCATGTTGTCTTTCAATAATGATCACACAGAAATGATCCATCTTTTACTAAATAGATTTGAGCAAAATTTTAATGAGGCCTTTTCATCTTTCCACCTCAAATAGCTCTGCCATGAAGATGTTAAGGTTTAATGAAAACAGAATAGGATAATTGGCACAAATATAAGAAGATATTAGATATTCAGCACAATGATGAGCTAAAATTTTGAGGGGGGCATAAAATCTCTAAAATCGGAAGATTCTAAGAGCTGTGACACCAAGAGAACAAAAATGACACCAAGATGTGCAGAACATTTATAATCCACAAAAAACTGTCAGTTCTTCAAAATGTCTTTTAAAAAGGAATTGTCATCATTATAAAGTTATAAGGAAAGCTTTCCCTTGTTTCAAAAAGAAATTTTAAAAGTGTTCATGCGATTGGCAGCATTAAAGTATAATTGGTGTCACCAAAGCAGCATCACAGGAAAATGTCACCGTACAGCTTGTATTGAATGCCATTGTGACTCTGGGCCCTTCAACATTCTTCCAACTCCAAAATAGCAGCAGCACTCATTTAATTGACTTCTGCTTCTGAAGCAGTCTCTCAGTGATGCAGGGGATAGCTCTCCTGAATAATGACAGCTTCTGCTCAGTACTATAGACACTGCGTGACACTACTGCCCTCTCTTTTCAGAATAGAGTGGAAGTCTTTAAAGATCACCAAAGATGCAATTGGATGAAATCATGATCATGCAATATAAGATCTTTAGTCTTGTCCTCCTATTATATCAGGAGTGAGACTAAATTGGAACATGTTCCAGTCAGGGTATGAAGTTCATGATGTTAACCTGTGTGGTCTGACTAGGTTTTGACTGAATGTTAATCAAGTCACTCAGATGTTTAACCTTATGAGAAAGTTTATTTCCAGTAAAGCAAATTAATATGTAAGAAAATAGGTTTCATTTCAATTTTTGAGGCTAAAGTACAATTTTTTTGAATGAGGTTATATATATCTTCAATTTATTTTTGTATGTTAATTGGGAAGATGTTTAGCACAAGGAAAAGTCAATTAATTATATCATTGCATAATAAGAATAGCGAAACCTTTTAAATGGATAACTTGATCTCGTGGGTGGAAACGTATACGAGATTGTATTATAGTAAAATGAAGGGTTTTTGTATATTATGTTCTGTCCATTAATTAAACATGGAGTAAATCAGAATGTAATTTTCTAATTTTATATAATTATGTTTTTCAATTATCGTAACATCTTAATTGTTAAAAGATTAAAATTCACATGTTACAAGTTGCTGTTTATATTCAGGATGATTGTTTTGGAATACCAAAGATGATGTAGAAATATGAAGTCACCAAAGTTGGAACAGTGAAATGAAGTTTAGAAGTATAACACACAATTACAAGGGTATTTTTTGATTTAAAAAAAGACCCTGCAGTCTAACTATCCAATGGAATTGTGAACCAGTTCCAAAACTTTCTGCCATGAAGTGGAAATATTTAGATCATGCATTTTCAATCCATTATGGAAATACAATATCAAAGTACTGTGGATGCTGGAAATCTGAAATAAAAACAAAACAAAAAGTGTTGGAAATACTCAGCAAGTCAGACAGCTTCTATAGAGGGAAATAGATACAATGGCCCAGAACTTGCATGATCCCACCTCGCATGTACCTCCTAACTTACACTATGGAGCCCCTCAGATGTCCCGATGCACTAACAACCCAGGATTCCCAGGATGATTGGAGTTCCGATGCACAATATCCCTGTGTCTGGAACCCTCCAGAACTCTGAATTGAAATGGGAGACTTCAGACAGTTCCAACTTTTCTGAATACTTTCCCAGGAAAAGGTTGAAGGATTAAAACCATTTATCACTTCTGGAAACTATACCACTGCCTCCCCACCTCCAACTGTCCTCAACTCCCCCTGACCCTCAACTACCCCTCTGACCCTCTAATTACCTCTCCTGATAAGGATGGGTATGTTAGCCTTTATAGTGAAAGGATTTGAATATAAGGATCGGGATGTTTTGCTGCAATTGTATAGGGTATAGGTAAGACCACACCTAGAGTATTGTATGCAGTTTTGGTGTCCTTATCTGAGGAAGGACATCCTTGCTATAGAGTGAGTATAATGAAGGTTTACCAGGCTAACTCCTGGAATGACAGATCTGTCAAATGAGGACAGACTAAGTCAATTATGATTATATTTGTTGGAGTTTAAAAGAGTGAGAGGGGATCTCACAGAAACTTAAAATTCTAACAGGATTAGGCAGGATCGATTCAGAAAGAATGTTCCTGATGCTGGGGAAGTCCTTTGAGGGTAAGGGGCAAACTTTTTAGGGCTGAGCTGAGGAGAAATTTCATCACGAACAGAGTGGTGAATCTGTGGCATTCATTACCACACAAAGTAGTTGAGGCCAAAATATTGTGTGATTTATCATGGAATCATTAATCCGACAGTGCAGAAGGAGGCCATTTGGCCCATCGAATCTGCACTGACCACAATCCCACCCAAGTGCTACCCCCAGAACCCCATGCATTTACCCTAGATAATCCCCTGACACTATGGGACAATATAGCATAGCCAATCCACCTAACCCGCACATCTTTGGAGGAAATCGGAGCAACGAGAGGAAACCCACACAGACATAAGGAGAACGTGCAAATTCCACACAGACAGTGACCCAAGCTGGGAATCGAACACAGGCTCCTGAAGCTATGAGGAAGCAGTGCTAAGCACTGTGCCACCGTGCCACCCACAAGAAATTGGATATAGCACTTGGAGCTAAAGGAATTGGAGGGGAAGGGGGGGTTCAAGGTATTAGAAACATAGAAAATAGTGCAAGAGTAGGCCATCAGGCCATACGAGCTTACAGCACCATTCAGTACGATCATGGTTGATCATGCACTTTCAGCATCTCACTCCTGCTTTTCTCTCCATAGGATCAGGAATAGTCAACCAGATTCACGACCTACAGCTCCAAACAGAAGAAGCAATTGTGTGGGCAGTTGTAAGCATCAGCTGGATCTGTGGGATATTGGGGTTGAGGATTGTGGAGTGGTGTGATTGGCCAGCAATCAGCTGGGGATGGGAGGGGGAGGTATATCACAGCGATAGCCAGGGGATTGGGGGGGAGGTGTATTGCAGGGGATGGGGGGACAATCAACTGGGGAGGCTAGCGATCAGGTGAGCAATATCTAGGGGGACAGACAGATCTGTATGTTCTCTGATCTGCTCATGCACAATAGTGCCCTCTAGTGTGAGCAGCCAAATTTCCAGCGAGAATAGGCTCCACCCATTTTCCCCTACTGGAGTGAATCACATTTTGCCCTTTTTGCTTCTTTTACACCGAGGGCCTGATTTTACCATTTTGATTCTAAATGCCAAATCTGGGCATAAAAATCCTCTTTGCGGCGCGCCCGTACACTTGTTGCCGGCTCCAGTCCGATTTGCTTTGCGCTGCCAGAACGATCGGAGCTCTGAACTGTGCGTGCACAGTTTGAAAAAAATTTGAAAAAGCGCGCCCGGGTCAGAAAAGAAAACAAAAAGCAGAAAGCGGAGAGAGCGGCTCTCTGACACAAATAATCTTCTGGTGGGGGGAGGATGTGGGTCATAGCATCCTATGGAGGGGGAGGTGCAGGAAGAGGAGGAGGCGGGTCAGATGTATCTCTGGGTTGGGGGGGAGGAGGAGGAAGAGGCGGGTCAGATGTATCTCTGGGGGTGGGGGGGGGGTGCGAGAGGGCTCATCGTTGTCTGGTGGTGGGGGGGCAGGCCTGATCGCTTACTGATGGTGGGGAGATGGTTGGATCTCTGATGGGAGGGGCAGGGTGGGTCCGCTGCCACTCTGTGACTGATCGGTGGGGAGGGATTCGTTTCTCTGGTGGGGAGGAGAGATCGCCCGCAGAGTGGCAGCGGATCTCCCTGCCCTCCCTCCCTCCCCACCGATCATCCACGGAGTGGCAGTGGACCCACCCTGCTCCTCCCATCAGAGATCCAACCATCTCCCCCCCATCAGTAAGCAATCGGGCCTGCCCCCCCACCACCAGACAATGATCAGCTCTCTCATTCCCCCCCCCCTCAGAGATACATCTGACCCGCCTCCTCCTCCCCTCCCCTCCCCAGAGGATGCCCTGACCCTCCTCCCCGCCCCCCACCTCCTCCCAGAGGATGACCTGGGTCAGAGAGCCGTTGCAGGCTCCGAAGCCACTTCGGAGGTTCCCCTGCAAAATAAAAATCGGCTTCGGATTACAGCGCGAACCTGGAACGGACCAGAAGAAGGCAAAGTGGGATTTGGTAGGAGAGTTGGTGGTTCATTAAATCGATTTAAATGCACGCTAATGCATTTAAATCATCGGGTCGCCCAATTCAGGTGCGGACTGGATCTGTGCCCGAATCAGGTGTCGGTAAAATCGTGATTTGCTCGGATTCGGGTGCAGATTGCGTTAAAGGCCCAATGCCTGAACTTACCACGACTTCACGCTTGAAAACGGGCACAAATTGTTGGTAAAATCGGGCCCTAAGTGTCGTAAGACGGTGTCTGAAAGCTCACTGAAAAAAATGGGTGTGATTTCCGTTTTCGCACTTGTTCAGCACTTACACCAGGAATTTACAACCTCGCTCAGGCGAGGCTCGTAAGATCCCACCCAAGGCCAACAGAGAATTCCATTCTGTGAGCCTCTCCACCCTGACTCTAGGGCTGGTGTGCCAGTAAAATTCCAGCTTTACAATTTCTTCGGTAAGATTGTCCGTAGAACTGAAATAAGGTTCAATGGAGACAGGCCTGGCCAATGATGAAACCAAAATGCAGGACAAGCAAAAGCCCTTCAGCAGGTGGTGAAAGAAAAGACAGAAATAAGATCAGAAAATATAGATCTGATACTGAAGATAAAGAAACTACAAAGAAATGCACTGAATGCCTCAAGCTTTCTGAGAAGCAGTGAGCTGCTAAAAAATGGCATTGTTGAAATAACAATCAAGAACCTTGAATGTCAAGAAAAAGTTGAACAGTTGTAAGAGAAGTTTTGACAAAGGAGCATGAAGAGTCTCAAAAATAACTAACAGAAGTAAAGAATCATAGAACCCTACAGAGCAGAAAGAGGCCCTTCGGCCCATCGAGTCTGACCGAACACAATCCTACCCAGGCCCCACCCCCATATCATACCATTAGTCCCTCTAACCGACACATCCCTGGATGCTAAGGGGCAATTTCTTAGCACGACCAATCAACCTAACCCGCACATCTTTGGACTGTGGGAGGAAACTGGAGCACCCGGAGGAAACCCACACAGACACGAGGAGAACATGCAAACTCCACACAGACGGTGACCCGAGCCGGGAATCGAACCCAGGGCCCTGGAGCTGTGAAGCAACACTGCTAACCACTGTGCTACTGTGCCGCCCCAGTGGGTTCGATTCCCGGCTTGGGTCATTGTCTGTGTGGAGTTTGCACGTTCTCCTCGTGCCTGCGTGGGTTTCCCCCGGGTGCTCCGGTTTCCTCCCACAGTCCAAAGATGTGCGGGTTAGGTTGATTGGCCATGATAAAATTGCCCCTTAGCGTTCTGAGATGCATAGGTTAGAGGGATTAGCGGGTAAAATATGTAGGGATATGAGGGTAGGGCCTGGGTGGGATTGTGCTTGGCGCAGACTCGATGGGCCGAAGGGCCTCTTTGTGCACTGTAGGGTTCTATGGAAGTAAAACTGCTGAATCTAACCTTGAAGGGTAGCACAGAGAATTAGCCTCTGCCAGGGAAAACCTATTTCAATGTCAAGAACCAACTTTCATGTTTGGAAGATGAGCTTACTAATGATAAATTAGAACTTGCTGAACTTGAATTATCAAAAATCTCTATTAAGTATCATGGAGACACATAGAACAGGAAAAGGAACTGCAAAGCAGTTGGTGGAATGCAGAATTCATAACCAAAACTGATGAAAAGTTGGAACTTCATCATGAAAAGAGCAATGGAATTTTTGAACTTCAAATTGATCTGGAGGGCAGGAACAATGGGATGCTCAGTATGAAAGAGCAAATCTAGACTTTAAAAGCAGGTAAGATAAATGATAAGTCATAGATTGAGGATCTAATGAGTGCATTGGAGAAGTCTAAGAAGCAGTCAGTGGTAAAAGAACTCTGAGAGGAACTGAATGCCCAGGTGAAACTGGTATCAGGATTCCACAGATAACACTGAAACAAAGACAACTGAACTCACTGGAGTAGTCATTGAGCTGAATGAAAAGATTAATCAGCTTGAAAAAGAGCTAGAAAATAAGAGAGTAAACAAACATTTAACTGAAATTGTAAAATAAATGAAAATCGGTTCCATTTTTGACACATCAACTTCTATAAAGAACATGGTGGACCCCATAAAAGAAAGAAAATCCGAGTCCACTCTATGAATGCACGGAACAAATATTCCCTCCATTCCATGTAACACTCAAGGGAATAAGAAGTGATCCAGATGTTGAAACCAGAGCACCTGAAACACCAGGATTCTCCCAAAACAAAACTAAGAGCCCAATGGGCAGGAAATTTTTTGGACATACTTACCTGACCAAATTTCCAACACTCTGAGCAATGCAGAGTGTCCTAGTGGGATTCACTCTGAAAAGTGAGGGAAGGGGCCTATTGCTGCCTGAGAGGCCAGCAGTGTAGCACTGAGTGGGCCGATCTGACAATGCAGAGATTGGCACAGGCGTGCTGGCACCCCCATTACAAGCTTTCCGATCGCTGGTCTCCAGTCACTGGCCAGCCTTGGAACATCTCTGATCACTGGCCGAGTGCCTGGTAGGTTGTGTCAGTTTTCCCCCTTGGGCAATGCCAGGGTATCAGGCTGGCTCTGCCCAAAGGACACTCCCCTCTTTCCCTTGACCTCCTGGAGGAGCCTCAATGGCCTCTGTCCCCCCAGCAGGGTGAGGACACCTGTCTCCCGTCAGTGCGGAGCACTGTAATCCTCACTGATGGGAGTAACACCCGACAGGGGGAGACACTGGCATACCTGGAGAATACCATATGGGGCCCACTAATCATATGGAAATGTTCATTTCCATGACATTTCTATATGATCAGCTTCGTGCCGATTTCGCTAAAGGCCTCCCACTAATGTCTCCTGGCCCATTGTGTTACTCTGCGCAGCAGACTGGATGAATCCTGGCCCAAATCAAGTATTATAATTCCAATTCTGAACTGACAAAGTCGGCCTGTAACAATGTTTACTACCACTCCTCCAAATGGGAAGTGAATGGTATCTTGAAAAGTCATAGACCATCTGAATTTGTAAAGTCAGGGACATTGGGGGGAAAAGGGATAAACATGGAAATATTATATTGCAAATGTATTTGGGTAAAACCTTAGTGGGCAGAGGCATTGTATAAGTGTGTTTGAGTTAACAAGGGATTGGGGAAACTATACCAGCCACATTGTAATGTGGAAAGTCGCATGATGGTAGACTAGTAAAGGGAGCCTGAGACAAGTCACGTGGAGATAGCACTGAGTTAGGGCTGTACCTTGAAAATGTGTATGCAATTGTGTGCTTACAATAAACTTAAACAATGTTCAACCGCACAAACTTCCAGGCCTTTTAGGGAAACACCAACCAACCTTACAGCACAGCCCAGCTGGCACCCGATATCAGAATACCACTAGAGTTGGCTTTGGCCTTATAACCTGACTCCAAATTGAGTGTGGGTCCAAAGTGTGGATGGAGAAAGAACGGCTACAACAATGATTTAACAACAATAATGACAATAGTGGCTTTAAAATGGCTGTTCTGGCTGAGAGCTAAGCATGCTGGGAATTTTGGTCAACTTATAAATTAAAACCAGATGCAGGTCATAAAGGGGCTTAGGTCTGGGATCTGAAGCTTCCTGTGTTGGTCAGATCAGGGAAGTTATTTACATTAACTGAGATAGCGTGGCTCTGATTTATCTGACTGTTATGTATGGGACAGATAAAATGAGCTAAGCATCGTGGCGTTGTTCAAAAGTAGTTTCACTGGATGTTTGAGCCATGTGATCGATTTCTGGTTACACAGTTGGCTGGATGACAGAGAATTTTCCGGAAGCAAGTGGAGAATTGTGGATAAAGCCACATGAGTCCTTTGTTTGGCAGCGATAACACAGAAGAGACCAACCATCATAACAAGGCTTGTACTCTGAAGAATGCTTCAGACAGAAGAAAATTGATTCTACAGTGGGGATATTTCATGGCCAAGATTTTCCTAACTCAGAAGTATCTATTTCCAGTTAAATAGTTAAAATTAATGTTCAGTTAGAGTTAAAGTGCAGTTTAAGGGTTAAAGTTCAGTAAAGAACTTTTATGTTTGAGTTGGTGCTAGAAGTGTTAAATAAAGAAATAATTGAATTACTGTCCTTGTTTGTCTCATTAAACTGGAATGGTTGGAAGGTATTTAAATTAAAGCTGTATAAAATAAGTGACTTGAGTGCACTGTAATGTGGAATTTGAATGGACCTAAATAAAACAACATTGTTGTGATACCAACTAATTTCTCCTCGGTAACCAGAAAACAAAACTAAAAACAGTTCTCATTTCATTTCTCTCATTGGACTGAGTTGCAAAATATCAGAGGTGAGGAACTGTAAATGAGATCATTAATCTACTAGATAACCTTGTTGTTTAGCAAACTATCTCTTACTGATCAGAAACAGCTTTCAGAAGTTATTTATATTACATTTAAAGAATTGATTCCATTCTGCACAATAGCTAATTTCTCAAGGTTTTGCTGTCTTCTTCATTATACTTGAGCATAGTGCTGCATCTTTATTAATGGGAAAAACATTCACTAATGCCCGAATAATAAGATAATTATGAGAGACTACTTTTGAACCTCACAATTCAATTTTAAAATTGTAAACTTATTCATATTCAGAATTTCAATGCAGTATTTTGTTCAAAATTGCAAATCTTTTAATATCTAACTGCAGCAAGAAGCACATTTAAGCTTGCATAGCTCTGGTTAGGGCTACTAATGCTGGCTCTCATTAATGGCTCCAAAATCCAAAGTTCCATAAGATCACTATGGCCTTCTGTTTCTAGAGGAATCCAATAAATTAACTACATGCTCTTGGCCTCGGAAAAGCAGTCGTACAGAATAATGAAAACATCTAAAGAACCTGGAGGTGATTAGTATCATATTTTGTTGAGTTCCATGCAGGGAGGAAAGGTGTTGTGGCCCAATGTAATTGGACAAATGGTGGTGCTGCTGCACCTAATGAGCTTGTGAAGAAAGAATGGTGCATTTTCTTTAGGCTTTAACTAGACACATCTTTCAACTTGAGCCAGGCAAAAGTCATACTGCAAAATTAATACGTATGGTAGTCCATTTCAGCTTACTAGCTGAAATTGCTTAGCTAAAGGAAAAATGATGTGTGTGACACTATTCACAAAGCCATGAAATCACAATGTCATGTGGAGTTGAACTAAATGGTCACAAATACAGTAAAATGTGCAAGGATTCTTTCCTTTAAATAAATTATACTTTGTTCAGTGTCCATGGAATGTTAGAATTAAAGGCTCCCCCGCTTCATTTATTTACCAGTAAATGGAAATAAAATTACAGTGTGGCTTTTGGGCATGAATTGGGTAACTGGCTGTAAAGTAGTTGGAGCTTCAATGCTCCACTGTGTCTTTTCGATCATTCTATACTGCTACTTCTAATAATACAAAAACATTGATCACTCTCCATGTTCATGCTTATAATGTGCACTTTGCTATACAGCAATTATTAACATTTTGCTGTCATTTCTTTTTAATTCTCCTCTCTGAAAGTGGTGGCCAAAATGAGCAGAAAAGTTGAAAACAATGGCAGCTTCATTCGAGTGTATTTGTCAAAAGAGGCTTCAATTAGTCTTGTGATTAGGAGGGTCACAGTTGACCGAGGGTCACTGGGCTGGTTTTGAATCCACATTGTATGACTGTGAGCTCAGTATGGAAAAGGATTGTGCCTCCGCTCACTGATTGTAATGGGCCAGGTGAATGTTTGCTCCCTTTGTAATTTCCAGTCCAAACATTACTTCAACATGTTCAGCAGTGGGCAGAATGTCAGATCTGAAGTCTGTATTTTCTATAGACTCGACACATACATGCAGTCCTCAAGTCATTGAATAATTCTACCGAGTGAAAGAGAACTCGTTAAATCCTGACTCCCTTCCCAACTGTGTGCAATTAGTGATTTTTTAATGAAGATGAGTGTGTGGCTATTTTAACCTCTGAGTGTGGATAATTTAACCATAACACTACATTCTGCACCTTCTCCTTTCCTTCTCTATGCTTTGTCTGCATAGCGCGCACAAAACAATATATGTGACAACAATAAATCAAATTAACTAAAGACTTTTTCATAGGTTCAGACAAAGATAATTGTTAAGCATTCAGCCCAAAATGGAGTGGTGTGACATCCACTCACAGAATCACACATACAGACATACTCAAAGTAAGTACAATTGGAGAGAACAGTGCATTGTTGCTGGTAATAGAGAAAAATAAATAGTTCATTGTTAACGCAGTTGCCTTATTTTAAAAGGGTGTATGTTGCAGGCCTGATGGGGGAGGTCTTCTTCATATCTGAAGTGAAGTTTAGGCAACAAATGCAAGAGAACGCATTGCTTTTAACATCCTGATCATTTGCCCTCAGCGCTTATTTTAATTGGCTGTTCCACAATAAAAAAATGACCAAGTTACAACAAAGAGTTAACTGCCATTCCACCACAATGTATATAATATTATCAAATTCTCAGTCTAGTGCCTGAGCGATGCACACCAAACCGAAGAATAAATTTGCTGTGGTGTAAAAGAGCTGCGTAATTTGTGTTGAGTCGGAGATGAACAGATTGGTACTTCTGCTGTGTTTGTTTTTAATTAAAACGAGGTTGTTCAAAAAAAAAGGCTGTAGGTCATACCAGGGTCACAATGCGTTATGAGTTTGATCAGGTCTATCAAATTCCTCAAATCTTTGCAGCAAGACTTTTCAAATGTAAAATGTTCAATATGCTTCATATCTAAAATGCCACATGTCTCCCCAAAGTAAAATAACCTGGTATCATTTTACAAGAAGCAACTTATCACTAGGAGCGCTGAGTATTCTCAGTCTCGTGTAACTCAGTCCTCCACAATGACACAATATCAATCTTTAATTATGCTTTGGATGTCATACAATTCGGCAAATCTCCAGTCACTCTTAAATCAGGAGCAGAATGTGGCTCCCTTTATTACAACAATAAGGAATAAATTATTGCAGCCCATAAACATTTATCAAATGTTGCATATTTAACTGTAAATAAGTGAATCTATCATGCATTAGAGAATAAAAAATAAGGGTAATTACTTGATGATTGTCTACCAGCTTGCCAAAGGCACTATTAGTCTGCGTGTCATTTAGGAAGATGATGAAGGGGCATTAGATGCTGAAATATAAGACGAAACACATTATGAAAATTATTCTCCTCTTAATGTTCTGATATAAGTTTAAAAATAGCTCAATTAAAAACTTGATTTTAAGTTTTTAATTCATATTAATTAATTCTAAAATGATAGGGACTTCTCTTTTTAAAATTGATTTCTTCTGGTATGAAGAGAGACCTTTAATACACTTGACATACTTATTAATAGCACTATTTTCAAAGCTCTTTCACTCGAGTGAAGCTGGTGGATTGCACCAGGAAAAGGTCAATTTAGGTCCTTGCATCTTGCATACTAATGCAGTGCACAGAGTTAGACCATGATCTGCAGTTTCTTTCCCTCTGTGTCAAGAACATTGTTAACCCCACACGGCTAAACCCAGGCATTTTCAAAGGCCAAGCCACTTGGAAATTTAAAGGTTCAGTTTGACCCCTTAAGTGAGCGTGATTATAATTATTTTCCTTTACCAATTTTCCCCTTTCTTTTGAAAACATTTGCTTATTCGACTATACCGCTCCATAGGCATCCAGTGGCCTCCTAAATTTTAATCGGGTCCTCAACCAACATCACTAGGACAGCTTATGTGGTCATTATCACATTGTTGCTTGTTAAGGCTTGCTGAGCACAAATTCCCTGCTGTGTTTCCCACGTTTATAGCAGTGATTACACTACAAAAGTACACCATGAGACATCCTGAGGTTGTGAAATGCAGTATACAAATGAAAGCCTTTCATCTCAGGCCACCTTTTTTATTTGCACAATTGTTATGAAGAAAGAAAGCTGCCAATTCTTCCTCCTTCATTGTCCAAAGCACTGATGCCAAATACACTGCAACCCCAGGTGAGATCAGCTAACCCACAATGGACCAATTGATCTTGAGATGAACCTCACATGGGCAATTTAGAATAAAATTGCAGAGTCTTTGGGAGAATTAGCCAAAGCACATAAAGAAATAATACTAAATCTATGGAAACTTTATTGATAAAAATCTCCACTTAGGAAATATAATCCTGGAATTTCTCTTTGATATTGTCCAGTACTGAGTCAGCAAATAGAATGGGAATAGATGCCTTTAATATGGGAATCCTTTCCATTTTAATTCACAATATTTCCTGATGTAACTTACTGTCACCAAAAGCCATTTCCCAGAAGCATGTTGATGTATTTTAAATGAGACAGTAATGTCCCAGCCAGAGAAGGGAAACATATATCTACATCAACCTGGCTACTCTATAAAATTATTACTTTATTTTTAAAATATACCGAGCCTTACCCTGGCTAGCCATGAATCATGCCAGAGGAATTTCTAACTGTTAGAAATCAACAGGAAACTTATAATCTTTAAAGAGATGCTAATGCCCTCTGTGACTGCAAGCAATTAAATTCCAAAGTTTTTTTTGTATTTTTATTCTAATTCAATCAAATCAAGTCCAATTCAGAGTCTGAACAAGTTGGGACATTCCCGATCCAAGCTGACAAGACAGTGTTCTCACTTCTTGTCTTGGGCTTGATCTACATGATCCAAGCTGATTGGAGTAGGCATAGCTTCTCCTCCAAGGCTTGACCTCATTTGCATCCTAGCCAAAAGGCCGAGATGCTGCTTTTAAAAACTGCTTCAAATGAAGCTAAAATGTAACCTAATGACTTCAACCAAGTGCAGCATGTCGATACTACATTTGATCGTAGCCAAATCCCAAAGATAGTCCCAAAGATATGCTTCAACTGCCTTCACATTTCTAAGTAAGAAGCCTCACAACACCAGGTTAAAGTCCAACAGGTTTACTTTAACCTTGTGTTGTCAGACTTCTTACTGTGTTTACCCCAGTCCAACACCGGCATCTCCACATCATGACTACCATCTACATTTTTAAGACAGAGCTCCAGCCACTGTGCTTTCGGAGCACTTCATCAGGTGAGTGTAGGATTTGGTTCACAAACAGGGCATATATAGACACAAGCTTAATTACAAGATAATGTTTGGAATGCGAGTCTTTACAGGTAATCAAGTCTTTCCAGGTACAGACAATGCGACTGGAGAGAGGGTTAAGTACAGGTTAAAGAGGGGTGAATTGTCTCCAGCCAGAACAGTTAGTGAGATTTTGCAAGCCTAGGCAAGACGTGGGGGTTACAGATAGTGTGACATGAACCCAAGATTCCAGTAGAGGCCGTCCTCGTGTATGCGGAACTTGGCTATCAGTTTCTGCTCAGCGATTCTGCGTTGCGGTGTGTCTTGAAGGCCGCCTTGGAGAACGCTTACCCAAAGATCAGAGGCTGAATGCCCTTGACTACTGAACTGTTCCTTGACAGGAAGGAAACACTCCTGCCTGGTGATTGTCGAGCGATGTTCATTCATCCATTGTCATAGCATCTGCATGGTCTCCCCAATGTACCATGCCTCGGAACATCCTTTCCTGCAGCGTATCAGGTAGACAACATTGGCAGAGTCACAAAAGAAGGTACTGTCTACCTGGTGAATGGTGTTCTCACGTGTTCTCTACTGCCTCCCAAAATACACAAGGCCAACACACCCGGCTGTCCCACTGTATCAGCTAATGGGACCCTGTGTGAGAACCTCTCTGGTTACATCGAGGGCATTCCCAAACCCATTGCACAAAGAACTCCCAGCTTCTATTGCGACACTATGGACTTCTTACAGAGACTCAGCACCCATGAAGCAGTTGAACCAGGAACACTCCTCGTCACAATGGTTGTCTCGGCACTCTACACCAGCATCCCCCAGGATGACGGCATTGCTGCAACTGCCTCGGTACTCAACGCCGACAACTGCCAATCTCCAGACACAATTCTACAATTCATCCACTTCATCTGGATCACAATGTCTTTACCTTCAACAACCAGTTCTTCATCCAGACGTATGGAACAGTCATGGGGACCAAATTCGCACCTCAATATGCCAACATTTTCATGCACAAGTTCAAACAAGGCCTCTTCGCTGCACAGGACTTTCAACCAACACTTTACACTAGATACATCAATAACACTTTCTTCCTTTGGACTCACAGCGAACAATCATTGAAACAACTATGTGTTGACATCAACAAGTTCCATCCCACCGTCAGACTCACCATGGACTACTCTCCAGAATTGGTGAATTGGTTACATTCTTGGACACGCATCTCCACCAAGCATCTCACTGTACCACAAACACACTGATAATCTCACAATGCTCCACTTCTCCAGATTCCACCATAAACACATTAAAGAAGCTATCCCCTACAGACAAGCCCTCCATGTACACAGGATCTGCTCAGATGAGGAGGATTGCAACAGACACCTGCAGATGCTGAAAGATGCCCTCATAAAAACAGGATATGGTGCTTGACTAAGCAATTGACAGTTCTTAAGCGCCACAGCAAAAAACTGCACCGACCTCCTCAGAAGACAAACACAGGACACGGTAGACAGGGCACCCTTCGTCATCCAGTACTTTCCCGGAACGGAGAAGCCACGACATCTTCTCCAGAGTCTTCAACGTGTCACTGATGAAGACGAACATCTTGCCAAAGCCATCCCCACACCTCCACTACTTGCCTTCAAACAACCACGCAATTTCAAACAGATCATTGTACGCAGCAAACTACTCAGCCTTCAGGAGAACAGCGGCCATAACACAATACAATCCTGCCACAGCAACCTGTGCAAGATGTGCCAGATCACCAGCATGGATGCCATCATCTCATGTGAGAACACCATCCACCAGGTACTCAATACATACTTCTGCGACTCTGCCAATGTCGTCTACCTGATACGCTGCAGCAAAGGATGTCCCAAGGCATGGTACATTGGCAAGACCATGTAGACGCCACGACAACGGATGAATGGACACTGCTTGACAATCACCAGCATGAATGTTCCCTTCCTGTTAGGGAACATTTCGGCAGTCAAGGGCATTTAGCTTCTGATCTTTGGGTAAGCATTCTCCAAAGCTGCCTTCAAGACACACCACAACACAGAATCACTGAACTAAAACTGATAGCCACGTTCTGCATACATGAGGATGGCCTCAATCGGGATCTTGCGCTCATGTCACATTATCTGTAACCCCCGTGACTTGCCTTGTCTCGCAAAATCGCACTAACTGTCCTGGCTTGAGACAATGCATGCCTCTTGTACTTAATCCCCTTTCCGCACACATTGTCTGTACCCATGAAGACTTGATTACCTGATGAGACTTGTATTTCAACCATTATCTTGTAATTGAGCTTGTGTCTCTATATGCCCTGTTAGTGAACCGAATCCTGTACTCACCTAATGAAGGGACAGCGCTCTGAAAACTTGTGCTACCAAATAAACCTGTGGGCTTTAATCTGGTTTTATGAGACTTCTTACTGAACAAATCTGGACAACAAGGGTAAATGCTTAACCTCATCTAGCATCTTCCCCCTAACTGACTCCCAGCTCCCCTCTACCCCCAGCACGCTGCATGCTTCCAGTCCCTGACCCCCAAGCACCTCCCTTCTCCCACCCAATAGTATCATAATGCTTGTCCTCTGAGGGCCACCCCCTGAAACCCTGCGGGACTTGTGTCATCAGATTTTACGTCGCTCCTTCTGTTCCCACAGGAGAAGACTACCTATAATCTCCAGGAGAGGGTGAAGACAGAGGGTAGTGTGCCTGAGATCCAGGTCTTCATTTGCTTTGAGGAGCGGGCACTGGAGCTTGTGGGAAATGAGGGGTTGTGAGCCATTGGCAACAGCTTAGTCGGGCTAGAGCACAGAAATGAGTATCTGTCAATCTTCCACTTAGTGGAGAAATCACAAGTAAGCAGCCCAGATTCCTCTCCCTCCCTTGCACGGTAACCTTGTGTCCGGTGTTGCAGGAAGGGACCCCGACACGCCTGTGCCGATCTGGCATCGTGGTCCCCACCGCTGCTCCACCCATCCTGCCCCTAACAGCTCGGAAGACTCTTCGGAGGAAGCGGATGAAGGGACCTCCGTGGAGGGCACCAGTTTTGCGCCAGCTTTCACCTTGCAACACACCATCCCAGAGACTCTCACACTGGCGGGTCAAGTTAGTGGTGAGGCATCTGGGTCACTCTCTGGAGCACACAACACATCTACTGATGTCCATCGGGTAGAGGAGGGAATGTCTGAGGGCACTGGGAGGTGGGGGCCCGCTGGAGGCGAGGACTCAGCTGGCCCCAGGATACATGCTGGGCACTTCTCCCTCAGCCACTGGAGATGCAGCAACAGAGCCAGGGAATGCAGGAGGAGCTGATGGCCACACTGGACCAACTGTGAGACTGTTGGGAGGACTCCCAAAGCTTTCAATTATTGCCTGTCTTGTGTGGTTCCCAGGCCAACATTGTAAGGGTGGTACCAGCAGTGGAAAGCGTGGGGCAGGGAATCCTCACCATGACTGGCAGACTTCAAGCGATGGGCAAGTCACAGCAGGCCACAGCTAAGGGTTCCTTGAGATTCTGCAGCCCATGGCTGATAGGCTACAGAACTTGCAGGAGACCCAATGGGATGGTGCTCAGCGCAGCAGGCTATGGGTGCAGCCCTTGAGGACGTGGTCCACTCGCCGAGGCTCAGGGCTGAGAGACTGCGGAGCTTTCAGGAGACCTAGCAGGACAGCACTGAGACACAGCGGACTATGGCAGCAGCCTTTGAGAACATGGCCCAGTCACAGAGTGTTATGGCTGAAGGACTGCAGAGTATGGCCCAGTGTCAGAGGGCACTTGTTGCTGCCATTGACAAATGGGCCCTGACTCAGAGGCCCATTGGCAAGGGCGCATCCACTATGGCAACAACACAGGTGGTTCTCCAGGACTGGCAGTGCCAGGTAATGCTGGAGCTTCTGGAAGTCACTGCAGAAGCACTGTCATCACATGGAGTGACTCAGGAGCCCATAGGAACCACAAGGGAGGAGGAAGGGCTCAAGTCCATGCCAGGGCCTTCCATCCAGGAGACCACGGCTGTGCTTACACCTTCTGATTCTCCTCTTCCTGGCACCGGGGCATCTCAGGGGCAGCGAGATGAAGAAGGTCTCATGGAAAGACCCTTCACACCTGGAAGCCATTAGCTTTCAGAGCACAACCTCTTCATCAGATAAGTGGGAGTTCACAAACAGGGCATATAAAGACACAAACTCAATTTACAAAATAATGGTTGGACTGTGAGTCTTTACAGGTAATCAAGTCTTAAGGGTACAGACAATGTGAGTGGAGAGAGGGTTAAGCACAGATTAAAGAGATGTGTATTGTCTCCAATCAGGACAGTCAGTGAGATCTTATAAGCTCAGGCAAGTTGTGGGGGGGGGTTACAGATAGTGTGATGAAGGTGCAGTACTCCAAAAGCTAGTGGCTTGTGCGACCAAATAAACCTGTTGGACTTTAACCTGGTGTTGTGAGACTTCTTACTGTGTTTACCCCAGTCCAACGCCGACATCTCCACAACCTGAAAACCAGCCAGGGCCCTGAAGGTCCAGGGCTTCTAGAGGACAATCACCAAGTGCATCACAGAGTAAAAGATCCAAAGCCCCCATGAAACCCCCAGGGAATCTCTCGTGGGTTCTGGGGATGCCATGGCAGATGCCTAAATATTCTATCTGGCAGCTGGCCCTCATCACCTCCGATGTACATCCTGGGGAGACACCGAGGTCTCGTGGTGAGCCATGTAAGGTTAAGAAGTTATAGCTGCACTAAGATGGCACAGGTGAAGGCCATCACTAGGTAGATAGAATATTTAGACACTTTAATGTCTCATGTTCACATGTTTTTATATTGTTACTTATTTTGAAGGCACTTTTATTGGGAACAATAAATGTTATTTCACTCCAATCCTGTGACTAACTTGCAGGTTCATGTCAGTGGATGAGGTCCCTCAATGCACTGGGGGCTTTCATGGGGATTTTGGATCTCTGACTCACACTCAGACTTGGGCCCAGGTGCCAGCATGTGTGGAGGTCAGGTAGGAGTCAGACTAGTTTGCACCGGCATCATCACAGTGACACTCAGCAAATCGTCACCCTCCTGCCTGCCCAAGGAACTCGCCAACACAGAGTACCCAGGCCCACCTCAATGTTGCAGGAGATTGTAGGACTCCAAGGTGGTGCGGGGGAGGAATGGAGTGGAACCCACGTGTGGAAACACAGGCCCCCAGTGACCAAAGCATGTGGTGATCAGAGCCTCCCTCACATGTTTGATCCTTGCTGCAGCCCTCCAATGCCTGGATGGTGATGCTAGACATAGAACATAGAACATAGAACATTACAGCGCAGAACAGGCCCTTCGGCCCACGATGTTGCGCCGACCAGCTTTTTAAAAAAAAACAACACTAACCCACTAATCTAAACCAATCCCATTTCGTCCATAAACCTATCCACAGATCTCTTAGACGCCCCCAAACTAGGCGCATTTACAACTGCAGCTGGCAGGGCATTCCAGTCCCTCACCACCCTCTGGGTAAAGAACCTACCCCTGACATCAGTCCTATAACTACCCCCCCTTAATTTAAAGCCGTGCCCCCTCCATCCTAGGAAAAAGGCTATCACTATCCACCCTGTCTAAACCTCTAATCATCTTATATGTTTCAATAAGGTCCCCTCTTAGCCGCCTTCTTTCCAGCGAAAACAACCCCAAATCTCTCAGTCTCTCCTCATAGGATCTCCCCTCCATACCAGGCAACATCCTGGTAAACCTCCTCTGCACCCTCTCCAAAGCCTCTACATCCTTCCTGTAATGTGGGGACCAGAACTGCACACAATACTCCAAGTGCGGCCGCACCAGAGTTGTGTACAGTTGCAACATGACGCTGCGACTCCTAAATTCAATCCCCCTACCAATAAACGCCAAGACACCGTATGCCTTCTTAACAACCTTATCTACTTGATTCCCAACTTTCAGGGATCTATGTACACATACACCTAGATCCCTCTGCTCCTCCACACTATTCAAAGTCCTCCCGTTAGCCCTATACTCAACACATCTGTTATTCCTACCGAAATGAATTACCTCACATTTCTCTGCATTAAACTCCATCCGCCACCTCGCGGCCCAGCTCTGCAACCTGTCTAAGTCACCCTGCAAACTACGACACCCTTCCTCACAATTTACCACACCTCCAACTTTGGTGTCATCAGCAAACTTACTAATCCACCCAACTATACATCGTCGTCCTTCTCCTCCTCTTCCTCCTCCAGCTGCTGGACAGCCTCCTTCCCAGCCACACCCGGATGGTCGGCCTCCATGTCCTTCTCCTCATCCTCCAATAGGTCACTCATCTGCTGTGCCAGCTTGTGCAGGGCACAGCACACCACCACAATGCAGGAAGAAATCAGGGGGTTATGTTGTAGGGCCCTGTCAAAGCGGTCCAGGCATCTGAATCACATTATGAGGAGCCCTATGCTCTGCTCCAGTGTTGAATGGGTGGCAGCATGGGTGTCATTAAATTGGGTCTCCATATCACTCTCAGGCCCCACACAGGCGTCATCAGCCAAGCCTGAAGTGGGTACCCCATGTCCCCCACCAGCCATTCTTGCACCTTGGACTCTTCTTCAAAGACTTTCGGCACATCAGGACTCCTCAATGTGAAGCTGTCATACACATTACCGGAGTGTGTGGCACAAATGTACATAATGTTCAGCTGATGGTCACACATCAGTTGCACATTTATTGAATGGAAGCCCTTTCTGTTCATGAATCTTACTGGATTCTTAACCAGGGCCTTGAGGGTGACAAGGGTACAGATTATAGCCCCCTGTGCATTTGACATCCCCGCGATGGCTGTGAACTGGGCTTCCTGCTGGCCTTGGTCCAAGTCAAATTTAATATACTTTCCAGCCCGGCCATTAAGGGCACCCATGACCTCCTTGACACACTTATGGGAAAATGGTTGGGAAATACCACAAAGGTCTCCACTGGCAGTCTGGAAGGACCGGTGGTGTAAAAGTTTAAGGCGGCTGCCATCTTCACAGCTACCAGGAGTGGGTACTGGGTCCTGCAACAATTGGCACAGGAGTCTCACTGTCTCTTTGCGAAGCCGGAGTCTTTGGCTGCACACGATGTCCAACAGTTCTGGAAGGACACCAGCATGCGGAACTTCCAGGGTCTCTGCTCCCTCCTTGTCACCTTCCCCCCACCTCCCTCAGGGCCAATAGCGACCATGTCCTTCCTCCAGCGACCGTCTCCCTAGTGAGTGGTGAGACCTGAATTTCCTCTGTCCATAGTTAATCCTCCAGGTCCTCCTACTCAGCTCCAGCAGCATCCAAAAGAACAGCAAGATCAATGGGTTGCATTGCGAAAGTCAGCTCGTCCATCTGAAGGGGGGTGAAATTTGGGGAAAGGGAAGAGACAGATAGAGAGGTTAAAGAACTCTGCTCACCCCCCAGCCCAGCAACACACACACATCATACCCCACCACAGGCCTTCAGCAACACACACTCAACATACCACCCTGCCCACATACCCCCAGCAACACACATTCCTCATACCGCGCCCCACAGATCCCAGAATAGCAACACAGTTCTCCCCAATCCACCTCCCCCCTTCACAAACACACACCCAGAACCCATGCAGTTGTGGCCACGGACAGTGCTGCTTGACAAATCCTGAGGCTGCAGCACTGCCACTACAGAAAGTTTCCAGCCCATCCCTCACCCGCAACAGTGTCACGCTGAAACCCGAGGCCAGCGCTCTCACCCGGGTTCATGTTGAGAATCACCCACCACCCCCCCCACACACTTGCAGCCCTCCGACCCAAAACGCAACGTGCCTGTCAAGAAACAATCCCCCTCCTTGCTCACCCTCACTGACCAAGCGTCTGAATGCGACTTTTACACTTAAAGTGTTTTCCTAACCGATCTGGTTGCAGCAAATGAGGGCACTAAGGCAGGTGAGCTGGGACGATTGGGAGCAAAGCTCACTAATTACATTGTGATGGCTGCAAAAAAAAATGCAAATTGATGTTTCGCCCATTTTTGGTGGGCTCCCTTTCGCACCAATTTTTTTTCTCAGTAAAATAGGAATGGGGAAAGGGCACTATTCCCACTATTCACATTACACCCGATTTTACAACATTTTCCCATTGCAAATAAGGCACGGTGAGGTCAGAAAATTCAGTCCAATATTTCTGCTCATTGTTGATGTACACTTATTGTTCATGAGTACTGTAAATAGATGAATGTTTTTGAGGTGAAGACTCCTATATTATACACTGCAATTGAAAGATTACAACAATGTTTTTCCACCCATAGAATACCTGAGGTCATCGTGGCAAATTTTCCCATTCCGCCCGCCATGGGAATTGTAGCAAGTGAGGGATGGACCATGGAAAGCTACTTTGTCCTCGAGCAGGATTTTCTGGTCTCAGGACGAGCACAGACTGAAAATCCTGCTTATTGTGCCTAACAATGGAACAGTATTCACTAGTGCTGAGTTTCAAAACTTCACCACTTTTAATAGAATAAAGCACATTCGAATTGCGCCTTAGCATCCAGTATCCAATGGATTTGCTGAGTGAACTGTCCAAACTTTTAAGTCTGGCCTAAAGAAGCAGTCAGGAGGAACCCTGGAGACCAGAATGTCACACTTCATTCTTGGCTATCAGAGCACTCCACATGCAACAACAGGAGTCCAACCAGAAAAGTTGTTAATGAACCATCAGTTCAGAAGGAGACTCAGCCTCATGTTTCCAAATTTGTTGGGAGAGAAGAGATCAGCCAAAACAGTCAGAAGGCAAGTTATGTCAGTCAACTTGGTTGTTTATGGAGCATAATAATGTGAATGTGAAAAATTTTGGTCTGTGAGGAGTTGGATTCCTGGAATTGTTGTCTCTATTGCTGGACTCCTATCTTATAAAGTGGATGTAGAAGAAAGGATCATCCAAAAACACATAGAATATTTGAGAAAAAGAGAGAAGCCCCAACAGCAGGTTTTGCCATCAGGAAATATATTGCCATCAAGAAATATTATCAGCTATCCAAACATTGAAGTACCTGTGGCAGGCACAACTGATGTTGCCATTGAAACAGACAGAACTGAACAGCCTGCATCTGAAGAGGCACCAGTCATTGTGGTTTTGGCTGACACCAATTCTGAGGTCAGAGGAGTTACACCAGTCCACAAGGATTGGGAAACCCTAATTTATAATTGACTAAATTTGGGCACAAAATGATTAATTATCATGATTATGCAAATTTGACATTTGTATGAAAGGACTGAGAGGGAGGAGGATGTGCTGATTGTCACTTTAAGGATCCATTGGCAGAATAAGAGTCACATGATCAAGGAACCAATTAGGGAATATGGAGGGTGATCACCCCAGTAAGTGTGGCCTTCCATACTCAGAGTCACTTCTGGAACTTATTGCAGCCTTGTGGCTGCAAGCCTCGATCTAGTTTTAACCTGAGAATAAACTAATTGTATTTTCCCTAAACTGGTGAACCAGCGTCTTTACTCTTTTTAAATCCTGTAGCAACAAATCTTCCCCCTTTCTTCATCAATTTATTTCTGTGTTATAGGGAATTGACCTGTCAGGAGAAGTGCCGCTCTGCATGAGGTCATAAACTTCTCATTCACTGATCTGGTCTCTTCCTTCCATTCTATCAGCACAAAATATGATAATTTGGATAGCTATAAATTTTCCCTAAGTAAATTGCATTATTGGAATTTTTTTGGCATTAGAAGCTGTGACATGAATGAAAACAGGCTGCTTTGTTAATATATGAAAAAAACTACAGGCTTCCCAATTGACAATCATGGGTCCAAAGTCAGACACCATTGACTTCATTGAAAGCCTATGTTGCAGGCACGCCACGTCATTCTACTTGAAGCAACTACATTAAGGATATTTAACCTTGAATATCTTCTTTAAAAATACTATATGTTTCTTTACATATGTCTGTTACAACCACCTGCACTGTCAGCCCAGCCCCTACCAACACCATACTTCCACGGAAAGTGCCATCAATGGATCCCTCTTTAGTTGTATTGCCCTTAGCATCACCTCAACAAGACCGCATTGAACTACAAAGGGTTGTGAATGTAGCCTAGTTCATCATGCAAACCAGCCTCACATCCATTGACTCCATCTACACTTCCCTGCCAGAGTGTTTAGTCTACTGCTCCAAAGTTGTATCACTTTAAGGAACACCAGCAGCCCTTTAAATCTTTTGCAGTCCCACAGTGGATTTTACCATTCCAATGATTTCTTAGCCAGTCTCCGACCTTCTACTCTCCATAAATTAGAGATCATCACAAAATACCTCTGCAACTATCTAAACTTTTACCAATGGTCCATTCATCATCAGTTCCTAGTTTACCAACACCCCCATGTTAAAATTCTCATTCTTGTTTTCAAATCCCTCCATGGCCTTGCCCTCCCCTGCCTCTGTAATCTATTCAGGTCTAATGATCTCTGTGCTTCTCCAATTCTGGCATATTGCACAAACCTAGGATGAAGTTTTCCTGCATCGCTCACCATAGGAATCATAGCAGGCGAGACAGAAAATGCAGCAGACCAAAGGTCCGTTGAGCTCAAGTGGAAATTTCTAGTCTTGGGATGCACGCAGCCAGAGAGTCGCACCCACCCCTAGTTTCCATTGCTTGAATCATTGGTGCCTGATCAATTACTGACTCATGAGGATGAGCGCAGGGACTTCTTCAATAAACCAGTCAACCTCTCTACCTCCCTCTATTCCGTTAAGGTGCTCCTTAACAGAGGAATGGAAACCACATATCGGCATAGGCTTGGTGGGCCAAAGGGCCTGTTCCTTTTCTTTGTTCTTAAAACTTTCCTATTTGACCAAACTTTTACTCCTCCTTTCTAATATCTCCTTATGTGGCTCCATGCCAAATTCTGCAGCACTTCTGTGAAACATCATGGGGCTTTTAACTAAAGGCAATATATCAATACGAAAGATGTTGTCATTGTCACTGAATGCCTTGCTACATTACCAATGCATTCCCTGGATTAGTCTGAGCATGGAATGGTGAACAGTTAGTTAAATATGCACACTTCACTGCGTGTTTGAGACACAAGATGCATTTTTACTCTACTTGGCTTGCTGCCCTCCTTCCCTTTGCAAAAGGAGCCCTGTAATAAGCTGCATTATTTGAAATGTAATAGGATTAGAAAAATATAGAGAGAAATTGGGCATATAAAAATGATCAGGAAGCAGTTATTAGTTTATATTGAATACATGGAGCAAAAGAATTCACTGCAGACGCTCTGTGACCCTACTTTATAAACAACGGCTTGTGTGGGGACAAGTGTTGGGCATAAAGCAAGGACACCTAAGAGATGACACAGTTGATTACACCGGATGTGCACATGCAGGTGCTGTGAGATGGACCAGAGACAGAACAAAGTGAGGGACGAATCACTAGACCACAATGATCTCATCATCATCTGTGCATTAAATGATGAATGATGATAAGATGAGGCCCCAGCACTCTGAAATGATTCATTACCCTGTCAGGCTATTAATGGAGTACTATTCCCCAGTCAAATACTCCTCAAGACATTATTAAATGAACAAAGATTGTTCATACCACCGCTGAAAATTATTTTCATGAAGGGAGCACCATCCCATTTTCTTGTGATCTATGAGACACGTTCAAGTCAGCTGAATGGTTTCTAAGCCAAGTAGCTCAGTACTTTTATGAATCCACGCTGATTTAAGAAGTTGGTTCCAATAAGTAGATTACTACTGTAAAATTCAAATCAGATAGAATGTGCATTTTATTTCTATGAACTGATGAAAGATGCAAACCTTTCAGGGAAGCAAATTAAATATGACAAACTTTATCCTGGAATGAAACATTAGTGTAAATGAATGCATGAAATATAAAAAAAAAGGTTTTTTTGATTCAAATAGCCTAAAGCATAGCAGGAGAGACGTATGCTGTTACGAGCAACACTTCAAGATTGACAGGGATTTTACACAAGGGGCCTGGCAGAAAAATGTAAACGGCATATGATCATAATTCCAACTTTTCTATTACAATCAAGGTTGAGATTGCTGAATTAATGCTGTGGAGATTGCCCCAGCCCATTAGGCTCTTAGCACTGGCAGACTCAAATTCAATGTAGTGTTTAATTGCTCAGCAACTTGCCTTAGGAGAGCATCCAAAGAACAAAGAAAAGTACAGCAGACGATCAGGCCCTTCAGCCCTCCAAGCCTGTGCAGAACATGATGCCCGAACTAAGTTTAAAAACACCTTCTGCCCTTTATCCTTATTACCTTCCTGTTCATGTACCCATCCAGATGCCTCTTAAACGTTGCTAATGTACCTGCTTCCACCATCTCCTCTGGCAGTCCGTTTCAGGCACTGTGCACGAAAAACATCTTCTGCACATCTTCCTTAAACTTTCCCCTCTCACCTTGAACCTGTGCCCTCTTGTAATTGACACTTCCATCCTGGGACTATCCACTCTGTCTATGCCTCTCATAATTTTGTAGACCTCTATCAGTCTCCCCTCAGCCTCTGTCTTTCCAGGGAAAACAATCCTAGTTTATTCAAGCTGTCCTCATAATCAACACCCTCAAGACCAGGCAGCATCCTAGTGAGCCTTCTAAAGTAAATCTTATTTATTAGCCTGAAGTAAGGCTGACATTAACACTGCAATGAAGTTACTGTGAAATTTCCCTGGTCGCCACACTCTGGCGCCTGTTCGGGTCAATGCACCTAACCAGTACGTCTCTCAGACCGTGGGAGGAAATTGGAGCAACTGAAGGAAACCCATGCAGGCGCATGGAGAATATGCAAACTCCACACAGACAGCACCCAAGTCAGGAATCGCACCCAGGTCCCTGGAGCTGTGAGGAAGCAGAGCTAACCACTGTGCCACCATGCCATCCTACTCATTGCACTCTCTCCAAAGCTTCCACATCCTTCTGGTAGTGTGGCGACCAGAACTGCGTACAATATTCCAAATGTGGCCTAACCAAGGTTTTATATAGCTGCAACATGATTTGCCAACTCTTGTGCTCAATGCCCTGGCCAATGAAGCAATCATGCCATACGCCTTCTTAATCACCTTGGCCACTACTGTTATCACTTTTAAGGCACTATGGACCTGCACGCCCAGATCCCTCTGTATATTAGTGTTCCTATGGATTCTGCTATTTATAATGTAATTCACATCTAGAATTGATCCTCCATAATCCATTATCTCACATTTGCCCGGATTAAACTCCATCTACCATTTCTGTGTCCAAGTCTCAAATCTATCTTTATCCTGTTGTATCCTCTGATAATCCTCGGCACTATCAGTAACTCCATCAATATGCGTGTCATCCACAAACTTACTAATCAAACCACCTACATTTTCCCCCTGATCATTTATATGTATTACAAACAACAGAGGTCCCACACTGATCCCTGCAGAACACCACTAGCTACAGATCTCCATTCTGAAAACACCCTTCCACCACTACTCTCCGTCTTCTATAATCAAGCCAATTCTGTATCCTTCTGGGTGTTTTTTCTGTAGTTTAAAGTAAAAGTTGCCTGCAGAAAGAAAATAGTGTCTCGTCAACAGTGTTTTTAATCATTTGTTAGCATAAAAATTGAAAAATGAAATTTTGAAGTGTCATTCAGCTGTTGACTGGAAGTTCAAATTTCTTTTTAAATTTTAGCACTCTCTATTGAGATAATAATTATTATGAAAGCATTAACACTCCTTAGTTTTTCTTTACTGAGGAGTACAAAAGCAATAAAATTATAATAAACCTTTACCAAAGACTAAAGTTTCAGCAGAATGTCATCTTCAATTGTGGGCACTGCTCTTTATGAAGAATGTCAAGAACCTGTAGAAGATGGGTTTTTCCAACAAATGACAATAGTTTTATGGTTGTTATTAGACTTTTAATTATAGATTTTTATTGAATTCAAAGTGCGCTATCTGCTGTAGTGGGATTCAAACCTAGAGTATTATCCAGGATCTCTGGATTACTAGAGCAGTGACAATACCACTGTGCCAATGCCTCCACTGAAAGACAGGCAAGACGAAGTATCTAGAGTCTCCACTAGATCCTCCAGCAGGGAGGTAAAAGTGTGCCTCACAAAGGAAGAGGGGTGGCTGCCTTTTCCTTCCAAGGCAAGTTCTTTCAGAGTGCTTGAAGTAGGGACAGCGGGTCCTCAACTCCTCTGCCAATGACGCCAGCACCTCATGTTGCTGACTTCCAGACTCCAGCCAGAAGATGGCTTCCAAGTTCATGCCCAGCATGGCAACACAAGGTCATACCCACCCATGGCAACATAAGGTCACACCCAGCCATGGCAACACATGGTCACCCCCAGCCATGACCACACAAGGTCACGTCCAGCCATGACAACACAAGGTCATGTTCAGACATGACATCATAAGGTCATCCCCAGCAATAGCAACAGAAGATCACCCCCAGCAATGGTGACACAAGGTCACTCCCAGCCATGACAACTCAGAGCCACCCCCAGCCATGGCAAGACAAGATCATCAGCCTATCTCTAAGTTGCTGGCAATGAAGGGGGAGAATCGCAAGGAATCACAAATTTTTGTAGTAATATCTTTTCTGGTTTCTGCAAGATTCCATTCATTGCTGCTGGCAGTGCAAGAGCGCCAAGGCTAGCTAGGGCAACCATGGCATGTGTACATTGCAGAAGTAGCAGATGAGAATGGGCAAGGGATTCTGGGCTTTCAGCAGAGGTGAATGCTGAAAGTACAGATGGAATGTCCACCTTTATTTGGCTAGATGGCTGCAATGGGAAGGATTATCTGAATCACATGAACATAAGCACCTCCTCTGCCTTACTACTATCTATTTCTTGGTACCCTCCATGCAGGCCATCACATTAATCAGTCTGACATGGCTAGTCACCAACTACATCACCTTCATCCTCATCTGAGGATTCCTGACACTGCACTAATTTGTCAGTGGTCAGGGACTCCCTGCCAACTCTGTAATGGCAACTTGTGTAAAACACAGCACACTATTACAATCCAGCCATAATGAAGTGCTGGATCCAGGCTCCTGAACCTCAGCTTGAGATATCTGATTGTCCACTGAGTTCTGGTTGCACAGTAGCTCACTTTCTATTGTTCCGCTGTTGAAGCATAAGGATTGTCACTGAAATCAGCTCCCAACTCTGCTGCCTTGTTGGTAAGTATTCATCCTTGAAGGTGCACAGAGGATATGGGAATGTTGGAGAATGGAACTTCCGTGTCTGCTCCTAGATTAACAACTACACACCTATAGGATTAGCTGGTCACAGGTGAGTTGCACTCAAAAAAACTGAAATCCCATCCGGTAACTGTAGGCCTCTCGCTGATCTCTGAGAGGTTTGATGACCACATATGTGCAATCTATGAGACCTTGCACCTGGGGGAAATCCAGCAATGGTACTAAATCTTCTGAGTCTCCCAACCTGACTGCCTGCATTGGTTTTGTTTGCCCTCATGAAGAGGGCATAGGTCAGCACCTTGATGAAGTGGTCCTACTTTAGGGTCATGGTGATCTTGATAGTCGCTGGCATTGTGTGCCCACCAAAATAAGCAGAACTCACCTCATCCTCCTTTGTGGCACAAAGGCCAGCCATGGCTTCTTAAGAAAGGTGCTGCCTTCATTGCTGCTCCAATATCTTCAGGTAGCTCATCCTTTGTCTGCAGACTTTGGTCATCAGGTACCCTAATTTGCACCCCCTCCCCCCCCCAACCCACCCCAGCACTTGCACAGTCTGCTCTGCCACCTTCCGTCACTTCCCTATCTCCAATCTGCCCTTGCATCTGGCTGGGCGGGTGCTGAACTTCCTTCCTTTTCCGGCTGTCCACCTGACCCGAGGAACCTCATTCTGAATGAATGATGCCCATAGCACTTGGACGTTGCCTGTCTGAATGGACTTCCCTGCCAGTAGCTGCTGCAGTGCTGCCTGCCCCACTCCCCTCTCAGTCCACTCTCAATTGTGCCCCCTGCCTAGACTCCAATAGTATACAGTGGGAGACTCAATCCAGATCATTGGCTTCGCAGCTACCTTTCCTGCATGAAAAGCCTTGCATCCACCCTGCACCTGCCAACCTAAAAAGAAAAATACCCCCCCTTAGCTGCCGATTGCAGCAAAGACATCAGCTGCAGCCCTGTGGCAGCTCTTTAACAACTTCAGAGGCTTCAACATCCCATGTCCCCTGTACTTTCATCATTAATTCCTGTAAAAGAAGGGTCTACTGCGCAGAGTGTAGCAACTTCTTGCAAGCAGTGCCTCACTTGCCCTCTAATTCTATGCTTTTAAAACTGTACTCTAATGCTTTTAAACTCTGTTCTACGTTTTGCACTCTCTCCTTTCCTTCTCTATGTACAGTATGCTTGGTATAGTGCAAGGAACAATATTTTTCACTGTTTATAATAATGTGACAATAATAAATCAAATCATTAGTCATGTTAAATGGCTCCAAATTGCCTACTTTGAAATCATGAGTGGCATCTCTGTGTGGGTTCTTCTCTGTCACTGGTAAACTGAGGCCACAGCATAATATCTACCTTGTACCATTACTTGCTTTCGCATCTCCCACCATCTCCATTTTCACTCATTATGGAGGGGTAAAATCTGGGCCTTTAATTCTGTAAACAATTACTGGCTCTATCCCACCAGTTATATCTGAATAGTACTGATAATGTCCTTCAATATTGACTCCATTGTGGTTTGTAGAAGTCCCTCATCTGCTTAAATATTCAGTGATTATGTTTTGCAACCCATTCAGTAGTGGCAATAGTGGTTGAGAAAATTTCAGTGAAACCATCCAATATCCAGCTGTCAACACATTGCATTGCTTTGAAAGTAACCATAAACAAATGTAAGCTTTTAAAGGGTTCAGTGATCCAATCACATGGGCTCCTTGAGGACTGACAGAAAAATTGACTGTTTTCATCAAGCTTGGGAACTGATTAAACCTTACAACAGTAACATCTGGCTTCAAAAGCATCACCAATAGCAGGGACCAGTGATGTGTCAAATGTGATGGGCAAGCAATTTTTTATCTGCTTTCTATTTTCCTATTTAAGCTATTTTTACTATTTTTATGTTTAAGATCAGAAGAAATAGGAGCAGCTGTAGGCCATTCAGCCCATTGGGCCTGTTCCACCATTCAATAAAATGATGGCTGCTCTGATTGTGCCTTAACCCTGCTTTCCCATCTGCTCCCCCATAACTCTTCATTCTCTTGTCAATCAAAAATCTGTCCAAATCAGCCTTGGATATATTTAATGGCCTAGTCTCCAGTACACTTTGAAAAGAGAATTCTAAAGATGAAAGATCCTCTGAGAGAAAAGAAAATTGTTCCACTCTGTCTCTTTTATGAGAGAGCCCTTATATTTAAATTGTACCTTCTATTTCTCAACTCCTCCATAAAAGGAAACAATTTCCCAACATCCACCTTGTCAAGCCCCCTCAGGATCTTATACATTCCAATGGAATCACCTTTCATTCTCCCAAACTCCAACGGACATAGGCCCAACCTTTTGGCCCATTGAGTCTGCACTAACAATAAAGGTGGGCTAATCCTATTTTTCTGCACTATTCCCATATCCTTGAATGTTATATTTCAAATGCTCATCTAAACATTTTTTAAAAGTTGTAAGATCTCTAGCCTCCACTACCTTCCCAGGTAGTGCATTCCAGATTCTCACTGCCCTCTACATCAAAATGTTTTTTCTCAATTTCCCTGTGAATCTACTGTCCCTTACCCTAAAACTACACCCCTTGTGATTGACCCTGTCAACTGAAGGGAACAGATGCTCCCTACTCACCCTGTCCATATCCCTCATAATATTATACAACTCAGTCATGCCCCCCCTTAGCCTTCTCTGCTCTAAAGAAAACAATCCAAATCAATCCAATCTCTCCTTATAGCTCAAATGCTCCATCCCAGACAACATCCTGGTGAACCTCCTCTGTACCTTCTCCCATGCTTTCACACCCTTCCTATAGTGAGGTGTCCAAAACCAGCTGTGGTCTAACCAACGCTCTCTACAGCTCCAGCATTACCTCCTTACTTTTATACTCTATTGTACAACTGATAAAAGCGAATGTCTTATATTCCTACCTCTGGCACCTCATTCCAGACACTCACCACCCTCTGTATGAAAAAATTACCCCTATGAACTCTTTTGTTTCTCTCCCCTCTCACCTTAAAACCTCTCACCTTAAACTGCAGCAGGCGACGGTGCAGAGGGACCTTGGGGTCCTTGTGCATGAGTCGCAAAAACCCAGCTTGCAGGTGCAGCAGGTGGTCAGGAAGGCGAATGGGATGCTGGCCTTCATAGCGAGGGGGATTGAATATAAAAGTAGGGAGGTCTTGCTACGGCTGTATAGGGCATTGGTGAGGCCGCAGCTGGAGTACTGTGTGCAGTTTTGGGCGCCGTACTTACGCAAGGATATTTTGGCCTTGGAGGGAGTGCAGAGGAGGTTTACTAGGCTGATGCCGGAGTTGAGGGGGTTGAGCTATGAGGAGAGGCTGAATAAACTAGGCTTGTACTCGTTAGAGTTTAGAAGAATGAGGGGAGATCTCATTGAGACGTATAAGATGATGAATGGGATGGATAGGATAGAGGTGGAGAGACTCTTCCCGCTCAGAAAGGATAGTAGGACTAGGGGGCACAGCCTCAAGATAAAGGGGGGGGCGGTTTAGAACGGAGTTGAGGAGGAACTTCTTCACTCAAAGGGTGGTGAATCTCTGGAATTCTCTGCCCGTTGAAGTGGTGGAGGCTGCCTCGCTAAATATTTTTAAGACGCGGGTTGATGGGTTTTTGATAAGAGAGGGGATTAAGGGTTATGGGGAGAGGGTGGGAATGTGGAACTGAGCCACGACAGATCAGCCATGATCTTATTGAATGGCGGGGCAGGCTCGAAGGGCTGGATGGCCTACTCCTGCTCCTATTTCTTATGTTCTTATGTTCTTATGTTCTATGCCTTTTAGTTTTAAACTCCCTTACTTTTGGGAAAAGATGTTGACTATCTACCATATCCATGCCACTCATTATTTTATAGACCTCTACAATGTTAACCCCCTAAGACTCCTAATCCATTTAACCTACACATCGTTTTGAAACTAAAGGGCAATTTAGCATGGCCAATACACCTAACCTACATATCTTTGGATTGTGGGAAGAAACTGGAGCACACAGAAGAAACCCATGCAGACATGGAAGAATGTACAAACTCCCAACACCAAGGCCAGAATTGAACTTGGGTCCCTGTAGCTGTGAGGCAGGAATACTTATCACTGTGCCACCATGCCACCCATTTCAGATCTAGTTTTGTTCCATGGAGAAAGGCTAATAAATAATGTCATTGTGAAGAGGCCTTTTGGAAACAATGACCGTTATATGATGGAAATTTACATTAAGTTTGAAAATGATGTTGTTCAATCAGAAACCAGGGTCTTAAATCTAAACAAAGGAAACTATGAAAGCATGAGGGGCAAAATGGCTATGGTGGATTGGGAAATTATGTTGAAAGGTATGATGGTGGAGAGGCAATAATTACACAAAAGTATATTTCTTTAATGCGTAAAAATCCATCAGGAAAGAAATCAAGGATTGTATTAGATTATTGAAAGAGATAATAAAGTTGCAAAAAAAAATGCTAAGCTTGATTATTCAGAGCATTTTAAACTTTGCAAAGGAGGTCCAAAAAATGATTAGGGAAAATAAATATAAGAATGAACCAGCAAGAAATATAAAAATGGACTGTAAAGTGTTCTTTAGATATGTGAAAAGAAAAAGATTAACAAAATAAAAAAGTAGGCCCATTAGAAGTGCAAGGAGAAGAATTTATAATAAGAATAAGGAAATGGCAGAGGAACCAACCAAATATTTTGTATCAGTCTTCACAAAGGAAAATATTAAAAATCTCCCAGAAATAATGTAAAATCAAGGGATGAGAAATGAGGAATTGTAAGATGTTAACATTAATGAAAAAATAATACCATAAAAATGAACAAAACTTAAAGTGAAGCCTAAAATATTCTACAGGGAAAATCTTAGAAGTTATTATTAAAGGTGTTATAGCAGGGCATTTAGAAAAAAATCAAGGCAATCAGGCAGATTCAACGCGATTTTGTGAAAAGGAAATCATGTTTGACCAAATTATTGGAATTCTTTGAAGGAGACACATGTGCTGTGGATAAAGAGGAACTGGGTGGATGTACTGCACTTAGATTTCCAGAGGATTAGGTGCACTATCAAAAGTTACTGTGAAAATTAAAAACTCACGTTCTAGGGGGGATAATATAGTGGCATAGTTAGAAGATTGGCTGGCTAACAGAAAACAGTGAGTAAATAAATATTAATCTGTACTACAGGGATCAGTGCTAGGAGCTCAACCTTTTACAATTTATACAAATGATTTGGATGAAGGGACTGAAAGTATGGTTGCGGAATTTGCCTCTCACACAAAGCTAGGTAGGACTATAAACTGTGAAGAACACCAACCTTCAAAGGGACATGGATATGTTGTGGCTGGGCAAAGATCTGGCAAAAGGAGTATAATGTAGGCAAATTTGAAATTGTCCATTTTGGCAGGAAGAATAAAAAGAAACTTATGTTCGAATTGGGAATGATTGCAGAGCTCAGCTACAGCAAGTAATTCAGAAAATGAATAGAATGTTATTGTTAATTGTGGGGGAATTAATTACAAAAGTAGGGAGGTTATGCTTCAGTTGTACAGGGCATTAGTGAGACCACATCTGGAGTACTGTGCACAGCACTGGTCTCCTTATATAAGGGAAGAAAAAAGAGAATTAGAAGCAACTCAGAAAAGATATACAAGATTAATACTGGAATGGGTGGATTGTCTTTTAAGGGAAAGTTGGAGAGATTAGGTTTGTATTCACTAGGAGAGTAAGAGATTACTTAGTATAAATCTTTAAGATTCTGACAGATATTGACAGGGTAGATGTGAAGGCGATGTGTCTTCTTGAAGTGGAATCTAGAACTAGAAGGTCACTGTTTAAAAATAAGGGGTCATTCATTTGAGACCGAGATTAGGATTTTTTTTCTCTCAGAGGCTTGTGAGTCTTTGGAACTCTTCCTCAAAAGGCAGTGGAAGCCTTCTCCCAAAAGAGTTCTAAGTGCTAAATTTGCAGGAAAACTGGTGTAAATCATGATTGCTTTTTTAGTGGGAGTTCACACTCAAATCTCCCACAGTCTGTGCAATGGAGAGGTCACAACTATGATTATCATTAAAAGCTTGGGGGTGGGGGGTGGTGGGGGGTGGGGGGTTGGGGGGGGGGGGCCTATTCATGCTGGGAGCTGACGGTTCCAGAACTTTGCGCATGTACATTGGCCCCGACCTGTCAGCCCGCACTTTGCTGGCCAGCTCAATCGCTGGCAAGCCCAGGACCCCCACAGTACTGCCCCTCTAACCCCGCCCATGGCTCAGTCGTGGCCCCACAGCCATTCACGGGCCAGCACTCCCCGACCCCCCCCGCAGCGGTAACAATCCCCCCCTCCCTCAGCAAACCCTTCCCCAATCATGAGGCAGACCCACCTGGTAGACACCCAACTCCCTGACAGAACCCCCCCCCCATCCCGGTAAACCAACTCCATCACCAGAGGCAGACCCTCCTGACAGACTATTCACCCCCCCGCCCTTCCCCCGGCTCGCCCCAATCACTGGCCTCCCTCCAGCCCCAATCGATCCAAATGGCAGAGTGGCAGCGGGACTTCCCAACCCCATCGATTATCCCTAAGCCTCTCCCCAAGCTGGACCCACCAGTAGGCCCTGCCCTCTTGGCACTGCTCCATGCCCCACAGGCATGGGCACTCTGCCCCTCTGGCAATGCCAGAGCACAGGCTGGCACTGCCAGGGCACCCAAGCCCAGGGGGCACCACCCCCTGCCACCTAACCCCTTGGAGAGTCCCGATTGCCGCCCCTTCACTCCAGCAGGGTCTCCTGCTAGTTCCCTGGAAGTGGGGAGCTACTCCGAACCCCACTGGAGTGAAACTGTACTGGTGGGATGGGAAATGTTATCGGGCCCAGAGAATTCAGTCCCAGGCCCAATAATCACATTCAAATGACATTCAAATAAGATTAAAATAACTTACCTGCTGTTCCTGTTGGTTTCCAGTGTGGTCCTGACAGTGCCAGGTATCCATCACTGGGAGATGTGTGTGTATTAGGAACGTATACGCGAATCCCACAAATCGGCACACAACAATTCAACCTAACCTGTCAAAAAATTAGTAAGTCGGGATGGAAGAATCGCAGCCGGTGTCTTTGAATATTTCTAAGGCAGAGCTAGATAGATTCCTGATTAACAAGGATGAAATGTTTTCAGCGTAGGCAGGAATATGAGGTGAAATTATAATCAGGTCAATCATGATTAGAGATGGAAAGGTGGTAGGACTGGAGGGTCTCAATGACATTACTGTTACGAGAGAGGCGGTGCTCGACAGACTGGAGGGGCTGATTGTGGACAAGTCCCCAGGACCGGATGGAATGCATCCGAGGGTTCTGAAAGAAATGGCGGAGGTGATAGTGGATGCCTTAGTGGTTATTTTCCAGACGTCGCTGGATTCTGGGGAAGTGCCGGATGATTGGAAAACGGCTAATGTTACGCCGTTGTTTAAGAAGGGTGCCAGGCGAAAGGCAGGGAATTATAGGCCGGTTAGTTTAACGTCTGTGGTAGGTAAAATGTTAGAATCTGTCATCAAGGAGGAAATAGCGAGGCATCTTGAGAGGAATTGCTTGATAGGACAGACGCAGCACGGTTTCATTAAAGGGAAGTCGTGTCTGACAAATTTACTGGAGTTCTATGAGGATGTGTCTAGGGCGGTGGATAGAGGAGAGCCGGTGGATGTGGTCTTTCTTGATTTTCAGAAGGCGTTTGACAAGGTACCTCACAGGAGGTTATTGCAGAAGGTAAGGGGGCATGGAGTTGGGGGTAGGGTGTTAGTGTGGATAGAGGATTGGTTGTCAAATAGGAGGCAGAGAGTGGGGGTCAATGGGTGCTATTCGGATTGGCGGATGGTGACTAGTGGAGTGCCCCAGGGGTCGGTGCTGGGGCCTCAGCTATTTACCATTTATATAGATGATCTGGAGGAGGGAACCGAGTGTAGGGTGTCGAAATTTGCTGATGACACCAAGATTGGGGGAACGGCAAATTGTGCGGAGGGTGTGGAGAGTCTGCAGAAGGATCTAGATAGGCTGGGCGAATGGGCCAGGAAATGGCAAATGGAATTTAATGTTGGCAAGTGCGAGGTGGTCCACTTTGGTAGGAAGAATGGTAGGAAGGATTATTACTTACGTGGCGAAAAACTGCAGCAGGCGATGGTGCAGAGGGACCTCGGGGTCCTTGTGCATGAGTCGCAAAAACCCAGCTTGCAGGTGCAGCAGGTGGTCAGGAAGGCGAATGGGATGCTGGCCTTCATAGCGAGGGGGATTGAATATAAAAGTAGGGAGGTCTTGCTGAGGCTGTATAGGGCATTGGTGAGGCCGCAGCTGGAGTACTGTGTGCAGTTTTGGGCGCCGTACTCAAGCAAGGATATTTTGGCCTTGGAGGGAGTGCAGAGGAGGTTTACTAGGCTGATGCCGGAGTTGAGGGGGTTGAGCTATGAGGAGAGGCTGAATAAATTAGGCTTGTACTCGTTAGAGTTTAAAAGAATGAGGGGAGATCTCATTGAGACGTATAAGATGATGAATGGGATGGATAGGATAGAGGTGAAGAGACTCTTCCCGCTCAGAAAGGACAGTAGGACTAGGGGGCACAGCCTCAAGATAAAGGGGGGGCAGTTTAGAACGGAGTTGAGGAGGAACTTCTTCACTCAAAGGGTGGTGAATCTCTGGAATTCTCTGCCCGTTGAAGTGGTGGAGGCTGCCTCGTTAAATATTTTTAAGACGCGGGTTGATGGGTTTTTGATAAGAGAGGGGATTAACGGTTATGGGGAGAGGGCGGGAATGTGGAACTGAGCTACGACAGATCAGCCATGATCTTATTGAATGGCGGGGCAGGCTTGAAGGGCTAGATGGCCTACTCCTGCTCCTATTTCTTATGTTCTTATGTTCTTATGATTTTTTAAAATTCATTCATGGGATGTAGGTGTCACTGGCTGGGCCAGTATAAATCATCCTTGAACTAAGTGGCCATTTCACATGACATTTAAGAGTCAACCACATTGCTATGGATCTGCACTCACATGTAGGCCAGACTAGGTTAGGACAGCAGATTTCCTTCCTTGGAGGGACTTAGTGAAGCGGATGGGTTTTTACAACAATCAAGAATGGTTTCATAGTCTTCATGGCTATGAACTGCTCCTTGTCCGAAAGTTAGTGGCTTTTGCTAGCAAATAAACCTGATGGACTTAAACCTAGTGTTGTGAGACTTTTTAGTGTGTTTATCCCAGTCCAACACCAGCATCTTCACATCATTCATAGTCATCATCGGATTTTTATTGAATTCATATTTTACCACCTGCCATGGTAGGATTTGAATTCAGGTCCTCAGAGCATTACCTGGGCCTCTGGATCACTTTCCAGCGCCAATACCACTATGCCTTTGTTTCCCAATCTTACTGAATGGCAGAGCCGGATTAAAGGGTCCAATGGCCTACTCCTGCTCCTAACTCATGTTTTGAAGTATTATGTATATAAATCCCCTGGACCAGATGGCCTACATTTCAGAGTCTTAAAAGGAGTGGCTGTAGAGATAGTAGATGCATTAGAGGTCATCTTTCAACATTCTGCAACTCTAGAATGGTTCCTACAGATTGGAATGTGAAACACATAACCTCACCGTTATGAGGTAAAGATGAGGTAAGGAGGTAAAGATGAAACAGGGGACTACAGACGTAGGAACATAGGAACACAGAAAGTAGAGCAGAAGTAGGCAAATTTAACCCTTCGAACCTGCTCTGTCATTCAGTCAGATCATGGCTGATCTCTTCCTCATCTCATTTTTACTTCCCCACCCTATTCTCCATTTTTTATTAGACCTGTTAGCCTGACATCAGTAGTAAGGAAAATATAACAATCTATAATAAAGGATGTGATAACAACACACTTAGAAAAGAATGGTTAAACTGAGCAGTATCTCTGCTCAGTTTACGAAATCCACATTTCGTAAATGTGGATTTACGAAAGGGAAATCTTGTTTAAAAATCCTGTTGGAGCTTTTTGAGGATGTAATTAGCAGAATAGATAAAGGGGAACTGATGAACATGGTATATTTAGATTTTCAGAAAGCTTGTGATAAGGTCCCACACAAGAGGTTAGTAAACACAAATAAAGCACATACGACTGGGGGGAATATACTGGCATCAATTGATGACAGCTTAATGGACAGAAAAGAGACAGTAGGAATAAATGGGTCATTCTCAGGTTGGTAGGCTGTGACTGATGGGACATCACAAGGATTAATGCTTGAGCCCCAACTATTCACAATCTCTAGTAATGACTTGGATGTGAAGATTAAGTGTAATATTTCCACATTTGCAATGACGCAAAACTTGGTAGAACAGTGAATTGTGAAGAGGATGCAAAGGCATTTCAAGGGGGTTTGGATAGGCGAGCTGAATGGGCAAAAATTTGGCAGATGAAATTCAACGTGAAGAAATATGAGGTTATTTATGGTGTTAGAAAAACAAAAATACAAAGCATTTCTGAAATGGTGAAAAGCCAGAACTTGTTGATCTTCAAAAGTCATTTCACGAATCACTGAAAGCTAATTTGCAGGTACAGCAAGCAATCAAGAAGAAAAATAACCTTTATTGCAAGAAGGTCTGACAATAAGAGTAAATAAGTCTTGATGCAAAATAAAGCCTTGCTGAGATCACACCTGGAGTAATGTGAGCAATTTTGGTCTTGTCACCCAAGGAAAGGTATTCTTGCTATAAACGGATTGCAACAAACTTTCACTAAGTTAATTCTGGAATGGAGGGATTGTCCCACAAGGAGAGGTTAAATAAAGTGGGCCTTTATTCTCTGGAGTTTTGAAGAATAAAAAGTGACCTCAGTCAAACATACAAAGTTCTTACAAGGCTTGACAGTGTAGATACAGGAAGGATGGGGATGATTCTCCCAGCCTGCTGTGCCACTCTAGCATCTGGATATCTGGCAACACCAGCTCCATGCCAGAAACCAGCACAGAGGTAATTAAAATATTTAAATCTGTATTTTAATCTCATTGGCGGGCCTGGGCTGCAATCTCTAGGCCTGCTAACCTCTCCCCGACTCCTGCCAGGAGTATTTCACTCCAACAGAGTTTACAACAACTCCCCACTAACAGGGAGCTGGCAGCCCAACCCTGCTGGAGTGAAGGGAGGCCATGGAGGTCATCCCCCGCAGGTTGGGGGCAAGGGGTGCCCCCAGCCATTGACAACCTGACAGTGTTACCGGCATGTTTAGGCCCCTCTCCCCAATCCCCAAAACCAGTAGGCAACTCTCCACTCACCCAAAAAATGTCTGAGTGTGGGACAATTGCAATATGGACTGCGCTTAACGGCTCGATGCCGGTCACTCCGGGTTTATCGCTGTTATGATACTTTGCGAAAATTCCACCTAAGGTGTGGTCTACTTAAAACAGAGATCAAGTGAAAGTCTTTCTCTGAGGGTTGTGGGTTTTTGGAACTCTCTTCCTGAAAGGTGGTAGAAGCAGTGTCTTTGAATACTTTTAAGGCAGAGGTGGATAAATTCTTGGTAAACAAGGGGGTGATAGGTTATCGGGGTGGTTGCAGATTTGAAGTTACTATCAGATCAGCCACGATCTTATTAAGAGGTTGGACAGACTTTAGGTGCTGAATGGCCTGCTTCTACTACTTATTCATATGTTTGTATATGAACCGCAAGATCTGGCTCTCCTGGCTTGCAGTGATTGTCACGTCTATTCTTGCCACCCAATTTATAGCCTAGAATAGAAGGCAGCACCTCTGGAATTGGGTGATGGTCAGTGATGATGAGGTCTGGGGACTAGCCTTTTGGGTGACAGGGGAGGGTGTGGTGCTAAGGTTGTGACTGGAAGGTTGAGCACAGTGGATGTTAGTGGTCTACATGGTTTCATGCACGGTTGGGAGAAAAACGCCAACTCCCACCGGTTCCACATTCACAGAATCATAGAATCCCTACAGTGTAGCAGGAGGCCACGCAGCCCATCGGGTCTGCACCGCCAACAATTTGACCCAGGCCTTATCTCCATAATCCCATGTATTTACCCCAAACCACTCAAATAAATGTATTTTAAACACTTACATTGATTACAGGTGAGCCTGACATGACTATTCTGGGTAATCCAATATAGGGGAGGAGGTTTCAAACATTCAGCATTTTATTGTTTCAGACGTGGGTAGAGCATGCTGATTTCTTATTTCTCGCCGACACCAAAGTTGTGAATGGTACATTTTCATCATGCAATGTAAATACACTTCGTTCCCAACTCCCATCACTGTAGCTGCCTTTGGAGACTATTCAGTGCTCAAAGGAACTGGTGTTGCATTGCTGATTTTTAGGCCAGGGCAACACAGTGGCACAATGGTTAGCGCTGCTGCCTCACAGCGGGTTCAACTCCTGGCTTGGGTCACTGTCTGTGTGGAGTTTGCACAATCTCCTTGTGTCTGAGTGGGTTTCCTCCGGATGCTCCAGTTTCCTCCCACAATCCAAAGATGTGCGGATTAGGCTGATTGGCCATGCTAAATTGACCATAGTGTCAGAGGATTAGCAGGGTAAATATGTGGGGTTGCAGCAAGTCATCCAGACTTAAATACAAATGTTTCCTTCACCCAGAATTAAGAGGCAACTATTGTAAAGTCCTTGCCTTTAGATATCTTTCTGCTACTCCGTTTACATTAGAGTCATTAAACAGTCTTTTGTGAGTTCAGAATACATTGTTGAACAAAATAATTACCAAATTATATATGAAATCATTTAGCTCAATGAAATTGGTGATTGGCGACAATAATGATTAATGTTTAATATGTCATGGTGATTTCCATATCCTGTTCCAAATTATCTATGTTTGTTCCAACTCAAGCAATATTCCTTTTACAGACTTAAACTCCCCTTCAAAATCAGATAACGACACACAGGATTACATGCTGGTCCTTGATAACTGTCACAGAGCCTTTTGAAACAGCTCTAGAGAGAGAGAGACAGAGAGACATCTATCTTCTTAGCCCCAAACAACAGCCTCTGGAGAGAGACAGAAAAGTACCTCTTGCCTTTTTCAGGACCAGGCAGAAAACTGACCGCTTTAAAATAAAAGCTAACTGTGTGTTTTTCCTGCAGGCTTAGTTCCTCCCATCAAGTATATGACTGTTTCTGTCATCAGCCTAATCAAAACCATACTCTTAAACCCTAAGGGAACAAAAATGAATTCACTCAGATTAAAGCAAACACATCCCTAGCTAAAATCAATCATTAGCTTGCCTTCTCAACATGTGAGCTGCTTGTTGCCCAGACAAGTTGGCACCATGTAATCAGAGCTGAATTTTAAACATGCCCCTTACAAGAAACATGATATAAATGTGTTTCATAAAAGCATAGTATTATCACAATAGTTAATTATTAGGCAAATATGTATTCAGTCAAGCTTTACAAATAATTCCAAAATTTGTATTTAAGTATAATATTTAAGAAAGCATTTTTCTTGAAAAAATAGAGAACGAACAGCTTAAATGTGTCAACCTGGATTCTGCACTTCCTGCCACTATCATAACCAAGATATGTTATCAAATATATTGCATTTCTCTAACAAGCTTGTGGTGTACAAATAGATCCTTTGTTTGTTCTTTGCTCTTTCTTTTAAAGAGTAAATCTAACACAAGTATTCCAGTAACATGATACTCCAATAACATTCGTGCCACAGAAGTGCCAAGTAATGACAACACCAACAAGAGATAATCTTACCATCTCCCCTTGGCACTCAATGGCATTACCATCACTCAATCCCTACTATCGACATCCAATGTAACATTGACCAGAAACCGAACTGGGGTAGTCATATAAATACTGTGGCTACAAGAGCAGGTCAGAGACTAGAAACCATGCAGCAAGTAACTCACCACCTCGCTACCCAAAGCCTGTCTGTCACCTGTAAGGCACAAGACAGGAACTTGATAGAATACTCCCACTTGTCTGGATGAATTCAGCTTCAACAACACTCAAGAAGCCTGACACCATCCAAGACAAAGCAGTCTGCAAGATTGGTACCCCACCCACCACCTTGAACATTCACTCTCTCCACCACTGATGCACAGTGTCAGCAATGTGTACCGCCTACAGGAAGCTCTGCAGCAACTCACTCAGGATCTGTCAACAGCACCTTTTCAACCATGGCTCTTACCGCCTAGAAAGACAAGGGCAGCATAGAATAATAAATTTAAAGTGCAGGAAGGGGCCATTTGGCCCACTGAGCCTGCAGAAAAACAACAAACACACCCAGGCCTTAGCCCCATACCCCACGTATTTACCCTCGTACATGCTGACACTAAGGGGAAATTTAGCACCGCCAATCCCCTAACTTGCACGTCTTTGAAAACCAGAATGCCCAGAGGAAACTCACGCAGACGTGGAGACAAACTCCACACAGGCAGTGACCCATGGCCAGAATTGAACCTGGATCCCTGGCACTGTAATCACTGTGCCACCATGCTGCCCAGGGATGCATGGAAATATCATCACCTGCAAGTTCCCTTCCAAGTCACATACAATCCTGACTTGGAATTTTATTGCTGTTCCTTCACTGTCACTACGTCAAAATCCTAAAACTCTCTCCCTATCAGCCTAGATCACATCAAATGCAACGGCTGAAGAAGGCTGCTCACTACCACCTTCTTCAGGGCAATGAAGGATCAGCAATAGATGCTGGCCTAGCCGGGAGCACCACATCCGGTGACAAAATAAATAAAAAATGTTCTATCAAATATTTCAGATGGTAATAGAAATTCATTATTTGTTCGGCACTTTTTGTATTTGAGGCAAAACAGCCCTTGGTATAGTTTTTCTCTGGACTCTTGAAATATGAGTTTGTTCAGAGATAAAAGTTATTGGCAAACATATCTTCTGCCAGAATTATTAACCAGGTGCAGCAAGGAAAGTCAAGAATGCAATGCAAACATGGCAAATCTATCCAGGGCTGGCCAGGGCTGGCTGGATCTGCATGCTGTAAGAAGAAATTAACCTCCCTAACATTGACATTATCTGTGACAGTCTGTCAATACAGAATAATTCATTATCTCGCAGCAGACTGTTAATATTGAATTATGTATTATCTGTGACAAAAGGTAAATAACGAATAATTCATTAACTACAATGAACTGCAAGTTTGGAATAATGAACCGATATGTGTGAGGCATGCAGAGTGGGAAATATACAAACAGGCTGAAACAGTGAGAAGTGTGCCAGAGGTTTGATTAGCCTTTATCTAGCTGATAATTATTCATGTCTGACCTTTGCCTGTAAGTATTAGCAAACTTTCAGCCATGGAAGCAAAGGAAAGATCCTAACAGTACCCTATCTTGCCTCCAATTAATAACCACACATACATTTTTAGCAGCATTGCTAAATAGCAATCCATCACAAAACCCTGCTCATTCAGCACAGTGAGACCAATGAAAACACCCCTCCCACCATCATGGTTAAGATTGGTTGACTGCAATACTGACTGAACCTAGGGCCTTCAGGATTATAAGATGCTCACTCACTCAACAAAGAATTTTGATTTGATGTGAAGGATATTGGATTATGTAAGAATTTTCTTTGCAATTGAAATATTTGTGATTATGAAATCAAGAGAATTTCTCATGTAAGAAAGGGCGACACAGTAGCACAGTAGTTAGCACTGCTGCCTCACAGCATCAGGGACCCCGATTCAATCCCGGCCTTGGATCACTGTGTGGAGTTTGCACATTCCCCCCGTGTCTGTGTGGGTTTCCTCCTGGTGCTCCAGTTTCCTCCCACTGTCCAAAGATGTGCAGGTTAGGTAGATATGCAATGCTAACTCTCCCCTTAGTGTTCAAAGATATGTAAATTAGATGGATTAGCCATGGTAAATGCAGAGGGTTATGGAGGTAGGACAGAGGGGAAGGCCTGTGTACGATGCTCTTTCAGAGTGTTGATATAGACTTGATGGGCTGTATGGCCTCTTTCTGCACTGTAGGAATTCTATGGTTCCATATAGGCCTTGAAGGCACTGTATGAGTGGCATAACTAGGATTGAAAATTATTCCCCCAACAATAATTCAATTGTCCTTTTTCTCATGCTGAAGACTTAATTTTTGAGTTCCAGTTCCGACAAGAATTCGGGCATGTTTTGTTGAATATTAGCCCCTAGGTGGAGTATTTCATGACAGAAGGAAGATTGAAACTGCCAACTCTGGTCCCGTTCTAGAGAATTACATTTGAAATAAAAATAGAAAACGATAGAATCTAGTTCTGAAGAGGGTGCCACACCTCAATTGCTATTCTGCATTTAACTTTTACAGATGTTAATAGTCACTGCAGATCCATCAGAATCTCACAGGTTAACAATTTTGATTTAGATCCTCCCTCGGAACTGAAATATGAACTTAATGGAATAAATCAACAAAAAAGATAACATTTAAATGTTCAAGAAATGTTTAGAAATTATTGAAAACTGGTGAATGGAATATGCATAGTGATCGACAGTGAAAAGTCATTAAGAGTGTAAGCGCCCTGATGCCAGGGCAAGACAGATGGACAGACGCTCACCTTTTCAGCTTCAATCAGGTGATTCATCTCCTTCCGGCAGTGGCCACAGGCACTGACTGCCGCAGCAACTACATCCCAGGCCACATTGGAGTCCCTGCTCCCGGGTTGTCTTCTCTCCCGGAAGTAAAAGATGTCTCGCTTCTCTGCTATGGTGTCCTGCAACCATCCGAGCTCTGCCTCTGTAAACCGTGGGGACTGGTCTGCACAGTGCTATCTTCCTGCTGTGACTGGCTGTGAGCACAGCGAAAACCTTTAAATGTAGCTCCCTCTTGTTAATAGTGCACAGCTGTGGGTCACAGAACCGGAGGCTCCATAAAGGTGTGTTTCACGGTGTGGTGCTTTCAGTGCACTAAGTGTCATAGAGTCATAGAGGTTTACAGCAAGGAAACAGGCCCTTCAGCCCAACTTGCCCACACCGCTTTGTTTTAAAAGCCCTAAGCTAATCCCAATTGCCCCCATTTGGTCCATATCCCTCTATACCCATTGTACCCATGTAACTATCTAAGTGCTTTTTAAAAGATAAATTGTATCTGCCTCTACTACTCCCTCTGGCAGCTTGTTCCAGACATTCACCACCTTCTGCGTCAAAGGATTGTACTGAGAAGCACGCTGTAGAGATCAGCATGGATCAAAGTAAAGTTTATTTATTAGTCACAAGTAAGGCTTCCATTAACATTGCAATGAAGTTACCGTGAAATTCCTCTAGTCGTCACAATCCGGCAACTGTTCGGGCCAATGCACCTAACCAACACATCTTTCAGAATGTGGGAGGAAACAGAAGCATCCAGTGAAAATCCACGCAGACACAGAGGGGGATGTGCAAACTCCACACAGACAGTAACCCAAGCCGGGAATCGAACCTGGGTCCCTGGCGCTGTGACCACTGTGCCACCATCACTCCATTATTCTTGCCGTTATGACACATTGAAATGTTTCGGAAGAAGTCCGCCTACAGTTTCACCGAAGTTCTAAGCTGGTATCAAAGTAGAACTCAGCTTGGAATTATGGGTCTGATGAAGGGTGATCTAGACTTGAAACGTCCCCAGAGGTGCTGCCAGACCTGCTGAGATTTGCCAGCATTTCCTGTTTTCGTTTCAGATTCCAGCATCAGCAGTATTTTGCTTTTATCTTGGAATTACTGCAGTTTAGTGCTTTCAACTCGATTTCCCAACCTTCTAGCCTCTTACTTATATGTGCCATTTTCCATCATAGACTTGTAATCCTGTTTATCTGTGAAAGAAACCAGCTTGCTAGTTTTAAACAGTTTACTTTAGTTTGCAAAGCCTCTTGACCTTCACAATGTGTGCTGGGAAAATTCAGTCAGTTTCGGGAGACCGGCCTGTAGCAAACAGTATTCTCTATTTCATTTAAATCATTGATGTGCCTACGTTGGCTCACCTCATAAGTTTTCATTAAAATACTATTACATCTCTTTCACCGTAGAGATGGAAGTGGATTGGGAGGTGGCTGTTTTTGTGATTCCAGGCAAGAGGAGAGTGCACCATTTGCCAAGACTTGTTCTTGCATTTCTGCAATTTCTCTGGAGAGGATTTCTCTGAGAGGATGATTACCCACTTGATAGTGCTGGGCAGTCAATGAGGGCGATCAAACAGACAGTTGAAAGGTACATGGACATAGCTTTTAAGGGAATTGCACACAGTATATCAGCATTTCATCCATGGAGCTGCATTGCAGGAAACCATGAAATGTTTTGTATAACGGGGGAAATCTGGGACCTTGTAATAGAGGCTGTACCTGGACATGGTGGAACATGAACACGAGGTGGCCTTATAGCCTTCCATTATCAAGGCTGAGATAGCAGATTTAGAATCAGTAAGGGAATCAAGGGTTATGGGGATAAGGCAACACAGTGGATTATTACATCGGATCAGTTATGATCTGATGTGGTAATCATCGTTGAATGGTGGAGCAGACTGGATTGACCAAATGGCCTACTTCTGCTCCTCTGTCTTATGGTCTTACAGTCTTACATTTTTGTGAGATTTTTCCTTGGGTGAGGTGTCAAAATGGGCACTTGTCCCAAGCATTCCAGGTGATACCTGCCTTGTGGTCCTGCTCAGAGGAGGCTCAGCATGTATTTACTGTTTACGGCTGCCAGCTCAGGGATGTATCTTACTTTCCTTACCAGACCTCAGACGAATATTGAAGCACTTCCGAGACAGGACTCATATCCTGCTGCCATACTGTGCCTGCTGATCTTTCATAGAATCCTTACAGTGCAGAAGGAGGCTATTCGGCCCATCAAGTCTGCACCAACAACAACCCCACCCAGACTCTATCCCCATAACCCCACATATTTACCCGGCCAATCCCTCTAACCTATGCGTCCCAGGACACTAAGGAGCAATTTAGAATGGCTAACGCATCTAATCTGCCTATCTTTGGACTAAGGGAAGAAACCGAAGCGTCCAGAGGAAACCCACGGGGAGAACGTGCAAACTCCACACAGGCAGAGACCCAAGCCAGGAATTGAACCCAGGTCCCTGGAGCTGTGAGGCAGAAGTGCTAACCATTGTGCCACTTTGCCACCCAAGGATGTCAACCGACATCCAACCATGCCATGCAGGCATCCTTCTGTCGCCCTCTCATGGGCTCTCTTGACCTCTTAGAACCTTCATCTTGGATCTGGTGTTATGTAATGAGGCGGGTAGAATTAGGGACCTTGCGGTGAGGGATCCTCTTGGGGAGAGTGATCATTGTATGGTGGAGTTTCTGGTGCAGATGGAGGAGGAGAAAGTGGGTTCCCGGACACGCGTCCTTTGTTTGAACAGAGGGGAGTACGGTAGGATGAGAGAAGAATTGGCGAATGTTGACTGGGGGAGCGTGTTGGAAGGTAGGTCTGCTGAGGAGCAGTGGAGGATCTTTAAGGAGATCTTTCTTGGTGCTCAGCAGAAATTTATTCCGATGGTTAAAAAGGACCGTAGGAGGAGAGGTAATAAGCTGTGGATAACGAAGGAGGTGAAGGAAAGTGTTAAATTAAAAGCGGAGGCGTTTAGAGTAGCTAAGAGTAGTGGGCGAGAAGAGGATTGGGAGAGGTTTAAATGTCAACAAAGATTGACAAAGAAGTTGATAAAGAAGGGTAGGAGAAACTATGAAGCTGGGCTAGCGCTTAATATAAAAAAGGATAGCAAGAGTTTTTAAAAATGTATAAAAAGGAAAAGGCTGGCTAGGGTGAACATTGGACCCTTAGAGGATGAGAGGGGGTCTTAGTGGTAGGGGATGGGGAAATGGCTGAGGTCTTGAATAACTTTTTTGTTTCGGTCTTCACGGAGGAAGATGTGAATAATTTGCCGGGTGTTAGCGATGAAAAGGTGGTAGGGCTGGAGGGTCTCAATGACATTACTGTTACGAGAGAGGCGGTGCTCGACAGACTGGAGGGGCTGATTGTGGACAAGTCCCCAGGACCGGATGGAATGCATCCGAGGGTTCTGAAAGAAATGGCGGAGGTGATAGTGGATGCCTTGGTGGTTATGTTCCAAACGTCGCTGGATTCCGGGGAAGTGCCGGAAGATTGGAAAGCGGCTAATGTTACGCCGTTGCTTAAGAAGGGTGCCAGGCAAAAGGCAGGGAATTATAGGCCAGTTAGTTTAACGTCTGTTGTAGGTAAAATGTTAGAATCCGTCATCAAGGAGGAAATAGCGAGGCATCTTGAGGAGAATTGTTTGATAGAGCAGACGCAGCACAGTTTCGTTAAGGGGAAGTTGTGTCTGACAAATTTATTAGAGTTCTATGAGGATGTGTCTAGGGCGGTGGATAGAGGAGAGCCGGTAGATGTGGTCTTTCTTGATTTTCAGAAGGTGTTTGACAAGGTACCTCACAAGAGGTTATTGCAGAAGGTAAGGGGGCATGGAGTTGGGGGTAGGGTGTTAGCGTGGATAGAGGATTGGTTGTCAAATAGGAGGCAGAGAGTGGGGGTCAACGGGTGCTATTCGGATTGGCGGTTGGTGACTAGTGGAGTGCCCCAGGGGTCGGTGCTGGGGCCTCAGCTATTTACCATTTATATAGATGATCTGGAGGAGGGAACCGAGTGTATGGCGTCGAAATTTGCTGATGACACCAAGATTGATGGAACAGCAAATTGCGCGGAGGGTGTGGAGAGTCTGCAGAAGGATCTAGATAGGCTGGGCGAATGGGCCAGGAAATGGCAAATGGAATTTAATGTTGGTAAGTGTGAGGTGGTCCACTTTGGTAGGAATAATGGTAGGAAAGACTATTACTTACGTGGCGAAAAACTGCAGCAGGCAACAGTGCAGAGGGACCTCGGGGTCCTTGTGCATGAGTCGCAAAAACCCAGCCTGCAGGTGCAGCAGGTGGTCAAGAAGGCGAATGGGATGCTGGCCTTCATAGCGAGGGGGATTGAATATAAAAGTAGGGAGGTCTTGCTGCGGCTGTATAGGGCATTGGTGAGGCCGCAGCTGGAGTACTGTGTGCAGTTTTGGGCGCCGTACTTACACAAGGATATTTTGGCCTTGGAGGGAGTGCAGAGGAGGTTTACTAGGCTGATGCCGGAGTTGAGGGGGTTGAGCTACGAGGAGAGGCTGAATAAAGTAGGCTTGTACTCGTTAGAGTTTAGAAGAATGAGGGGAAATCTCATTGAGACGTATAAGATGATGAATGGGATGGATAGGATAGAGGTGGAGAGACTCTTCCCGCTCAGAAAAGATAGTAGGACTAGGGGGCACAGCCTCAAGATAAAGGGGGGGGGGCGGTTTAGAACGGAGTTGAGGAGGAACTTCTTCACTCAAAGGGTGGTGAATCTGTGGAATTGTCTGCCCGTTGAGGTGGTGGAGGCTGCCTCGCTAAATATTTTTAAGACGCAGGTTGATGGGTTTTTGATAAGCGAGGGGATTAAGGGTTATGGGGAGAGGGCGGGAATGTGGAACTGAGCCACGACAGATCAGCCATGATCTTATTGAATGGTGGGGCAGGCTCGAAGGGCTAGATGGCCTACTCCTGCTCCTATTTCTTATGTTCAATGAAGGTAGGGTTGAAATGTGGGATTGCTCTTCCATGATTTCCCTATTACTGCACTACCTTTTAGAACATTTATTATTCAGTTTGCCTGCATGTACATTGATAGCTGATGGTTGTCCTTCAAATGGGGCCTGCCCTCATCTAGTGAATGGCAGTTGTGAAGGTAAACCACCAATGGTTGTCTCCCACAAAATTCTGCTGGGCATCTGCTGACTTTGAGGGGGTTTGGAATCTGGAAATTGTCCCAGGTTGGGCCCCCAGCACTGCTGCCTAATTTCAGCCCTTGGGGTTCAAACATGCAGACGCACTGGACTCTTTGTCACTGATGTCCTGAAAGCTCTATTCTTCAATCAGTATTCTGTGACCACATACTGCATTGTTACAAGGCTGCTGCTGTTAACTGGCACTGTGCCTTTGTTGCTTAATCACAAAGGAAGGATGTCCTGCATTGCTACTTCTCTGTTCAGTGATTAGATAGAACAAAGTGCAGTTTAGTTCAAAAGCAAAAATATGCAAATGTTAGAAATTAAGTAAAACAAAATGCTGTAAATTTAGTCAGGCCCTTTAACCATCTGGAGACAGAAAAGACATCTCCACATTTCAGATGCCGAATCTTTGGCAGGACTCCGAATTGAAAGATAAATGAAGTCTTTGGTTTAAACAGAACAAAGGAAGAAGGATGAGTTGAGGAAATTAATAAAGAGGGAAAGCTGGGTGCAGATTTTTGCAATTACAAGTCCACTGACTACCAGAACTGCTGGATGCTGCTTCTTCTCATCCCATATTTTATAATGACTCCACTGTTCACTGTTTCTCAATGTCAATAGTATCTACACTGATAAGCTTCACTTCTGACATCTTCGGAAATGACATTCCCCTGATCTGCTGCTGACAGGCTACTACTTCTCATCCCTCTACCCTGCCCCTCACAACTGTAACTTGGCCCTCTCTCCAGCCAATGGGCTTCACATTAATTAGATTAGTTGCCACAATGTCTGTCAGCTCTGGCATGGTCCCACCACAAAGCACATCCTTTCCCTGCACTCCACATTTTCTTGAGGGCTATGCTTCCAGCACCCAACTTCCAGCTGCCCTTTCTTTGGCATTTCTTTGTTTAACTTTTGAGATCTGTCTATTTATCCACTGTTTTCCAGGATCCCAGCGTCAAAGGACTCCTTCTGTGTGAGAAATCATTTACATAGAACATAGAACATTACAGTGCAGTACAGGCCCTTCGGCTGACCAGTGGAACCAATCTAATGACCCTCTAACCTAAACTATTCCAATGTTATCCATATGCCTATCCACTGACCATTTGAACCTTGAAGTTGGCGAGTCCACAACTGCTGCAGGCAGGGCATTCCACGACCTTACTACCCTCTGAGTAAAGAACCTACCTCTGACATCCGTCCTATAATTATCACCCCTCAATTTAAAGTTGTGTCCCCTCGTGTTAGCCATCACCATCTGAGGAAAAAGGCTCTCACTGTCCACCCTATCTAACCCTCTGATCATCTTGTGTGCCTCAATTAGGTCACCTAATTGGTGTAAATTCCCCAATCTAGTCTGCTCAAGATTTGACCTCCCTTACATTGGAAAGATGAAATGCAGATTGGCAAATTGATAAAAACAAACTCTTCTGTTTGACCTATGTGTGCAATTCTGACCTCACTGTACCACACTATGTCAACTCTTCTGTCATTGCCACTCTGACCTTGTAACTTTGATCTATCTACCTTGTGTCTCTTACACTTCTCCAACTAAGCAGAATGCAAGTTCACAATCAGCCATCTGTCTTGTTGGTCTTTGAAGTCTGAACATTGACTTCAATAACTTTGACTTATTTTCTTAGAAGAAGCTGGTGGCCTAAGGCAGGTGTTCCCAAATTGTGGCTTGTGATCCCAGTGGGATAGGGGGATGAGGAATTGGGGTTGTGAACTTTGAAGTAGATCTGTTGGCTGTTCAACAGAAACTCAGTTTGGACAGTCCTGAGATGAGCTGCAATGTCCACAATATTTTTTTTGCATGGATTAAGTCTGATCACTGACACCAAACAGAGATAGACATTCTAATTGTTTTCGAGCCTGTATTCCTGCTGTTTAAACTCCCATCCCTTTCCACAATCGGACAAATACCACACCCCAAAAGGTGACTTCCAAGGTTCCATGTTCCTGCCCACTGGAATATCATTGTGACAGTACACAGATGTCTCTGGCTCTAACACTTCCTCCTGCACTCTGGTACAGTGCCCTCACTCTGTGTGCTACATCCCTCCAATGTGCTGGTATCTGAGTCAATGGACTGTGGGCTAGTCTGATGTGACGCTGTTCTTGGATATCTCTTTTACTTCCTGATACCCATAAGATGATCTAGTTCAGAGGGGAGAACCTGCAGAGCTGGGGCTTGTGTGAGACAATAAAGAAGTTATTTAAGCATGGTCCTTTGCAAGATTCTGGGCAGAATTCTCCCATACTCATACCAAGGGTTCAATGACAGATGGGGAAGAGAAGAGAATTCGGCGGAAGTGCAAAAATCAGTCTCATACCAGTGTGAATTTCCCAAGATGTTTTCCATTGATACCCACCTTGGCTGATCAGGGAACCTGCTGCCTGCCAGAATGAAACTGATTTGCCTCTGATGGGATGCAGATGAAGACCACACTGAAATCTTCTGCTCACGTCTGCCTTTCTGCAACAGCAGCAGGGAAACATGCCTGTCCAAAACATGTCTGGAACAACATGGCATGCAGATGTTGGGACTCACCTGAACAATGTCTGGGTTGCCTCTGGAGTTCAGGTTGGAGGCCATCTGCAACTCTGGACACCACAGCAGTGGTTGGGGGGAGCAGTTACAGGTGGCATTAATAGATACAGTGCCATCGAGGAGGTCCACCTGCCAGTATTCCTGGAGATCCATCTTCATTTTCAGGAAGCCCATTTTCTTTCTTCAATAGTGGGTCAGTGATGTTTCTGACCCTAGTTTCTTGGCATATAAGGTACTGTCTTAAACTGAGTCATCTGATTGAGTTATCAATCCCACCTTGGCCATGCAAAGACCACCTTCATGTGATCATTTCCTGCTCTCACTAGGGGTTGTCTCCAGATGCTTGCCAGCAATGGATGTGATTTCTGTATCAGCCATTCATACATACCCAGGAGACCATTGCCTGAGTCAATTGCTGAAGACAGAGTGTCTGCTGGTTGGTCATTGCCCCAGTGACATACCCTAACAGGCCTGTGTCTGTGTGCATTAGCTCTTTGACAGCTAAAACTGTCTATATTTTCAAATAAGCTCCAACAACAATGTCCTTGATCAGATTCCTTCTTTCTTTGTTCCGATTCCCTCCGCACTTCACGTTCTTACCAGCTGGTTTTGAGCTCAGGACGTTGGTCCACCTCACATCAGGTTACATTCTAACACAAGTATAAAAATGACATGTTGCAAAAGAAGCAAAGAAAGGCCTTACAGCATGGCAGAATTACACACAATATCAAAATGTCTTCCATTTCTTAGTAAAAGCATGCTGAGTGCACACTGCTGCCTTAACATTGCTTATGCCACCCTCATTACTCAATTCCACCCTTGAACCCATTCCCATTTCAAAGTCCCATTGCCCCCAGTGAAGTCATATTTGGACCCCCACCATTGTCACCATGTGCAAGATGGTTCCAACACTTCTTTCATCACCTGCTACTGGTCTTCAGGCAGTGATCTTCATGGTCATTTATTCCACAGTACATCTGGGCCTCCACCACAGCCTGGGCCATTGCCGTTGTGTTCTTTGTCCTTTTGCTTTGCAACAACTATAAGACTTTCTCTTACCCTTGTATGCTGTGATCTCACTCAGCCCTGCCTCTGTGCAACTCAATGCCTATACATATCTCTTTTGTGCGGAGCTATGTTGGTTGCTTACAAAAACAAAACTCAACATTGAGAGAGTTATCTGCCATGTCTCGCATCTTATCTGCAGCCTTCAAATGTAATTCTTTCTTTGGACTACTCACCTTGCTGGGATCACTTAGCCCTTTGCAGCATGGAATCCACAAATTCTCGTAGTTTCATCACAGTCACAATTTCTACCCAGGCCTTCTTGGTTGCGGCAGCTGGATTCGAATGGCCAGCAAGGTACCTGACTGTTCTTCTCCTCTGGACCACCTCAACCTGTAGGTCCTGATCTGAGAATCGTGAGCCTACTGCTCCCACCCCTTCTCCCGTGACTCCTTTCTGTGACATTCCATTAATGAGAACATAAGGTGAAAAGGGTAATGAGCAACTCAGATTACAATACACACATTCACTTTTGTGTGTTTAAATGCACTAACCATTTTTGACATTTTAGCAATGAGTACTGCTCACAGTGCAGTGGAGAGAATGGCTCCAGAAATATGCGTGGTGCCAGGTATACTGCTGAGGATGACATATTCTGCTCATCGGCCACTGACAGCCCTCCTGGCTTACTTCTTCTTAGTAAGACGGCATGCCCTAACAGTATGTAAATGTCAGAGAGCTGGTCACGGTCCTCGTGTTGCCACATTCTGATAGATAAGTGGGAAGCGGACAAGTGGATGGATAATGAGCGTGGCACCGTTAATCATCCAGCCACTAACAACATCACTGCGTATTATCTGCACAAGGTAGTCGAGGAAAGACAATGCTGTGGCTGTATCCTGAGATTCCCTTCAGCAGTTTGGTACATTTATGATTAGACAGGAACAATGGTATTATTTACCTTGGAAAGCCTATGGTGGGCCACCCATTCCAGGGACAGCTAACAGTTGGGCAACATTTACAACTTTGACATTCCCTTGTAAAACCCAAAGACATTCCCCTGTAAAACCCAATGCTATACTTCCTGGGCCCTGGAGGAGCCCAGAAAGTATAGCATTGCAGACCAACTTCTGAAATAGACCTTTCAAAAGGGATGATTTTTATATGCATCTGAGTCACCCAAACTGCATTGGGCCCAGTTACAACCCCTCACTATTTCTGGGGTAATCTGGGCCAACTTCAAATCTGGCCCACATCTCCAACTGAAAATTGCAAGTGCAGGCAGACCTTTTTAACATTCATGGAACCGGGAATTCTGCGCAACTGAGCCAGGAGAGAAAATCTACCTTAACATTTTAATACAATTCCATTCACTCTGACATCCTGTGACATCTAAGATCGAACTCTGTCCTTTTTTTTTGGATACTGTGCACATCCACCATTTTATGTTTCTCTTTCCATCGGAGCTGCTGTGTTCCTGATTTCATCACTATTTGTTGTGAGAATTGAGAAGCAACTTTTGCAAAGGAAGCCAAGAGCTCACAGCTGAGGAAATGGGAGGGTTCATAGCCTGTAGCAGGAGAACCAGTTAACTGTTCAAACATACTGGTGTCAAGAACAATGGGTCCAAATGACTCCCCCAACTGCCAACTGTAAAACCTTACTCATTTATCTTTAAACCAGTTGCTAAATGACCCATGTAGATCCATTTTCAGCTTCCTCAGGAAACCCATCAGTCTTTCACTGTGCAAGAAATAAATTTGAACACTTTGGCACTTCAAAATGTTAACATTTCCTGTTTCCGGAAAAGTTAAAGTTTATTTTTCTTCCCTAAGTCATGTCTTGAGTCCCATGTGTATGTGTGTGTCTGTCAAATGCCCAGAAGGTATTGCTGTAGGTGCACATTATATCATAAAATGTTTTCTATGCAATGACACAAATTGTTTTCACAAAACTCTGCATGAACACAAGTAAATGCATTGATTAAAGAATATCTACTACTCAATGCCCCTTTTCAAAATCAAGTAATTGCAAACATTTACCATTGGTATCATTTCCTTCATCCCTGCTGATATATGAAGATTTTTGCATACAAACTGAATATTTACATCAAAATGAAATCTTGCTAGAAGAAATCTCTGTATATGACATAGTCAAAGAACTGAATTAACGTCAATAGAGATATCCGTCAACAGACCACTTCAACTTCATTGTGTGCATTCATTCAGGTCTGTCGTACCTTTAATCTCCCTCACCCTTGCTAACCACTTCTCATATGATAACATCTATATTCACTGCTTAAACTAGAAAAACTTTAAGCAGTGAATAGATTGATCCATAAATCTCCTGAGCATTGGGTGTGATGCCCTGTGTAATTGGGGATTGATTTGAAAAGATGCTTAATACTTGTAACACAGACATAGAAACCCTACAGTGTGTGATACATTGTACTGCAGAATGCAAACTGGGAAGACATGGGGCCAAATATGTGTGGCATGAATGGAGCCAGAACAGAGGTGGATAGAGGTGGATCAGCCATGATCTTATTGAATGGCGGGGCAGGCTCGAAGGGCTTGATGGCCTACTCCTGCTCCTATTTCTTATGTTCTTATGGCAAAAGAAATGGTGGTGACACTGGGCCAGTCAAATTCCCAGCTCATTCTCAAGATCAGCAATCTTGGTGAACGTGAAGCAAACTGTGAACTGGTCCATAATACCCAATTAAGGTCAGTAAGGTATTATTAAAAGTTGTTTACTGAAAATTTTATTGAATTTTCTGAAGGCGGCCAGCATTTAGGAACACCCTGCCTCAGGCAAGCTGAAGGCAAGTGTGCACCAACCCTGGGAGGTGCCCTGGAAGTGAAAAAAGTTTGTGAAGGTAAGTTTACTGATTGATCATGGGTTGAAGGGCTTATTGTCTTGAAGTAAAAATTGCAGCAGCCCATTGCAGGCCAGGCAAGGAGTCAGAAATAAGAAGGGTCTGTTCAGGGATCATTATCCTCTTGGCACCATGTAGGCATTGGAGCAGTGGGCAAGGCTGACCATCAGGAAAGTGCAGCTGGAAATGGTTACCCTGCTGCAAGACAGGAGTGTCTCCACCTGCTACCCTTTGAAAAGAGGATCTTCTTCCTATCCCTCATGGGTACCAGGCCTCTTGGTCTGAAAGCTTCTCACCTATTTGTGGTACCAGTGGAAGGCTTTGGCAAAAACCCTCTCCCTCAGAATAGCTAGCAGCTTGGCCTGTTTAAATGAATGCCCACTTCATCTGACCTGCCTCCATTCCTGCTGTGATTGGCTCTAATTGGACAGGAAACCTGTCTCCATTTCAATTTTTAAAATATATTCAAAGGATGCAGGACATCATTGGCTAGGCCAGCATTTATTGCTCACCTGTGTTTACCCTTGAGAAGATGGGTGAGCTGTCTTCTGAAATCGCTACAATCTATGTGATATATATATACATACACCCGTAATGCAGTTAGGAATGGAGTTCAGAAATTTGACCCACAACAGTGAAGGAAAAGCATTTATTTCCAAATCAGGATCATATGTGACTTGCAGGGAATTTGGAAATGGTGATAGTGTGCCTACTGGCCTTGTCCTTGGTGGTAGAGGTCAAGTGTTTGGAAGATGCTGTCGAAGAAGCCTTGGTGAATTTCTGCACTATAACTTGTACATGGTACGCACTGCTGCTACTGTACATTGGTAGTGGAGAGAGTGGAAGTTGAAGGTGGTGGATGGGGTGCCAATCAAGCAGGGCTGCTTTGGTCCGAGATGGTTTGGAGCTTCCTGAGTGTTGTTGGAGCTGCATTCACCCAAACAAAGGGAGAGTATTCCAACATACCCCTGACTGGGAATGGCTTTTCTCACATTTACTAAACCATCACAGTATTGTACACCCCTAGCAAATCCCCTCAATCTCCTTTGCTCATAGAGAACAACCACAGCTTCTCCAACCTAACAATGTTGCTAAAATCCTCATCCCTGAGTGACAACATTTGGCCCAGAAGCAATATAGTAAGCAACATGCGTAATTTAGTCAAGAGGTCGATGGAACCTGTAATTAATTTTAAGAATGTTTGAAATGGGCTTTAAAGAGTTTGCATCAATTGTAATTTTTCTTGCTTAATAAGACATTACTGCAGTGTTCCTCAGGATCATGTCCTCGGTCCAACCATCTTCAGCTGCTCCATCACCGACCCTCCTTCCGTCATAAGCTCAGCAATGCGATGTTCACAGATGACTGCACGCACTAGCCTAACTTGGAAATATATCACATATCCTTCATTGTTAAAATCCTGGAATTCCCTCCCTGACAGCACCGTGGCTGTACCTGAGACTGCAGTGTTTCAAGAACACAGCTTGAAGGGCAACTAGGGATGAGCGATAAATGCTGGCCTAGCCAGGAATGTCCACGTACTGTTAATAGATAATAAAAATAACTGGTCTGTGTGATTTGGTGACCATTGACCTGGAAGAAGAACCATCAGGAAGAAAGGTGAAAAAGACGCCATCTGGTTGGCCAATACAAAGGGAGGCTGCAGGCACAAAGAAGTGCTATAAGTGGGGGAGCTGGAGGATGAAGATGATCTGCATACGGTTGCTAGAGAGGGCTGTGGGACATTGAAGACATTGGTTCTGGGATGAAAAGCTTATTAATCATTAAATGAGCAAGTGGGGATGTACAGACATTGGGAATTTCCACAACATTGATGCTCCTGCCACTGATCAAAAGAGGCATCTGGGTTGTGTATGTGCTGGTGGCTGCAGTGTGGGCCATGCTGAGTGTAACTGATCCTTATGCTTTTCCAGTAAGTGACAGGAATTAGTGTTTTTATCCAACTTAGCACTTACACCCCTGCTCAATAATATTGTTAGCCACGATGTGAAGATGCCAGCATTGGACTGGGGTAAACACAGTAAGAAGTCTCACAACTCAAGTTTAAAGTCCAACACGTTTATTTGGTAGCACAAGCTTTTGGAGTGCTGCTCCTTCATCGGGTGAGTGGGAGTTCTGTTCACAAACAGGGCATATAAAGACACAAACTCAATTTACAAAATAATGGTTGGAATGCGAGTCTTTACAGGTAATCACATCTTAAAGGTACAGACAATAATGTTGTTACCCAGCCTTTTATATGGAACCTTGTCAAATGTTTTCTTCAAATCTCATTACACTCCCATCATCAAACTTCTCTTTAATTAATCAAAAGTATCAGAAAAAAAAGAGTTTTTGAAAATTATAAAAGTTTGCAATGAACTAATTTTCACCAAAGAATATTAAATACTAAATTTACAATCTGAAGAAAAAAGAGGAGCCACAAGTGAGAGGGGAATGGGATAGGAAAAGTCAAATAGACCCCAGTACTCTTTATCAACAAAGTCAGAGGAATCAATCAACTTAGTTTACTGCACATAGATGGTGGACATTTCTGCACAGATTGATGCAAATCTAGGTTCTGCCTCTATGAGTCATTTTGATTATATTGAACAATAACTATCACACAGTTCTCAGGCAGGAAGTTCCACACCGTAGTGGCATGGCCCCTTTAAGGGGGAAATCCCTGAGGGCCACATGATCAGGCCAGATCCTATGGAGAGGCAGCATGGGAAGCTAAACCAATCAAGTGCAAAGGTGTGCATCCTGGGACGGAGAGGAAATTCAATTGGAGACAGGGAGGAGAAGCGATTAATGTGTTTCAGTTCTGTCAGGCTCTTGATTGTGTATATATAAATATCATTGGTAATAAATCCTTGAAACCACAATGAATCGCCTTCAAAGTTGTTACATACACCGATAAAGTAAAGTTTATTTATTAGTCACAAGTAGGCTTGCATTCACACTGCAATGAAGTTACTATGAAAATACCAGGTACAAGCAGTGCATGGCTCAGTTGCAAAATAGTATACTGACAAGCAATTTGGGATCTACAGTGCATGAAATTAAACAAATTTTCCTGCAAATAATACAGACTGTAACATTATAAAGGTTGTGGTTCATTCTCTGCTTACTCCATGGTGCCATGCATCTTCTGATCCTCACCAATGGAACTACAATCAAAACCCTATCTCAGTGCGTGATGCCTCAAACAATGGGGTGTCTTTACACTGACCCTCTTTGGCTTTTTCCATGCTGCAATACTGAATATTACCTCCAGCAAATTGCCCACAGGAGTGAAGATCATTTACAGAACAGACGGGAAATTGTTCAACCTCTGCTGCATTCAATCCAAAACCAAACTCACTCTAAGTTCATTGAACTTCAATATGCATATAATACTTGTGTGTGCACCCAATCAGAAACTGAGCTGTAGGTCATTGTCGACTCCTTCACTGAAGCTTATGAGAAAATGGGCCTTTAAATACCTGGAAACTTCAACCTTAATAGATTGCACATTACACCAATATCTAATGAAGCCTTGTCGTTTTGTTTCTATGCCACACTGCACTGCTGCTCCAACAGGCAGAAGCTTGCTAACATATTCTTGCCAGCAGTGGAATTCTTTTCAAGTCTGAAATCAAACAATTTTCAGGAGCTAAGGATGAAACAACAGTCTGTGTGTCTGCGGTTGTTTGAAATACGCTTTTCCCTCTTGCTCTACCCCCTCCCCTCAGCCTCCATCACAAGTCGGTTTTGATGCCTTTGATGAAGGAAAGCCTCATTGGAATTTGTTTCATTCTCAGCTGGAATCCAATTACCAAGACAAAGAGCTGACTTCACAAATGCAGTAGTTAAAGGGTATTGCAGTCATTAGTGCTTTACATGCAAAAATCAGTAAACACAGGACAAATTTATTGAAGAACCCAAGAATTACCAAAAATAGTTGACACATTTAATATGTTTTAACTATTATAAAATGTTTTAGTGCTAGCAAATGGTTGCCGTGATCTTGCCGATATAGGTGGCTGCCCATGATAAGTATGGGCTGTCTACGTGATGGGCAATAGTTTGGGGAAGACTTTGGGGAACACTTCAGCAGTCACGGGCATTCGGCCTCTGATCTTCGGGTAAGCGTTCTCCAAGGCAGCCTTCACAACACACGATGGTGCAGAGTCGCTGAGCAGAGACTCATAGCCAAGTTCCGCATACATGAGGACGGCCTCAACCGTATTCTTGGGTTCATGTCACACTTTCTGTAACCCCCATGACTTGCCTGGGCTTGCAACATCTCACTTACGGTCCTGATTGGAGACAATACACATCTCTTTAACTTGTGCTTAACGCTCTCTTCACTCACATTGCCTGTACTTTTAAGACTTGATTACCTGTAATGACTCATGTTCCAACCATTATTTTGTAAATTAAGTTTGTGTCTTTATATGTGCTGTTTGTGAACAGAACTCCCACTCAGCTGATGCAGGAGCAGCGCTCCAAAAGCATGTTGGACTTTAACCTGGTGTTGTGAACCTTCTTATTGTGTTTACCCCAGTCCAATGCCAGCATCTCCACATTGTATGATGGGGACAGTTCTGGATTTGAATTTCATTTCAAATTTATGCAAACTGATTCAAATCTCTAGGGCAGAATACAAGTGCACCATATTTTTAAAAAACAGCCGTATTTCATTTTACTTTGCTTATGCCATAAAAACATTTCACTATATTTCTAAAATCAGAATATTGTGGATAAATTTTCATTGCGATAAATAGAGTGAGGCAACTGATATGACTCCTAAGATTTATATTTCATTCTAATATTAACAAGATACATATACTCTCTATTTTCAATGCCACCATTCTGCAGAAGGTGTAATTGTAGTGATTGCGGTATCTGTCCCTTTAAGACAGTACAGCTGAAGAGGGTCACCTGACTTGAGGGACCAATGGAACTGAGAATGAGTGATCACTCCAGAAAGTGGAGTCCTCACTCGGCCAGAAAACATCTGGAAGCCACGTAGTGAGCATGTAAAGACTGGAGCATTTGGATAGGCTGCTCCAGGGCAGCCTAGGGCTGCAAACCCTTATGCCAATTTTCTCTTTAACAATAAATATCTTCTGTTTTTAATGAAGTCTGAAATCTCTCAATGAGACATAAGTATCACTACATAACAGTAATAAAACTAGGAAAACATTACTTGAGGACCAGGATCGCAAACCCACGACTAAGGTCACAGTTTATTGGGCAACAATGATCCCTGCATTCATATATGCTTCAGTGACTTGGACAATATACAGCAGGCACCTTAAAAGTATCACCTTCTTCATAAGATCCACCAAATCCAGTGACAAGAAAGATGGTCCAGCAGCAACATCCTTCCCCAAGATGACATGTCCAACATTGAGGCACTGATCCATCAAAACCAGCTCCACTGGGTGAGACTAGTCATCTATATGCCTGACATCAAACTCCCAAAGTAACTGCTCTGCTTGGAATTCAGTCATGCCAAGAGACAAAGATAAAACTTTAGAAGATGTCCTCAAAGCGTTTCTGAAGAGATTAAACATTCCTGCGGATTCACGGGACTCCCTGGTCTGTGACTAACCAAAATGGAGACAGTTAATTCAAAAATACGTGGAACACCGAAAGGCTTCATCGGGAATGTGCAAAAGCAAAGTCAAGGTGTTGGAAAAAGTGCACAAATGAGCTAAAACCTCATCTACCCAACACCCAAACCACCTTCTGCCCCACATCTGATGGTGTCTACAAGGTCACAAATTGGAGTTGTCAGTCATCTCAGGACCCATTGAACCAGAGTGGAAGCAATTTATCCTCAATTCTGAGGGAATTCCAAAAAGATGAAGAGTATAGTTCCCAGTAACCAATTGGACACTTTTTAATCTCAGCCTCACGCCTAACTGAACTAATACTGTACTATAGCTGATGAGAAATGTGTTTATTGTAAAACTATTTCCTGAAGGCCATCTCACAAGTTCCAACTTATCTGTCCAGAAGTCATGTTGCTAACCTGATCCTCGTGTTATGTCATTACTTTTGACACACACTCAAAACCACTTTTGATTTACGATACCATTGTGCTTTTCAGTGAACTTTATGACATACCAGCAGGATTGATGTATGAGGAGAAAGGAGTAAAAAGATAGACTGATAAGGATTAGATGAAGAGAAGTAGGATGAGGTATGTATGGCACATATGGACCTTTTGAGCCATATTACGTACTTTGTACATGGGAACAAAGTAGGTGCACTGCACATCCTTTCGTGAATGAAATTTATAGCTAAATTTTATCCTTAACAACTTCTTGTTTCACCTTTTATAGCAGGGCTAAGACATCACAGTGTTCCTGTTTACATGAAAGCAGCACCAAAATGATTCATATCCTTGTAATCAGCCTTGCTTAATTCTTCTGGCCCGGTTCCAAATGAACAATAGCACAGGCAAAATTATAAAGATTTAAAAATTGGACAGGAGCTCACAAATCTAGATATTGTCTTAATTAGCAGGATTAATCACCGGAACATAAACAATCCTCTATACCTGCAGCTGGTTAACGATTAAGCACACTGTTGTGGGGAATTTACCACTTCAGAGTCAGACTTGGAGGTTCAACAAAACAGTTTTATTTTGGAGAAAGCACTGGTACTCCGCAGTACTTGGCAGGTACCTTCTCAACTACACAATGGTAGTTGATCATTTTTATACCTTTTATACAATAGATAGTCCGGACATTAGCCGTTAACATATTGTTACAAGTTGAGTAGGCAGACACGGACATGGACAGTCAACACATCATTGTACGTAGGATGGATATATTTATGCAGTTATGTCCTCTTTCAATGACTGGCTTCGATATATACATTTATGTATTTATGTCCCTATCAGTGGCTGATCTTATTATCAAACTCATTGTTTTGGGTCTGCTCTTATCTCAATCTTAAAGTGCCCCAGGTCTGACCAGTTTCCTGCAGCAATTCAAATGTTGCAGGTATAACTCTTTGTGTAACTGTCTGTGCCCAAAGTCAGTGCCTTTTAATGTCCCTTCCCAGAGTCCATTTTATGCGCCAGGTAACCATTTTGTGTCCATCACTTTAATTTCACCATAACAACGCCATTTAAATGAAGCATTTGGATCAGTTGCCAGGGACTTCAGATGACAGTACTTCTCTTTGTTGTATGTCAATTATTTTAGAACTTAATAAGAACCAGAAAATTATCTTTGGCCCACTGAGTCTGCTCCTTAAGATATGCAGCTCACACTGTCATGAACTGACATTGTTATGAAATATCCGAAGTTGATGGTCATGATAAAACCCTGATCAATTTCAACATAAGCCCCAAAAGTAATCAAAAGGAAATTCCAGGATATCAAATCCTTTTGACCTTTAATTAAAGTCACTGCCCAATATTTGTCTTGCATGGTTCCTTGTGAAAAGAAACTAATTAATTAAAATGGGAACATATTGTTCATAATGCCGATGACTTTTTTGTATTTTTATCAATTGTATTTAAACCTGAGTTTGTGGGTTTGTGTAAATCCTGGTGCACACAATGCAAAATTTACACCTATTCATATTCAAATCGACATTTTAGATCTAAAGGAGTGAAGAGATTTAAACATGTGTATGATACACGAATCATCTTTTTTCTCTTTCTTTGTGCAGTCCCTCAGAGTCGAGGGTGACTTGCCTCTATTCCGGAGAGGTGTGTTCTGCAGCGGCTGAATAATCCAATCCTGGAACTGCAGACTCTGCCATTGGTTTGGCAGGGGGTGTTTGATGAGGTGGGTTGGTGAGATGCTCAGGATCCTGCAGTCCCTTTCCACTGTTTATCCTTAACCTCCGCGTGTTCTACCTGGTGACGCTCAAGGTGATTTTATGCCTTCACAGATGCTTCATCTCCAGTCTGTGCGCCCTGAGGCAAGCAATTCCTATGTGTCGATGGGGATGTTGCATTTATTGAGGGAGGTTTTCAGAGTCCTTGTAGCATTTCCTCTGCCCTCCTATGGTCACTTGCCATTGCAGAGTAGAACACTTGTTTCGGGGGTTTTGTGTGGGGCATGAGGACAATGTGGCCCACCCATCGCAGCTGGTCAAGCATGACCAGTGCCTCGATACTGGGAATCTTGGCCTGGGAGAAGACACTCTGGCACAACTATCTTGCCAGGATTTTGTGCAGGCAACGTTGATAATATTTCTCTAGGGATTTGAGTGTCTGCTGTACATTGTCCATATTTCTGATGCATACAAGAGGGTGGGGACCACAGCTGCTGCACAGACCATGAGCTTCGTGCTGGATGTGAGGTTTTGGGCTTCGAACATTGTTCCTCAGACATCCAAAGACATTGGAGTCGATGTTGGATTTCATCATCGATGTCTGCTAGAGTTGAGAGAGATTCCTGAGGTATGAGAAATGACCCACATTGTCCAGGGGCTCTCCATGGATCTTGATGGTCGGAGGGGGGCAGTTTTGTGTGGCAGGAACAGGCTGTAGAGAGCCTTTGTTTCCCAGATGTTAGTCTGAAGCCTATTCTTTCTTTTGCCTCTGTGACTGTGTCAATGATGGTTTGTAGCTTGGCCTCTGAGTGTGTGTATACACTTGCATCTTCTGCATTCGACAGCTCAATGACAGAAGTTGGGGTGGTTGGTTCTGTCTGGGAGGTGTTGGATGTTGAACAGTTCCCCGCTGATACTGCTACATACCACTACATTCTGCTTATCTGATAGGTTAGCTCCATTCCAGTGTGGGTGGCACTGTGGCACAGTGGTTAGCACTGCTGCCTCACTAGGGTCCCAGGTTTGATTCCCAACTTGGGTCACTGTCTGTGCAGAGTCTGCATTTTCTCCCCGTGTATGTGTGGGTTTCCTCCGGGTGCTCCAGTTTCCTCCTACATTCCAAAAGATGTGGTTAGGTGCAGTGGCCATGCTAAATTCTCCCTCGGTGTACCCAAACAGGCGCCGGAGTTTGGCCGCTAGGAAGTTTTCATAGTAACTATATTGCAGCGTTAATGTAAGCCTACTTGTGACTAATAAATAAATTTTACTTTAACTTTAGCCTCAAAGTTGGGTGTTGCTGTGAAGATGGAAAAGAGCATTGTTGCAATTAAGCAGTTCTCTTTGACCCCAGTTTGCACATGTATTGAGTCTGTGATGATTCCACTGGTGAGGATCATGGCTTGCACATCATCATTGAGCAAGTGAAGAATGGTGACGAATTCCTGTGGGCAACTGAATTTGAGGCAGATGTTCCACAATCCCTCACGGTTCATGGAGTAGAAAGCTTTTACAGGACGAAATGTTGCTCCCTGCACTTTTCCTGAATTTGTTGTGTGCTGAAGATCATGTCCATTGTGCATCTTGATAGGCAGAAGCTGCACTGAGACTCAGGGAGGAGCCAGTTGAGGGGGATTCTCACAATGACATTTCCTGTGGTGGAGAGTTTGGAAGTCTATATTAAATTAGATTAATTCAACACACAGGCCAGGTTGAGGTAGCTTGTTGATCTTTGGCTGAAAAGGGAGGAGGCAGTTCCATAGCTTGAACAGCAAACAAGTTGAACCGGTTACGAATTTGTTCCAGCGTCTGGGAAACTAACAGTGAGGTGGATCCTTTAACTCATAACTTACCTGAGATCTGGAGCAGGATTTTACAGAAGCAGGCAGGCATGAAAATTTGCACTGCTGGCTGCCTGTTTGCCAGCACCATCCTTCCCTGAGGAAAATCACTGCTGAGTGACTGCATGGTCAGGACACCCATTTGACTCCAACATTAGGGTCCTGATCTTAAGGTAGGGTGACTGGGAAGTAGTAGAATAGTGGAGTAAACATGCAGGAAATGGACTTATGTGTATGTGCATAAAATTCTGGCTCCAAGCTCAGCACGTGTATTATTTATTTTGTATTGGCCAAATTCCCACCGATGTTTCTTCCACATGTCGGGGCTCTGTAGTTAGGACTTGCATTTTTTGGAACAATTGTAGTTAGGACTTGCATCTTTTGTTGAAATAGTTAGAATTATGCAAATCCTTCATTAATATCACAGATGTGGACAATAGCTTACCAGTTTACACCTAGAAGATTTAGACATGGTGGCATAGCACAAATAGTTGTATGTTTAGCTGTCATCTCTTCAGTGCATATTCGTAGAATTAATTCATTTAGGAGCCAGAATTTTAGCCAATCCTTTCCAATTAGCCAGAGCTAATGGTGGCTAGTATTTGTGTAATTTACTATGTCTTCTCTCATAAAGGGAAGGTCCAAAGATGTAGAAATTTTTATAAATTAATCTTGCACTAAATTTTTTTGCCACAGAACTGTGGTTTATGCCAAGTAATGATTCCATCCATTGGAAACAAGAATTGAACAATTACAAAACAGGCTTTTTAAAAACACAGACTAAAATGTCTTGAACCCACAGCCAAGCTAGCTACCTAATTTGCATTGCTGTACATTTCACACTCCAACCCCATTGAGATGGAAACAGCATGTTTGCAAAAGCCCCAGAGACAATGATCTCAGAGGAATTTGCGTGAACCATTTTTCCTATGCCATTAGTACAATGTCCAGATACCCAACTGGGTGGAGACAAACCATCAGAACTAATCAGCTGAACAATGGAACACTGGCTAAGGGGGGTTTGTCAGCCCTGGCCAAATTAATTTATAATTGGAAGAAACAATCATGTTTGAATTACAAGTCCTATGGAGTGGGAAGTTATGTGATGCTTTGTATGGTTTAAGTACCTGTCTTCTCAGCAGACCTGAGCACAAACAGCTGAGAAGCCGAGAAAATCGTTCCTTCCTCTCTCTCACTCCACCCAACTTGCAAGCTTTTGGGCCCTGTCTACTATTGTTTGACACTTTTTCCATGTACAGCAAACGAATTTTAAAGAAATAACTCAACTCCACCACTGTGTCTTCTGAAGAACAGGTAGATGCACTATAGTTAAATCTCAACACTAAAAGCAGAAAACCACTGAGTGAAAGCAGCAAGATCACCAGATTCACCCTGAAGGAAGATTATGAATTCATTTTAACTTTATGCACTCTAATTTGACCACCTATCCTTCCTCATTCTGTATTTGTATGTGTATGTGAATTTCTAGTGTGTGTGTGAATGTTGATGTGTATTTTATTATTTTACTTAAATTGATTTCATTAAAAAAACCAAACATCTTCCTTTGTTAAAAGCAAGAAAATCTGTCCTATTGTTCTTTTCTAGACACAGACCAGTACCAATTAAGTAGTCACTGAAGTAGCTAGATAACCTTTTCAAACTAAAAAACCTATTATAGTCAAATGAGGAAAAGACAAAGAGAAGAAGCATCCAACCCCTCCTCACTCTGCAGCCATCCCCTTTATTTTATATATTTTGAAGTTATAAAATTTACTTAATGACAGCATTTAATATTTTAATAATTTAGTAATTTCCTCCTCCTCACATTTGACTGGTTGCATAACTTGAGTTTTTCCAATTATTTTCCACAGCCATTCCTTTATTCCTGCAATCAGTCTTACTGCTATGTCCTGTAGACTTCTTAATGTAAGTGTATAACTTGGCTGAAATAAGCACATTAATCTATGGAGGTTGAATTGGACAGCACCAACATTAGACACAGGTATTGCAATACCCATTGCTTCTGAATCTGGCAGCATTCCAACCTCATGCTGCTTGTTAATTAACACGATTGTTGCAGGCAACCAGTGTGAAATGCATTATTGACTGATTACATTCCTTAGTTGGATAGCCTAAGTTTATGCGACGCTAGCTTCACAACTTAGATGATCCATCCCAGGGAGCATCCTGGTGAATCTCATAGAATCATAGAATGCTACAGTGCAGATAGAGGCTCTTCGGCCCATCAAGTCTGCACCGACCACAATCCCACCCAGGCCCTACCCCCACATCCCTACATATTTTACCCACTAATCCCTCTAACCTATGCATCTCAGGACACTAAGGGGCAATTTTACCACAGCCAATCAACCTAACCCACACAGCTTTGGACCGTAGGAGGAAACCAGAGCACCCGGAGGAAACCCACGCAGACATGAGGAGAATGTGCAAACTCCACACGGACAGTGACCCGAGCCAGGAATCGAACCCAGGACCGTGGAGCTGTGAAGCAGCAGTGCTAACCACTGTGCTACCGTGCTGCCTCACTCTGCACCCACTCCAGTGCACTCACATTCTTCTGATACTGTGGCAACCTGAACTGTACACAGTATTCTAGCTGTGGTCTCACCAAAGTTGTACACAACTCCAACATGACGCCCCTGCTTTTGTAATCCATGCTGCAATTGATAAAGGCAAGTGTCCCATATGCCTTTTCTCACCACCCTACTAACATTCTCTTCAGAGATCTGGACAAACAAGGTCCCTTTGTTTCACAGAACATCTCAGTTTCCTACCATTCAGTGAGTACTTTCTTGTCAAATTATTCCTTCCAAAGTGTTTCACCTCACACTTTTCAGGGTTAAATTCCATCTGCCACTTATCTGCCAATTTGACCATTCTATCTACATCTCCTTTTAGCCCAAGATACTCCACCTTACTGTTATCAACCTGTCCAATCTTTGTGTCATCTGCAGACTTACTAATTCTACCCCCCACATTGTCATCAATGTCATATATATAAATGACGAATAATAAAGGGCCCAACATAGATCCCTGTGGTATGCCACTAGACTGTGACTTCCAGTCAATAAAACAGCCTTTTGTCATCACTCTCTGTGTCCTACAACTGAGCCAGTTTTAAATCCACCTCATCAAGTTACCCTGTATCCCAGATTTTCTGATACTGTCTTGGTTAAGAAGGTGGAGAGGAGCAGAGATGTCTTTTACCAACACGAGGCGCCAGACAAAATTAATAAAGACAATGAGGCCGGAAAGCCATGTTAGTCAACGCTGAGCAACCAGCCCTGAGAATCTCAATATAGTGCCCTTAAATGTTCAATGTCCTCACCTGAGGTCAAAGTCAATGACTGGATCTTCAAATGCCAAAGCTACCAATGATACCACTAGCCTCACATACTCCTTAATGCACCACCGCACCTCATCACTCACCTATCTCTAACAATCACAACTCATAGCTAACAGGAAAAGTTTCATCTCATCCTCAAGCTCTTGGCAATGCTGCAAACCTCACGCCTACTTTTCAATTTGCATGTGCTGCCAGCTATTGAGCCGTGACAGGCACATTGTGCCGCACTCACTGGTATGCTTCTGTTATGCTTGCGGGGCTAGTTGGCATGTAACTGGAAGCAGCAGGAGCTAACTGCTGGGACAGGCATGGCTGCAGATCCTAACCCTGAGGGAGAACACAGTAGTCACCATCACTGGAGTGGCCATCACTAAGGCTGTGGCCAGTGATGGGGCTGAAGCCACCAAAAATGACGATGTTTTCTTTCTTAATCCTCCTTTTCACATCTCACTTCGCCTTTATCTCACATTCTCTTCTGCTTTACAGGCTGCAAATGATGTCAGCAACATGTGATGAAAACATTTTTTTGCTCACCACAACCTTAACCATGTTCCTTTCTTCTTTTAAAGAAACTGCAATCTGACAGGGAATCTGACAGTGAGTCAGGGAAGGGCAAGAGTTGAAAGACAATGATGAAGAAGAAACATCAACACTTGCTCTAATACTCGCAGTCACTAGAAAGTGACACTGCAGAGGGACGCATAGAGGCCAGGCATGCACTTGGCGAGATTCTGGGTCTGAGTAGGCTGCAGCAAGGTAGGAGACAAGAATATTACTGATGCCGGCTTCCTATGGGAAGTTGAACCATGATTCTGCTGCAGATGACTCAGGTGAGCACTTTGATGGGGCAGCCTACAGAAGAAGGCTGATAAGTATGCACATCGAAATACCTGCTACACTGGGATGTCTATTAGAACATAAGAACATAAGAAATAGGAGTAGGAGTAGGCCATCTGGCCCTTCGAGCCTGCCCCGCCATTCAATAAGATCATGAGTGATCTGTCGTGTCTCAGTTCCACATTCCCGCCCTCTCCCCATAACCCTTAATCCCCTTGCCTATCAAAAACCCATCAACCCGCGTCTTAAAAATATTTAGCGAGGCAGCCTCCACCACTTCAACGGGCAGAGAATTCCAGAGATTCACCACCCTTTGAGTGAAGAAGTTCCTCCTCAACTCCGTTCTAAACCGCCCCCCCTTTATCTTGAGGCTGTGCCCCCTAGTCCTACTGTCCTTTCTGAGCGGGAAGAGTCTCTCCACCTCTATCCTATCCATCCCATTCATCACCTTATATGCCTCAATGAGATCTCCCCTCATTCTAATGAGTACAAGCCTAGTTTATTCAGCCTCTCCTCATAGCTCAACCCCCTCAACTCCAGCATCAGCCTAGTAAACCTCCTCTGCACTCCCTCCAAGGCCAAAATATACTTGTGTAAGTGTGGCGACCAAAACTGCACACAGTACTCCAGCTGCGGCCTCACCAGTGCCCTGTACAGCTGCAGCAAGACCTCCCTACTTTTATATTCAATCCCCCTCGCTATGAAGGCCAGCATCCCATTCGCCTTCCTGACCACCTGCTGCACCTGCAAGCTGGGTTTTTGCGACTCATGCACAAGTACCTCGAGGTCCCTCTGCACCGTCGCCTGCTGCAGTTTTTCGCCACGTAAGTAATAGTCCTTCCTACCATTCTTCCTACCAAAGTGGACCACCTCGCACTTGCCAACATTAAATTCCATTTGTCAGTTCCTGGCCCATTCACCCAGCCTATCTAGATCCTTTTGCAGACTCTCCACACCCTCCACACAATTTGCCGTTCCGCCAATCTTGGTGTCATCAGCAAATTTCGACACCATACACTCGGTTCCCTCCTCCAGATCATCTATATAAATGGTAAATAGCTGAGGCCCCAGCACCGACCCCTAGGGCACTCCACTAGTCACCAACCGCCAATCCGAATAGCACCCATTGCCCCCCACTCTCTGCCTCCTATTAGACAGCCAATCCCCTATGCACGCTAACACCCTACCCCCCAACTCCATGCCCCCTTACCTTCTGCAATAACCTCTTGTGCGGCACCTTATCAAACGCCTTCTGAAAATCAAGAAACACCACATCCACCGGCTCTCCTCTATCCACCGCCTTAGACGCATCCTCATAGAACTCCAATAAATTCTCCAGACACGACTTCCCCTTAACGAAACCATGCTGCGTCTGCTCTATCAAACATAGAACATAGAACATAGAACATTACAGCGCAGAACAGGCCCTACGGCCCACGATGTTGCGCCGACCAGTTACAAAAACAATGACCCACTAGCCTATACCAATCCCTTTTCGTCCATAAACCTATCCAGAGATCTCTTAAACGCCCCCAAACTAGACGCATCTACAACTGCAGCAGGCAGGGCATTCCAATCCCTCACCACCCGCTGGGTAAAGAACCTACCCCTGACATCCGTCCTGTAGCTACCCCCCCTTAATTTAAAGTCATGCCCCCTCGTGCTAGCTTTCTCCATCCGAGGAAAAAGGCTATCACTATCCACCCTATCTAAACCCCTAATCATCTTATATGTTTCAATAAGATCCCCTCTTAGCCGCCTTCTTCCCAACGAAAACAACCCTAGATCCCTCAGTCTCTCCTCATAGGACCTCCCCACCATACCAGGCAACATCCTAGTAAACCTCCTCTGCACCCTCTCCAACGCCTCCACATCCTTCTTGTAATGCGGGGACCAGAACTGCACACAGTACTCCAAGTGCGGCCGCACTAGAGTAGTGTACAGTTGCAACATTACACTGCGACTCCTAAATTCAATCCCCCTACCAATAAACGCCAAGACACCGTACGCCTTCTTGACAACCTTATCTACTTGATTCCCAACTTTCAGGGATCTATGTACACACACACCTAGATCCCTCTGTTCATCCACACTATTCAAAGTCCTCCCGTTAGCCCTATACTCGACACATCTGTTGCTCCTACCAAAGTGAATTACCTCACACTTCTCCGCATTAAATTCCATCCGCCACCTCTCGGCCCAGCTCTGCAACCTATCTAAGTCTCCCTGCAGACTATGACACCCTTCCTCACAATCTACCACACCTCCAACTTTGGTGTCATCAGCAAATTTACTAATCCACCCAACTATACCCTCATCCAGATCATTAATAAAAATTACAAACAACAGTGGCCCCAAAACAGATCCCTGAGGCACACCACTCGTAACTGCACTCCATGATGAATATTTACCATCCACCACCACCCTCTGTCTCCTATCTGATAGCCAATTCCTGATCCAACTTCCTAGATTACCCACAATCCCATACATCTGCATTTTCTGCATAAGCCTACCATGGTGAACCTTATCGAACGCCTTACTAAAATCCATGTATACCACGTCAACTGCCTTACCCCCATCCACCTCTTTGGTCACCTTCTCAAAAAACTCAATAAGGTTAGTAAGGCACGACCTACCTGCTACAAAACCATGCTGACTATTTCTAATCAATTCATTACACTCCAAATAACTATAAATCCTATCCCTAATAATTTTTTCTAAAACCTTGCCCACAACAGAAGTAAGACTCACCGGTCTATAATTCCCGGCAAAGTCTCTGTTCCCCTTCTTAAACAATGGGACAACATTCGCTATCCTCCAATCCTCCGGGACTACACCAGAGACCAATGACGACCTGAAGATCTGAGCCAGAGGCTCTGCAATCACCTCTCTAGCCTCCCAGAGAATCCTAGGGTAGATCCCATCCGGACCAGGGGACTTATCTATTTTCAGCCCCTCAAGAATTTCCAGCACATCCTCTTTATCAACCGTAATACTTTCTATTTTACACCCCTGCAACCCAATGTCCTCCTCAGCTATATTCATGTCCCCCTGCGTGAACACCGAAGAGAAATATTGGTTCAATACTTCTCCAATCTCCTCCGGTTCCACACACAACTTCCCCCTGCTGTCTGTAACTGGCCCTAATCTTGCCCTGACCAACCTTCTGTTCTTGACATACTTATAGAACGCCTTAGGATTCTCCTTAATCCTATCAGCCAAAGTCTTCTCATGTCCTCTTTTAGCCCTTCTCAACTCACTCTTCAACTCCCTCCTAGCCAATCTAAAGCTTTCTAGTGCACTATCTGAGCCCTCCAATCTCATCCGAACATAAGCCTCCTTTTTCTTTTTAACCATCGACTCAACTCTTTTAGTGCACCACGGTTCCCTAGATCTACCAAATCCACCATGCCTGACAGGGACATACCTATCAAGGACTCGCAGTAGCTGCTCCTTGAAAAAATTCCACATTTCAGATGTTCCCAGTCCCTGCAATCCCCTAATCCAATCCATGCTTCCTAATTCACTCCTGATAGCCTCATAATCGCCCTTACCCCAGCTAAAATTGCTGACCCGAGGTTCACGCCTATCTCTTCCCATCACTAAGGTGAACGTAACCGAATTGTGGTCACTATCACCAAAATGCACACCAACTTCCAAGTCTAGCACCTGGTCTGGCTCATTTCCCAGCACCAAATCCAATATAGCCTCACCTCTAGTTGGCCTGTCTACATACTGAGACAAAAAACCTTCCTGCACGCTTTGTACAAACACTGACCCCTCTAGCGAGCTAGAACTATAGCAACTCCAATCAATATTCGTAAAGTTAAAGTCCCCCATAACAATTACCCTATTACTTTCACTCCTAACCAGGATTGTCTCCGCAATCCTTTCCTCAACCTCTCTAGAACTTTTAGGAGGTCTATAAAAGACTCCCAACAGGGTGACCTCTCCTCTCCTATTTCTAATCTCCGCCCATACTACCTCAACTGACAAGTCCTCATCAAACTTTCTCTCCGACACTGTGATACAGTCCTTGACTAGCAATGCTACCCCACCCCCCCTTCTACCTTCTTCTCTACTCCGACTAAAGCATTTGTACCCCGGAACCTGCAACATCCATTCCTGACCCTGCTCTATCCAAGTCTCAGAAATGGCCACAACATCAAAGTCCCAGGTACTGATCCACGCTGCAAGTTCATCCACTTTATTGCGAATACTCCTCGCATTAAAGTACACGCATTTCAAACCCTGCTCCGCCCCACCCCCACTATGCCGTGCCTTGCATTCCCCAACTATGCCCCCCTCACTTTCACCCCCTTTCCTCACTATCCCTCCCCCCCTCCGAATCAGTTTAAACCTTCCTGCATCGCTTTTGCAAATTTACCCCCCAGGATATTGATTCCCCTCTGGTTCAGGTGTAGACCATCCCTCTTATAGAGGTCCCACCTTCCCCAGAATGAGCCCCAATTGCTCAAGTACCTGAACCCCTCCCTCCTGCACCATCCCCTCAGCCACGAGTTCAAACTTTCCCTCTCCCTATTCCTCTCTAATCTATCCCGTGGCACAGGCAAGAGTCCAGATATAACTACTCTTTCTGACTTCGCCTTGAGTTTCCATCCCAACTCCATAAATCTTTGCTTAATATCCCCTTCCCTTAATCTCCCTATGTCATGTGTCCCCACATGAACTATAACTTGGGGTTGATCTCCCTCTCCCCTAAGAGTCCTGAATACTCTGTCCGATACATCCTGGACCCCAGCCCCTGGTAGGCAACACACCAGCCCAGAGTCCCTACCCTTACCTCCAACTCTCCTATCCGTCCCCATAACCGTGGAGTCCCCAATCACGAGGCCCAATCTCTTACCCCTAACCACCTGAGGCTTGCCAATAGGCTCACCCCCAGAGACCAAAACAATTCTCCTCAAGATGCCTCGCTATTTTCTCCTTGATCACGGATTCTAATATTTTACCTACAACAGACATTAAACTAACCGGCCTATAATTCCCTGCCTTTTGTCTGCCACCCTTCTATTAGACAGCCTGTGTGTGATTTAAAGGCCCATTGAGGAAATTGACACCAACTTGGCGCAGGACTTCAGGTAATAATTGGAGCCCATGTTTCTAGTGTGACAGTTATGGCCAACTCCATTAGCATAGTTATGAACCCACCCATTATGGAACATCTGATGGCCAATACATCTGCGTCCATTGCTGCACCAAACAGAAGCCATCCAATGACTAGATGCTCCAGTGAATGCTTTAACTGCATGATCAGCTAGTCACAGTGTAAAGTCCAGTTGTTGCTGCCTTGGCTGCTGTTAGCAGTACTCAAAGGGGTTTGCAGTGTCCCATAACTGCCCTGCAATCCATCCTCCAACAGCGTACTAGATTTGCTTAGGCTCTTGTTGGGAGATGCCAGTGTCTCCATCAAACACAAAATCTGCTGTCCTCACTCAGGAGAACAGCATTTATCCATCTGCTTGCACAACTCCATCAATGCCTTTGCTGTTTCCTGTCAGTCAGCCAGCCTAAACTACTGAAACCCATGTCAAGATGGTGCACTCCAGTGACACAATAGGTGGCATTGTAAACAATGTAGATGGAAACATATAGTTACCAATGGATGTGGATGGATGAAATGAATGGATAAAACTATGGCAGATGGATGGCAACATAGGCAAATGTAAGGTCATCTATCTTGATCCTAAAAAGATCCTCTCTCAATTGTGGAAAGTCAGAGGTCCAAAAAGACTTATGGATCCAGATATGCAGATCATTAAAATGTCACAAACAGGTAGAGAAAATAACCAGAAATTATAATAAAATGCTGGTTTTTATTTCTACAGAACTAGAATATAGTTAGTTATACAAAGCTCTGGTTACACCACACCTGGAGTACTGTGGACGTTCCTGGGTGCCAGTTTACCAGGATGAGACTCGAACTCCAAGGGTTAAATTATGAGGAGAGATTACTGATGAAAGGTCATCAAATTGACATACTAGATTGAATTTAGTGGAGCCCACTAGAGCAAGCAAGATGGCAGGCAGGCCCAAAGAACAATTGGAGGCCCTGCATCCAACTCCCAGTTGCTGGAAACTGTCCTACATTAAATAACAGTAGGAAGGGGCCAACATGGGAAACTTGCCCACAAATGGCACAAAGAGCATTTAGACTCATTAAGGAGCTACTTAACTCCAATTCTCCCTGAGCTCGCTGGAATTTAATGGTGACCCAAGGATGACATGAGATTTGCACGGTCTACCGTCCATCCAATATATTGCTCAGCAAACATGAGGGCTGCCATTGGCCAACTGGAAATGCCCAATGTTCAAAAGTAGTCAGTGCCTGATTAAAGGAACAGACATCAGCAGGGAAGGACATAGTAAAAACACCATCTCTCCCACCTCACCTCACAACCTTGCATTCAACACCACTCCGTCTCCCTCACCAGCAACTTCTTTCCCTTGACTGTATTCTTTTCCCACCACCTTGCTTCTGGGATCCCTGGTGAGGGTCCCACTGTGTTACCAGCAGCAGCTCCTGGTGGCCACTGCTGGTAACCGAGTGGCTGACAGTTCATGGGAGTAGGAGTTTTGGCCTACTTAATTATGACAGGTGACCTGATGTGTCCAGTTAAATGCCTACTTCCTGAGACAAGGTTGGCTGGCTACCAAGCAACAGCAAGGAAACTGGAGTGGCAGGAGTTGAAAAACATTTGGTGTGATCTTGAGTGAGGACAGCAGATTCAGGCTTCATGGAGATACTAGCCTTCCCCACGAACATAAACTCTCCATCACAGCAGAAATGGCAGACGAGCCGAGCAATCGGAATTTCTGACTGCAAACATGACACATTCCTATTTTTGGCCAGGGGGGCCGGTGGGGGTGGAGGGAGGCCGGGGTGGGGGGCGGGGGGGTCGGTTTTGGCATGGGCAATGTATGGGATCATTGGGAATGAGGTCAAGCTGGGGTTCACACAGGAATGGGACCAGGCAAGGGTTCACACATGCACAGCTAACAGAGACAGCTGGTCATTTTTAGCGTCAACTGCCTCTGCTAAAGTGGAATTTCAGTAGGCCAAGAGTGTAAAATACAGAAAGCAAAATTTTCCTGTCCCACTCGCAACAGGAATCGTAGTGGGTGAAATAGAAAATTCGGTGGACCATACAAAGTTCCGTTGACCTCGGTGGGAATTTTCAATCATGGGGGATGTGCAGCTGGAAAATCCAGAGTGTACAGATCAGAACGGGTAAGAGGAAGTCTGAACTTTGTAGATTTGTTGAATAACCAGAGTATTCCTCTGAATAGGTAAGGTACCCCTTTGGATCTCGTACTGGGTCACCTTTGGTGAAAGTAAGATACCCTTTCGGTAAGGCAGATGCCCTTTGGAATTGTTGAGATGGGAAAGAAATGTGCACAAGAAGCTCATAAACTCATTACTGTCAAGTTTATTAGAATTATCAAAGTCAACTCTCAAGACTGTCAACAGGGCCAATCAAAGCATCTGTCAAAGGGAACTGTCAAGCTGGCAAGTCATTTAAAAGATTCACACTTTAAATTTTTGAAAAAGATATCTAGAGTGTTAAGAAAAATGCTTGCTATGGATAGAATGACATAGGTTGGATGGAGAATTTGAGGGCAATGGAGTGGGTAAATGTTGGCATGTAGGGTATGGGTGTTGATGAGGTGGGTAGAAAGACATTGGTTTGCATGGTTACGTGGGTTATGGGAGTGGATATAATGGCATGATGAAACATTGGTTGACACTGATGAGGCATAGCGAGTAGGTATGGAGTTATGGGATTGAGGGTAAGGGCTGGAAAGATGAGTTTTGTTGTCTATTTTTTTCAATCTTTCAAGCAGCGAACAGAGGCAGGTCTTCTGGCCAGCCTGCCTTCCCACTCAGCAGCCTCCACACTCATCCCAGTCCTAGCTTCTAATCCAGCCCACCACCATCCACCCACACCCTGAAACGAAAATCCCAACTTCTGAACCTCATTCCCCGGATTACATTTGTGGAGCCAGGAAATGATTCAACTCAGAGCTCCTGATCCAAAAGCAAAAATCTAAGCCAATTGCAACCATTGCATTGAGCTCCAAAATAGCAGAGCAAGCATCAGAACAGTGTTATACACGAATCAATGTCATGTTTATCTACAGTTCCTGCAGCCACTTCCAACGTGCACACCAATGCCCTCATAAAAATGGTATCTGGTATGACTCACACCAGCAGTGTGCACTTGCTGAGGATGCTATTTTCGAGCTGGAATGACACTTGTAACATCGAAAAGGGCAGCCAAATTTACAATCTATGTATGTTCATAAAGCCTTACTATAACTTCCCACATGTTTCTTTTCTATTGTTCTAGCTGTCTTTGAGTACATATGGACAGTTATTTTATGACTATTAATCCTGTTGACAAACACAGTATCTGATTTTATATAATGTTGCTTAACTTATACTGATTTTTTCGATTCACCTATATTGTCACTTCACTTAGATAAGCTTTTCTAATTATTTTGTCCCACTGTCAAATGGCAAGTCTACATGTTTTAGAAGGTTTCTATGATCATGTCATTTATAGTAATTAGAAAAGATAAGCATCCCTAGGATGGTCACTGTATAACAGATTTAAGCTTTACAATCAGTCTATCAGGGAAGGGTTGTGCAAATTCCCAAGTCTTACTTGAAGCCTCCATGCCTTTCAACATTTCTTAGACCCGGTTCATCACTTCTTGAGTGAGTAGAAGTTCAATTCTATGAGTCCTTTTCATAACAGAGCTTTGCTTTTCAGAATCACTTCTGAAATTCTCAATACCCAAAGTAATTTCAAGATAATCTCTCTTTACTCCCCTTTACTCCCCTTTACTCCCCCATTGCAAAATTCCATAAACAGCAAAAACAAACAAAAAATGACTTTGAAAAGGTAGGCAATGTCATTTGTGACCTCAGATTATTTGTATAGCCATCATGTGGCTCTGAGTTCATATTACATGCATTACATTGATAAATCTTATTATGCAAACAAAGTTAATTTGGCCCATCGCAATGTGCTGGTTTTTTGAAAGAACCATCCAATTAACCCAACTCCCCACTCTTTCCAGCTTTGCAAATTTTGACAGCTTGGTGTATACATTAGATGCCACGGAATTATAGAGTTGCTCGATGTTTTTGGCCAAACTAACAATTGTCAGTAGACCAGTGAAAAATATCCATTGGTTAACCTGACTTACTCCAAATGATTGGCAAATAAAAATACAAAGCATCATTGTTGAATTTTCAAGCCTGTGACGGTAAGATTAATCTTGTACTTTGTTATGATTGATCATTCATAATAAACGTAACAGTGCCTAGTTCAGCTCAAACCAAGGAAAAAGCAACATTTCAAACCCAACTAATTATGCAGTTCATTCTTTGCTCTTGTCCCACTGTCACACTCCCACTGCAAATCCACCTTGTCTTATCTGACATTCCTCTTGCCCCATTTTTACAGTCACACCTGAATTGCTTTTGCTTTGCTTGAAATGTGTGATGGCAAGTTACCAAGTCAGAAGCGATCACCACACCATCGCACAAAATTTTGTAGAGTAAGAATCCCCACAATTGTTCAACAAAAGCTCCAGGAATAAAACTATGACTTGGTTTGTGTGGATGTTAAGTACCAAAATAATGGTGCTTCTGTTTTCATATATAGCATTTGTTACCCATTTTGCAAAATATCGTTACATAATTTCAGTCTCAGAGGCAGGATTTGAGTAAAGTAAATCAATTTGATTATTTCAGTTGAACAAGGGTCCTTCAGCTAAGTCAGCACAACAATTAAGATTTGGTTATAACTTAGTGCAATGTATTGTAATAAAAAAAATTGAAAATTGCCTAGGCTTCTATATCAAGTATCAATATATAAAAACAGTAGATTCAATAATGTCCCATATATTAAAATATGTGCAATTTTTCTCATACAGCAATCAGAAAATTTGAGGATGTAATTATGGTAATAAAAAATTGCATCCTACTCAGAGAGTAAGATTTAAAATTAACCCCTGACTCATAGATGTAGTCTGATGTGGTGAGTGTCCGTTTAAGAACAAAACAGCAGAGTAAGGGTCACCTGGCCTGAGTGATCAATCAGGATTGACCCCATGATAAGAAAGGCAACTGTTCAATTCTTATTAATAAATATCTTTGGTGTTCACTAACAAAGTCTGTGAAAGTGCATCTTTACATTGGCTGTCTTCTATACGTTTAACTATTTTTGTTTAGAGTGGCACGGTGGCACAGTGGTTTGCACTATTGCCTCACAGCGCCAGGAACCCAGATTCAATTCCAGTCTTTGGCGACTGTGTGAAATTTGCGCATTCTCTGTGTAGGTTTCCTCTGGTTGCTCTGGTTTCCTCCCACAGATTAAAGATACGCAGGTTAGGTGGAGTGGCCATGTTAAAAATTGCCCCTTAGCATCCAAAGATGTGTAGGTCGGATGGATTGACTATGGGAAACATGTGGGGTTACAGGGGTAGGAAGGACCCTGAGAGAGCCTGGATAGGAAATTCTGTCAGACAGTGCAGACTCAATGGGCTGAATGGCCTTTCCTACACAGTAAGGATTCTATTCTATGATACTTTATTAAATCAAGAGTAAAGTGCACAGTAGGAGCATTATGTCTTCAGTTGGTGCTACTGTATACTGCCACTAATGTTCTAACTGTTATAAATATGACACTTTAAAATAAATATATGAGCTTCAGAAATTCACAGGGACAGCATCCCTATGAAAATATATGGAACCTTTGGTACTGACCCCACCTGATTATGAGAGGTTAGAGGAAAGTTCCATTGTTAGAGTATCAATGATGGCTCACAGCCCGTGAAAGATTTGCAGTTGTATGGTACCCTTCTCAATCTCAGGATGGCCCAATGCAGTTTACAATTAATTTTGAGGTGTAATCCTATAATGTAAAAACAGAGCTGCCAATTTGCAAACAACTCTCACAAACAGTTATCTGATAATGACCAGATAGCCTGTTTTTATGATGTTAATTAAGCGACATTCTTTGATCATAACACAGAACAAAGAACACAGGAACAGGCTCTTAGGTCCTCCACATTGTCCTATTTAGACCATCTGCTTAAATTCCACTATCCCCCGTCTGTTCATGTGTCTATCCAGGTAAGTCTTAAGTGTCGCTAACACATCTATCTCAACCACCTCACTTGACAGTGCATTCAGGTCCCCATCACCTTCTGTGTAAGAAAAACTTGCCCCGCACATCTCCACTGAATCTTTTTCCTCTTACCTTGAACTTGTGCGCCCTTGTAATTGTCATTTCAGCCCTGAAAAAAAGCTTCCAATTGTTCACCCTATCTATACCCCTCATAATTTTATAAACTTCTATCAGGTCACCCTGCAGCCTCTGTCTTTCCAGAGAGAACAATCCCAGTTTATTCAATTTCTCCACATAGCTAATACCCTCCATACCAGGCAGTATCCTGGTAAACCTTTTCTGTACTTTCTCCAAAGCCTCCATGTATTTCTGATAGTGTGGTGACCAGAATTAGACACAGTATTCCAAATGTGGCCTAACCAATGTTTTATATAATTCCCAATGGGACCCCCAGCCTGACCCCCATTTCAACACCTTCTTCATATCTTGCTACATGTATCAGAGATGCAAATGTCATGACACTGCCAGAACAAGCAGGAAAATGCAAGCAGACACAAAGAAAGTCTCAAGCTAAAGAAGGTGGACATTGAATTGACAACTGAGAGACAGTTGCTGATGGCCATGATCTTTGCAGCCTGTCTGTTTGGAAAGGCATTGGAAGAGGTGAGCAGAAATGTAAAGCACAGCTGATTGAGAAGAAGGCCCAGAGAAATCAGAGGCAAACAAATGGATGACATGGTGGCTAGCACTTTTGCCTCAGAGCACCAGGGACCCAGGTTTCATTCCCGGCTTGGGTCACTGTCTGTGTGGAGTTTGCACATTCTCCTTGTGTCTGCGTGGGTTTCTTCTGGGTGCTTTGGTTTCCACCCACAGTCTAAAGATATGCAGGTTAGGTTGCTTGGCCGTGTTAAATTAACCCTGTAGCCAGGAGGATTAGTAGGGTAAATAGGAGGGAATAGGGCCTGGGTGGGATTGTGATTGGTGCAGACTTGGTGGGCTAAATGGCCTCCTTCTGCACTGTAGGGATTCTATGATTCTAAGAAAGTTCCAGGAATTAGGGGATGGGATGGAAGAAAGTTCCAGGAAGACTGAATTCAAGGAACAGGGGCAAGGATTGAAAATAGGTCTTGGTCAGTGAGCTTAAGAATAAGGAGCAGAGAGAGACTCCAAAAAGAAAGCTGCCGGAAGCACATGGCACCCCTGGACAGGGGAATTCCTGAAAGAAAGGTTAACACCCCGGTGGTAGATCCTTGGTGAAAACATCTGAGAGAAAGCATCATTTGGATGAAGATTCCAAGGTGTGTTCTTCCAGTGGAGATGTGCGGGGAAAGACAGAGTTCCAGTGAGATCTGTCGGCTCACAGTGCGACAAGCGTTCAAAAGGAATTGATGAGAAATCTGTCAAGATTGTTTGGATGGTATCTGTAACTTGGTTTCAGGAAGTGGGGTGCCTGACCACACTTTGACTACTGGTTTACATGGACTGTGTACTCAGGCTGAATATTAGAATAAAAAATACATTTTATAACTTGTGTTTTTGTTACGAATTTGTATGTACCTGTAAAAGCATAACTGGAGTGAAGGAGTTGTGCATCATTAGTCATGTTTTCTTGTTTAATTAATGCTTTATTCTTTGGTTAAAAATTCATCAGCTGATGCCTGTTCAGTAAACACCATTCATTTTTATAAAAAATATAAAAGTTAGGAACTATTAAGCTTGGTTCTGCCCTGGGACCTGTCTTGTCTAGTAGTAACACCACCTGTGAATGTTGTCTAGAGAAGTGTACTGAGGACACAAACTTGGTGGATTCATAGTTTGGTATTGAGTCAGGTTGCTGGTATTCCATATTCTCTTACTCTAATTTGACATAACAGTTGCAGTTTTTGCAATGCATGTGTTGATTTCAGCATCAAATTACAGATTGCTGGTGATTGTGGAAGTTAGATATGTGAAGCTGCCATCAAACCTCCAGTGTCACATTATTAATATTGATAGATAGCAGTATGACAACATTTTGGACCATAACATTTGTCTTCCTGATGCCAGTGGTGAAACCAAACTTTATACAGACATGGGAGAGTCTGTCCATTTGCTGCTGAAATGTTCCTCAGTATGGAATACTAATGTAGCTTCATCAGTGTGGATCAACTCTCTGATCAGGGCTTGGCATACCTTTGTCTTAGACCTTAGGGAAGAAAGTCTGGATGGTTATTTTTTTCACTCAGCTGTATTTGTTTCCCACGCTTTCAGCATTTGGCACAAACTCGGCTGCTCTTTTTTTTGAATGTTTTTTAAACTTCCACTTTGACTGCAGGGAGGCCATCTCAGCCATCTCTGCAGTTTTCTTTTCCTCTGACCATCTAGAGAGCCCTTTTTATTTCCTTTGAAGGTGCTGGCTTTTCATTTCTCCCACACCCGGAGATTCAGTGCCCTAAATTTATTAATGTCGATTTTTAAACTTGAGAACTTCTCTGCTTGATTTAAGTTTGTTAGTGCAGCGATTGCTGTCACGGGACCCCCCATAGCCTCTGCTCTGATCCTGCACATCGGGAGCTTGTCAGGTTTAGCTTCATGATTTTCCCTATGCTTCGGGACACCTCTCTGCAGTTTTTTGACCATGTTTTTTAAGTTAAAGTTGCAGAACTGCTTCCTAGTGCCAGTCATGTTTTTGTAAACTTTTGAACATTTTTTTTAAAGTGACAGTGGTTCTGTTTCTTCTGAACAACAGCAATTCTTTTTTTCTCAACTTAAAGGCACAGCCCTTTTCTCTGCAGGGTTCTTTTTTATTTGTGTTTTATTGCATCTGTCTTTCAGCTTCTTTAATGCACTGAGCCTCCCAAACAAAACCTAATTTATAATGTAAGTAGCGGTATGTTTCTGTGTCTCATTCACCCTTCAGGTAGATTCTGATCCATGGGTCCTGCCATATTCTCTTCATTGCTCATCCATCTTATTACTGTCCATCTTTTCTGATTCTACATTACTCAGGCCCTGACAATAATAAATTAGTCTATTCATCCAAAGAGAGGCATTCTGGTGAGTTTTGTTTTGGCTTCCACTCACAGATGCTGGGCCAGAGGCACTGTCATGATAATTCAACCTCATCATCAAATGTAAAGATGCACTTTCAGAGACTTCATTAATAAACACAGGAGGTATTTATTAATCAGATTTCTAAAGCAGCCTCCTGTCTGTAGTTAGCTCTTAAAATATTTCTTTGTCAAGGAGTTTCTCTCACCATGGGGGTGATTCCATACCTGATTGGTCACATATACCATGTGACCCTTACTGTGCTGTGCTGCCCTTAAAGGGACAATCACCACAGTATTGCAGGCCAATAATTGTCTGAGTTATCCCAATGCTAGTTGACACAGGAGTATTGACTGTGTTTACCCTTTTTCACATTATGAAATTATCCCAGCTCATGACAATGATAAGGATCCCCTTTTCCATTTTGCATTCCACAAGCCACTCTACTTGCCAAATTGTGTTGTACTGTTTCCTTCATCAGCAACATGATTTACTACCAAGTACATATTTTCCTTCTTCCTCTCTGCTTTAGAGAGGGACCAATTCCTCCAGAATACTCAGCTTCCCTCTTGTCTTGTCCTATTATATATTTAGGTAGAACTGCGACAGGTGGGAAACCTGTTTAGTTACTCTTTCCACACCATTTTCCAACGACCTCCTTTATCCTAGGATATTATATATGTATGATATACCTTGGAAGAGATTAGGTCATCTCTTTGCCAAGTACATTCATTAGTATGGTATAGTTAAGAAAGTCCATCAGTGCCTCTACCTTCTCAGAATACTAAGGAAATTTGCAGCTAGCAAAATTAAGAACCCCATGCATCCCAGACAAACTCTCTTCCACTTTCTTCCGTTGGGAAAAAAATACGAAAGTCTGAGGATACATAGCAACAGACTCAAGAACAGCTTCTTCCCTGCTGCCATCAGACTTTTGAATGGACCTACCTCACATTAAATTGATCTTTCTCTACACCCTAGCTATGACTGTAACACTGCATCCCAGACTCTCTCCTTTCCTCCTCTATGTACGGTATGCTTTATCTGTATAGCACACAAGAAACAATACTTTTCACTGTATACTAATACACGTGACAGTAATAAATTAAATCATTATTTCCTTTAGTAATTTTTCTCTGATCTCTCCATGCTTCAAAACTTTAACCTCACCATCCTTGGCTTCCAATGCAACTCAGACAAAGCTAGAGTGACCTTCCAAAACAATAACCCATCTTTATCCCAATTGGAATAAACACACTCCCTGCAAAAACTTTGCATCTTAGATAGGCACATGAGCGGGATGAGATGGAGGGACACAGGAGACTATTTTAAATAAGGTTCAGGAGCCTTGGGACGTCCCTGGGAGTCAATTGTTTCCTATGGACCTTCCAACATATTTTCTAACTCACTTGTTTTAGTTTTGAGCTTCTGGGGATTCCCTTGAATGTTTGCATAAGATGTGCATGGTGTTGATGTTTTTCTCTTTTAATCCACAGGTGTTTCGGTCTGCCTTGTTGTCCAACAAGGGGCATACACGCAATGGGTCGTACAAGGGCTGCTCTTGGTTGTTTGGAGAATAGCCTAGTACTTCATGTCGTTAGTGTACGCTTAAACTGGACCAGATGCTGGGCAACACGACAGCTCAGTGACTATCACTGTTTGCTGTGCAGATACATGGATTTGGGCCAGTGTCTGCGGGAGTTTGCACATTCTCCCCGTGCTTGTGTGGGTTTTCTCCGGGTGCTCCAGTTTCCTCCCACACCCCAAAGATGTGCTGTTAAGCTGATTGGTGTAACAAATTGTCCCGAAATTAGTCTCCCCTCAATGTGGAATGCCATAAGCATAGACAAGGGTCATGGGTGGAGGGGGGACTCATAATGTTAAAATGGCAGTGCGGGCTTGTTGGGCCTAAGGGCCTGTTTCCCGTGCTGTGTTGTTCTTTGTTCTTTGTTCTTTATCTTAGTAATATACCTTCCATTTTCATTTTAGCAGAGGATATTCAGGATGGGGGGTAGGACTTTGAATGTAAATTCTTTGTCAAAACCAAACTGCCTGGGGTTTTGAAGCTTGAGGGAGTTTGTTTGAGTCCTCTTTTTGAGATTGTTGACCCCACTGTGTTTCCAGGTTTGATTTCAGACCATCTGCATCTTCTCTCGAATTCCCTTCCATCTCAACCACTTTGTTTCTTCTTACTTTTCCCCATTAAACTTGAAGTTACATTAAGTTGTGTAGACTGCCGCAGAAAGCTACATGAACAGAGAATGGACCAAACCATGCCAGATACAATTCAATGAAGGTAAGTATATGTAGCCATCTAGTTTGGATTCAAGAAAGACAAATGGGAATACATTGCAAATGACAAAAGACTACAAACTGTCGAGGAGCAAAAGAATTTGGTTGGCCCCAGTGCACAAGTGCAAAATCACTCTGAACCTTTGGCAGCCTCTTGCAAAGTGACAGTGCCAGAGGCTTGAGAGGGGAAAGCCTAACAGCATCGTAGTCCCTGAAGTCATATATGATTCTGAAAGAATTTGGAGGGAGAGTTGAAGAAAATACAGGAAAGCTATGCACAAAAGGTAACTGCAGGAATTGTGACTTACTGAGTAAGGGCTGCTTATGTCCATTTCTCCTGCCCACACCAGCAAAACTAGAAATACTCAAGCACCCAATAATTTGATCATTACATCTGTATATTTCATGAGATTGCAGTTCAAAATCTGCTCAAGTCATTCTATAAACCTCCGAATGACCTTTGACACAGTAAGAATTGGTAGATTGTTGCCCAAGCTTTTTTGATCAGGGGATGCTAGTTGGCATGAGTAGAAGGGTAAATACCTTCCAGTGAATGTGACATTCAGATAGCATGATTCTGAAAGTTCATATTAAAACTGTATAGATTGTTTTACAAACGATTTCATAATAACCTGGGTGCATGCAATACTAAAATTAATTAAAAACTAGGAACAGATATAACCGTTGTAATCACACAAATACATAGCTGGTTGGCTGTGATAGAATATTCAATGCTGCTAAATATTATATAAAGTCACTAATGAATTCACATGATGTTGATCTTCAGCTACAGCAAGACAGTATTTAATTTAAGAGAGACAGAAGAACATCTGTTTGCTGGGTTTTAAACTAATTATGTCTTGAGTTCTTCCCTCAGTTTGGGAATTTAAACTCGCTTAAATTTTATCAAATCACGCTTTGGCTCATTCCATAATCCATTTTATTAATTAACTAGTTATAAATTAAATAGAACCACAGTTGTTTTTATGCTGATAAAATGTATGCGACTGACGTGTATTCCGTTCTGTCCCTCAAGGAGGATGGAATTGTGATAGTCTTTACCAAAGGCTTAGAATAATAAATAATACATGCCAATGTGACAGGATGCCAGTCTGTGATAGGTAGATCTGTGTGTATCTTTCAGTTGCAAGCCTGCCTTTGATCTCCAGCAGATTTACAGTGTTTGACAAGGCCTTTCTGCCACTAGCAGGTGTCTCTTAAGAAATGTGTCATTAGTTCCATCTACAGCCAGTATATAACATCACCAGATACCTTTGTGCCGACAATTTTATTTCAAGTGCTTAATACTTATGTAAAATAAAACACTTCTGGGATGTCGGAAACTTGGGAAAAGATTTATGAGGGAGTTTGGGAGTGGGAGTGGTACTGAGAATCCTGGGGCAGTTTCTAATCCTTCTTTCAAGCTTTGTCCATTAATCCTTACTTGACTGAACATTTGAACAGTTGCAGCCGTCAATAATTTTAATTCAGGTATCTTCAATAGCATTTCATCTTATTTTCGCACTTATACCTTCTTGGATACCTCTCTCCTTTTCCCACATCAGAGGAGTCACAAATCATTTTTATTCTTATTCCACTGGTACCAAACGCTATTGGCAGAATTTAATGCCATACTCATGTTGGGTTTGGTGGTAGGATAGCATTTATTCAGGCGGAAGAGTGGTGGTTGGGGAACCCTCTGCTTTCCCATCTCCACCTTGATTAAGTTCATGATGGGAAGATGTATGGATGGCCTTCCCCTCCCACTGTCAATTGAAGTACTTAAATGAGTAAATAATGTCCATTTAAGGGTCTCATCATAGAATCATAGAATCCTTACATTGCAGGGGGAGGCCATTCAGCCCATTGAATCTGCACCGATTCTTCAACAGAACATCTTACCCGGGCTCTATCCTAGTAATGCCACACATTTACCCCATGAATTCACCTAACCTACATATCTTTGGATACTCAGCATGAGCAATTCACCTAACCTGTAATGTCCCCTCTTTAAGAGGATGGGTCAGGTGACCCTGAGGGTGAAGTAATCTGTCAGGGAAACTGCTCCTGCAGTCACTTGAGGGCTGGAGTGCGAGCCGTACATTTCTTCAATAAACCCTATTGTTTCTGTGGTGTGACTTCTTTGGGAGCTATCTCCCCAGTAGTACCAGACTTAACATAACCTGCACATCTTTGGGCTGTGAGAGGAAACTGGAGCACCCAGTGGAAATCCATGCAGAAATGGGGAGAATGTGCAAACTTCACACCGTCACCCGAGGCACAGTGAGGCAGCAGTGTGAACCACTATGCCACCACGCAACCCGTCATCAACCTATCATCATTGGCATTAATCCAATGTGAGAAAAGGGCTCAGCATGAATGACAAGCAAATGTATGCGGATTTGCTGGCAAATTCCTGGGGTGGGGGGGAGGCAGTTGTGGGGGTGGATGGTGTACGAGGTGGAATTCCTTGTTCACTGGCACTCAGGAACTCATCAAAGAACCCAGCATCAGGAAGTGGAGGGCGGGGGCTGCTGGGAACCAATCTGCATCCATGCTGCAGAACCTCCTCCCCTGCAACACCTAACATGTAACACCACTCCCCCCAATCACTGACTTGATGCCTGGGATCCCATGACATTAGGCCATGAATCTCAGGTGGTTGTTGTACCAGCCACTGTCTCCTTGGCAACACTGCTAATAAATGTAACTGTTGGACTCTGATTGGCTAGAACTCTCAGCAAGTAGGATCTCTGCAGGTAGGTCCTCTGCTCCCAGGACCCTTGATCCCAGAGAGCTGCTGTTTAGCCATTTCATTTGGTGGGCCTTCCCTGAAAGTGACAGCATAGGGTTCCTGTTGGCTCTCCGGCCAATGGCAAACCCCCGATTTCCTCCCTTCAGTCCAGCAGTATGGTAGGAAAACAAGGGCTTAGTTTTACATCTGAAACTCAGCTGCTTTAAAACTAATTTTAATTACAAACTAATTACACTTTTAATTTCAAGGTACCTTTCTCTGGATGCAAATCCTTATTCATCATAGTGATTCAAACTAAAAACATGATTAATATTTTAACACTTTGCAATTGGGTTTTGCTGTAATAATTGCGCTTCCATGAAGGTATTTGGACTGAGTATCAGAACACAATGCCTTCCCCATGGGATTACATCTTTTCAATTAGTCAACGCTCCATTTCTATTTCAGAGGAAAGGAATCAGAATATAGTCTTCAACTCATACAGCTTCTTGATTCTAAGAAAGAACTTGACATTAGAGATTATATGGATCAGGGTGAAACTAGGCTGTTAAGCCAGGAGATCCCATGGATGGGTTAAAATTCTGAGCAACTAAGGAAAGTAATACACAATTTCCACCAGATATATCAGGCCATTCCTTGCCCTACCACATCACAGATAAAAGTAAACATATACTCTACAAATTTTAAAGCAATGTAATTACCTGTTCAACAACTTCAAGATACTGGTTTGCTTAAGTCTCGGACTGTGCGGTGTGCCTAAAAACCATAAAGCTCTGTGAAGTTTCAATTTTATTTCCTGAATTTCACCAATTAAAATGAATGGCTTAGCCCATCTGAATGAGTCACAGATATCCTAAATGAAAATTTCACCTGGTTAACAAGTAATCTATTTCAATATTGACAGTGCTCACAGGCAGTCTTCCAATGGCCTGGCTGAATCACATGCTGGTGTGTTGTAGAAAGAAGTGCATTTTGTTTCTTTTAAATTAATTTAACTATTGTTTTCTCTCTTTCTCCAATGCTTTTATTCACATTACCAAATGTCACTTCTCCTTCCTTCGATTGCAGCTGAGGTGCAGTTTCACAAGTAGCGGTTGCTCTCCAATAACCTGTCCACTTGGGCATCATTGATGTTGGCATGTTGGGGTGGGGGGAGGTGAGGGGGTGTGGAAAGGAGTAAAGAAACATCACTTCTGTCCTAACTTGACTTCTATACAGTACACCTCTGCCAGGGGTCACTGGTTAGTAATCAGAACATTAGCTGATTTTTCCCTCCTTAAATCCAGGGATATTCAGGCCATTTGTCTTCTCCTCATTGTTATTCTGGTTTAAATTAGCAATGACCTGTTTCCTCCTGCTCTCATCTTGCTATATCTGCTGAGTTACAGGAGTGAGCTGACAAGACATGAATGTGTAATGAATAGGAAACTCAACTTAGCTCTATAAAGTTTTAATCCTTTGAGCATCATCAATTAGTATAAGGAGAAATCAATGGAAGAATTATTAGAGGTGAAATTTCAAATGGCTAATGTGAGTAAGTGCCTCAGTTTTGAATGGTGTTACTTGACTCATGTGACACATAAAAATGAATGTTGATCTCTATTTTGTGCACAGTATTACGGTATAATAACAACAGAAACTATGGCAGCCACACATTGGGCACTGAAGGCATGGTTCTTAGAAAATGACAAGGCAGTCACTTCATTGCTGTCCAAAGATAAACTACATTTTGACACTTAACTTTGTTGCCTTTCTCACTGACACTTCCACCGGGGAAGAGAGAACACAGAATAACCCTCATTTCCATCTGTTAGATGGGGCTGATTTCAGAGTTCAATCAGATGAAAGTTATGAGGACCTGCATCAATCTCTGATGGTCTTCTTTGAGGATAACTGCTTACTGCAAGGTGGGCGCAGTCATCACACTATATCTCTGAATGAAGATGAAGAGATATCACCCACACTGGAGAACATGATGGTTCTACATTGACTACAGCTCATTCATTCTAGCCTGACATGTGCAGTGAAGCAGATGTAAGACAAGGAACTCAGCTCAAGCCACTTGGCATTTATCAAGCCAGAGATCTCCCAGATCTAGGATATGCTGTTAAATGAGATTCACTCGTCTGCTGACACCAAGGATCTCCGCATTGCTGCTTTCTCTTTCCAGGAGCATGGAACAGTTTCACCCTCAAAGACTAGGTCCCTGTAACTCCCTGCTTCCATGGACATAACAGGATTAGTGCCCATTATTCGAGCAGATAAACATTTCCTCAGCAAGTGTGGTTCTCTGCCTAATCACGTCTGCAAATATACGACTAAAGTTTGTAAGTTAACCTTGAATGATGATGATGGTGATACCATTATAGACATTCCTTTAGACAAAGTAGATGAGGACACTGCTGATGTTTTGTTGAAATCAGCAACACTCCATGATTCATCAGCCACCCCACTTACACACATTCTTCAAACACCATGATGTTCAAGTGACCACTGACAATGGAGCCACTGGTGATATGATTTGTGCTTCTACAACAATGAGACTCAGGCTAGAATGTTACCACCGGTCACGCCGGCAGTATTTTCCCATCCTTCTGGGTGCCAAATTCTCTGACTTCGTTGCAGCGGGAACATGGTGTGAACAGTTGGTAAGATCACACTCCTTGGTGTCCCAGTCAAGAAATCATCGCAGTTTGTTCGTCAGGCTGATGATTCATCATCTTTACATGTTGTTGGTGAAACAAACTTCTCTCTGTCCAGGGATCATCAAAACCCAGATCACAGAGAATCCAGATCGTGAGCTACTTGCAGGCATTCTGTTTCTAGAAACCAATGATATGTCCAATCGAGCAGCGAAATGCCTGATGTTAGTGGGTGACTCCATTATCTGTGTTTATGGATCTTGAGCTTCCTCCAGTCCACACAGAGTGAGACAAGCTCATGTACTTCATGCTGCCTCATGGCCTGATGGGGTTAGTATAGAATTCTTAGTATGAGGCCCTTCATTTTAGTTTTACTGTAATAAGTAGACTGGGTTAAGGTCATTCTAAATTGCTTTATATATGTATATACATAAAATATATATACATAGTGAGAATTCACAATGTGCCTGGAACAAAATATGCAAAGGTATTATAACCACAAATTAACCAAATATTATTAGCTTAAACTATATCTTCGATATAAATGTATTGTGTACCTTGGCCAACTTCATTCTGAATGCAGCATGATGAGAAATACAGTGGTAGACAGACCAACTTCTTTTAATACAAAGGAGTATAGAAAGGCAGCTTCTCTTATCTGTTTTTGGAAAATAAGAAAACAAGTTGAACCACAGGCCTGCTATTTTAGGAAGTAAATTTGTTCATGGGTGGTGAGGCTGGAGCAGTCTCTCAAGCTGATAAAGGAGGCCCCAGTTCCAGCGAAACAGTGACTCCTTTCACCAATTAAAAATGGTTAACTATGGCCTTGGACACTAGTAATGAGGTGGGTTAGGGTTCCTAAGTAAAGCAGAAGAAACCTATATGGGCAATAAGCTAATAATCTCCAATACCTGTTGACAGGTGGAACATTATTGGCTAAGGTAATAATGTGTAATGTTGTGATTGGACCTTCCAGTCTGATTGACGAGACTAGGCAGGATATTGAAATGTTCAGAATAATATAATCATTTTACCTTGCAATATTAGCTCAGAGAGGACAATCAACCCTCACTGACTGTATCTGCCTGCTGATGCATGCATTAGCAAATAAATTCCTTTCCGTTCTTTCAAAGTCTATGGTTGAGTGAGTTAACAAGTACGGGGCACCCCAGGGAACACCACAATCTGGCCAGTTGACCCTACTGGATGATGTTGCAGATCTCAGGACATTTGCAATTGAACCATCCTCTCTTCCTTCAAGACTGAGTGTATCAGCCACCCAACACTTGGCCTCCGCCACATATTTTAATTAGTGCTGCTGACAAGATTCACATCACAAATCCCTCCTGTGAACTGCAAGTCCTGTCTTATAATTAACATTTTACTCAGATATGGCCTGTCTTCACCTCCAGCAAACAAGATTCACAACTTTCTCAGGATGACATGACACAATCATTTACCAAACAATACAAGTGTAAGCACCATCAGCTTTTCCAAAGTCTGTCCTTGTAGAATGGTTCATATACTGTCTCATCACACACACTCCCAGTTCCACTCACACACATTCTCAGTTCCACTCACTTATACATTCCCAGTTCCACTCACACACATTCTCAGTTCCACTCACTTATACATTCCCAGTTCCACTCACTTATACATTCCCAGTTCCACTCACACACATTCTCAGTTCCACTCGCTTATACATTCCCAGTTCCACTCCCTCACACATTCTCAGTTCCACTCGCTTACACATTCTCAGTTCCACTCACTTATACATTCCCAGTTCCACTCCCTCACACATTCCCAGTTCCACTCACTCACACATTCTCAGTTCCACTTATTCCTTCCACTCATCTTCAATCCAACATTCCTAGGATAACAATGACAAAGCTGGATCTTAAAAGGCTAAAAATTCAACATGGGACCCGCACAACCTCCACAACACAACATTTTCCAAATGACTTTCTGTCGGCCAACACTCATTTTGTTAACTTGATTCTTTTTAAAATAATTATAGAAGTTCCTATTACCTGTTTTTCTATTTCTGGCTAGCTTTCTCCCATACTCTTATTTTTCCCCTCTTTTAACCTTTTAGCCATCCTTTGCTGTTCTTTATACTCTGTCCAATCTTCTGACCTTCAATCTTCAAGATTTCTGATAAACAGGGGAATTAAGGGTTATGGGGGGAAAGCAGGAAAGTGGAACTGATCCACTTCAGATCAGCCATGATCTTATTGAATGGCGGGGCAGGCTCAAAGGGCTAGATGGCCTACTCCTGCTCCTATTTCTTATGTTCTTATGTTCTTATTAACACAGGGTCACCTTCTCCAGTATCTCAGAGAAGGTACAACAAATATTTGGTAACCTTGAAAGCCTTGGAATCTTTGTTCAACCTGAAGATATGGGGACCAATGTGAAAAACTTAAGCTATTATTTTTCATGAGGAAGTCACGACTTGTAACAGCATTTATACGCCATGTCCTAGGTGATCGTCTAGAGAAGGGCAGAGTCACCAAGTTTGCAGACAACTGGCTCTGTGGTGGTAACAGTCCTGAAGAACATCTTCACAACTGGCAATGAGTATGACATGCTCTGTCATAATCTGACCTGTGCCTATCTGCCCTAAGTCTGCCTTTAAGACCTCAACTATTCTGGGATGGATTTGTTCCCAGGGCACCTTGCAAACAGGTCCACACCACATGGCCATCTTCTCAATCTGCACTCCACTGGATAAAGTTTCTGATATAAGATCTTTGATCTGAGTTTACAAGATGCTTTTGAGGTTCATTCCTCAAAGTGCCTCATCCACAATCTCCTTGGACTCTGTTCCTGTTGGCATCGGTCGACAGAAAGGATCAAGTGGACAGATTATCTCTGCACAAGTTTCCAAATGGCACAAGCTTTCATCCAATAAAACTATTTCCTTCACCATTGGATGATCAAAACTGCGTTTTTAGACAGTGCTGTTAAGACACATGGTGCTGTGTCCATCTTATATGTTCTTATGTTCATGGAAACAGTTTCAATCTTGCAGACTTTTCAGTGCCAAACTGTGTGCCCTTCAAATTACCTGTTCCTTTGTAAAATTGAAGTTCTGTCAATCGCATCTTATATCAAGCGCTTCAGCTCATATATTGTGCTGTCCAAATGCTGTCCTTGTGCCCTGACAGACACAAACCTTATGTGCTATGTTCTGGAAGGCTTTATCACTGCTCTCCACCTATGATTTCTCACCCATCCTGTCATCAACTGAAATTGGGCAGCCAACAATATTTCTATGTGATTGACATGGATTCTTTTAACTGAATGGGTCACTACTTGTTGTCATACTTGCACTGTTCATCATACAACCCTGCCGACTGTTGTCCTCCAATCATTGTCTAACCCTCAGAGGTATTTGATATCTCATTTGCTGCTGAGTGACAACTCATTTTAGTTATACGTGAGACGGTCACTTCTTGCACAACTACTTATATAATTACCAGTGAGCACCATGTCAAAGGGATACTCTCCTCCAGTTATGCATTAAACAGTCCACTAGATGGTCCCCAAGTTGTCATGCAGATTGAGTGTATTCTGAGCTCTCTGCCCTGTTAGGAGACAAGCAGCTTCAGAAACAATACATTGCAATTGAATTACATAGAAGAAACAAAGCAGGACACAAGTAGCAGAGAAGGCAGTATGGAAAATAGACGCACGTATGCCGCAAACCATGTAGAGGTCAAGCCACATCCTTGGCCCTGTCGATCATTATTGCATGATTCAATTCATGTCATCATTCTTAAGATCTTTCTGTGAGGGAATTTTATTTGCAATGAGATCAGTTCACCGATGTAGGTTCCTGTGTCCCACAAGAGAGTTATTAAAAATCTGCCATTGGATGCAATTCAGAGAAGGTTCACCAGGATGACCCTGGGTGTGGAGGGGTTGTCTTATGAAGAAAGGTTAAACAGGTTGGGACCCTATTCATTGGAATTTAGAAGAATGAGAAGCGATCTCACTGAACTATATAGGATTCTTAAGGGTCTTGACAGAGGACATTTCCGCTCATGGGAAGTCTAGGACCAGAGGGCATAGTCTCAGAATAAAGGGCACCAATTTAAGACTGAGATGAGGAGAAATTTCTTCCTACAAAGGGTTGAGTGTCTTTGGAACTCTTTGCCACAGAGATATGTGGGGGCAGTGTTTGTGTATAATTAAGGCAGAGATAAGTTGATTCTTGATCTGTAAGGGAATCAAGGGTTAAGGGGAAGTGACGAAGGTGATTGATGAGAGTGGAGCAGTGGACTTCATAAGAACATAAGAAATAGGAGCAGGAGTAGGCCATCTAGCCTGACTCAGATCAGTGGTGGGGGGAGGAGGGAGGCGGGTCTGATCATTCTCTGGTTGGGGCAGGGGGAGGAGAGTGAGGCCAAATTGTTGACTGGTTGGGGGGGAGGAGGAGGAAGGGGTGGGAAGGTCTAATCATTGTCTAGTGTGAAGGGAGAATTGGCAGGATTAGATATTCCTCGGGGGGGGCAGCGAGGCCAGGTTGCTCTCTGAGTGGGGGGGAGGAGGGAGGCGGGTAAGATGTATCTCTGGTAAAGCAGGGGGAGGCCCAATCGTTCACTGGTGGGGGGGTTTGGGGAGGCAGATGGATCTCTGGTGGGAGGGAGGCCTGATCGCTCACTGGTGCAGGGGGGGGGCAGATGGATATCTGGTGGAGGGGGGCAATGGATCTCCAGTGGGAGGGGCAGATGAATCTCTGATGAGGGGACGGGGGCAGGAGGGTCCACTGCCACTCTGCGGGTGATTGGTGGGGGGGGCAGCAAGGAGTCGCGATCGGTCTGGGTAGCGGGTGAGTGGTGGGTGGATAAGGGGGACGGTGATGTCTGTAGGGGCCATCATTTCCGCTTTTCACTCCCAGGCCACTTTCTCCACTTACTGCGGTCCAGGAGCGATCTGCCATGCATGCATTTTTTCAAATTTTTTCTAACTGTGCAGTTCAGAGTTCCGATCATTTCGGACGCGCTAAGCCCCGCCCACAGCGTGAATGGAACCCGTGATTTTTTTTTCAGGCTGAGTGCGTATGGGGGCATCTGAAAGCAGGTTTCCAAGTCCGATCTGCATTACACCAAGATTCAGCACTTAGAATGAAAATGGTAAACTCGGGCTCAGTGTTTTGCATCATTCTCAGTTTTTAGTTTCTCAGATTCAGCTTGATTAAGCACAAAATTCTCAAACCTCTGGTGCATTATCATGGCATGTCATCAGAATAGCGTCTATTTTAGATCATAGTGAAAACTTAGATTGCTATTTATATGCTGGACTAAATTCAAAAGCAAATTTTGAGAAGTGTATAGTATTTGATTATGAGACACTGAATCTTAAAATTAAACCCCCTACTCTCACTCCATCTCCAATGATCCCTTCCCATCCACCAACAATCCCACCCCAAACCTCCTACCGAAACACCCTCCAACTTCTCTCCCCACCCCCCAAACTCCCCACCCTCTCCAATCAACCTCCAATTCTCTTCAACCTTCCCCTATCCCCTTCAATCTTTCCCATCCCCCTCCAACCTCCTGTATCCCACCATGAAACTATCCCCACTTTCTCCAGCCTCTCCCAGCCCCTCCTATCCCAAGAGCCTGACCTCGCCCTCAATCTCCAACCTCCTCAACCCACTCAAACCTCCCCTCACCCTGGCACGGTGACATAGTGGTTAGCACAGCTGCCTCAGCGCCAGGGATCTGGGTTCAATTCCGGGCTCGAATTACTGGCTGTGCAGAGTTGTGACATGGAGATGCCGTCATTGGACTGGGGTAAACACAGTAAGAAGCCTGACAACACCAGGTCAAAGTCCAACAGGTTTATTTGGTAGCAAAAGTGACTAGCTTTGGGAGCGCTGGCTGCCCCTTCGTCAGAGAGTTTGCACATTGTCCTTGTGTCTGCATGGGTTTCCTTTGGTTACTTTGCACAATCCAACCATGTGCGGGTTAGGTTAATTGGCCATGTTTAATTGCCTGTTAATGTCAGGGGGATTAACAGGGTAAATACATGGGGTTACAGGGATAGAGGTTGGTTGGGATTGGTGTTGGTGCAGACTCGATGGGCCGAATGGCCCTTTTGGTTTCTCCGGCAGACTTTATCAAAAAACAATCACAACCACAAAGCTGCCAAAATGTCAGAACAGGATACAAAAGTCTGAGGTCACATACCAACTGACTCAAAGACAGCTTCTTCTCTGCTGCCATCAGACTTTTGACTGGATTTACCTCGTATTAAGTTGATCTTTCTCTATACCCTAGCTATGACCGTAACATTACATTCCGCATTCTATCCTTTCCTTCCCTATGAACAGTATGCTTGGTCTGTTTTGCACGCAAGAAACAATACTTTTCACTGTATGCTAATACATGTAACAATAGTAAATCAAATCAAATCAGATCAAATAGCAGCACAGTGACTAGTGAAACCAACCTGAAAGGCTGGCTATTAAAATACTGGAACTGCCAACCTGACAAATTTTCTTAAGGCAGACTTTCAATTTTGAAGCTCTGGCTGCTCAGTGTGTATGACTTGAGAACTTTATTCAAGACATCAGGTTCACCCTCAGTGCCTTGTCAGTACAAGGGAGCTGAGTGTAGGGTGTCGAAATTTGCTGATGACACAAAGATAAGTGGAAAAGCAAATGGTGCAGAGCGTGTAGAAAGTCTGCAGAAGGATCTAGATAGGTTAAGCGAGTGGGCGAGGACCTGGTAGATGGAGTACAATGTTGGCAAGTATGAGGTTATCCACTTTGGTAGGAATAATGGTAGGAGGGACTATTATTTAAAAGGCGAAAAGCTGCAGCGTGCTATGGTGCAGAGGGATCTGGGGGTCCTTGTGCATGAGTCGCAAAAACCCAGCCTACAGGTGCAGCAGGTGGTCAGGAAGGCGAATGGGATGCTGGCCTTCATAGCGAGGGGGATTGAATATAAAAGTAGGGAGGTCTTGCTGCAGCTGTATAGGGCATTGGTGAGGCCGCAGCTGGAGTACTGTGTGCAGTTTTGGTCGCCGCACTTGTGCAAGGATATTTTGGTCTTGGAGGGAGTGCAGAGGAGGTTCACTAGGCTGATACTGGAGTTGAGGGGGTTGAGCTATGAAGAGAGGCTGAATAGACTGGACTTGTACTCGCTGGAGTTTAGAAGGATGAGGGGGGATCTTATTGAGACGTATAAGATGATGAATGGGATGGATAGGGCAGAGGTTGAGAGGTTCTTCCCGCTCAGAAAGGACAGTAGGACTAGAGGGCACAGCCTCAAGATAAGTGGGGGGCAGTTTAGAACAGAGTTGAGGAGGAACTTCTTCACTCAAAGGGTGGTGAATCTCTGGAATTCTCTGCCCGTTGAATTGGTGGAGGCTACCTCGCTAAATATATTTAAGACGCGGGTAGATAGGTTTTTGGTAGGCAAGGGGATTAAGGGTTATGGGGAGAAAGCGGGAAAGTGGAACTGACCCACCAGATCAGCCATGATCTTATTGAATGGTGGGGCAGGCTCGAGGGGCTAGATGGCCTACTCCTGCTCCTATTTCTTATGTTCTTATGTACACCCTTCTCTTGGGCCCTGCTATCACCCATGGTGAATTCTCCATCCTGCAAACCCTAACATAGCAGCTAAGCTGTCTACACTTTTCACAACTCCAGTGTTGCAAACTATGGGGTTAGCTTTGCAAGTTCCATAGCCTATGATGGGTTGCCCAGTTCTATCCAATTCACTGACTTCAGGACAGAACCCACTACCACAGATATGGAGACTGTAAAACTCCACAGAGGCGAAAGTCCCATCACCAAGTTACTTTATTTACACCATATATCTGTACACAGCCAACTCTCCAGTTGCTCCCTGCTGAATGCAATTGCATTCTGACACATGTGCTTTAAATAGAGAGCTTGAGGCTCCCTGATTTAACCATCAATTAAGATTCATCAGGTAGTTCTTTTGCATACCAAACAAGTAAACAAACTCAAATTAACTTAGGAACAAAAAGGAAGAGGGGACGGCCTGAACAAAAAGACAAAGTCCGAAGGAAACATAAAACATTAAATCAAAAGGTGGTTATCGGGGTCAATAATGGACCCCAGTCCCTGCGGTGCCCAGCGGGCACTGAAGGCATCAATTGCGCCCGTGAACACCACATGCTCCCTCTCCAAGGACATCTGGCCATGAATGTAGCCACGGTAGGGGGCAGACATTCAGAGTGAATGGCACCGTCGATCGCCCACTGCCCGGACCTATTAACACTCATCAGGTAGTTCATACTCTAGCAAGTCAACCTCATTAGCCTGGCTGAAGTCATCACAGAGACACTGACACCAGATCCAGAGCCCAATCTTTATTATTTACTCCAGTCTTGCAGTTCCTGGCATTGGGACCTGTTCAGATATAAGCATCTGATCCAGTCTTGCAGGCCTCAGCCAGGCTTCTGATCCTAACGCACCAGTTTTTATCATACCTAGCCAGCCAGTATGTTTACCACTCTTGTTCTGTCATGTTCTCTTGATACCCACTTTGACATGCTCAATTCACCCTCCAGTACGTTTATCACATGTTCTAGGATTGATACTAACATTGATGGGAAGAATGCACCCCAGTGGCTCGAGAGTAATCCACTCTTGGGAAATGCATCTGTATGCTGCATACACACCATTTATTGTGATTCCTATGTGTATACTTGGATTGCCTTTTACGACATTTTTGTTCCTTACGTTTGTGAAGTTTGGGCACATATTATTTGAAGGTGTATTTTCATATGAGGAAGTATATTCACCTTGATTTTTTGGCATTGTTAGTTAACACAAGGTGGGAATTTGATGTACAGGGAAGTGAAAAAGAAAGGGGTCACACCATTATATATTATCACCCTCTGATGGCTGAGAGTCCTTTCCTATGTGGATGTGACCATTTTGTATTATTGATTTTGTGGTTGCATTGAAGCATGACATTTCTATCTTCCTATTGTTGGCATTGTGATCCAATTTATGTGTCAATCTGAAGGTAAGTGCAGCCCACTAATGAAGGGAAGACTAGTAGTAATTATTCCAGATTTTCTGGTTTATAAACTGATTTTCCAAGCAAAAATAGTTTTTGCCACCCCACTGGCTACTAAATTTTTTTTGGTGAACCGATTTGTTTATTAAAGGGAGGACATTAATGTCGGAAAATTAAATTTGATTTGATTTATTATTGTCTCATGTATTACTATAAAGTGAAAAGTATTGTTTCTTGTGTGCTATATGGGCAAAACATACCGTACATAGGGAAAGAAAGGAGAAAGTGCAGAATGTAGTGTTACAGTCATAGCAAGGGTGTGGAAAGAGATCAACTTAATGCAAGGTAAGTCCATTCGAAAGTCTGACAGCAGCAGGGAGGGAACTGTTCTTGAGTCGGCTGGTATGTGACCTCAGACTTTTGTGTTCTTTGCCAACAGGGGAAGGTGGAAGAGACAATGTCCAGGGTGCGCAAGGTCCTTAATTATGCTGGCTGCTTTTCCGAGGTAGCGGGAAGTGTAGACAGAGTCAAAGGATGGGAGGTTGGTTTTTGTGATGGACTGGGCTTCATTCACAACCCTTTGAGGTTTTTTGCTCAGAACAGGATCCATATCAAGCTGTGATACAACCAGAAAGAACACCTTCAATGGTGCATCTGTAAAATTTGGTGAGAGTCGTAGCGGAATATGCCAAATTTCCTTAATCTTCTGTGAAGGTAGAGGCATTGGTAGACTTTCTTAACTATAGCATCAGCATGGAGGGACCAGGACAGGATGTCGTTGAACTGGACACTTAAAAACTTGAAACTCTCGACCATTTTGTGATGATCTGTTGCAGTCTGCAGGTTTAATCTGGAACTGGAAGAGGCACTTCTGCTCCTCTTGACTCTGAAATGGGTAAGTCAGAAATCTTAAATCATCTTTCAGCTGGAAGATGTCAGCAGTCTCTTTAAAGACGATTGAGAAACTGACCTATGCGTGCACAGTACAAGCTACAATTCTTACCGGCCCAGTGACACGAAGAGACCAAAACATGTTTTCAGCTTTGTGCATATACAATGAACCTAATATCAGTTTTAGACATGCGCTCCAGAGACTTACAGAGGAGCCCTAGTCAATATAGCAGAAGGTGTACTTCCTGCTTAGTGACTATGCTGCTGTTTTTAGGTAGAAACACCATCCAATTTCTTGGCAGTTTTATAGCCTACTATGTGATACTACCCCTTATGTGGTGAATTATTTTAATTTGTCTTCAGTTCATCTCAACTCTGCCTGTTCCTTTAACAGATCACATTTCTTTGTATTGTAATATTGGAAGAATTCTTCATTGTTGCACTTAGCTCCTGCAACTATGTTCACCCCAATTTGCCTCTAATGTGAAGTAAATCTCTATTTATTAGGCTTCAACAAATAAGCCTTGCCACAGATCTTTTCCGACTGCAACAGTTTCCCACAGCAGCCTCTCCTGCTTTGCTTAATCGGGCTTTTTTCCCCTGATATCAGCATTTCCACAGTGACCTCTCTCACCCTGGAATGCCACATGAGAAAAAGCTTTCACATTCCCACACCATTGACTCAAAACGTTTATACAATCACTTCATTATATTTCACCACTTATCATATGCAGTAATAAAATAATTTTAAATTTCACATGAGAGACTTAAGCATGTCCTAATTTTCAAACTTGCATTACAGTAAACCTACACAAAAATAGCAAATTTTATGTTTTTAAAATATGTGCAACAATTTTGATTTATCACTTACCCTGTACTCTAAAAATGCACCAATAAAGCTTTTAATAGGTGACTCATAGAAACAAAGGAAATTGTTAAGAACCCCACAGGGTGATGATTAATTGCTCACAGCGTGGCTTCTTTCAACATTAATTTCACACTAATGCAACAATTTCCTTAAATTGTCAGACACTTAATGGTAAAAACAACAGAACAGCTAATTTATATAACAATTGAACAATAGCCTTTCTATAATTTATAGTGCCAAAATTGTTTTTTTTCACTGTAGTTGGGTATCACTGGCTGGCCAGCATTTACTGCCAATCCCTAGTTGCCCGAAAGCAGTTGAGAGTCAACCACATTGCTGTGGTTCTGGAGTCACGTGTGGACCAGATCAGGTAAAGACGGCAGATTTCCTTCTCTAAAGGATATGAGTGAACCAGATGGGTTTTCTGGATATCAACAAAGGTTTCATGGTCATCAGTGTTAGAATGTAACTGTTAACAACTTTTATCAGATGTAATGTGTCCAATGGTAACAAGCTGTAAGGGTCAACTGACCCAGTAAACCATGGAACCAATTATAGAATGATGTGATGGTCAGTTGACCAGCTGACTCACTATAAATAAGAACCTGTTGGGAATTGTGGGGAACTTGGATTGACCCAGGACAAGGCCCCAAGTTTCTTTATTAAACACTTTCTTTGATTTATAAGTTGGAGTAAGTTTTGTTATATGTTTATTGTCTGCGTTTGAAGAGTTCCTTCTGAAGAAACAATCAGTAGATTCTTAATTCCAGTTTTTTTTATTGAATTCAAATTCCTCCATCTGCAGTGGTAGGATTCAAACCCATATCCCCAGAACATTAGCTGAGTTTCTGGATTAATAGTCTAGCAGTAATACCACTAGGGCATTGCCTCTTATGGTGCAAGCATTATTGGCAAGGATAGTACTTATTGCCAATCCCTAATTGCCTTTAAGAAAGAAATTTTAGATGGGAAACCTAGGTATTCACAATACAGGGGGGCATCCTGCCCAAACTAGCAGCCAGCATCTACCAAACAGAATAGCTTGGTTAGCAGTGGTAAAAGGTGCAAAAAGGACATCACAGTTAGTACTGCTGCCTTACAGCTCCAGGACCCAGGTTCAATTCCTGGTCACTGTGCAGAGAGTGCATGTTCTCCCTATGTCTGCGTGGGTTTCCTCCGGATGCATTGGTTTCCTTCCACAATCCAAAAGACATGCTAAATTCTCCCTCAGTGTAGATGAACATGCACCAGAGTGTGGCAACTAGGGAATTTTCACAGTAATTTCATTGCAACATTAATGTAAGCCTATTTGTGACACTAATAAATAAACTTGAAATGAACCACTTTGCCAAGTGCTGCAGATCAAAACTACAGTAGCCTGCTTCCACCATCAGCAACGTGGCAGTGGTTCAATCCTCCAGGGATAGCAGCACCAGGAAGGTGAATGAACTGGAGTTCAACCAATACAGTGAAACTACAGAGCCTCCTACAACACTCTATTGCAAGAATGTTGAAAACATCACAGGAAAGGATAAGATCTTTACCAATATCAAAGTAATTAACAATAATGCTAGATTTAAAGTCAAGATTGTCACTGGAGCGAAGGATAATGTACTATCCAGCCAAATGTTACAAGAAATAGTTCCAAACACAGCACTAGATCCCAAAACCCATATGCAGTGCCACATCTCAGCAACAAGACGCACCTTGTGGCTTATTGGAAACAGACAATCCACACTGACAGTGTAACAACCCTCCACTGCACACAGGGAAATTTCAAGCTCCACATAGTTGACTATGGAATAGTTAACATGGAATATTAAGCCATTACTCGGGCTTTGGGACACGTAAGGAACCTGGTTGACATTGAACCTGCATTTCACAGGGTTAAGCTTTAATTAGATAGGAAACTATTTACAGATCATTGTGTGAAATGCAATTAAACAAACTGACCATCCATAACTATTAACATATATGCATTGAGGCACAGATTAGACTGTAGCAACTGATGCATCGCCCACCACGTCGCCTTCTCCCACTACTCCACCAGTTCCCTCCACCACCAACACTGCCCCTCCTCTCCCCACCTGATCTCTGTTGGAAAGAAAACTGAACTTCAAAAGTCAGTTCTAGGCAAAGTGAATCTTGCGTGGGGCCAGCTTAGGTATTCTGAGAGTGTGGTTACACCAGTAGATCATGTCGTAGTCTCTGTTGCCAGTGTCCTCACTGCTAGCAACACAGGACATTTCATCTATGTTTTTGTCAGCCACAGGCCAGATGGCTGAAGTGCTGCGTTATCTGTTAATACTGTTCTGTTCATTGCAGAAGATGATGGCAATTGCATGTCGAGTAGGCATTATTTGAGGCTACCACTATTCAGTTGTGGGGCATTGCTGTGTACCACTGCCAACTGGCGACATGCACTCTAAAATCCTGACAATTTGACCTGGTAATAGATGGCAGAGATTGGTATTGTTTATGAAAAAGGACAAAGATTGGACAGAAGTACAAGTTCTCAACTGGACAAAGGCCAATAGTATTCAGCTGAAGCTTGAGTTAGCAAAAAATAGACTGGAATTGGTTACCTAAAGATAAATCAATGTCAGAGTGGTGGAAGGTATTCAAGGGGGAACAGAAGTGCTGGCCAGAATTCTCCAAACTCTCCTGCAGCTGGGATTCTCCAATCCTGCTGCAGTGAATGGAGATTTGGCTATGCGCCAAATTTTCCATTCTCTCTGACAGTGGAGGTGGGACAAACAACATCAGAGAATTCCAGCTAGTGTCACATAGGAAAAGCAATCCCTTGGATGTCAAGGGGCATAAGGGTAGAATGAAGTAAAATGGGAAACTTATGTCCGATGCCTTGAGCTCAATCCCACAGAAAGCCTGGAGGAGCACAGAAAGTGCAGAGGTGAAATTAAAAAGGAAATTAGAAAAGCAAAGATAGAACATGAAGATATATTTCTTTAGTAAAATAAAATAATGCGCAGAGATTAAGAGGATAAAAAAGGAAAGAATAGAGCTGATTAAAGGTGAAAAAGATTAGTTTTTGGGCAGGGGCAGAAGAAATGAGCATGATCCTTAATGGACATTCTGCATCAGAATTTAGTGCAGCTAAGGACTCTGAAATATTAGATAAGATAACCAAAGTGAGAGTATTAATTTAGTAACTTTGAAAGTAGATAAATTGCAAGGCCTGCAAATCCCAGGTAGCTAAACCAAGTGAGGGAGGTAATAGTGGGGACATTAACTATTATTTTCCAAGATAAAAGCACAATACTGCTGATGCTGGAATCTGAAACAAAAACAGAAAATGCTGGAAAATCTCTGCAGGTCTGACAGCATCTGGGGATGGAGAATAGAGTCAACATTTTGAGTCTGTTTGACCCTTTGTTAGACCTCCTGAGATTTTCTAGCATTTTATTATTATTGTATTATTTGTCAATCCTCTCTGACTACAGGCATGGTGCTGGAGGACTGAAGCACTGCACAACAGGGAAATGGAGGGAGCTGTAGAGTGGTCCAGCTCTGTGCCATGCCCTTTGCCAGGTTGGAACTAAACTCCTCCATGCCTTTTGACAGTGATAGCAGGCTTTCAGACAGGTCAACCATTGCTCCCACCATCTGTACAGGCAAGCCCATCATGACTCTCCTGAATGCTGCCCAATCAAAATCTTTATCTAAGATCTCTGCAGAGGACCTTATCTGCTACCTTGCCCTCCAGTGACCTGGTATCCTTTACCACAGCCTTTGTTGAAACCTATTTATGCCTGATGAAAAACCATATGCTGCCCCAAAGCTCTACACTAAATTCTAAAGCATATCAGAATTGGTGGCTATGACTATCAGATCAAGTGATGGAGCCTCTTCATTCATTTTGTGCTGTTGCTCTCTCTCGTCCTCCTCCTGGAGCTCTTGTGCTGGGCTAGTGGTAGCTCTTGGGTGTCCGAAAGCCGAAACGCAAAAGGGAAAGGTTGATCTGAGGAGGGGAATGGGGTGTGAGGCAAAATGTCCATGTTCATGTTCAGCAGCTTGCTCATCATGCAAGATAGCAGGATCAAGTTGCCCTGGGAGCTGAGAAGGTACATAATCCAGATACATCTTCAATGTTTTCAATGCTTTCAGATACCATAAGCCTTGGTCGCATCTGACCTTGCAATTTGAGTACTATCTCCTCCAAGTTGCTCAGGCGATGCAGACGTCTTTGTTCACCACCGGTTCTGCTCTGATCTCTTCTGTTATTGTGCCATCTTGCCCTGCAAGAGAGAGGGCAGAATGTCAGGGATTATGTAGCGCTATGTTTGGATGATATGTGCCTGCAACAGCTGAATAGCTGGAGGTAGTGAGAGGTGGGTGGGAGGCTGGCAGCATTGGTAGGTGTGATGGTAATGTGGAATATCTGGAACCTAGGTTCCTGAGTGTCAGATTGTGCTGCTGGGGGTGTGATGCATTAAGCAGTCTGAGAGTTGGTGCTGTGTTGACTAAGAAATGTCATTTGAAGATGCATTCACTGACATTGACCACCCATATGAGGTCATTAGATCTCTTATAATACTGTTACTAGGTCCAGGTTCTGGAAGTCAACCTTCCTGGCTACCTGCTTCCATTGCTTTTTGAGGATGGACTTCGATGATGTCCTTGACACCCCACAACAGAATGATGGCAGAACCATGGCTCCTCCTCCTTCACCTTTAAATTACAAAAATAACTTCAATGGTTGCGATGCAATTTGGAATATCCTGGGGTTAGGGACAGTTCTATAGAAATGCAAGTCTTTCATTTCACTAATGCCTCCCGTGTCAGATACAACGTTATGGAAACCTTTCTTTGCTCTCTAATTCATCAGTCAGCTTGGGTTTCAAATACTGTTTAATAATTTTAATGATGTCTTTGATTTGATTTATTATTTGTCACATGTATTCGCATACAATGAAAAATATTGCTTCTTGTGTGCTATACAGACAAGGCATACCAGTCAGAGAAGGAAACAAGACTGCAGAATGTAGTGTTCCAGTCATAGCTAGGGTATAGAGAAAGATCAAATTAATGCAAGGTAAGTCCATTCAAAAGTCTGAAGGCAGCAGGGAAGAAGCTTGCCCTCCAGGCAAGGATAGATGCATTTTTGAACAGTAAAGGAATTAAGGGTTATGGTGAGAAGGTGGGTAAGTGGAGCTGAGTCCACAAAAAGATCAGCCATTATCTTATTGAACGCGGAGCAGGCTTGAGGGGCCAGGTGGCCTACTCCTGCTTCTAGTTCTTATTAAACTACTCTTGAGTTGGTTGGTATGTGACCTCAGGCTTTTCACATCATGAAAATGGCATGTCATATAATGTCATGTGTTTTTTGTTCAAAGTCAGGTTCATGGCTCATTGTCTGCTGCTGCTTCATTCCGAGCTGTTTCCTTGGCCTTCTTTTTTTTTGTCAGTGATGGTTTTCTACTGGCTTCCATTCTCAAGGCAAGATAGGGAGACAGTCCCCAAGTCTACTGGAGGCCGAGAAAGACTGAAGCTACACTCTTGACATTGGCAGCAACTTAGTGACTGTGCTAGCTACACACACAAATTCCGTAATGGCTGCCAAATTTCCCAAGAGGCCAAAAATAGGGGAGCGGGGCGTCTAAAATTTGGCAAAGTGTTGGTTCCGGTGAGATAAGTGGAGTGTTTCTCTCTGGAGAAACAGGTCATGTTCTCTTCACATCTTACCACATTTTGTTACAAAAACATTCTGGGTGAGTTTCATGATATCATGGAGGGTGGCAGGCCCTAAACATGCTGGCTTGGCCCGGCTGTACTGAGATCAAGACGCCATGTCTAAAGAATACCACCACTTGGAAATGCCCCTCCGAGCCACTCACTGTCCTCTCTTGGAAATGTATCATTGTTCCTTCACTGTCACTAGGTCAAAATCCTGGTACTCCCCTCCTAACAGCACTGTGGATGTACTTACACCACATGTACGGCAACAGTCATAGAAGGCAGCTCACCATCACCTTCTCAAGGGCAATTAGGGATGAGCAACATATGTTGGTCAAGCATAAACACCCACATCCATGAATGAATAAACAAAAATTAACAAAGGGAATATACAAGCTGTTGGAAAGTGAGACATTAAAGAGATTTATTGTTAGATGTAAGAATGGTTTCCTATATTCCCAGAAAAATACATAACTGAAAATATAGTGCACTAGAAAGCTTTAGATTGGCTAGGAGGGAGTTGAAGAGTGAGTTGAGAAGGGCTAAAAGAGGACATGAGAAGACTTTGGCTGATAGGATTAAGGAGAATCCTAAGGCGTTCTATAGGTATGTCAAGAACAGAAGGTTGGTCAGGGCAAGATTAGGGCCAGTTACAGATAGCAGGGGGAAGTTGTGTGTGGAACCGGAGGAGATTGGAGAAGTATTGAACCAATATTTCTCTTCGGTGTTCACGCAGGGGGACATGAATATAGCTGAGGAGGACATTGGGTTGCAGGGGTGTAAAATAGACAGTATTACGGTTGATAAAGAGGATGTGCTGGAAATTCTTGAGGGGCTGAAAATAGATAAGTCCCCTGGTCCAGATGGGATCTACCCTAGGATTCTCTGGGAGGCTAGAGAGGTGATTGCAGAGCCTCTGGCTCAGATCTTCAGGTCGTCATTGGTCTCTGGTGTAGTCCCGGAGGATTGGAGGATAGCGAATGTTGTCCCATTGTTTAAGAAGGGGAACAGAGACTTTGCCGGGAATTATAGACCGGTGAGTCTTACTTCTGTTGTGGGCAAGGTTTTAGAAAAAATTATTAGGGATAGGATTTATAGTTATTTGGAGTGTAATGAATTGATTAGAAATAGTCAGCATGGTTTTGTAGCGGGTAGGTCGTGCCTTACTAACCTTATTGAGTTTTTTGAGAAGGTGACCAAAGAGGTGGATGGGGGTAAGGCAGTTGACGTGGTATACATGGATTTTAGTAAGGCGTTCGATAAGGTTCACCATGGTAGGCTTCTGCAGAAAATGCAGATGTATGGGATTGTGGGTAATCTAGGAAGTTGGATCAGGAATTGGCTATCAGATAGGAGACAGAGGGTGGTGGTGGATGGTAAATATTCATCATGGAGTGCAGTTACGAGTGGTGTGCCTCAGGGATCTGTTTTGGGGCCACTGTTGTTTGTAATTTTTATTAATGATCTGGATGAGGGTATAGTTGGGTGGATTAGTAAATTTGCTGATGACACCAAAGTTGGAGGTGTGGTAGATTGTGAGGAAGGGTGTCATAGTCTGCAGGGAGACTTAGATAGGTTGCAGAGCTGGGCCGAGAGGTGGCGGATGGAATTTAATGCGGAGAAGTGTGAGGTAATTCACTTTGGTAGGAGCAACAGATGTGTCGAGTATAGGGCTAACGGGAGGACTTTGAATAGTGTGGATGAACAGAGGGATCTAGGTGTGTGTGTACATAGATCCCTGAAAGTTGGGAATCAAGTAGATAAGGTTGTCAAGAAGGCGTACGGTATCTTGGCGTTTATTGGTAGGGGGATTGAATTTAGGAGTCGCAGTGTAATGTTGCAACTGTACACTACTCTAGTGCGGCCGCACTTGGAGTACTGTGTGCAGTTCTGGTCCCCGCATTACAAGAAGGATGTGGAGGCGTTGGAGAGGGTGCAGAGGAGGTTTACTAGGATGTTGCCTGGTATGGTGGGGAGGTCCTATGAGGAGAGACTGAGGGATCTAGGGTTGTTTTCGTTGGAAAGAAGGCGGCTAAGAGGGGATCTTATTGAAACATATAAGATGATTAGAGGTTTAGATAGGGTGGATAGTGATAGCCTTTTTCCTCGGATGGAGAAAGCTAGCACGAGGGGGCATGGCTTTAAATTAAGGGGGGGTAGCTACAGGACGGATGTCAGGGGTAGGTTCTTTACCCAGCGGGTGGTGAGGGATTGGAATGCCCTGCCTGCTGCAGTTGTAAATGCGTCTAGTTTGGGGGCGTTTAAGAGATCTCTGGATAGGTTTATGGACGAAAAGGGATTGGTATAGGCTAGTGGGTCATTGTTTTTGTAACTGGTCGGCGCAACATCGTGGGCCGAAGGGCCTGTTCTGCGCTGTAATGTTCTATGTTCTATGTTCTACAATATTGGAAGAAAGACTAAAGAACCAGCCACTGACTTCATGGAATATTGGCTGGAAAATGATAATGCCCCTGCCAGTCTTCTGTTCTAAAATAGGCATTAGGGAATAGCAATGTCAGATCGAGCTATAAACGTAAGCTATTTGAGTGATGCAAGTTAGACAGCTGAAGAAAATCAACTAGGAAAATAACAGTGGGAAAACAGTATATTTCTTGATGAAGGTATAATTAAAAATGTACCTGTCAGTTGAAAACATAACTTTCACAATTAATTAAGTTAATTTTACACACCTGCTCTTTTTGTCAATGTTGTGCTTTTCGAGATGAGTCGTGACAGAAGTAAAATAAAATCAAAAACTTAACTTTACCAAATCATGGCACAAAGTTTTAATGTTAAACCCAGAAGAGTTGAAGGAAATACAGAGCTCCTTCTATGCAACACTGCCTCAAAAATAAGCCCTCAACACCAAGCTTCCTGTGTCAAAAATATTATGTTTTTCCCATTGTATATCTCAAATTTTATATATTCTTAAGTTTCACCAAACTTACCCAGACAATTCTAGTTACTATTGAGCCAAGTGCAGTTTTTTTATGGGGTTTTTCTCTATAGGAACTACACTAAGAAAAGGTAATAGAGGCTAAGTTGGTTTTGTTGCCCAGAGTATCTGGAAAAACTGCTGTTAAACTATTTCACATTCAATCACACCTGCCTCTTGGAACTCCTCTTTTATCTCTGGAACTTGTTTGGTTCCTCGTTTGAAATTAATTTTAGTCCAGTTCTCAGTGAATCTAATATCGCAAAACAACACTCAACTGACAATGGTAGAGCAGTAATAGGGCGCTATAAAATAATTAACCAGTCAGAAGACCAGCATTCACTATTAAGGCATATAGAAGATACAAACTTGAAAATAACTCATTACTGTGTTAAATCCATGTTTCCGGGGCAATTGGCCAGCTGGATGGACAGGGTGGCACAGAAACATCAGTGTCATTCGAAAGTCTGTCAGGGTCCTCCAGGTCTTGGCCCTCCAGGGCATATGAGACATCTGTAACCTAGGGCACACACCTGTGGTATGCCACAGATGAGCCCACTGGGAATCCAGTGGAACAGAAATTCAGGACTGCTGTCACCTTCACTTCCAGTGGGACCAGCTGAATATAAGGGCATAAGAACTAGGAGCAGGAGTGGGCCATTTGGCCCCTCGAGCCTGCTCCGCCATTCAATAAGATCATGGCTGATCTTTTCGTGGACTCAACTCCACTTACCCGCCCACTCACCATAACCCTTAGCTGTTCAAAAATCCATCTATCCTTGCCTTAAAACATTCAATGAGGTAGCCTCAACTGTTTCACTGGGCAGGGAATTCACAGATTCACAACCCTTTGTGTGAAGAAGTTCCTCCTCAACTCAGTCCTAAATCTGCTCCCCCTTCTTTTGAGGCCATGCCCCCTAATTCTAGTTTCACCCGCCAGTGGAAACAACTTCCCTGCTTCTATCTTATCTATTCCCTCCATAATCTTAAATGTTTCTACAAGATCTCCCCTCATCTTTCTGAATTCCAATGAGTATAGCCCCAGTCTTTTTTTTAACATAGAAACCCTACAGTGCAGAAAGAGGCCATTTGGCCCATCGAGTCTGCACCGACCACAATCTCACCCAGACCCTACCCCCATATCCTGACATATTTACCTGCTAATCCCCCTAATCTACGCATCTCAGGACACTAAGGAGCAATTTTTTAGTATGGCCAATCAACCTAACCCACACAGTTAGGGAAGGAACTTTGAATCATAGAATCATAGACCCCACAGTGCAGACTCTGCCATCCTTACCTGGTCTGGCCTGCATGTGACTCCAGACCCACAGCAATGTGGTTGAATCTTAAATTCTGAATGGTTTAGCAAGCCACTTAGTTCAAGCGCAATTAGCAATGGGCAATAAATGTTGGCCCAGTTAGTGAACCCACATCTCATGTAAAGGACACCATAGAATCCCTACAATGCAGAAGGAGGCCATTCAGCCCACTGTCTGCACTGACAACAATCCCACCTGGGCCCTATCCCTGTAACCTCACATATTTATCCCACTAATCCCTCTAGCCTATGCATCCCAGGATAGTAAGGGGCAATTTAGCATCCCCAGTGCACCTAACCCACATATCAATTGTCTGCAGGAGGAAACAAGAGCACCTGGAAGAAACTCACGCAGACATGGGGAGAACATGCGGACTCTACACAGACAGTGATCCAAGCCAGGAATCGAACCCGGGTCCCTGGAGCTGTGGGGCAGCAGTGCTAACCATTGTGCCACCATGCCCATATGAATTGTTAAACAAAATATCAATGGGGGAAGCCTTTTCTGGAGTTGGGAAACCTTTGATAAGCAAGTTTAAAGGTGTTGCCAACTTTACATGATGCCACATCATTTAAGTTGGTTTTTAATGCCGCAATTGATGATAGGGCTTGATTCTTAAAAGGGAAGGGACAATTAAGTTGACAAGTATTGTGAAATGTTCCAATGTATTGGAGTACTTTCTTCAATGGATTCAGATTTTACTGTGGTAATTGGACCCTGTGCTGTGATCTTTACATTGATTCACAACCCAGTCATTTTTTCTTTGAAGATGGCTGTGTAAAAAGGTGATAATATTAGTCTGGAGGAAGAGGAGGAGGCTGTCAGCCCATCAGATAAGGAGGGCAGGGAAGTAGAGAGAGAATTGGAAGCACTGAGCTGCTGCTGATGCCTGAGCCATGGAAGCTAATGCACAATGGAGCAAGGGACCATACTATAAAACCTGCTTCCAACCACCTAGTCATCATTAGTGACATACTTACCCTTTCTCAGATATGATGGAGGTCATACCCTTGAACAGGCTCCTCCATCACCCACTCAGACCTGCAGGCAGCTCTGCCAGATTCTACCCTGTTTGTCTTTGCAATTCCAACAGATTGAGTGTGGCCCTCATCAGAGACCTTCTATCAGCTTGGAGACCAGTGTCTCACCTATCAGTGCCTCCCTCATTAGCAGCTGCGTGACTGTGCAGTGCTCACCAGATTATTACTCTAAACTGGCACTTAATCCATTCTCCACTGAAGTGGGTGTATCTACCATGGTGCTGGGTGCAGGGGACAGGTGTGACCCTCCGCCACCTCATCATCTGAGGTGTGAGGTGACATGCACGGAGCTGCTCACAACTTTCCACAGCAGTCAGTTCTGCAAGTGAAGCTAAAAGGCAAACACTAGAGCACTGACTTATAGACCCACTTCCATCTGTGGTTGCAGCAGTCTTCTACAGTAGCCAGATATCATGGGTATGCGCAAATCCTCGTCATTCTTCACATCCACCAGCTCAACTCAACATCAGATATGGTGTGTCCACCTGCTCTGGTGCCAACTCCAGGGTTTCCACCTCTGCCTCTGTTTAACAGTCAAATCTCTGGCACTCCACCCTTGGTCTTGGACCTCACCTTGGTGTAATGAGTCCTTCAGTCCTGCAAACAGTTGGAGGAGAAAAGTGAGGTTCCCAGTGATGTTGAGGAGATTCCCTTAATGACAGAAAACCCTCTGATCCAATGAGATGTCAGGTTGCCTCACTGTCTTTCCAATCCTCATGCTCCCAGGAAATCTGGGTAAGATGCAGAGGAAGGTATAGGTTTTGTTAATGCACACGCATGCAACCTTTCCAAATATGGTGACAGGGAACACTTTACACTTCAACGTTCATTCTAAACATGGCCATTCAGTACCCTATCTTTTCCCATCTACCTTTCATCCGCTTCTTGTCAGTTTGACACTGAAATTCACCCTTTTAGTGCAGAGGAAGTTATTCATCCTTTTTTGGCATTGGACCCAGTCCTTCAGGTGGAGTTTGTAGCTACTCACCTCTTCTGTGACCTCCATCTGGGCCACTTTAGTTATTTCTGATGGCCATCAGTTGAAAATGGAATTTCTCTGCGGTCCCAAACAGCCTAGAGAGGGTCAGGCAGTGAGTTACTGTTTAATGGTGAAGCAATGTGTTGGGTGGATTATAACATCTCTGAATACTGCTACAACCATTGATATCATCAAGCAAACTCTTACAAAGATGGAGATCTATTTTACCTGGACCCGATGATATGCACAGGTCACACAATGCCTTCCTAAGGAAGTGCATGCAGAATTGCAGCTTCTACACAGGATCTTGTGTCTCTTAAATATGGTGCATTCTCCTGCATGGAGATCAGGTGACAGGGACTTCCCAATATCAGGGCCTCCCTGTCACATGACCCCGTGGCAAGCCCTCATCACTTACTTTCGTGAGCTTGCTACCAGCGGATCAGATTCAGGCAAGCACATATTTTCCACACCAGATTTAGCCATTGAAAGAATATAGGCGGATTTTTTTCCTCCCACAGCAATCGTAGGGGGCAGGACACAAACCATTCAAAGGTCAGTTGACCTCAGGCGGGATCTTCTGGTCTTGGGGTGAGCGCAACCAAAAAATCCCACCTAAGACTACAAGAGCAATGGCTAAGTAACTCACTTCCTGACAAAAGCTATTCCACCATCTTCAAGGCTCAAGTCAAGAGTGTGATGGAATACCCCCCCGCCACTTGCCTGAATGAGTGCAGGTCCATTACTCAAGATACTCAACACCATCCAGGACAAAGCAACCTACTTATAGGCACCCCATCCATCACCTTCAACATCCACTCCCTCCAGCAGCAATACAGTGGCAACAGGGTGTACTGTCTACAAGATGCACTCCAAATCTTCTAACAGCATCATCCAAATCTGTGACCTCTATCAGCTGGAAGGACAAAAGCAGCAGGTGCATGGGAACATCACCAGCAAGTTCCCCTCAAAGTCACACACCATCCTGATTTGGAGACATAATCACCATTCCTCCACTGTCCCTGGCTTAAAATCATAGAACTCCCTCCTCAACAAAACAGTGGGTGTATCTCCACCACATGGACTGCAGCGGTTGAAGAATAGGGCTCACCACCATCTTAAGGGAAATTAGGGGTGGACAACCAATACTAGCCTAGCCAGTGATGCCCACGTCCTGCAAAAAGCAGTGCAGTGCTCCTGGCTTCTTCTGGGCCTGCTGGCAGTTCAGAATAGGTTGGACTAAACACAGGCCAACTGTTCCCCTCATTGGGAAAAGCTATAACTGAGGAGACAGCTTCAAAACAAGGAGTGCCCCACTTTTGAGGCATAGGTGAGGAGGAATTTATTAATTTTCGAATTCACTGCCTGAGAGAGGGGATGCGTCATTCAATATATTCAAGGATGAGTTAAACAGATTGTTGATCAACAAGGCAATTGAAAGTTGTGGAGACAGGCAGGAAAGTGTAGCTAAGGTCATAATCAGATCAGTCATGATCTGACTGAATGGTGGAGAAGGTTTGAGAGACCAAATGACCTACTTCTATTTCCTATGTTCCTATCTTCCCTGCTCTTCAGATGACTGCTCTATCCTACCCTCTCAGACTTATTTTCAGATCTCAGGCTACTTGCTGCTTCCAGGAGCACAAAAGGAACTTGCCCGAATAATGAAGGCCAAGGCCCAATTTCAGGCCTCCCAGTTGGCACATGTCTCCACACGTGGTTCCTAGTTCCAACCCACAAACGGGTCTAAAGCATTTTCACCCATTACATTCTCAATTACAGCACATTCCAGTGAAGTGAATGGATGGAATCTTCCAAGCCAGTGGAGGTGGGATTGGAGTGGGTGGGTTATGAAAACAGCAAAACAAAATACCATCAGGCAAATGCTGATGTCTGCTCACCTCCTTCCAACTTTCCAGGGGCAAGTTGAAGCAGGAACCCTCCTGGGGCTAGGTCGGCCATCAATTGAGACCATAAAAATGTCAGTACTGAGCCATTTGATGCTTGCAATGATTCTATCTCAATGGTGCACAAGTCATATGCCATCTGGGCAACTCAGCAGGTTAGAAATGGCAAGTGCACAGTAGAAAGACATTGAGAGTGAAACTGATATGAAATCACAGGAATAAAGGAGGAAAGCAGCAAACCTGGTATTATCAAAGGCCTGTGCTGACAGTAAGAACAAAGAACAGCACAGCACAGGAAACAGGCCCTTTGGCCCTACAAGCCAGCACCGCCCATTTTAACACTCAGTGAGTGCCTCATCCCAATCCTTCTTCTACCTACGACTTTTGTCTACTTCTCAGGGACTCCATAACAAAGGGGTACAAATTTAGAGGATTATATGTGCGCCAGATTAAGGGAGATCCAACTTAAGGACAATTTATTAACACCAACCAGCCTAAGAGCATGTTTTTGGGGGGGTGGGAGGAAACCAGAGCACCCAGAGAAAACCCATGCAAGCACGGGGAGAATGTGCAAACTCCCACAGACACCAACCCAATTCGGAGATCCAACCCGAGTCCCTGTAACTGCACAGCAAACAGTGATAGTCACTGAGCTGTCGTGTTGCCCGTCAATTAGTCCAGTTTAAGCGTACACTAATGACGTGAAGCACTAGGCAATTCTCGAAGCAACATCCAAGAGCAGCCCTCACACGACCCACCGCGTGTATGCCCCTTGTTGGCCAACAAGGCGGGCCGAATTGCCTGTGGCAAATATAATAGATTGTATTTGGGAAAAGCTACCTGGCTGTTTCCATTGAAGAGGCTTGAGTACCTAGTTGGGCAATTGCCTTTCTCACCTGTGAACTTACACAAGTAAAGAGAGTCTAAATATTCCAAAGTAAGGTGGACCATTGAAGAGGAGCTACAATGCAGCAAAGGTAATGTGAGCAGCAGTTGCAGCATGCAAAACAACCACAGGCAACTGGGCAAAGAGATGGCTACAGTGTGTTGTCTAAAAGCAGGCGCTATCCTCTGCACAAGATGCATAGGATAAAAATCAGCTTTCTAGTCTGGCAGAGCAGCAGCCTTCATTACAAGTGGTCACAGACTCTGCTCCTTCTTTGAGAAAGGTTTAAAGCCACTAGAGACAAGTGTTTACCCATTGTCATTAACAGCCAAGGTGACTGGTGACTGAAGTTCACATGTTTTTTGTGGCCGTTTATTCCATAGTTTAGCTGCTGAAAGCTGTAGGACTTCTCAATGTGCAGCCCGCACTGCATCATCCAGCGGATGGGAAGGCATCGTGTGGCTAAGTACTAGACTGATGTGGCCAGTCAAGCACAGAAGACAATAATCCTCACACTAGACCCCTCACATCAAACCACACCACCCCCCCACCCCTCCGGCAGCAGGATTTCACCAGATCCTGCGACTGATAGATTGCATTAACATGACTATTCTAACCTTCTCAGGGCAGCCAGGTACATTTGTGAATTGGAAGGGTTCCACTCATTCAATGTGCATCTGGTACGTGACTACTGTAAGGGGATCCTATCGGTGTGCATGAGGATTCCAGGGAGCTGTTGTGACCTTTATCCTTTTGGCTTCAGCTTTTCAGACCTCCATACAGACTCAGTGGTTGGCTCATGAGCAACAATGGCTACCCACTGGAGACCTGGCTACTGACACCAGTAATAATCCCACCTCAGAAGTCGAGCTTTCTACCAGTTTCAGTCTCAATGTCTTTCTACTGTGCACTTGCCATTTCTAACCTGCTGATTGTCCAACTCAATAGCTTAATTTTGCTTTTTCCCCATTACCTTTGATCCTATTCACCCCAAGTGCTATATCCGACTGCTTCTTGAATACATTCAATGTTTTGGCATCAACTACTTCCTGTGGTAATGAATTCCACAGGCTCACCACTCTTTGGGTGAAGAAATGTCTCCTCACCTCCGTCCTAAATGGTCTGCCCTGAATCCTCAGGCTGTGACTCCTGGTTCTGGACTCCCCCACCATCAGGAACATCCTCCCTGCATCTACCTGTTCTAGTCCTGTTAGAATGTTATAAGTTTCTATGAGATCGTCCCTCATTCGTCTGAACTCTGGCAAAAACAATTCTACTCCAGTCAATTTTTCCTCATACATCAATCCGGCCATCCTCAGAATCAGCCTGGTAAACCTTTGCTGCACTCCCTCAAGAAAAGGAGGCGAAAACTGCACACAATGTTCTAGACGTGACCTCACCAAGGCCCTGTATAATTGCAGCAACATATCCCTGCTCCTGTGCTTGAAGCCTCTTGCAAAGAAGACATTTGCCTTCTTCACCGCCTGCTGCATCTGCATGCTTACCTTCAGAAATCAGGTTCATGCCCAATTTCTCGCCCCTCACAATCTTATCGGCACCAGATGCCGGCGCAAGGCTGGATAATTTATTTAAATAAAATTCAAATGCTTTTTTTACATTGATTTAGTAAGCCCGGGATGGAATTGGCTGGGCTAATTTGCCTGTGAGACTTCGCTGGGAGAGGTTCTCTACAGTAAGAATCACAGCATCAGAGACTAGTCACGATGGGCCTCACCGGTAGAACTAGAGGCCATTGAGGCCCCTGGGGAGGTCGGGGGCAAGTGGGTGGATGCTGCTTGGGAAGTGCCTGTCTGGGACCCTGGCAGTGCCAACCTGACACCCTGGCAGTGTCCACCAGGCACCGGGCTAGGTCAAGAAGGTGGGGCCAGAGCAGGCAGAGCCTACTGGGGGATAGGCCAGACCAGGGGTGGACAGTTGGTGGTGGGGCTGGGGGAACCACTGCGCATTGGGATCAGTGGCATTAGAGATGGGAGACCCATTGTCACTCTGCATCAGGGATCAGTGAGGGAGGAAGGGGGGACAATTGGGGCTGGCCATGAGGGGAGAATAGTCGGGCAGCCAATTGCAGTGAGGTCATGCCGGGTGGGGCCGTGCAGCCGATCGTGAGGGGGTTAGTCTTGGAG